>NC_080195.1:74280533-74905533 GCF_030028045.1 Hippopotamus amphibius kiboko | reverse complement strand
CCATTAAGTAGCAAACTTCAGGGCATAAACAAAATACTCTGTGATTTTGCAAGTCAAAGTAGAGCCATCTTCTCTTTCTTATCATGGAATCCTAAAGGTTCATGAAGCCTCAAAAGTATGGTAGGGTTCTGATACTTTTATCAGGATAACTAAAGCATTGCTTCTTTTAAAAGTCTTTTGACCAAACTGAAACCATATGCACAGTCATTTCTCAGAATCATTTTCCACTTTTTGCCTCTATCATGCAATTGTAACTTAATAAATTAAATAATAATTCACAGTAAGCAACCCATTCATGCACTGAACATGTACACATTCATTCAATTCATGGGTATGTTGTGTTTCCTTCTGAAGATTTCTGGAAGGCATTCATTAAGCTATAGCTCTTCCTATTAAAGTCTTCAGTAGCTTTTCATTGCTTTCAAGAAAAATGATGACCTTCTTCTGTGACATAAACAGCTTCTTCACCACCTAGTCTTTGCCTGTTTCTCCAATTTCTTTTTGTACTTTTCCCTACATGGCCCAAACTTCAGCTATACCAAGAAAATTTTCACAATTTTCTAGATGGGTCATATGTTCTCCTATACGTATTTATACTATATATACATATAATATAAAAATATAGTATAAATACATATATTATATATTATGTATATATACACATTATATATATTTTTTTCTACTTTTCATTTTTCACAGTTCCTCACTGTACTGACTCCTATTTTCAGAACTTATCTCATGCCCAAAATATTTTCAAAGCTTTCTCTAACTTGTTCCCTTTTAGGATGCTTTAAGAGTTCTCCCCCATTCTTCCATATGTGATGTCAACATTGCATTTATTCCACAGTATTGCATGTGTTGATTTACTTTTGTCTCTCTCCTAATTCATCAAAAGCATTTTACTGATTATTTAAAATTTTCCAGTCTAAGTGCTTGGGGTATGAAGATGAATGAAATAATGAAATAATCCCTGTTCTCTAGTAGCTCCAAAAGTAATACTATTATATTATGAAATAAATATTATAAGTGAGATCTGAAAAAGAACCACAAGAACATATATGACTAGTTATTTGGGAGAAAGGAACAGTTTGAAAAGGTGATAGAGGAAGGATGACATTCAGGCTAGATGTGGATTAATGAATAGGACTTTTCTAGACTGGATTCACGGTGGAGGTGAAAAGAGTATCACTTACAAAGAAAATGGGATAATCAAAAGAAAGTATAAAATTTTATATATTTCTAGAGGAACTAATAATTGGAGTATATAATGAGGTTAAACTGTGAGCAATGAACAAGGTTTCTTTTTGTTTAACTTTTTCCCCTTTCTATTATAATGTTAATAACTCTATTGTTTTGAAAGCAGATCATTTTTCATAAAATTATCACATAATTGAGGAAAACACACAAAAATGGAATGTATTAAAGCAGCCACTTTGCCACCATTCAAAAATAACACTGTTTACATTTGGTGAACATAATTTGAGTCTTCTAAATCTGTAGGTATGGTTTGTGTGATGTATGCAGAGAGAGAAAGCAAGAAAGAGAGAGAGAAAGAGAGGGAGACTTTTATAAGAATGGGATCATGACATTTAAGATATTTAAAATATAAAAGCATTAAATTTACTTTTATCTATAGAAAAGGAGTCTGAAGTATAAACTGTTTAAACAATTGCTTTTTAAAACTCTGATATACATTAATTTCTACACTGTCTCTTCGAGATTAAGTAAAAAATGATCAACCTTGTGAAGGGGATAAATACAATATTTATTTTTAAAAATAATTTCAGTTCATAACAGTAGAGGTCAACTCCCTACTACAAACTATTAGGAAATGAGCAAATTTACTTTTCCTATCTCTTCCATACCACCCAGCACTCTATTCTTTTTCTTCTGTTATGTTTGTTTTGTCAGAGTTATTTCATTGCGATTCTATTCTAAAGTAATTTTCTCAGCTGCTGTGATTTTTTTTAAATTTTATACAGAATTTTAAAATCACTGTTCCATTCTCTTTGGGCATTTTGGCCTCTATTACTATAGAGGAGTCTGCTGCCAGCCTGATACAATCCCCCTACTCCATAAGTAGCTTATGTTTTAGAATTGAATGATTTAAAATATTTCTCTATTTTAAAATTATATAACGTAAATATGGTTTTGATTTTGATCATTTTGTATCATGCTGTACAACAAAACCTTCTCTTCTGACTGTACTTTTCAAATTTTATTATACAAGGTTAAAGACTTTCCTTTGTTCAGTACTTCTGGTGACTTATTTATCAAAAAAACAAAAACAAACAAAAAAACCCAAAACCAAAAAAACCCCAAAACCTCTGTTTTCCAACTTATTGGCTGTTAGATAAAAGTCTATGATCATAGTTCACGTTGTCATCAATATCTAAAAGACCACCATTGGATAACAAAAGACTGTTTTTCTTTTTTCCCTGTTACATCTCTAGCACCTAGAACAGAGTAAGAATTTAATAAATATTCGTTGAATAAATTAAAAAAATGAACAAATTGAGATTAGTTTATGAGGTAAAAAATTGTCTGTTGTAAAATATTTTATTGTGAAAATTTCACAGTAACATTATTTACTCCACTTTGAATCTTCCAGATTTTATATTTCTGTCATTTCATTACTATATTGAGTTGTTGAAATAGTTTTTCCCAACACTTTCATCTTCAGTGTGTCTATAAGTCTACAAAGTTTTGTTTAATCAGTCTCAAATAATCTTTTTCCTCCATTCAAAAAGATATTTTAAAAATCACAAGATTTTTGTCTAAGTTTTGACATGTAAAGAGCTTACCAAAAGAAAAATCTGGATATACTAGAAATCAGTCACTTTTCTTGGATTAATCAAAGAACTTATGTCAGGGAAAATCATCACTGCAAAAATCTGGAAAGGCTACAAGATATAGCAACTGAGATCTGCTTACCTGCAAGAGAAGTCATTAGAGCCATAACCTAAAGGGAGCAAGAGAAAAAAAAAATCAAAAAGAAGAATGATGATAAGAATTAGGGCATGCCCATTGTCGAAAATCATGCAAGCCACTAGAGAATAAAATGAAATATTTAAAGAAGAAGCCACCAAATTAGAATTGTACATCCAATAAAATTATTGTTTAAAAGTAAAGGAGAAAGACTTTCTCAGAAAAACAAAAACTGGATAAATTTGATGACTCCTTATGCAGGAAATGTTAAATGAATTTCCTTAAGCAGAAGAAAAATAATATAAGTGAAAAACTTGGATCTACATAAAGATAGGAAGATTATAGGATAATGAATAAATGAAGGTAAAATAATACCTTTTTTGTTCCTAATTGAACAGTTATCTTTTAAGATACCTGTATCTTTAAATCAGTAATAATAACAATATATCAAGTGACTGTAGCTTATGGATAATTGTAATGAGTGACAGCAATACCATAAGGGACAGGAGGGAGGAACTGGGAGTGATCCGTTTATAAGGTGCTCTCACTACACATGAAGTGATAGAGTGTTATTTGTAGGTGGACTTAGATTATCTAAAAACATATATTGTAAACTCTATGGAAATCATTGGAAAAATGGTTGATTCTGGGATAGGAACAGAAAATATATAAGATGTACCTTCAGCATCTTGCAATGCCAGAAAGTAAGCAAGTGCTGAAAATAAAAAAATTTTAAAATAGACAGACAATAATGGGAGTGTGTAAAAGGGACAGAGGAGCCAACTGAAAGAATACCCAGGGGCCATAAAAGAGCACTTTGAGCAACAATATAAATAAAACAATACTGGATCATAACAGAAAGTATAAAATAAATAAGTATAAAATAAATATCCATGAGTTCATTCTGATAGAAAGAAATGATTTAAATAAATCTTAAACCTCCAAATTCCAAATAATTAATGTAGATACACACCTCTTCTTTAAGAAGGTAGAACATAATTCTCCAGCTCTTAGCTGTAGGATGCATATAGTGACTTCTTTTAAAGACAACTGTGTGAAAAGGCAGAAAAGAATAACTTCACAATGGGGAAGCCCTGACAAATGCTAAATACCACCTTAGCGAGGTGATCAAGGTCAGCATCAGTAGTGATGAATCATATGGATTGCAGGAATCCGTAATATGATGTGATGAGAATGGAGCATAATCTCAGTCTAATCATGAGAAAAACATCTGACAAACACCAGTTGAGGGACATTCTACCTAATGCCTGAGCAGTATTTCTCAAAACTGTCAAAATCAAGAACAAAGTTGGGAAAAGTGTCACAATCAAGAGGAAACTAAGAAGATGTGATGACTAAATGTAATGTGGTATCCTGTGTGGGATCCTGGAATAGAAAGAAAAAGTACATTACATTAAAAACTCAGGAAGCCTGAATAAAGTATGGATTTAAGTTAATAATAATATGTAAATATTGGCTCATTAATTGGAGAAATATGCCATACTAATGTCAGATGTTAGCATATGGGAAATTGGGTTTGCGATATATGGGACTCTACTATATTCCTTTTTTTCTGTAAATATAAAATTATAAAATTAAAGATTTATTTTTAAAAGTCATTTTTCTCTCACTTACTACTTGCCCAATTGTAAAGAACCAGACTTTAGTGGTTGCCCTAAATATGAATCATAAAAGGCTAGTCTTACTAACAGTAAACTCCTGCTCAGGGAAGCCATGAGTTTGATTAAAGTTTCAGAATTTGGACTTCCTTGCTCATTAAACCAAAAAAGAGAAACTTAATCACTATTATTTTTTTAAGAGCACTAAATGAGTAAATATTCGTTTTAGTAGATTATTCCTTTCCATTTTATGTCTTAAATAATCTGTAACTATACTGTCCACACCAGCTACACACTTCGGATTTTCTTTATGCAATTGTATGAAATAAAAATACAGTCCCTTTTCTTATAAGTTGTAATCAAGATCTCCAGGATTCTTCTGGTATTTTATTTCTAAAATTAGACGGTTCTGAAATTCTAAAATTGTGAAGAAATTTGACTAGTCAAAAACATGGATGGATAAAGGACAATGCTTTTTTTCTGGTTGTTGCTGTTATTGTTTGATTTGTAAGATATCCTTATTGGTGTTCACTTTCCTAATGAATTTGAAATTTTTGTTTTCAAATTCTTCTTAGATAGGATTTTCTGGTATTTACCATGTTGCTTCATTTCTTTCTCCCCAAGCTCACATAGAGGTGAATATCTTTTATATCTTTTATTATACAAATGTAATATATGTGGCAGAATGGAAACATGAAATTGAAAAAAAAAGAATAATTCAGTTATAGAAAAACAAAACCAATTTTTGCATATCTGAATTTTTGCCTGAGATTCTTGTTGATCAAATAGCCCTTTTTATACTATGATCATTATTATTTCAAGAAGGGGGAATAAAGGAATGTAATAAATAGAATAGAATATTGTCCTAGGAGTTAAGGTGGAGGATTCAGGTCCTGGGGCTTTTGTGGGTCAACTATTTGACCAAGACAAGCTCTAAAGGGACTCAACTGCAAAATGGAGTGATCACTTTAAATAATTTCTAGAGTCCTTCCTGGTTTTAACCTATTTTTGTACCACAGTTAATAGGCAAAACTCAGGTACAAAAGTGTTTGAAAAATGAGCCAAACTTATGTGAAATTCTGGTGGTAACTCTTTCCTATAAACAACTCATGTTCACATAAGTGACCTGGGTTCCTCCACTAGGGTTTTTGCTTTGTTTTTGTATTATATTAGTGTTAATGTAACTCAGTAATTGAACAAATTGCAAAGCATACTTTGGATATCAAAGAAAAGGAATAGAGACCTCTTAATCACTATTTTTAAATGAGCTTCAGAAATAATTTCAAGAGAACTGTGACCTTTTTAAAGGAATTATACTATGCGTAAACAATAGAGACAAATTTTCTTTCCATCTCTGACTCCGTCTCTCTTTAAAACTTATCTCTGCCTATTTGGCCTATATGACTGCATTAGTTTCCTGAGGCTGATGTAATGAAGTACCACAAACTGCTGGGTGGCTTAAATTAAGATATATTTATTTATTGTCTTACAGTTCTGGGGGCTAAATGTCCAAAAAGCAGGGCCAGTCTCCCTCTGAAACGTGTAGGGCAAAATCTTTCTTTGCTTCTGCCGAGCTTCTGGAGATGGCCAAACATCCTTGGTATATCTTTGTTTGCAGCTGAACCCACTTCAACCTCTGCCTCTGTCATCAAATGATATTCTCCCTCTGTTTTGGTTTCTTCTCTCTTATAAGGACACTGGTTATATTGTGTTAAGGGCCCACCCTATACCAGTATGACCCCTCTTACTGAGATCAAGAATTACATCTGCAATGACCCCGTTTCTAAATAATATCACCTTCTGAGATATTGGGGATTATGATCCCAGCATATCTTCTTGGGGTACAATTCAACTCAATGATAATACAATACAGATTAAATATACATGGAAACTCAAGCATGGAATCATTCTAAAATGACATTTTTAAGTATAACAAGCATAGTTCATTCAACTGATTGATGCAAGGAGATGGCAATGGCAGCTCAGCATGACTTTAAAATCAAGTAAACAAGTAATAAGCTTGGGGAAAATATAAAAGGATTACTTCTAGATGAATAAGCATCATATCACAACTTTTCCCAGGAAACAGTTATATATTAAGCTCTCATTTGAACTCATGGGAAATAATAGGAAACTGTTTGCTGTTGTTATTTTTTTCAGCACATCATATATGCATGTGGTATATTCATGTAGTTTTCTGCAACTTAATGGAATGGATAGCACTTGTGACATTCAGGCAAATAAGAGTTGGGACTTCATTAGGGCATGCTGTTTGCTGCTGCCCATAGCTCAGTTGATGACCATGTGAATGATTCACTGGCATCCTGTCAGTAATTTATGATCAACATGTGGTCCCTGACTATTTTAATACATAACACCAGAATGCATTAACCTCCAAAACAACTCTGTTTTCATTAGCTCTCAGACTGCAACCACTTAATTTAGAAGAGAAGATAAGGTATTGGAAGTCTTTAATAATTACTCTTTGTAATCACTCTGTGGCTTTTATCAATATTTTAGCATAGAATTTATTTTTGGAGTATTTATCTTTAAAATAGATTTATTAAAAAATTTAACATATATTATTCAAGACATTTTGTTTCAATCTGTTTCTTTTTTAAGCTGTATTATCTATCCAAATAAAACTCCTCAATAAGCAGCATTTATGAATACATATTTTTAATTCTTTTATATTTTGGTAAAAAACATAACACAAAATTTACTATCTTAACAATTTCTAAGTTACAGTTCAGCAGGTTAGGTACAATTACAAGAGGTCCCCTACATACAAACAAGTTCTGTTCTGAGAGTGCATTCATAAGTCCAATTTGTTCATAAGTCCAACAAAGTTAGCCTAGGTACCCAACTAACACAATCGGTATATAGTACATAACTGTAATAGGTTTATAATACTTTTCACGCAAATAATGCATAGAAAACAAACACAAAAATAAAACATTTTTAATTTGACAGTATAGTACCTTGTAAAGTACAGTAGAACAGTACAACAGCTGACATACTGGGGCTGACATGAAGTAAACAGGCAAGAAGAGTTACTGACTGGAGGAGGGAGAGGAGGTGGGAGATGGTAGAGCTGAAGGATCGTCAGCAGTAGGAGACGGAGGGCAAGCTGCAATTTCACTCGTGCCTGTCATTGATGGCCCAGTTCTCGTTCCTTGCTAGGTTCAACTCTACCCTCTTGGAAAAACAGTCTAGTGATGTCTGGGTAGTAGCTCTTTTTTTCTCATCATAGATGACATGGTAGCACTGGATTGCATTCTGAATGGCTGCTGCAAACTTCATGTATGCTCCTCCTACATTTGGGTCCTATGCCTCAAAAACTAACAGTGCCTCCTCAAAAACTAATAGTGCCTCCTCAAAAAAAGAAAATCCCCTTGCCATTTCCTGCATTGTGAATCTCTTCAGTTCTTCAGTTACTTCTTTTTCCTCTTGTCTCTCTTGGTCCTTTCTCTGGGCCTCTAATTCCATCAGGTCTTCATTAGTAAGCTCCTCATGTTGCACAGCAAGGAATTCAGTGAAGTTGTCCTCTTGTAGATCTAGCTCCAGCTTCTTGCTGAGGGTCACTAAGTTGCTGAAGACCTCTTTGGACTCCTCATCCACCTTCTCAAATCCATGAAAATTGTGAACAAGCTGCAGGCAAAGTTTCTTCCAAACCCCATTCATGGTGATGGCTGTAACCTCATGCCAAGCAAAGTCAATGTTTTTTATGGCCTTGTAGATGTTAAAGTCCTTCCAAAATTGTCGCAAGTTTGTTCCTGATTCATCACTTGGCTTTACTGTCTGACAAAACGTATGACGTAAATAGTCTTTCTTGAAAGTAGCTAAAATGCTCTGATCCATAGGTGAATGAGTGATGTAGTATTCGGTGGCAAATGCACTACTTTGATGTTGGGATGAAAGTCATCCATGAATGGGGGGTGGCCCAGAGCATTGTCGAGCAGCAAAAGAATGTTGAATGGGTTGTCCTTCTCCAAGCAGTATTTCTCTACCTCCAGGATAAAGTGATAGAAAAATCAGTCCTGGAAAATGGCCCGTGTATCCCAAGCTTTGGGATTACTCTTCTATACAACAGGAAAACAGCCCTTGGCTATGTTTTTAAGGGCTCTTGGGTTCTCTGAATGATAAACTAAGAGAGGCTTCAGTTTCATATCACCAGAAGCATTGCCACCAAACAACAGGGTTAGCCTATCCTTCCTTTGCTGCTTTATAGCCTGGCATCAACTTTTCCTCCCTACTGATGGAACTTTGGTCTGGGATCCTCTTCCAGTACAGTCCTGTCTCATCCACATTAAAAACCTGCTTGGGTAAATACACGCCTTCATCAGTAATTTCTCAAAACATTTCAGGAAATTCCTGGGCAGCTACTGTATGCACACTTGCTGCCTCACCACTTATTTTTATGTTGTGGAAGTTGACTCTAGCCTTGAACTGATGAAACCAGCCATGACTGGCACTAAAAGATGCACCCTCTGATTCTTTGCCGAGTTTCTTCTTCAAGTCTTCATAAAGGCTTTTAGCTTTCTCCTGAATCAGCATTAAGTTGAGCAGGACTCAGTTCTAATACTGATCCAGCATCCACACACTGAGAAGTTTCTTCATCTCCTCCATCACTTTTCCACGCTTCTTCTATGTTATGGCCAACATCATCAGCACAGCAGACTTCACATGTACAATGATCTTGTCCTTGTTCTTTAGAGTTGTGCCAATGGTTGAACGATTTATGTTATAAGAACAAGAGATGTCTCACATCTTTTCACCTTGCTCCACTTTATCAATTATTTTCATTTTGTTTCCATTATTACCACTTGGCGCTTCTCAGCAGTACCAGCTACACCACCACTGCTTTTACACTTGCTTCTGGACATCCTGGGCTTGAAATAAAGATACTGTACTTCTGTACTCTATACAATACTGTACAGTAAAGTATACTAAAGCACAGTGACTTGTAGAGAATGCATGCACATGACAATGTACACCAGACACGTGAACAAACTAACTTACGTGATTGGACATGTGAACGCATATTCGCATCTTTGAAAGTTCGCAACTTGAAGGTTCGTTATGCAGGGGACTTACTGTACATTGTTTTGCAAACTGAATATTATTTTTTGTAAATTCTACATTTTCTTATGCTAATCTGTTTTGTGTATGTGTGTACAAATTGCTATTTGATAGTTTCTTTAGAAATCTGTGACAGGTACTTTCCCACATAATATTGTGTATGTTTACTTAAGGTATAATTGCATATGGGTATTGATTTTTAAATTGTGACCCAATATAGGGTTTATTTATCCTCAAATAAACAAATGAATTAAATGTGCATTTAATACTCCAACTTTTTACTAGTATAAAATAAGGTCACAGAATCTAATTGTTAGAAAAAACCTAGAGAATTCACCCAGTCTAGGATGAATTGTGTCACCATAGTTTTTGTCTTAAATAGCACTAGAAGAAGGATCTGCTTAATAGCTTGTTTCAACAGAGAACCTAAAAAATGTTAGCTAAGTCTATTGGTGGAATCTGAAGGCAAATTCATGCTCTTTTCGAATGTCCATGGTACCAGGGGTTTTAGCAACTAAGGCAGCTCATTTCTTATATTAAGTTGAAATCTGTCTCTCTCTGTGCTCTGGGCTTCTAGGATAAACATTATTCTAGTGTGACAGTCCTTCCTGTGTTTGAAGACTAATGTCACTGGTTCCTTTCATGTATCCGGGTTAAAAACCCCTTACTCTCAGCTGTATTTCCAGAAGGGAACAGACCACCAGACCAACAGACCATCTTGTTCTCCTATGGATAATTAACTTTGTCGCTTTCCTGTTTAAAGTGTGTTGCCAAAAATGGAAATATTGTTGTTATCTGGACACAAGCAAGTAGTGTAGGACTACCATCTCCATTGTTCAGGACATTTTATGCATATTCTTGCAACTTATACCTGCGTTACCCCATTCAGAACCGATTGAATATCATTTCTTCCTTTTAGTGACAGCTGAGGATTTGTAAGAGGGAGAGAGTTTAGGAAAGTGTGATAGCCAATATCATCTTGGTCAAAATTATTAATAGAAATTGTTTTGAAAACTATTGTTTCTATTTAGGCTCCCCTGTAAAGTATTCAAATTCAGCAATTATTTTGGTTGAATATACAACCAGTTTTGTGCTTGTAAAATAAAAAGCATCTACATTCTAAAAAAATAGTTTTTCTGGGTATAAAATTACCACACATTAAATTATTTTCTTTAATACCTGAAAGCATGAAATACAAAGTAACTCCAAAAATCACTTGTAAACTTAAGAATCAGAACTGACCATTGTTAAAATACACACACACACACACACACACACACACACACACACACACACACACACACACACTAGACGTGTATTATATGATACAAGAGATTGCTTAGGCTAGTTATTTCCTTGTCGTTTTGCAATACTACAGGGTCTCTTCAACTATTTATAGTAGAGCCAAAATTCCTTTAAAATATACTTTGAATGAGAATTCATTTTATAAAGCCCAAGCAACGTCTCACTTATTGCCAAATGCTTCTTTAAAACTGCTGGGGTGGGAGTGGAGGGCACAACTAGAAAACTACTAGGATCCTTGTAGGGTGTGTTACATTCTTCTTATTTAAATGGTGATCGTATTCCTGTTGGAGAACTTAATATCAACTCAGTCATAGCCATAGAGCCTCATATTCTAAAGCACAAAATAATTTAATAATATTTATCTTAATTTAATTTGAATTTTAAAAGTTAAGCTTAAATGAACATTATATACATTTACATATGATAAATGGGAATTGATCTTACTATAACTTTGCCTCAAAATTTTGGTAAATGTTCCTTAAATTGACCATAATGTTTATAATAAGCAAAATTTAAATAAAGACTATCTTCTGTCAGAATATTAACATATTTGGCAATTATTTGAAGGACCTATAATTCTTAAAAATAAGCAATATCTCAAAAATTTGAATCAATACCATTTCTTTCTTTCTAATTTCTTTTAGCAATAAGAGATATGCAAAATGTTTCTGTTAACTTTAGAGCTGCCTGCAGAATACTGCAGAATTACTTCAATTATTAAATACTTTATATCTACTGGAAAGCCTTAAAAATAGTTGCCTGGTCATCTGTTAGTACTTTTAAGTAAAATTTTCAGTGTAGCACTATAGAAGTTAGAGCTTTAATCTAATGCCACTGACTCAGTTTCTGTGTGACCTTGAGAAGTTCCCTCAAACTTTTGAAGTTTTCTTTGCCCTTATTTGTAAAAAGGAATGATTCTAAGTCTCTGATTTCCAAAGTTCTAGGCAGTTCACACATCCTGTGAATAAGTTATAGATTTTAAAAGCTGGCCCAATATGATGTCCTATCCATATGCTCACATTTGTGCTTTAACCTGAACTGTGTAGAAAATTTTGGGAGTACAGAGATTTTTGTTTTGATTGTAAGGGTGAAATGTATACGTGAAACTTTTCAAGATAGTTTACACGTGCAAAAATGCACACATTTTATTATCAGGAAGTTTCTCTTCTTGATTTTAAATCCTAGCAATATTTATTAGAGAAAAACAATGCAAAAAATCCTCTTTAACAGCTAATATCCCAACCAGTAGACTTTCACTAATAAACTTAATTTCATTTCTTAGCTGTTGTGTTACACTATACAAATTAAAGACAACAAAATTGTAATGATGTTTCCATTTAACCATGTTTAATATCACACAATTTCTTGAATTTAATTTGAAATCATGTCCTACCAATGTAACCATTACTTTTAATATTGATCTTAGGAGCGTTAGTGAGCATTTGGTTCAGTAATATGTCTTATTTATGCTTTTCAAATATGATAGGAAATTTGGAGTTTCTTAAAGTGTAAATGCAAAATTGCATCTGGTAATCGTTCTACACTTAATAAAATCCCTCTAAAGAAGTATCATTTAAAAAGTACAGGTATTAATCACCTATTTTCTTAGGATTATACTTTAACATGTTTGATATAGTCAATATGCATTATTTTGAATCTTGACCACAAAATTTTGAAATTATAACCTGGAAAAAAATATGTGTAGACATATATATATATATATATATATATATAAAATTATATCTATTATATACACAATTATATAATATTTCATTCTGTGCACATATGGTCACTTTAATGCTGGCCATTTTACAAGCAATACAGAACCCTGCCAATACAGCATCTTTGTCTATTGATTTAACTCAGTAAGTAGCTATATTTAGACAGATGTGCCTATCAAAGTATAAACCTCAAAAGTAGGTTTGACTTTTATTTGCAATAGCTCTTAGAGCTCTATTTAGTTTGAACTATTTGTCCAATAATAGAGAAAAAATGAAACTTGGACAGAGTTAAACTGATGATCCATGGGCTGAATTCTGTCCACAGATGCGTTTTTTGCTTTCATGATTTATCCAAAAAGTGATTTAAAAAATATTTCCTAGTCAAAGGTTGACCATAAATCATTAGCAGCATCAAGGCAGTGGTCTTTGCATTCTGCGATTGCCACATGCAAACAATTTGCTGTAGTTGCTCTTCTTGCAAGGGACACGCTTTCTAGCCCACCCTACGTAGTCTGATTCACTCAGTTACATTGCTTTCTGGTCCATGGATGTATCCGAATCTTTTACCCCATTTATTACAGTTTATTCTGTCTCTACACTGCTTCTTGAAACTGCTTATCAATGTCATGATTACTTAGTTATTGTTGCAACTGCCAAATTACCAGGGGCAGAAGCTTCTTATCTCAGTTTGTTTTTATTTCCCTCTCATCTTATCCCTAATCCTGTTCTCCTCACTTTCCTGAGCATTTCCAAAGATAAAATTGTTATCCCAGCTTGTACTTCTTGCCACATAACAGCCAATAAATCGGGAGATGAGGTGTTGGGGCAAGGAATAGCGACTTTATTCAGAAAGCCAGCAGACTGAGAAGATGGTGCACTAGTGTCCCAAAGAACCATCTTACCTGAGTTAGAACTCATGCTTTTTTATACTAAAAGGGGAAGAGATGTGGCTGATTGTTGCAAACTTCTTGGTGCCAGCCAGACCCTGCAGGGGATGTGATAATCCTCTGTTCTTCCAGCTGTCCTCTTAGGTCTGGTCACAATGATCCTGTGAACTTCCAACAAGACAATTGTTACTTTCTGTTCTGCAACTTTTTGCCTCTATAGGAATAGAAAAGTGTATACCTTTAAAGTTCAAGCCTGGAAGGCAGAATCTTGAGAATGGGTGATCATGTATATTTCAGGCTATAGGCAACATTATTTACAAAGATGCAGAGTGAGCATGCCTAAACACAGGGAACAGAGCACAAAAGTTAGAGCTAAAGGAATAGATCCAATATGGATTCAGGTTTGTTCTTCTCTTTTACAAAATCATGTCTAAATTTTTTGAAACATTTTTTTTTAATGTATCTCCTAAATTTGAGAATGAAGAAGAGAAGGAACATAACCCCCCATACCCACAGGGGTATTGGTTTGGAGGGAAAATCATGGCAGTGAAAGAAAAGAATAGGAAAGAGCAAAGGGAGGCAAAGGGGAACCCTAAACGTCTTCCCCACCAACACAGAAAGAATACTCTTCAGATTCCTAGCAGGAAACCAGAAATCTGGCTTAAAAGGCTATAGCAAACTAAATGTGGGAAGAAATGGGTCATAAGTGCTGTATTCATATATCTCTTAAAGGTTCGCAAAAACAGCAAAACAAAACCAATACGCACAAAGACACAGCTCAATTTAATCATACTTCCCCTACTTCCTCATTAGAATAATATAGAAATTCACTACCATCTGAATCCAATATTTAGAGAAAGCTTGACATTAGACACGTTCAGCAGATAATCATGTGTTCATATTCATTGTGCATATATGATAGCATTATGAATAATGTTTAACAATTTTGAATTCAGTTCCTTCATATACAAGGATTCAGTTATGAAAAGGATAACTGGACTTCTGAGAGCTTGTGCTTAAACATGTACATCAGTTAAAAGAAGTATGTACATAACTAACTAGCTTACAGAAAGGTAAGAGTGATACATTAAAGAGAGATTAAAATTATATTCAAGTTTCTTTATTGCCATTATCAGAATAAAAGCCCTCCCCTTTTTAATCAAAAAGCTAATTTTCAGATGATAAGACCTACCCTACAGTTCTGCACAATCTGAGTTCTGAAACCTGAGTTTAATTGCCCAGCCATTGTGCAAGAATTGTCTTAAAGGAAATATTCTCAGAATTGGGGGACTGATATAATAATTACATTTCAATCTCAATTTTAAAATCGAAAAAAATAATTACTGCAAATTTGAAAAAATTTGTCAAATTCAGCTATTTTCTGAGCCAAATTAGTTTGAGAATTAGTTTAAGCCAAATTGTTTGAGAATGACTATTTAACCAATATTGATTTCATTGTCCTGAATGAATTATCAATAAAGACAGTCATGTTAAAAATGCATTCTTCAGAAGGGGCTTATTCAATGAGTTCTAATAATTTTTAAGCTATAGATAACACAACTTTAACTCTGAGAATAGTAGAATTAGGATCACTTACAGTCTTAAAAGTAGGCGACTTTTACTCTTTAACCATCCTGCATACATATAAAATTGTATGTATTTTCCATTTGGCCTACTTCTTTTCATGTTGTAGATATGTTCTCCCTTTACATGTAACAGGCTTCCTATCTTCCATCTCCAGGAATCACAGGGGAGCCCCAAACCCAGCATATTCTGAGAAAAACTGCTTATTCTTCACTATCCAAATCTTACAGTGTCACCACTTCTGACTCCAGAGCACTGGAACTAATTCCATAGTGCCAGGTGTCTCTGTCAATGTCAATCATTACATGAAACCCCAAATTTCTACCATTCTGTCTTCCAGGTCACTTATTTGTTCTTCTACCTCAGTTATTCTGCTATTGATTCCTTCTAGTGTATTTTTCATTTTCATTATTCTATTCTTCATCTCTGTTTTTTCTTCTAGGTCTTTGTTAAACATTTCTTGCATCTTCTTGATCCTTGCCTCCATACTTTTCCCAAGATCCTAGATCATCTTTACTATCATTACTGTGAATTGTTTTTCTGGAAGGTTGCCTATCTCCACTTCACTTAGTTGTTTTTCTGGGGTTTCATCTTGTTCCTTTATCTGGGACATAGATGAGCTGTTTGGTTTGTTTGTTTTAGTAAGATAAGCAAATAAAAAGTGACTAATAGGGGAAGATTCAACATACATATAATAGTAATCTCTGAGGAAAAAAGGAAGGAAAACAAATACAAAAATCTTTAAAAAAGGAAAAGTTTACTGAAATAAAACAATTAGAAAAAAGTTTTAAAACTACATATTGAATGAGTACAACACTTTTCTGAAAACACTGATGAAAATATTGACAAAAAATCCACAAACAATAAATGCTGGAGAGGGTGTAGAGAGAAGGGAACCTTCCTACACTGTTGGTAGGAATGTAAATTGGTACAGCCATTATGGAGAACAATATGGAGGGTCCTTAAAAAACTAAAAATAGGGCTTCCCTGGTGGTGCAGTGGTTAAGAATCCGCCTGCCAGTTTCAATCCTTGGGCTGGGAAGACCCCACATGCTGTGGAGCAAATAAGCCTGTGTGCCACAAATACTGAGCCTGCACTCTAGAGCCCAGAAACCACAACTACTGAGCCTACGCACCACAACTACTGAATGCTGTGTGCCTAGAGCCTGTGTTCTGCAACAAGAGAAGCCACTGCAATGAGAAACCAGTGCACTGCAACAGAGTAGCCTCTGCTCGCCACAACTAGAGAAAGCCCGTGTGCAGCAATGAAGACCCAACACAACCAAAAATAAAATAGTTTAAAAAGAAAAAAACTAAAAATAGAGCTACCATACGATCCTGCAGTCCCACTCTTCAGCACATATCCAGAGAAAAACATGGTCCGAAAGGATACATGCACCCCAATGTTCATTGCACCACTGTTCAGAATAGCCAAGACATGGAAGCAACCTAAATGTCCATTGACAGGAGAATGGTTAAAGAAGATGTGGTACATATCTACAATGTGATATTACTCAACCATTAAAAAGAATGAAATAATGCCATTTGCAGCAACATGGATGGACCTAGAGTCATACTGAGTAAATTACATCAGATAGAGAAAGAGAGATATTGTATGATGTCACTTACATTTGGAGTCTAAAAAGAAATGATACAAATGAACTTATTTACAAAACAGAGACAGACTCACAGACTTAGAGAACAAACTTATGGTTACTAGGGGGAAGGGTGGGGGGAAGGGATAGTTAGGGAGTTAAGGACATGTATACACTGCTAAATTGAAAATGGGTAACCAGCAAGGACCTACTGTACAGCACAGGGAACTCTGCTCAATATCATAACAACCTAAATGGGAAAAGATTTTGAAAAAGAATAGATACATATATATGTCTAACTGAATCATTTTGCTGTACACCTGAAACTAACACAACATTGTTAATCAACTATACTCCAATATAAAATAAAAAGTTAAAAAAAAAAGCTCTATTGAGATATAATTCACATACCACACATTTCATGCATTTAAAGTTTATAAGAGAAAGGTTTTTAGCATATTTAAAGATATTTGAAATCACCACCACAGTCAATTTAAGACTATTTCAGTCTTCTCAAAAAGAAATCCATGTCCTTCAGTTGTTTCTTCTCTGGGTGTAGTTCAGGAGAGCTCTTCTAACTTCACAGAGCTCACTCCTCTCTTGATTTCATAGAATGTTCAAAGATATGATAGTTTGTTCTCTGACTTTTCTGCTCCATTCCCATTTCTCAGCTTTATCTAAACCTTCTTTTCCTTTTGTATGTTGTCCCTTTCTTGTTGATTTTATTCTATTCCCAGCAAGTTCCTGTTGGCTTGGGGATCTGTCTGAGAAGGATTTTTAGTTGGATTAATTTCTAGAGTTAAAAGGGCCACATGGCTCCAGCTCCATCAGACCTATCCATTGGCTTTTTATACTTAACTATTACTAGATTTTAAGTTGGGTAAAGTCACTCTCATATTCAATGGCTGTTCTTGATTTGGTGAGTAATTCTTTTCAGTGAATATCTGAGTCTATTGGGGAATTTCCTGTTAGATAGTCCCATTGCTTTCTTCTGCTTCCTCCTGCTACACAGATAGTGAAAGTATAGGACTTACAGTAGTTGTGTTTGTTCCTACCACTTATATTTTGAAATTGATGGATATACTTAATGGCCAACTTTGATGGTAGATGTTGTCCATGGATTTTTGGTTTGCTACCTCCTTTCTCTCTGGTTTTTGATTTGTTTTGTTGTTTGTTTGATGTGAATTCTATAATCCAGTTGTCATTTTTTGATGTAGGGGCAAAAAAAGTACTTAAAAATAACTAGGTAAAAGAGTTGAATAAATTCGAGATATTTGTTGATGATCATAGCCAGAAAGTTAATTATTTCCTAGTACATAGAAATATATGCAATCAAATTTTATAATAATTTTAATTAATTTGGGGCTTTGTGATACTTTTCTCTTCTTTTATGCTTATAATTAATTTAATAACTTGTCAGATTCCATCATATTACCAATTTGTTTCTCTTCTTTATGGCTAATCTTGACAAAACTAAGTTAAATTGACTTGATTATAGGTTAATCTGTTTTGTTTGTTTTGCTTTTTAGGTTAACCACTTTTTGATTTACAGTTTAGCATAAATAACTTCAGATAATTTTGTCTTCCTTTCTGCTACATGAAACAACGTTTTTATACCTTATCAAAACTTATTTGAAATTTTACTTTCAATACTTTATTGGAGAGGAAAAATTTTCCCTTCTTCTAGATTCTTTGGCTGGCCTAAGAATTAAATTGACATAAAAGAGATTAACAAGAGAAAAACTTTTAATTTCATATGTCCAGGAGCCCCACAAAGATATGAGATTCCAAGGTAATCAGGCAATTGAGGCTTATAAACCATCCTGAGCTAAGGAAAGGAATGGGGTCTTGGGCTTCAAAGGGGAAGAAGCCAATTCACAGGAAGATGAGAAAAGCAATGTTTGATAAACAAATATTTGTCTTTCTATGCAGATAAGGCTTTTAGATATAGAAAGTTATTTCTGGTAATAGCTCTCTTCCTGATACATACCTACTTTCTAAATTCTTTTAGGCAGTAAAGGGGGAGTTAAAACCTTTTCCTGAGACTGCTTGGTTTTGATTGCTTTTAGCCCAAAATATTCCACAGGACAAAGTGACACATTTTGGGGTGGTGTATTATACTCCTTCTTAACTTCTAAAAATTAAAATAGTTAGATTCCTTACTTCCCTAACATCTTTTATCTGTTAAGTAGTGCTAAAATTCTATATTTCTCAATATTTCTTGCCCAATGCCACATTTGAAGAATAAATACCCATGAAAGACATAGTCCTTCTCTAGATGGTGTTTGAGATATAAGCGAGAGTGATGTTATTTATGGGGATAACCTTGACCAGACTGTAATTCATAAAAAGTAAATCATTCCCAAACTGTGGTACCTTAAATATTGTTTGTAACAAATTACCTGTAACACATCCCTATGACTGATTACAACACACCAATTTGTCACTGCTGTGTAGCTGAAAACCACTGGATTACAAAAAGTTGACCTTTTCAATGGCTTTTCTAAAGGGTTTGTGCAAATCTTACATTTTAAAGGAAGCTTCTTCTGTGTGTTATAAAATGTCATCATAATTTGTCTTCACTGCTGTAGGTATTTTTATTTACTCAGGAGAATTACCTTGCCTCAGGAAGAAGATTTTTGTTCCTGGCATTCTTTAAGTTCACTAGTGAACAATTTTTACAGAACGACCTTCTAGTAACTGTTCTAAACTTCGTAAACATAAACTTATTAACACCCAGTTCTCCTTTGGTAACAGAGCAGTCATATATAGCTGATGGAGTTTTGTGGCTCTGTTGTTGAGAAGTAATGATATTGTAAATAGGTGGTGGTGGTTTTTTTTTCTTTTCTTTTTTCTTTTTTTTTTTTAATGCTGCTGTTCTCTGACCTCTCTTGAACTTTTTAAAAAATATGTTGAGATATGCTTAGGACTCCAGTTTACCCATTTTTCAATCAGTGAAAAATATTATTCTAAGGTCAAAATAATATGTTTTAGAAGATATCTGAGATAGATAAAATTTTAGTTTTTGACTGGCACAAAGTTTGATAAGCTGTGGAGCTAGAAAGAAAGAATACAGCCTGCTATGTTTTATTTAGACTATTACATGGCCTCACCTGCCAAAATGTCATTTTGTTTTGTGGTAAAACACTTTCTCCCATTCTGATAATTACCTGTTCATCCTTTAAAATGCTTTTCTTCATATGTGATTGTGTCATCTTTATATTTCTTTATAAACAGTGTACCTACCCAAGTAGGTATTATTATTACAGATGCATACAACATGGCTACATGAAAGTGGAAACATGCCTATTATATTATTTAATGCAAACATTATTTTAATTATTTGAGTTCAATATCAGAAATATTCGCCTGTTCCTTTTTGAGTTAATGATGAAAATATGGACATGAAAGACCAAGTCCCTGGAGTAATAATGAAACTTCTTTTTATCTACATTAGTGACTTCTTTTATTACCAAGTCTTTTAATAGAATGTCTAGTCAATAGTCATATTATGTTTATCAATTTTTATTGACCGTTTGGTGAAGGGATAGAGCAGGTAGAAATAACACAACACATTACTCTTTGGAAAAAATAAAATTGATTTGGATTATGAAATTAAAATTTATTTCACAAATAATTTGTACATTTTGAAAGAAAGCAATCAGCATTTGACCACCCTCACCCCGCGACCAGTGGTTCCAGGTTACAAGTCAAGAAATGACTTTGGCTGTGCTTACTAGAGAATTACTTTATCAAAAGGATCTGATGTAACTCAAAGAAGATTCTATGAGACTAAGCAGCCTGATTGTATCCAAAATTAAACTGCAGATCTAGTTTAGTGAGGGCACAATTCTGTACTAGTAACATGCACTCTAACTTGATACACTTCCACTGTCTACACTAGACCCTGAATGCTGTGACAGCAAAGCTGCCAATGTGTCTTTGGGAAATTTGTTTCTGTTTTCACCACTGTGGGTGGCATTTAGGAAGTACTAGTCGTTGTTTCTAATTCACAATATAGGATAGACATCTGAATCTTTTTTGGAAGGATCTAGGTCTTACGCTTACACTCGTGCTGCAAAGGAGACTAGGAAAGTGACTATTTAGAGTTTTCAACTTTATTATTAGCTTTGCCTCTCATGTAGACTTATAAAATCCCCCAAACATAGGGAGGAGGTTTAGATACTGACTGGGTGAAACTAAAGGAAAAATATCTCATACAAACTTTCTCATTTTTCTGACAAATGATTTTTTTAAACAACTCTTTCTTTTGTGTTTTACTTGTGTGGATCCTGTAAATACTGATGAAACCGAAAAAAAGCTACTGTTCCTTGGTTACCATTTAAAATCTAAAAATGTCCAGGTAATTTCCTTCAGTATTTCAAACTACTTCTCTGTGTGTCATTGTGTGTCAAAAGAGAACACTGTAATCATTTTCAGAACATGAATTCCTTAGTCTCTCTATAGGAGATATAGAGAGCCCTTCCCAATGACACTTGTCTTTTCACGAAGTAAATACTTTGATTGTGAACGATTAATCATCAATCAATGTGCCTTTAAAAACACGGAAGAAAATGCACCTTTTCAAGTTTCTTTCCTGAGCTTGGCCTGGAGGCTCAAGTGATTTAGTAAGTTATTTGATTTTCTTTTTCTAAAGTTGAAAAACACAAAAATCTTTGATTTAGGCTTTTATATTCTCTGTGTTGCCTCCTGTACTCTGATTCCTGACAAAATGCCAAATAACTTATGGAGAAGTTTTATTAAATGTTGCCTTTATGTCCTGCCACCTGGAGGTGATTCTGGTTCTGGTTCAAATCCAGGCTTCTGCCAGGATTTGGAAAAGTTCCTATTTGGCCTTGGGTCATACTCATGCTGTTTCTTCTCAAAGCCTCTGAAAGTTTCGAAAATGGAATAGGGGATTCTGTCAGAGATAAAGGCCCTCCATATGGTCCATTATTACCTGAAAGAATCTACCGTCACTAATATAATCTTACCAACATTTTCACTCTTAAGGATACATCCTAACAGAAATGTGTATATTTATTCACAAAATACATGCATTAGAACGTTCACAGAAATACTATTTATAATAATCAGAACTGGAAAGAACCCAGATGTTCATCAGTAGTACAACAGATAAATAAATTATGTTGTAGTTAGTAAAATGAACACTAAAACAGCAATGAGAATGAATGAATTATTGATGTAGCAGCAACATAGATGAATAAATGATTTTGAGCCAAAGAAGCAAGACACAAAGGTGTATGCTAATGGATTCTATTTTTTTTTTTTAAGTACCAAAACAGGCAAAATCAATCTCTGCTCATAGAAGTAATGATATCGGTTTCCTCTGGGTGAAAGATGGTGACTGGAAGGTAATACACAAGGGTTTTTAGTTTCCAGTCATATATTTCTTCATGTGAGTGTTATTTTCACAGGGAATATTCACTTTGTACAAAGCTCTTGAGTTGAAAACATAACTTTGTACTTTTTTTGGATGTATGTTATACTTCAGTAAAAGTTAAATATAAATTTCACTAAACTCTAAATAATTCCTATTGATAAATTTGAACATTGCTTTCACTCTTTTTTTTTTATTGAAGCATAGTTGATTTACAATATTGTGTTAATTTCAGATGTACAGCATAGTGATTCTGTATTTTTGAAGATTATATCTGTTATAGGGTATGATGGGTATATTGCTTTCACCCTTAAAGCTGTGGTATTACTCCATACCCTAAAGTTACCATCCATACTCAGGGTAACTTTCAGATTTTTTTTTAAATATTGATTCTGATTGTCCTAAATATTATTACCATGCTCTATTTATGGGCAATCCACTCAACTCTATTACTGGGTAGTTACCTAGTAATAAACTGTAAATAAATCATCTGTGAGTGGTATCATTTTGAAGTAAAATAATGAAACAATTTTACTTGATTCTCAGACAAGTGAAAGGCATGCTGCCTGATAAATATTCAATGCTATAATAACACAGAAAGTGTCCCTCTACTGCACTTGCTCTTAATTCAAATGTTCTATACTTAACAATATAAATGGCTAATATTATCACAAACCTATGTAAATGCTAAATTGCCTGTATTTTATTTTAATATGCAGGCACACCAAACTCCTAATACTTGTTTTCACAACATCCAGCACCTTCCCAATTGTATTCCTATCATACTTCATTGCACTTTTGTGATTAACTGCTAGCCTTTCCAGCTAGAATATAAGCTCCATCAGGGTCTCTACAATGTCTGTCTTGTTTACTGTTTCATCTCCAATATCTTAGACATTAAATGACATGTATTAGATACTTAGATAATATTTAGAGATGACTGGATAATTGACTAGAAATATTCAAGCAGAACATCTTCCTGGCTTTTATTGGAAAATTTATATGTTCTTCTAAATGCCAAATCCTGATAATGAGGAGTTGACAAAGTAGGAAAATAAAGTAAAATTAAATTAAATTAAATTAAAAAATATATACACACACACACACACATATATACAATTCTACTGTGAGAATTAAAGCATAGCTATAAATGTAAAGATTACTGATTTGAAGGAACCTGTTAATAGCAAGTCAACAGCAAAAACAGGAAACAATGGTACACATCAAAGATTAAGGTCAATATTTTGGAGAACTGAAGCAGGAGCCTTTGGGAAAGAATCAGTCACCTCATAATCAGGCAGTCTTACTTGTAGCTGTTAACATGTTAAACTGTGTTTGTGATCTTTTCTCTTTCTAAAGGTGAGTCATTTGTGCAACTTAGATGATAGATATACTTTGCACAAATCTTAGTAATGGTACACTAAGAAATAGCAAATAATAAGTTTAGGATGCTTAATAAATACTTAAATTGGCTGTTTTTACACATCATTCTGTATCTTCCTGTTACTTTGCTAGAAGATCAGAATGTTAAGTTATTCAAAGACTTCCCAGTATTATACACAGATGTTTTCCAGTATTTGAAATTTTGCTTAGGTTATAATTCTTAGTAAATATAGCTAAAATATTATTAAAATAGTAAAAAAAAATGCTATTACAACTAGTACTAATATATTAAGTACTAGTCTTCTCTTTCTAAATACAGTTGACCCTTGAACAACTCAGGGGTTAGGGGCATCTATCCTTTGTGCAGTTGGAAATCCACAATAACTTTATAATCAGCCCTCTGTATCCACGGTTCTACAATGTTTGATTTAACCAACAGTGGATCTTGTAGTGGTGTAGCATTTACTACTGAAAAAAATCTGAATATAAGTGGACTGATATGGTTCAAAACAATGTTGTTCAAGGATCAACTGTACTACAGAATGCAAAAAATTCAAGATTTCAGGAATTCCTAAGAATTACTGGGAATTCTAATCTCAAATTCTGAAGATTACATCTGTTGGATATTTGGAAACAGTAAATCCAACTTGGTACTTGATCTTAAGATGCTTTATCTGTTTGGAAAGAAAACTCTATTTGTAAAATATAAATTATCTACAAAGCAGAATATACTAAGTACCTCTGACAGTAAAATAATTGACTACAAAGTTATTAGAGGTAGATTTCAAAAGGGTGGAGGAAGAGTTGGTGATGAATTTGTGGAGTAGGAAGATTTAGAGATTTCAAGTCTAGGTTGTGCTGAAACAAGAGGGCAAGGGAGGAAAAAGAGAAGGTATTTTAGGCAAAAAGAATGTAATAATTAAAGTATATAGAAAAAGAATTTCCATGGCTAAATCATAGAACAAGTTTTTTTTTTTTTTTAATTCAACCAATAAAAGTTCATTTGTGAATAAAATAATAAAACCTTGGAAAAATAAGTAAAAATATAACTTGTGTTGGTACTTGAACAATTGTTAAACAATAGTACTTGAATGATAGTAAAGTTGGCTGGGGTTTACCCTAATGGCTACTGGAGTTTTGATCAAGATGGGGGAAAATTCTGTATGTAAGGCACTGACAGAAGCTATGTATGAATGAATCAAATGTTTATTTTAATTAAATATAAATCCCATCCTTATTTTGAATACATTTATTAAAACACAATTGAGAGAGGAGAAAAAGGTGGCGGCGAAGTAGAGGGATGTGGAATGCATCCCTCTCCACAGATGCATTGGGAATGCACCAAAAGACTCAATAATTCCCACAGAGAACCAACTGAACACCAGCAGACGACCTCGGACACCAGAAAGGACCACAAGGAGCCCAACATAACCTGTAGGGAGGCATCTACGATGGCTCAAAGAGGGTGAAGCAGCGGAGCTGTGGCAGACGGGAGGGGGTGAGAAACACACGGAGGGTCCACACCGCAACTCAGTGTTCCTGGACCGAGACATCGATTCACAGCTGAACAGAGGGTCTGGGAGCGGGAGCGTGGGAACCGGAGAACTGGTTCAGGGTGAGAAACATTGTTGCCAGTAAGGTGATGGACCGAAAGGACAGGAGGGAAGAGGTCCGCGGCGAGGAGTGCTCGGCCCTGAGAGCTGCCCGGCCATGATGGCGGCTGGATGCTGCAGGCTCATGGGCCGGGGGGAGGAGCCGTGGCCATAGCCTCTCTCTCTCTTTTGGTGCCTCTGCAACAGGCAGTGGAGAGACGCCCTGTGGGCCACCTATGGCGCTCAGGGATAACAAGTACCCTCAGGCACTTGGGCGGGGCTGGATTAAAACCTCTTGGAACACCCGCAGCAGGGAGGCTGCAGAGAAAAAAAAAAAAAACCCTAGAGAGGCCCAACTCTGAGACTTTCTGTTTACACCTGAGCCACCGGCATCCCTCTGCAACAGGCACCTCCAAGCCCGACTGAAACAACAGTAGGCCACTGCTCACTCACTCCCAGGGGAAGGAGCCACTATTGTACCCTCTCCCTCCCCACACACCAACGCTTACAGACAAACAATAAAGGAAGCTCTGCTGGCCACAGAATAATGCAAAACAACCCAAGGTGAGTAGAAGGACACTTACAGCTGAGACTCTAAGGAAACAGAAATATTAACATTAGTCTGAGGGTTGGACAGTCTTCTATAAACATCTCTAACGCCAGGACAAGCAACCCCAAAAGTCTGGACAACCATGAGGAAACAACGGAACACCATGCAGGCAAAGGAGCAGGAAAAAAACCCACAAGACCAAATAAATGAGGAGGAAATAGGAAAAATGCATGAAAAAGAATTCAGAGTGATGATAGTAAAAATGAAACAAAATCTCGATAACAAAATAGAGAAAGTACAAGAAACAGTTCATAAGAACTCAGAAAAACAAACATCAATAGATAACAAAATAGCTGAAATTAAAAATACTCTAGATGCTATAGCCAGCAGAATGACTGAGGCAGAAGAACGAATAGTGAGTTGGACGATAGAATGGGGGAAATAAACGCCACAAAACAGGAAAAAGAAAAAAGAATAAAAAGAATAGAAGACAGTCTCAGAGACCTCAGTGATAACATTAAGCGCACCAACATTAGAATTATAGGCATCCCAGAAGAAGAAGAAAACAAGAAAGGGTCTGAGAAAATATTTGAAGAGGTTATAGGGAAAACTTCCCCAACATGGGAAAGGAAATAATTCACCAAGTCCAAGAAGCACAGAGAGTCCCATACAGAATAAACCCAAGGAGAAATACACCAAGACACCTATTAATCAAACTAACGACAATTAAACACAAAGAAAAAATATTAAAAGCAGCAAGAGAAAAGCAACAAACAACATATAAGGGAAAACCCATAAGGATCACAGCTGACCTTTCTACAGAAACTCTGCAGGCCAGAAGGGAATGGCAGGGTATACTGAAAGTCCTGAAAGAGAGAAACCTACAGCCAAGAATACTCTACCCAGCAAGAATCTCATTCAGATTTGAGGGAGAAATCAAAAGCTTTCCAGACAAGCAAAAGTTAAGAGAATTCAGCACCACCAAACCAGCCTTACAACAAGTGCTAAAGGAACTTCTCTAAGTAGGAAACACAAGAAAAGGAAAACACCTACAAATACAAACCCAAAACAATTAAGAAAATGGTAATTGGAACACACATGTCAATAATCACCTTCAGTGTAAATGGATTAAATGCTCCAAGCAAAAGACACAGACTGGCTGAATGGATACAAAAACAAGACCCTTCTATATGCTGCCTACAAGAAACCCACTTCAGACCAAGGGACACATATAGACTGAAAGTGAAGGGATGGAAAAAGATATTCCATGCAAATGGAAGTCAAAAGAAAGCTGGAGTAGCAATACTCATATCAGACAATTTAGACTTGAAAGTAAAGACTATTACAAGAGACAAGGAAGGACACTACATAATGATCAAGGGATCCATCCAAGAAGAACATATCACAATGGTAAATATCTATGCCCCTAACATAGGAGCACCTCAATACATAAGGCAAATGCTAACAGCTATAAAAGGGGACATCGACAGGAACACAATAATAGTGGGAGACTTGAACACCCCACTTACATCAATGGACAGATGATCCAAACAGAAAATAAATGAAGACACACAAGTTTTAAATGACACATTAGACCATCTCAACTTAATTGATATTTATAGAACATTCCACCCAAAAACGACAGACTACACTTTCTTCTCAAGTGCACACGGAACATTTTTCAGGATAGATCACATCTTGGGTCACAAATCAAACCTCAGCAAATTCAAGAAAATTGAAATCATATCAAGCATCTTCTCAGACCACAACGCCATGAGACTAGATATCAATTACAGGAAAAAAACTGCAAAAAATACAAACACATGGAGGCTAAACAATTCATTATTAAAAAATCAAGAAATCACTAAAGAAATCAAAGAGGAAATCAAATAATATCTAGAAACAAATGACAATGAAAACACAACAACCCAAAATCTGTGGGACGCAGCAGTTCTAAGAGGGAAGTTTATAGCAATACAATCCTACCTGAAGAAACAAGAAAATTATTGAATAAACAACCTAACCTTACACCTAAAACAATTAGAAAAAGAAGAACAAAGAAACCCCAAAGTGAGCAGAAGGAAAGAAATCATAAAGATCAGAGCAGAAATAAATGAAAAAGAAAGGAAGGAAGCAATAGCAAAAATTAATAAAACTAAAAGCTGATTCTTTGAGAAGATTAACAAAATTGATAAAACCATTAGCCAGACTCATCAAGAAAAAAAGGGAGAAGATGCAAATCAACAGAATTAGAAATGAAAAAGGAGACATAACAACGGACACCTCAGAAATACAAAACATCATGAGAGACTACTACAAGCAACTATATGCCAATAAATTGGATAACCTGGAAGAAATGGATACATTCTTAGAAAAGTACAATCTTCCAAGACTGAATCAGGAAGAAATAGAAACTATGAACAGACCAATCACAAATACAGAAATTGAGGCTGTGATTAAAAATCTCCCAACACACAAAAACCCAGGACCAGATGGATTCATGGGCAAATTCTATCAAACATTTAGAGAAGAGCTAACACCTATCCTTCTCAAACTCTTCCAAAATATTGCAGAAGGCGGAATGCTCCCAAACTCATTCTACGAGGCCACCATCACCCTGATAGCAAAACCAGGCAAAGATGTCACAAAAAAAGAAAACTACAGACCAATATGACTGATGAATATAGATGCAAAAATCCTCAACAAAATACTGGCTAACAGACTGCAACAGCACATTAAAAAAGTCATACACTATGATCAAGTGGGGTTTATCCCTGGGATGCAAGGATTCTTTAATATACGCAAATCAAACAATGTGATACATCATATCAGCAAATTGAAGGATAAAAACCATATGATCATCTCCATAGATGCAGAAAAAGCTTTTGACAAAGTTCAACATCCATTTATGATAAAAGCTCTCCAGAAAATGGGCATAGAAGGAAATTACCTCAACATAACAAAAGCCATATATGAGAAACCAAAAGCCAACATCGTTCTCAATGGGGAAAAACTGAAAGAATTCCCTCTAAGGACAGGAAGAAGACAAGGGTGTCCACTCTCACCATTATTATTCAACATAGTTTTGGAAGTTTTAGCCACAGCAATCAGAGAAGAAAAAGAAATAAAAGGAATCCAAATTGGAAAAGAAGAAGTAAAATTGTCTCTCTTTGCAGATGACATGATATTATATATAGAAAACCCGAAAGACTCTACCAGAAAACTGCTAGCACTAACTGATGAGTTTAGTCAAGTAGCAGGATACGAAATTAATGCACAGAAATCTCTTGCATTCCTATACACTAACAGCGGAAGAGCAGAAAGAGAAATTAAGGAAACTCTCCCATTTACCATTGCAGCAAAAAGAATAAAATACCTAGGAATCAACCTGCCTAAGGAGGCAAAAGATCTGTATGCAGAAAACTTTAAGACATTGATGAAAGAAATCAAAGACAACACAAACAGATGGAGGGATATGCCATGTTCCTGGATTGGAAGAATCAACATCGTGAAAATGACTGTACTCCCCAAAGCAATTTACAGATTCAATGCAATCCCGATCAAATTACCAATGGCATTTTTCACAGAACTAGAGCAAGAAATCTTATGATTTGTATGGAAACACAAAAGACCCCGAATGGCCAAAGCAATCTTGAGAAGGAAAAATGGAGTTGGTGGAATCAGGCTTCCTGACTTCAAACTATACTACAAGGCCATAGTGATCAAGGCAGTATGGTACTGGCACAAAAATAGAAAGGAAGACCAGTGGAATAGAATAAAGAACTCACAAGTAAGCCCAAACACATATGGGCAGCTTATCTTTGACAAAGGAGGCACGAATATACAATGGAAAAAAGACAGCCTCTTCAATAAGTGGTGCTGGGAAAATTGGACAGCAACATGTAAAAGAATGAAATTAGAACACTTCCTCACACCATACACAAAAATAAACTCCAAATGGATTAAAGACCTACATGTAAGGCCAGACACTATAAAACTCCTAGAGGAAAACATAGGCAGAACACTCTGTGACATCCATCAAAGCAAGATCCTTTTTGACCCACCTCCTAGAATCATGGAAATAAAATCAAGAATAAATAAATGGGACCTCATGTAACTTCAAAGCTTTTGCACAGCAAAAGAAACCATAAACAAGACTAGAAGGCAATCTTCAGAATGGGAAAAACTAGTTGCCTATGAAACAACGGACAAAGGATTAACCTCCAAAATATACAAGCAGCTCATGCAGCTTCATACCAAAAAAGCAAATAACCCAATCCACAAGTGGGCGGAAGAGCTAAATAGACATTACTCCAAAGAAGACATACAGATGGCCAACAAACACATGAAAAGATGTTCAACATCACTAATCATCAGAGAAATGCAAGTCAAAGCCACAATGAGGTATCACCTCACACCGATCAGAATGGCCATCATCACAAAATCTGGAAACAACAAACGTTGGAGAGGGTGTGGAGAAAAGGGAACTCTCCTGCACTGTTGGTGGGACTGTAAGTTGGTACAGCCACTATGGAAAACAGTTTGGAGGTTCCTTCAAAAACTACAAATAGAACTACCATATGATCCAGTAATCCCACTCCTGGGCATATAGCCAAAGAAAACCATAATCCCAAAAGAAACATGTACCATCATGTTTATTGCAGCACTATTTCCAATAGCTAGGACATGGAAGCAACCTAAATGGCCATCAACAGATGAGTGGGTAAAGAAGATGTGGCATATATATATACAATGGAATATTACTCAGCTATAAAAAGGGATGAGATGGAGCTATATGTAATGAGGTGGATAGACCTAGAGTCTGTCATACAGAGTGAGGTAAGTCAGAAAGAGAAAGACAAATATTGTATGCTAACTCACATATATGGAATCTAAAAATGGTACTGATGAACTCAGTGACAAGACAAGAACAAGGACGCAGATGTAGAGAATGGACTGGAGAACTCGAGGTTTGGGGGGTGAAGGGGAAGCTGATATGAAGCAAGACAGTAGCACAGACATATATATACTACCAACTGTAAAATAGATAGCCAGTGGGAAGTTGTTATATCACAAAGGGAGTTCAACTCGAGGATGGATGATGCCCTAGAGGACTGGGACGGAGAGGATGGGGGGGACTTGAGGGAGGGTGGGGGGGGAGTTGAAGGAGGAAGGGAATACGGGAATATGTGTATAAAAACAGATGATTGAACTTGGTGTACCCCCCAAAAAATAATAAATTTAAAAAAAAAACAAAAAAACACAATCGATGCCACTATTAGTAATTAAAAACTCTAAAACAAAGTCTCCCAACATAGACAAAAATCTATAATAAAGCTTATGTCATTATTTAAAATACTGAGTAAAGATATCAAGTTAGAGTGATGCAAAAACAATGCAAAATAACTATCAAATTTTTTCATTTATTTATGCATATATTCATATATTCATGAAATATGTAATGGTTCCCTGCTATTTCCCAAACAGTAGATGGTGTTGAATAACTTTTGCATTTTTTAACAGTCCTTAAATAAAATCCCTAAAGTGGGAGAAAGTCTAGAATTTTTCTTAAGTAATTTGGAGATAGTGTGGTTAGGGCTGATAATATCAGAGGAGGTCTAAGAGGTAATGGTAGGGAGGGTGGATGGGTTGCAGGTTCAGTAGGGCTTTGCAGACCTCTGGTAGGACTATGATTTTTACCCTAAGTGAGATTAGGTACCACTGGATAGTTTTAAAGAAAAGGTGACATGATCTCTTTTATGTTTTTAAAAGATCACTCTAATGTGCATCACTCTAATATTGTGGAAGGAAAGCCAAAACGGAGTAGGTATTTCTAAGCGTGCTCTCTGAAATGGAGTAGGGGGCCACTGAGGAAGTGTGACTTATGCATGTCTCAGCCTGGATAGAATCTGACTTTTTGATCACTTATTATTCTAACAAAGGCATCCAGAACATCTGCCGGAAACTCAGGATACTTATCCAACCCCTTATCCTAAAATAGCTTGTGACAGCCTACATACTTATGAGACCTCTACCGTAAAACAACTTGTGATTCCTTAAGGACAAATATTTCCTGACTTACGTCAGAGTCCATCACAATTTTCACAGGGCAGAGAATTTTAACAACCTCATGTCTTTTTGTCTTCATGAACCACTCTTTCTCTTTCCTGGAATACTCTTTTTGGCTTTTTGCAAATCTGTGTCTTCTGAATTGCAATTCTTAAGATCCTAAATAAATTGTTTTCCTACTCGAATCCATCTGCATTATGTTTTGGTCAATGTTAGCTTAAGAATAGATTATGGGAAGAAAAAAGTGAAAACAAAGAGAACAGTTAAAATTTTTTGCAGTATTGTTATGATCTCACTTATATGTGGAATCTAAACCAAAAAACACCAAGCTCATAGATACAGAGAACAGATTGGTGGTTGCCAGAGTTAGGGGGTGGGGGTAGGGAAAATGGGTGAAGGCAAACAAAAAGTACAAACTTTCAGTGATAAAACAAATAAGTCATGGGGATGTAATATACAACATGGTGACTATAGTTAACAATACTCTATCGTATATTTGAAAGTTGCTTAGAGAGTAGATTTTAAAAGTTCTCATCACAACAAAAAAGTTTTTGTAACTATGTATGGTGATAGATGTTAACTAGGCTTATTGCAGTAATAACTTTGCAATATATACAAATATTGAATCATTATGTTGTACAAACAAAACAAATATGATATAGGTCAGTTATACTTCAATTTATAAAAGGTATGCATATAGCTGATTCCCTTTATTGTACAGCAGAAACAACGTTGTAAAGCAACTATACCCCAATTAAATATATATATATAGAGAGAAAAAAAGTTAGATAACCAAAAAAAAAAAAAAAAAAAGCAAAAAACCCCGAAAACTTTTGCAATAATGCAGGAAGGAAATGATGATGGCTTGGTGATGGTTGCTGTGAAAATTGGCAAAAAGTGGTCTGATTCTGGGTACATTTTTAAAGTAGAACTAATTAGATTTCCTAATACACTGAATATGGGTCATGAGAAAAATGAGCGTTCAAAAATTGCTCTAAATTTTGGGGAGGATGATATTGCCATCGATTGTGATTTGCAATATTCTGAGGAAAGCCAGAATATTGAGAGAAAATCCACAGTTTAGCTTAAGATGTAAGTTTAAGATATCTGTTAAACAAAGGTATGTTTTCAGCTAGTGAACCATGATTTCAAATGACTGATTTCCTTCAAGTGTTACATACATTCTAGCGTTTACCTTTGTTTTATTGAAAAATCTGGCCGTGAAAATGATTTATGATTATAATTGGTGTTGATAAGAACCACTTGGCATAACAGTTGCGTTTGGAAAGCTTACAAAGTCACTATTCAATTGCCTTTTAAAAATTTCTTTTTAGACAAATTTATCATCTACAAAATACTACTGTACCACATAATTTCATTTCTTTAAAATTAGATCCAGATATTTACAATAACATCATACTTGTAGGATTCAGAAATGACTAGTTATGTGGTGGAAAGAGAGTAAATAATAAATTAAAAATAAATATATATTTAAATAAGCAAATTTTTTTTCTATTTTTAGACGCTTTTCTTCATTTCCTTCTCTTCAATTCTTCTAATGTTACCCATTCTTTTTCCCCCTTTTCTTCTTTCCTTCCATTCTTTTCCTTTAATTATAAATTATTTAATTGAACATTACTCTATTCCAGGCACTAAACTAGGCATTTTAAAAGATACAAAGGTAAATAAGTTGCAGGTGAATTAAAAACTTGAAAGCTTATTACAAGATATAAAACATTGCCCTTGCTGTATATAACACAATGTTGAAGACATTAAATAGAAAGAGAAAGGTACAGCTAAACTTTTAAAAATTGATTGTTTTATGTTGTCCTATATACATCTTATATAAATAAATATTATGTGCAAAAATAATTGTCAGTTATGTGATTTAGTGTGCCAGATTTCCTAATGGTATGCCAAAATTTATCATCAAGTGAGCTCATATTTATTAGAGAAAAAGGTAAAATGTAAAGTTTCTACACATTTTCTGTGACTCTAAGCATTCAAGAATGGAGGAGAAATAAAGTACAAGGGCAATTGATATCTTTTAATCTATATAAATATTAAATACATATATTGCTTATGTGAGTCTTAGAAGAGTTCTATAGAAAGATTCAATCTTATTTTCAAAAATAAACCTTGGCAGGTATTATTCCACGAGGTCCTTGAAATTCCTAGTAATTTTATTGTCTGAATGTCACATGAAACTGCTTTATTTAACTCTCAGTTTTATTTCCCATTTACTTACTGGATTGCTAGATTCAGAATCTGAATTTAACTGTCTGTCCCTGAGAAAGCAGAGTAAACAAAATACAGACATGTCATTAGTTTTCATAAAACATATCTGTCCTTAGAAGGCCCATTTATCTTCACTGAACAGAAAGATCTCCTGGGCTGAAGAAAGAGATATAAACTCATGGATATGGGTGTTGTTTTTTACACAGTTGCTGGGGAGGTGGACCAGAATTTTATAGATAAGGACTTTAACTAATTCACTGAAAAATTATGTGAAGACTTAGGAATGGCTTCTTATCATGGCAAAAGTATAATATTACAATGATATACTGATATTTAGAAATTTAGAAATAAAATATTAGCATCTACATCTTTATTAGAAGCCACATTGGTAACCCTAGCATTGAAAATATAACCCACCCCAGCCTTGACTCCAGAAAAGGATGAAACTCTAAATGACCAATTTGGGAAAATGGATTCCAGAGACATCAAGTAACATATAGCTCCACCCTGTTATCTTAAAAGAGGTAATATGGCTGTGGAGCATAGGAAGATGCCTATGAACATGTGAGTAGGCATCTGCTGGTAGGTGTGAGATTTACTAAGGAAACAGTGTGGAAATAAAAAGTAAAACTTTGAACCCTTCCAGATGTCACATCAACTATGGTCTCTTGTTACTTCAATACACTTTATGAATAGTCCTTTGAGACCTAAGTTCAGTTTTAATTTCATCGACGTCTTAAGGACTTAACTTTTGGATCATAAACAAGGATTTAGCCTGCACCGAAGCCTGGATCCCCCTGCCTCATCACACATGTCTATTCTTGTTTAAGCTTTGGCCAAGATTTCTACAGTGTAGCACAAGCCCTTCTTTAAGTTACTGGGTTTTACTCAGGCTCACTTTCTAATTTCAGTCTTTTTCTGATAGGAAGGCATATGCCTTCCTGTGATAGCTGACACAGCTCCATCAGGAACAAACCCATTCAAACTTTTGGTATGGCCTTTCCACTCTGAGTGTTTTCAGTGTTGCTTATCTTGAAACTATCTAACACAATTCAAATACTCACTGTTTTTGTGTTAGAACTTCTCTGATGATAATTAGCACTCTCATGCTACTTTCTCTATGAGAATGATACAAAAATTTTAATTTGGGTAAGATTTTATTGGAGACATGAAATCCTTGAAGTGGCTCTCTGATAAATACCCCTCAATTTGATTCTAATTTTTCTCTAAATGCTGTCCTGGATTTCCTCAAAAAACAAATATTTTTAAAATTTACAGCTGTATTTATTGAAATGGAAAATGCTGATATTTATGGGGCTAAGACATAAGACATAGGACAAAGAATACTCATCAAACTCTGTGTTTTTTCTCATCTTCCTATGTTCAGTGCTCCTCAGTGTTTCTCAGATACTTTACATTTAGATTAGGGACACAGCTGAGTTCTAGCCAGTGAAACGTATACCAAACGATACAGACTACTGCAAGGCCCATAAAATCCTATGTGTAAAATTCCATTCTCTTTTCCCATTGCGTGGCAGTTGTGGAGACAGCACTGAAAATCACAGTGCCTAAGACGAAATGCCAGTGTTCCTAAGTGACTCTGTGGAACGTTAACAGTCCTCTCCCACCTAACTGATTCTTTGTGGAAGTTGCTATACCAAAGGGTCATACCTGACTGAATAGATTTGACTGAGCAGCAAAGCATCTTCAATCTAGTCTTTCAGATGGATGCAAAGATGAGATGGAATTTGGAATCATTTCTTTTAGAGGGGGTTTTCAATGTGTGAAAAGAAAAAAAGCAAGAGAAAGATGTGATCATTAAGTAAACCATCAACGATTAAAGTTCCTGAGATGTTGGGATCGCTTGATATAACAGCATATAGATAATACTAAAACTAAGGTAGGGTGCAACTGTTAAAAACCCTCAAAATGTATGATATTGGCATAATTGTCTAAGAGTGGGCAAAACACAGATATTGGAGAGTAGAAATACAGTGATATATATGTTAATGAAATACCAGAATCCTTGATAAAAATGTTGCCTGTGTTAACTGATAGCAGATTGAAATATAATGGAGTAATCATAGTTCAGGCATACAAAATAGAGCTGTGGAAATTTTACACATAGGATTTTTATAAAATAACACCTAAATTGAGGATCTGTTCTCAGAAACATCCCTACACTACTAAGAACTTGAACTTTCTGTGAACTATGCCTAACCTAAGGACACCGGCCATTTTTAAAACAACATCTGCTAGCTGTAATCTGTGTCTTAAGGTTGTTCCCCCTCGTAACTCTGCAACCATTTTGGACCCCAACCAATCCTTGCTTAACAAGCACTCTTACTTCTTGCCAGCTCATGTGACTGTGGCCTTACAATTTTTGCCTCTGTGACCCTTCCCCATTTTGTAGTCTGGAGGAACGCTTCTTGAATCTGTACCTCCCAGGCTACAACCCTGACAAACCCCAAATAAATGCATCTTTATTTCAATCAGATCTCGGTTTCTGAAATTGTGGTCAACATAACACTGAAAACAATCTATACACCTACTGAGCTAGCATCTCTAAGGGAATTGGGAAAAAAGAGCTAATGAGTATTGATATTGACTGTATTTAGCACAGTATTTCAACAGGTGATGAATACATAAGGGAATTAGAAATTAAATGGTTTGAAAGCAGAAATAGGAAACTGCTTCTGAATATCATATAGTATGCAATAGGATGGAGAACTTTTTCACCACTAAAGATCCATTAAGACCCAGCCTTAGGTCAAAGATTAGATAAAAGATAGCTTTCTCTTGTTCACACCTGATAATCTCAGTGTTACCTGGCAAAATGAGAAAGAGAAGCATAGGGGCAAGGAAGCAAATATAAAGAAAATTTGAGTCTTGTGTTTAAAAAGAACTTCAGGTATTTTTTTGGAACATGTAATAACTGGAACCAAATAACTTGGAAGTCTTTGAAGTACCAGACAATGTTCGCTCCTCAATTGGAGTTTCAGCTATGTCTAAGGGTCACTGAATTTTTAGTCTGGGGTTGCATGGTGAGCAGATAACTAGTGTTTAGTTTAAGTTGCTGGCCCAAGAGGAGCCACATCTGATCCTGATAGAGATGATTAATAACACATCTAAAATTTCTGGTCTCTCAGCTGAATGCAAAGATGAAATGGAATTTGGAGTGGTCTTCTTTGGTGAAGGGAAAGACAGTATTATATGTGTGGAACCAAAAGAGCAAAAGTATGTTTAGTGATAGAATGATAGAGTGTAGCAGAGAAGACTAGTGCTTACTGTGTTTTCCCTCTCCTTTCTAGACAAGTAAATAAAGGTCACTTCCCTTTCAGTTAGATTAGAACCATGTACCTAAGTTTCCGTCAGTGGAATGTGGATAGAAGTGAGGTATGCTGCTTCTGGACCTGACACATAAAAATCTGTCAGATGCTATCTGTCATCTATCCCTCCATTCTGTAGGCCCAGGTTTGGACTTGAAGATGATGGTACCACAGGATGGAATAAACTAGGTACTCTAACTACTTAACAAAGTTCCCTTTTCTTTCCTATTCCTCAACTACCCAACCCAGACTGGAATATAACATAAGAAACAAATAAATCTTTGTTCATTTGTGTTAAGCCATTGATATTTGGAGTTTGTCTTTTACATGGTTAGAATACTCTATTAAATACACACACAGACACACACATACACAGACACACACACACACGAGATTGAAACTGGGATTTTCTGAAACATCTGAGACACATAGTTACAGTATATATCATATAAAAACTTACTCCAAGAAATGGGTTATAAAGCCCATATAATCTCATCTTCTGAAAAAGAAAAGTGACCAAACCCGTAGGAGGGAAATTCACTGGGAATGGATGGTGTATGGTAATTTAGAAGGACACTTAAAATATTCCCACTCTCCCTTTCCTGAAGACAATTTAACAATGGACAGAAAAAAATACAGAAAAACTCTAGGGTGAGCTTTTGAAATTTGTAGATTAGAGTGGCATATGTAACCCAGTTAGAGTGCCCAATACAAAGGAATTATTTTGAATAAAGAAAAATGGAGGGCAGAGAGAGGGTATATCATGTAGGACAAATATATCATTTGGCTATTGTAGAAATTAGGGTGTCCCTAAAATGCTAGTGCCTAAGAGTTCTAGGTACCCAAGAGACATGAGTACAACTGGCCAGGAAGTAGTGTAGTGAGTACTAGAGAAATGTAGGAGGCTATCACTCAATAAGGTATGGAAATGCCTGGATCCTGGGGACTAGCCCATATCTATCTCCAAACCATGATAGTCCACATAACAGACTGAAAGATGGGAGTGGAGGGGGTACAGGAGCTTGAGGACACCTAGGTGCTCCTCGGGAGCTGCTGAAATAGAGTCTAGTCAAGAAAAAGGGTTTACATGTGTAACGTTTTTTTATTAGTTACTGCTTTTCTTTCACTGTTGCTCCTCCTATGAAAATAAATTTGACAGAGATTGCATCTCTGTCAGCTGGAATAGTGTTTGGCATATGGAAGATACTAAGAATTTATTCAGTAAATAATAAATATATTCTGTTGATAGGACTTAGTCTCTGGCTGTATTCTAATAAATGTGTATTTGTTGGTTTTTTTGGTAGAGGGAAGAGAGGTTTCTAAGTGTTAAGAGAAAATGGAAATAGAATCATTTTTTCAAGATTAGAATCTGAAATAATAATCTCTGTAAAACTATGATTATAGTATTATGATTGTGAATAAAACCAAACTATTGTAATTTCATCTTTGTCTTTTTATCATGCTATTTAGGGAAGAAATAAAGTCAGTTTATTTCAGAATTACATTTAGAATTTATTATTGTCCTGCTGGTGTCCAAAGAATTTATGTTCTTATTTTAGTCTGAGCTTTTGAGATGTTTATTGTTGAATCTGGCTCTAGTGTTTGGTGTCTACTAATTGTTTTTTGAACATCCTCATTACCAGAGTGCTATGGAGCTTCCTCTCCTTCACTGCCACCCTCTACCACATTTGTTCTCTTCCTTCCTTAGAATTAAAAAAATGAAATAAAGTGCATAAAAAAGCAACTACATTCACAACTGCTTGAATGTCAGAACATTTCATGAGTCAAGGTGTTGTGGATGTAGTGATACATCTGTCATTGCCTTTCTCGTTATTAATGGGAGTCTAATTAGACCAATCAGTTTTAATTAGTATGCTTTCGTGTAGCAATCTAATAAAATACTGTGTCTTAGGAAAATTGATGTGGCCTTGATGCTAATTACTCTCCTAGACTCTAAGCTTTATAAAAACAGGAAATGGTTGCTTCTAGGCAACCTATGTTCTTTCCCCTTTCTTTTTTCTTCTCTTGCTTTCTTATACTCAGAGTTTTCTACTTAAGTTATCTCCTTAATTCATATTGTGTTTTCATTCTCAATTTATTTTAGCCAAACCTTGGACTTGGTGTAACCTGAAAAGAGTAGGGCTTTATCACTTGTCAGAGAAAACAGTCCTCAGTTAAACTTTTCCTCTAGGGAATGTAACAGATCTTAGCCTTATAATCTTAAAGGCTGGCTCAGAGTTAAGGCTGACAGGGTTAGTCCCAGGTCAGCCTCCACATAAATCAGAGTCAGAGAGAGCTGGTGCTGTGGCTAGAATCAGAGAAGACAGTAACATTAACATTACAAAAGAAATATCTTAATAATTTCACATGGGATTTGCTACCACTGCTTTTCTCAAAGCAGCATGGCATTTTTAAGGTTAAATAAATGAATATTTCCAATAATCAAGTGACTGGTTTATATTTTCCTAGCTTCTATTTAAATTTAAAATCAGAATAATTTGAGATACTGATAATTTCTTTTAGTTATAAGGTACTTGAACTACAAATCTTGAAGACTGACAAATTTTAGACGCATTTTTAGCTCATTAACTGTGCATCTGGGCTTTTTATGAAATTGCTGTTGGAAACAAAATTTAAACATATCTTCCTACCTAAAAATAAATTGAATTATATTTTTTTCTTTCTTCCTTTTAAACAAAATTTATTTTAATAATGTTTTAAACCCAAGGGCAAAGCAAGAAATTTCTTGATGTTCATAAAAGTATTTTTCTGTTATGTTAGTGTAACCATGGCTTTAGAAATTGATGATCTTCATTAACTGTCTAAATTTGTTTTTGGGGGGTGGTCCTCAAGAAGTGAGGACCTCTAAAATTTCCTAAAATTCCTATAAAATGTCTTATAAGGCTAATGGGCACATATGCATGGTTTTATGCACGTTTGTCTTTGAAATCCATTAAACTTTACCTTGTGAGTTTAAAGGAAAATTAAATTGGAATGATATTGAATCCTTAGACCAGTGCGTTTCACAGTGTGATCTTGCACAGCAACCAATCCATGAACTATTTGTCACCTGTACATAATTACGTAGACGCTTATGCCAGAATGAAAATCACATAAGCCATTAAGCACACTGTTTAGGTCAGCTGACATCTGTACTTTTATAACAGGTCTTTGTCAATGAAGGAAACAGCAAATTTAATTACATCTGGAACAAGGTGTCACTTTGAGTAGCCCTGATGTAGACGGCCATATTGAAAAGATAAAAGATTTTTATCTTTTTTTCCAATGATAAATATTTACACAGATCATATAATAATTATGGAGGATGTGAGCTCCAACCATCCTATCTTCATCTAGGAGTTTCAGTATGTTCAAAGCACCTCATTTGTCATATTCTTGATTAGCCTCACTGGAATTTCACTGATAGAGTGTGGAAGAAGCAATATCAGGAAGTAGTAATGTTTATTTCATGCTAACCAACAAACAATACCTGATTGATAATTTGAAAGTGGTGAAAATTTTGAAAGGATGTGGCTTTTTCATGGAAAAACTCTTTGAACAGTTATAAAGGACATTCTGACCATAGTTAGACATGTAAATGAAAATATGTGAGAAAATATTTGTTTTTTTAAAAAGCAGAGAAAGAATATGCTGAATCCTGTAGTCAGAGAGTCTACAGGAAACTATAAGAGAAATTCAAGGCTCTAAAGTATGATATGCCTACTCCAAACTCTTTGAACATAAGAACTGTACCTTGTCCACTACTGAGTCCTTTGTTGCCTGGCCTGGCCCTGCTTGTTCTTATGCATAGTAATAGGATCTTAAAAGTGACCACTTGGAGAACTTTTCCTATAACTCTTGGAATCTTTGTTGGTCAAATACTAAGTGAGACCTATACTGGAAAAGTATAATGGTGAGAAGTGAAAGATAACTAGCTGTTCTACCTATGAAAAGGGAAAGGGAAAGAAAGCAATGTCATGAATCACCTGCCCTCTCAGAATCTGTTGAGAAAGTTAAGAGTGTTTCTCATGGTCCAGATATGGGTCATTTAGGAAAATAATCAGCTTTGAGTTGTTAAAATAGCATTGACCAAGCTGTCTGATCAGAAGAGCAGGAACTCCAACAGTTATAGATTTATAGTGTAGATTTTAGAAAACCAGAGCTGAGGAAGGTGTTGCACTGTCAGTCAGAGTAAATGTCTGAATTAGTGGACTACAGGGAAGAGATTCTGCTGTGAAGAAGAAAGAATTCTCTGCAGAGTCATGAAAACAGACACTGAACTCTGAATGCTCAGAAAGCCAGGGGATAAACAGTTATAAACCACAGCCTGGACAGAGAAAATTTGGGATCAGGCAAATATAACCTCTCCTGACCCTCAGATTTGTCTTCTCCCCCTACTTTTCTCCAGGTCCCGAGAAACTAAATGTCAGCCTAGTGGTGATGTGATAATGGGGGTGGTGAAAGATAGAGATGGGTAGTATAATCCATTATCCCCTCTTCCCAGTCCAGGCTTCTCAAAGATTTTGATTTTCCCAGGGAGTAGCAGATAAAATAGCATAAACAAGGGTATTTAATTGAGGACTGTTTCTATTTCCAGAAGTAATAACATAACTTAGAAAATTTAGGTAATGAGTAGAAAACATTGTGTACTTTCTCCTTATGGATTTTTTTTCCACAAGATTGCATTTAAATTTTGGCTCTACCTTTTAAGATGGATATTACTGGCAAGCTATATGGATTCAGATTTGGATAAACAAAATGGTGAAAAAAAAATATGAGAAGCAGTGAAAGTAATTGAGTATGTTTAGTGGTGAGCAAAGGGAGGTTTGAGGGAGCCAAATATATGAAAAGTTATTACAGAAAAGGAATTAGATGTGTTTGTCACATGCTATTCCCTATCAGACAGAGATAAGATTAAACAGAGCTATGGAATCATAGATGCCAGAGGAGAGAGATCATGAAACATGGGGTCATTATATGGTAGGTTGGCAGTTGACTTCCAGTCCAAGGTTATTCTAGTATGCTGTCCTATACTTCAGGTTCTAGTAAGCTAAAACCCACTGTTCTCAGCTTCCCTTTCAGATAAGATTCCCCCAAATAAATATAATTCCCCAAAATTATAAAATATTTTGAGGGCAGAATTGAAGAAGATGCAGTCTTTGTGCTGCAGATATTGGATATTTTGTTTATTCTTTAAAATTGTATGTGCTTGGAAACAGCTGAGTTGTCCTGACAGCTAGACTCAAGGTTTCTGTGACTATTGCAGAAAAGGGCAATTACAGAGGCAACAGGAATAGCTTCCTTACTCCTGTGTCTTAGTTGTGTTACTCATTAGTGCTGAACACCAATACTTCAGGCATTCTTCTTCCAAACATGTGGTAAAGTTGCACTTCTTCAACCTCTTGAAGTAGGTAGGATCATGTTTCTTGCTTTGATCAATAGAATGTGAAGGAAGTGGTATATATCACTTCCATGTAGAAGCATATAAGAACTGGCAAGTAATTCCTTACCCTTTCTCTTCTCTTGGCCACAGCAAAGGTGGAAGTATGTGTTTCAAAGGAATTGCAATGTTTAGCCATCACATGAATAACAGTTGCCTTGGACAGTCTTCTAGAAATGCAGTAGATCTTGTCTGGGTAAGAAACATATCATTTTTTTCTGTTTGCTTTTTCATTTTTTTCCCATTATTTTAAATCACCATGATTTTGGAATTATTTGTTACTAAGACCTAGACTAATCTCAGTACGGCAGTAATTGAAACCAGGTTTCGAGTGTTGTAATAACAAAGCCTAAAATATGTAACATTGACTTGGACAGAAGTGTTGAGGAAACTGAGTCCAAAAACTGACAGTCTATGCTATTCATTGGGAAAATAATTTGTTAAATGGATTTCTGAGCTAACATGGAAGGATGATCATATACTTAATGATCTTGCAGGTCTAGAGGAAGAAGATAGCAAAGTGACCGTAAGTAGCGTGTGTTGATTACTATTGACTGTAGTTGGAAGGTATTATATGAAAAAAGTGAGTTCAGAAAAGAATTGAACAGTTCAACAAACAAGAATAAAAAGGAAGAGAAATAAGCTAGAAACTTAGGGATTTCTAGGGTTGGAAGTGGCAGCTATTTCTCAGCCCCTCACCATATAAAAACTAAAGAAGGCTTTGAATCACAAAATTCAAATTAAGGGGATGACCATCACATCTGTTATTATAATATCTCAACGGAGTAAAGTATCTCAGATTTAAGATGCAATTAAAAGTGTGGCTGAGTAAATCTTGTAATTAGTTAAAATGTCTCATGGAAAAGAGATTAAGGTATGTCTCAATCATAGAGCTACCACAGTCACAGAACAAAGAATCACCGCTAGGTCAAAAGAGAGAGATGGTGGTGAGACAGAAACTAAATAAATACTGCAAATTTGAAAACAGTGTCCTAAGAGGAACTGTGTATTTGGCTATTATCATGTGTTATTGATTAGACCCAAATAGTCTACTAAAATTTTCAAGAGGTTTTCTATCAAAAGAAAGATTAAACGTATCTCTAACTGAAGACTAAAACTGAACCTTTGGCTCACAAACTAGTCTAAGCAGGAATTGGTCTGAGAAAACTCCTCAGCCACAAAGAAACCATATTTTCCCAATTCCCAGTTGTGATGTAACCAAAGAGAAAAATGACAAAGGAAGAATTTCTCAGCAAACACAGTCAGGGAGAGGAGCTACTCCTCTTGAACAGAGAAAGGGCATAATGAAGGAATATTCCCCATTCCTGCAGTAGAATGTCCACTGGGAATTCTGAATTGCTACAGAACGGTATCATTTATGTGTATCCCATTCTTCTTCTCTCAGAATGGAAGTGTTCATTGCAGTAATCTTGTCCACTCCTACAAATTGGATATTTGGCACATCATTTGCCTTTGTAGTTTGTAAACCACTGGATCAAGAGCAGCCACATCATAACCCGATCTAGAGACTATCATGAATACCAAGAAGTTCTTGGCTTTCAGCTTAAATGCCACAATTAAATTAGACTTTGGGGCATTAGAAGGGCATACTGTGTTAGTCATTAATGCTGCCCACCAATGTTGCTAATCATTTTCCTTCCAGAACCAAGTTATGGATAAATTTCCCTGCTCACTAGAAGTTAGGTATAGTCATATGACTTGTTTTGGCTGATGAAAATAGAGCAAAAATGCCATATGTAAATTTTGAGAGAAAGTATTTAAGAACCACTGAACTATTTTTTAATCTGTTTTTCCCCCTGCAGTGGGGCACACGCAAGTCCATATTTATACAGAGATGCAACTATCAGCTATCTCATAAAAGACCACAATCTGGGAGAATCTCTGTAATCTACAGTGAACTTTGTATGAGTCAGAAATAAGGTTTTTTTGTTTTAACACAATAAGATTTTTAGTTTTTTTTTTTTTTAATTGCAACATGATGTAGCCCAAACTTAATAATACAACACAGATGGGCTTTTGGTCCTCAACCCAAGTTCTAGTACTGACCACTTAATTCCCCATCTCCCTGATTATGACAGAAATTGCAGGTCCTTGGAAAGCTAAGGCTAGCCTAAAATTCTGTGCTATGGGTCTACTAATAATTTTATAAGTACCTAATACTCTAAGTCCTTTTCTTTTAAAAATACCTACAGTCTGTTCTGTTTCCTAAAGCTGAATCCTGACTTACATGCCCATCAAGGCAGAATGCTACAGGTCAAGGACTAGGATCGAGAGTCCACATTTGGTAGATAATCTAATAGGTAAGGTGGCAGCAGAAGTGAAAAATTAAAAATTTTGAAATTCAATTATGAAGACTATAAAAATGGATATAGCTTGAATTATGGAATGGAAATCTGAACCAGTTTCCAAAATGATTTGCTTAGGAATTTTAAATGATTCCAGTATAGACCTGTGTGGGTATGGTAAATTAATTCAAAGAAATTACAGTGGTTGCAGATGTATTTTGGGGTGATCCAATGTAGGGGTGGCAGTAAACCACTATACTTAATATGTGAAACAACTTTCTAAAACTTTAAAAACAGTTCAAACTTCCTAAACTTCCTGTGAGGCAGTGAGCTTCTTTTCACATGAAATGTGCAAGCATTTTTTGCATGACATTGGTAATGGATATTGCTGAGTCTTCATATCAGAAAGATGTCACACTTTTGATTATTGATGACAAAGAACCAAGCAAAAAAGATTAATGGAAACTTCCATTTAAATCTGTTAAATTTGTAGTAAGTTAATAAGCTTAATATGTATATGTTTATATGCATACATGTCTATACACATACACCTTATGCTCTGAAAATTTATGGGGTTATTAGATTGATGATATACCATCTTATCTAGCTTGGGAAATCCTTGTTCAGGAATGACTCTAAAATGAGATGAGTTGTCAGTCTTGGATAATTTCATTGCCAGAGTGTGGGAATTTGGAGAATGTGCTGGATAATGCTATGAGGCATTTTGATTCTAAGATTGTGTGAATGATGGAAATAGACTGAAAATAAAACGTAAATTATTTCAGTAATGAAACTATGTGAACTCTAATGAGACTACAGATAATTATATAACATACAGAGAGCACGTCTTCTAGAAGTAGCCACTAAAAATAGTGCTTTGTTCCTTTGATTATAATTGTTGTTTGATTTGCTTTTGCAAATAAAACTAACTTGATACTCATTAAAATGTAAAGACATCCTTATTCTCTGATAAAAATTTACTAGAAAAATAAACTACACTGAAACCAGAGCGATTTGTAGTATATTAGGAAGAAAATAATAAATGTGGATGACGTTAGCAACAGGATGCCGCCTAGCCAGTTTGAGAAAACAGCCTATAAAATGTGTAATTCTCCCTTAGGTATTGTAAATTGACCACATAACAACATCAAAAATTTCAATTGTGAGTAAAATGAGATAACAAGTGTAGGCCAGTTGCTGTGAAGGGAAATTGTAAAACAAGGTAAAATGTATTATTTGAGGTTTATATTATGATACTTGACATGCTTTATTTTGAAGTCCCACATTTGCTTTCAGAAATCCTATGTTGGAAATCAGCCTTGTGCATGACCAGCTTCAATAGTGAATATTAAAAAAAATATTTTTGGGTATTTAGTAACCTACTTTCCCCTTTACACTGTTATGAAGATTGGCATGTCCAAACCTTGTAGCTCAGGCAGCAGACTGGAAACCCAAAGAAGAGCTGATATTGCAGCTCCAGTCCAAAGGCAGCCTGCAGGCAAAATTCCCTCCTTCTCAGGGAACCTCAGATATTTTTTCTTTTAAGACCTTCAACTGACTGAGGTACACCCACGTTATGGAGACTTTACTAAAAGTCCACTGATTTAAATGTTAATCTCATCTAAAATAATGTCTTCACAGAAACTTCAAGACTGGCTTTTGACCAAATGTCTGGGTACCATGGCATAGACAATTTGGCACATAAAATTAACCATTACAACTTATAATGGAGCCTAGAACTCTCCCAATCTTTTATCTTTCCCCTACAATATGTATATGATTGACTCTTTAAACTGAATTCCTAATAACAGCTTAACTTTCACTCCATCTTTAGAGGGACTTATATTTTAATGAAATAAGGTTTCTAACCTAAAATGATTAAGCTCTCAATATATAATTTCAGTTTTACTTGATCAGCTGAAAATGATTATTTTGAGTAATAAATTTTGCTTTGGTCCATAAGTCTAAAACCTAATCAGATTTCTGTTCTACACAGACACAGTTTGTCCTGCTTATAAGCATGCAGACATTCTAATTAATTCAATTCAATAACACTGATTAAGTGCCTACCTTGTGCCAGGACTGTGCTAGAAATCTGAAGGTAAAAGCAGATAACCTCATAAAAGACTTCATAGTCTGGCAAAGGAGATATGTATACAAATAAATAAAACATAGTTTGACAAGTGCTGCACTAATTGTATAAACAAACTATTATAGAAGAGAAAGGAGGTAGTCACAGTTTCAATCTTGGGTTGTCAAAAAATTTTCAAAAATATAAGATGACAATTAGCTGTGTGTTGAAAGATGACTCACTAGATGAATTACAGACAGGGAAGCAGGGAATGGAATTTAGCAGACAGAGAAAGCAGGGGATGTTTGTGGGAAAAACTGAAGCACCTATTTCATAGCCTATATGAAAAGATATATGGGGACCAAGCTGAGGGAGATGGGTTGGACCACATATGAATGGTATACTAGGAAGATTGGACTTGACCCTGTAGAGAATGCAGAGCCATTGAAAGTACTTAAGGAGAGAAACAACTTGATCAGATCTTTGTCTTAGATATTTAATTCTGATAGGTAAGTAGAAGATAAATTAGAGTCTCAGAGAGTCTCTAGTCAGATAAACCATTTAGGAAACAGTTGTAACTGTTCCAATAAGAGAAAATCTAAAATAGATTGGTAGAAATGGAGAAGAGAAAATGATTTTGAAACTATACATTTGGAAGGAACTTGACAGGATGTTTGACTATATAAATGTAGAAAGATGAGGATTCAAAGATTATCTCTGGCTTTATTATAACTTCAAATGTCACAACTCTAAGTATGTTAATTGAAGTCTTTCTAAATGTTATTGAACACTTTCCTATATTTTCAAAAAAGCTACTGAACATAATTTCACTTTTGAATAGAGTTGTCAATAGGAACATTCAGTATGTTACTTTACTGTCATTTAAAATGTTGCAGAAATCGATCCCACGAGAAACCAAGCACCACACTCGGAGGGTTGGAGAACTCAGGTTTATTGAGCTGGCGGACCCAGACGAGCTAACGCTCCAAATTTCTGGGCCCCGTTCCAGGTGAATTCTCTCCTTATGTAGGTTAAGACACATAGCTACAGTTGGCATTAATTGATTGGCTACAGTAGGCATTAATTTTTTAGCTACTCAGTTTCCATAGGTTACAGGTGATTACATAGCAGGGGAGTTGCTAGGGGTTACATGCAAAGGGTTTTCAAACAAAGGCAAGCAGGGGCAGGAACAGAACATTCCATAATTATCTGATCATCTTTTAGGTTCCAGTTGATTGTTAAAGTATTTTGTCCTCACTCTAGTGCGGCAGGCAGGTTTTACAGAAGCAGAGCAGGCAGAAAGCTATTTTCTAGCTGTGTATGAACTCCAGGTTTTCCTCATCAATGCCATAGTTTTATTTACTTTTGTGAGGCTTTATTTTCTTTCTCTGTTTTTAGTCTGCTTTTCTGTGGATATTTTTAGAGATCCGTTTACTAAAGATTTTCCATAATTTCTAGTTTATTGCTTCTAATAAAGGGTAGATTGGGAAAACAGAAAAAAACACAAAAGTGGTATACTAGGGAGTGGAAAATTTATGAGCAAGAGTAATGGAATGTTTCCTATGGAGTAATGAGAAAGAATATTTTTGTCCTCGAATTTTGTGATGTTTGTTTTCTTTTGTTTTTTTTTTTTTCACTTTCAATTGGCTTTATCTTTATATTCTCAAATAAAGTTTTTGTTAAATTGTAGGCCCTATTAGCTATTTTTATTTGGATGTTCCTTCCTAGATTTTTTTGTTTTTTTTTAAGCTCTTTATTGGAATATAATTGCTTTACACTGCTGTGCCAATTTTTGAGGTACACCAAAGTGAATCAGTTGTATTTATACATATATCCCCATATCCCCTCTCTTCCGTGAATCCCTCCCACCCTCCCCATCCTGGCCCTCTAAGTCATCACCCATCATTGAGTTTACCTCCTTATGTTATGAAGCGACTTCCCATGAGCTATCTATTTCACATTTGGTGGTATATATATGTCAATGCTGCTCTCTCACTTCGTCCCAGCTTCCCCTTTGCCCCACCGCCCTCACACTGTGTCCTCAAGTCCATTCTATACATCTGCATCTTTATTCTTGCCCTGTCACTGGGTTCATTAGTACCATTTTTTTTTTTTTTTCTTTTTAGATTCCAAATATGTGAGTTAGCATACGGTATTTGTTTTTCTCTTTCTGGCTTACTTCACTCTGTATGACAGACTCTAGGTCTACCCACCTCATTACAAATAACTCAATTTCATTCTTCTTTATGGCTGAGAAATATTCCAATGTATATGTGTACCATATCTTCTTTATTCATTCATCTCTTGATGGACATTTAGGTTGCTTTCATGTCCTGGCTATTGTAAACAGTGATGCAAGGAACATTATGATACATGTTTCTTTTTAGTTTATGGTTTTCTCAGGGTATATGCCCAGTAGTGGGATTGCTGGATCATATGGTAGTTCCATTTTTAGTTTTTTAAGGAACCTTCAAGCTGTTTTCCGTAGTGGCTGTACCAACTTACATTCCCAACAACAGTACAGGAGGGTTCCGTTTTCTCCACACCCTCTCCAGAATTTATTGTTTCTAGTTTTTTGGATGATGGCCATTCTTACTGGTGTGAGGTGATACCTCATTGTGGCTTTGACTTGCATTTCTCTAATGATTAGTGATGTTGAGCATCTTTTCATGTGTTTGTTGGCCACCTGTATGTCTTCTTTGGAGAAATGTCTATTTAGGTCTTCCGCCCATTTGTGGATTTGGTTAATATTTTGGAGATTAATCCTTTGTCTGTTGCCTCATTGGCAAATATTTTATCCTATTTTGAGGGTTGTCTGCTTGTCTTGGTTGTAATTTCTTTCTCTGTGCAAAAGCTTTTAAGTTTCATTAGCTCCCATTTGTTTATTCTTGATTTTATTTCCATTATTCTAGGAGGTGGATCAAAAAGGATCTTGCTTTGATGTATGTCATAGAGTGTTCTGCCAATGTTTTCCTCTAAGAGTTTTATAGTGTCTGGCCTTACATGTAGGTCTTTCATCCATTTTGAGTTTATTTTTGTGTTTCATGTTAGAAAGTCTTCTAATTTCATTCTTTTACATGTAGCTGTCCAATGTTCCCAGCACCACTTATTGAAGAGGCTGCCTTCTCTCCATTGTATATTCTTACCTCCTTTGTCAAAGATAAGATGCCCATATGTGCATGGATTTATCTCTGGGCTCTCTAGTCTGTTCCATTGATCTTCCTTTCTGTTTTTGTGCCAGTACCATACTGTCTTGATCACTGTGGACTTGTAGTATAGTTTGAAGTCAGGGAGCCTGATTCCACCAGCTCTGTCTTTCCTTCTCAAGATTGCTTTAGCTATTCAGGGTCTTTTGCATTTCCATACAACTCGAAAAATTTCTTGTTCTAGTTCTGTGCAAAATGCCATTAGTAATGTGATAGGGATTGTGTTGAATTTGTAAATTGCTTTGGATAAGATAGTCATTTTCACAATGTCGATTCTTCCAATCCAAGAACATGGTATGTCCCTCCATCTGTTTGTATCATCTTTGATTTCTCTCATCAGTGTCTTATACTTTTCTGCATGCAGGTCTTTTGCCTCCTTAGGCAGGTTTATTCCTAGGTATTTTATTCTTTTTTGTTGCAATCATGAATGGGAGTGTTTCCTTAATTTCTCTTTCTCCTTTTTCGTGTTAGTGTATAGGAATGCAAGAGATTTCTGTGCATTAATTTTGAATCCTGCTACTTTACTAAATTCATTGATTAGTGCTAGCAGTTTTTTGGTAGAATCTTCAGGGTTTTCTATGTATAATATGTCATCTGCAAAGAGTGACAGTTTTGCTTCTTCTTTTCCAATCTGGATTCCTTTTATTTCATTTTCTTCTCTGATTGCTGTGGCTAAAAATTCCAAAACTATGTTGAATAATAGTGATGAAAGTGGGCATCCTTGTCTTGTTCCTGTCCTTAGAGGGAATTCTTTCAGTTTTTCCCCATTAAGAATGATGTTGGCTGTTGGTTTTTCATATATGGCTTTTATCATGTTGAGGTAACTTCCTTCTATGCCCACTTTCTGAAGAGTTTTTATCGTAAGTGGGTGCTGAAGTTTGTCTAAAGCTTTTTCTGCATCTATTGAAATGATCATATGGTTTTTATCCTTCAATTTGTTGATATGATGTATCACATTGATTGATTTGCATATCTTGAAGAATCCTTGCATCCCAGGGATAAACCCCACTTGATCATGGTGTATGATTTTTTTAAATGTGCTATTGGATTTTGTTAGCTAGTATTTTGTTGAGGATTTTTGCATCTATATTCATCAGGGATATTGGCCTGTAATTTTCTTTTTGTGTGACATCTTTGCCTGGTTTTGGTATCAGGGTGATGGTGGCCTTGTAGAATGAGTTTGGGAGTGTTCCTCCTTTGGCTATATTTTGGAAGAGTTTGAGAAGGATAGGTGTTAGCTCTTCTCTAAATGTTTGATAGAATTTGCCTGTGAATCCATCTGTCCCTGGGCTTTTGTTTGTTGGGAGATTTTTAATCACAGCCTCAATGTCCGTACTTGTGATTGGTCTGTTCATAGTTTCTATTTCTTCCTGATTCAGTCTTGGAAGATTGTATTTTTCTAAGAATTTATCCATTTCTTCCAGGTTATCCAATTTATTGGCATATAGTTGCTTGCAGTAGTCTCTCGATCTTTTGTATTTCTGTGGTGCTGGTTGTTACCTCTCCTTTTTCATTTCTAATTCTGTTGATTTGCATCTTCTCCCTTTTTTTCCTGATGAGTGTAGCTAATGGTTTATCAATTTTGTTTATCTTCTCAAAGAACCAGCTTTTAGTTTCATTAACCTTTGCTATTGTTTCCTTCCTTTCTTTTTCATTTATTTCTGCTCTGATCTTTATGATTTCTTTCCTTCTGCTCACTTTGGGGTTTCTTTGTTCTTCTTTCTCTAATTGTTTGAGGTGTGAGGTTAGGTTGTTTATTCGAAATTTTTCTTATTTCTTCAGGTAGGATTGTATTGCTATAAACTTCCCTCTTAGAACTACTTTTGCTGTGTCTTATATGTTTTGGGTCATTTTGTTTTCATTGTCATTTGTTTTTAGATTTTTTTGATTTCCCCTTTGATTACTTCAGTGACTTCTTGGTTGTTTAATAGTGTATTGTTTAGCCTCCATGTTTTTGTATTTTTTATAGTTTTTTTTTTTCCTGTAATTGATATCTAGTCTCATGGCATTGTGGTCAGAGAAGATGATTGATATGATTTCAATTTTCTTGAATTTAATGAGGGTTGATTTATGCCCCAAGATATGATCTATCCTGGAGAATGTTCTGTGTGCACTTGAGAAGAAAGTGTATTCTGTCGTTTGTGGATGGAATGTCCTATAAATATCAATTAAGTCAAGATGGTCTAATGTCTCATTTAGAGCTTGTGTGTCTTTATTTATTTTCTGTTTGGATGATCTGTCCATTGGTGAAAGTGGGGTGTTCAAGTCTCCTACTATTATTGTATTACTATCAATTTCTCCTTTTATGGCTGTTAGCATTTGCCTTATGCACTGAAGTGCTCCTGTGTTGGTTGTGTAGAAATTTACCATTGTGATATGTTCTTCTTGAATGGATCCCTTGATCATTATGTAGTGTCCTTCCTTGTCTCTTTTAATAGTCTTTACTTTCAAGTCTAATTTTGTCTTATATGAGTATTGCTACTGCAGCTTTCTTTTGGCTTCCATTTGCATGGAATATCTTTTTCCATCCCTTTACTTTCAGTCTATATGTATCTCTGGGTCTGAAGTGGGTTTCTTGTAGGCAGCATATAGAAGGGTCTTGTTTTTGTATCCATTCAGCCAGTCTGTGTCTTTTGATTGGAGCATTTAATCCATTAACATTTAATGTAATTATTGACATGTATATTCCTATTACCATTTTCTTAATTCTTTTTGGTTTGTTTTTGTAGGTCTTTTTCTTGTCTTGTGTTACTGCCTAGAGGAGTTCCTTTAGCAGTTGTTGTAAGGCTGTTTTAGTGGTGCTGAATTCTCTTAAAGTTTGCTTGTCTGTAAAGCTATTAATTTCTCCATCGAATCTGAATGAGATTCGTGCTGGGTAGATTATTCTTGGCTGTAGGTTTTTCTCTTTCAAGACTTTAATTATCTCCTGCCACTCCCTTCTGGCCTGCAGAGTTTCTGCAGAAAGATGAGCTGTTATCCTTATGGGTTTTCCCTTATATGTTATTTGTTGTTTTTCTCTTGCTGCTTTTAATATTTTTTCTTTGTGTTTTATTGTCATTAGTTTGATTAATATGTGCCTCGGTGTGTTTCTCCTTGGGTTTATTCTGAACGGGACTCTCTGCACTTCTTGGACTTGGTTTACTATTTCCTTTCCCATGTGGAGGAAGTTTTCCACCATAATCTGCTCAAATATTTTCTCAGACCCTTTCTTTTTTTCTTCTTCTTCTGGGATGCCTATGATTCGAATGTTTGTACACTTAATATTACCCCCGAGGTCTCTAAGACTGTCTTCCATTCTTTTTATTCTTTTTTCTTTTTCCTGCTCTGTGGCAGTTATTTCCCCCATTCTGTCTTCCAACTCACTTGTTCTTCTGCCTCAGTTATTCTGCTGTTTATGCCATGTAGAGTATTTTTAATTTCAGTTATTGTGTTGTTCATTACAGTTTATTTGCTCTTTAGTTCTTCTATGTCCTTATGAAATGTTTATTGTATTTTCTCTATTTTGTTTTTGAGATTTTGGATCATCTTTACTATAATTACTCTGTATTCTTTTTCAGGCAATTTTCCTATTTCCTCTTCATTTATTTGGTCCTGTGGATTTTTATCTTACTCCTTTGCCTGCAAGGTGATTCTTTGTTTTCTCATTTTGTCTAATTTTCATATTTGCTATCTCCTTTCCCTATGCTGCCTAGTAGAAATTTCCTCTTATCTCTGTTCTGTTTGGCTTGAGGTGTCAAGCACTGGAGCTTGCTGGCCTTTGATTGGGTTTGGAGCTTGTTTTTGAGAATGAGAACTCTGAGAGCACTTGCTGATTAATATTCCATGGGGTCAGGCGTTCTCTGGTGGTCCAATATCCTAGACTCCTCTCTCCTGTCTCAGAGGTCCATGTTTGGCCCCTGGCCGGGGCACCAAGACCCTGGAAGCTGCATGGCATGGAGAAAAATGAGGTAGAAAGAGAGCAAAGGAAAAAAGGGAGAAAAAAGGGAAGAAAGGCAAAAGGCAGACAGATTGGTGGCAAAAGCAACTCTAATCAGGCAAAATCACACAAGATGTACACACTTGCACTTGCAAAAAGAGAAGAGGAAAAGAAACCAATGAGAAGAGAAAAGAAGAGAGCAAAGAAAAAGAAGAAGAAAGTACTCATACCAATTACAAGCAAATTTACATACACATATATACATTAAAAGTTTAACTGACACATACCTAAGACCAGAAACAAGATGAATATACCAAAAAGTCCTCCAGTACTTCTAGGTATGGCTCTGCCCCTGCTGTGGAGAGGACTGTGGAGAGCTCAGACTGTGATCTGATATTAGTCTTATGTGTATTTGTCCCCACAGTCCCCAGTTGTCCCCTCTGTCTGCAGTCTCTATTGTAGAAACACTTGTCTAATCAGGTGATCCACAGATGTAGGTTCTTTCAAGCCTATTGTGGGCATTAAATCTGCTCCTTCTGTGGCTGTTTCTCTTTCTCTTCTTTGGTTCTGCAGACCTTGGGTATCAGTTTGGGTTTTGGTCCCTACTTTGTGTGTGGGTTGCTCTCAGGAGTGGGTTCCCTGCCCAGGCAAGAGGGGGTGAAAGAGGGTGATTGGGGCTCACTTGCAACTTCAGGTCAGAGGTAGGGAGGGCAGTCTAACTAAAATCTCTAGGATTGCTTGCAGCAGCAGAGTTCAGTGTGAGCCTGCGATGTGCTGTGCATTCTCCCAGGAAAGCTGGTCTTGGTTGTAGGACCCTTGGTGTTGGTGGGCTTCCCCTGCTGCCAGGAGTGTGTGGCCAATAAGTTGCCCTATAGACAGGACCCTTGGCAGCTGTGGGTGGGTGGGCCACGGGCTGGCAGCGTGGTGGCAGGGGTTGGGTAACAGGGCAGGTGGGCAGGTGAGTAGGCGTTCTGCAGGACCCAGTGGCGGGCGGGGCTGGTGGGGGTGCAAGACTTTGGGCTTTTCAAGCCAGCAGCCACCAGTCACACCGCTTCACTGCTGCCTGTGGGTTCGCGGAGAGGGATTTTCCTCCCAAACACTCTGAAACAAAAGTCCCCTGCCTCTCCGTCTGTCCCAGGTTTTTCCCCAGACTCCCTATCTTGCCGATGCACCAGCCCTCGGGCTTTTCTCAGGCAGCCAGCCCCGCTCTCTCCCTGGGGACTGTTCTCCAAAGCCCAAGGCTCTGCGCCCAGCCCTCACCTCCTCCATGGGTGAGCAGATTAGCTTCTCTGGCTGGGGAGTGCTGCCTGAGTCCTCCCTGTGGGGATCTCTCCCCTCTGCCCTCGGCAGACCTGCCGTTGCTCTCTCTTCTGGGTGTTCTGTGGCTCCGCCGTCCTTCCTCGCCAGTGAGCGGGCTCCCCCATGTGTGAGAGCCTTCCCCTCTCACAGCTCCCTCCCAGAGGGGCTGGTCTCCTCAGAATTCTTTCTCTTTTTTTTTTCCCTTTTTTCCTTTGTGCTACCCTATTATGTGGGATTTCTCTTGCCTTTTGGCGGCCTGATGTCTCCTGCCAGCATTTGGGAGGTGTTCTCCAGGAGTTACTTCCCAAGTGGCTGTGTTTTTGATGTATTTGTGTGGAGGAAGGTGGTCACCAAATCCTACTCCTTCGCCGTCTTTCTCCCCCATCTTGTGACAAATTGAGTGTGTGCATATGTATACACACTCAGAGACTTTATTTTCTAACTTTTTATTTCATAAGGGTATATCAGAGAGTTCAGCTTGACTGTAACCTAACTCCAGATGGGGAAGATTTTATTATTAATGTCCAGGTCTTATGTGTTGTATACATACAAGTTAAAAAGCATTAATTATTACTTAATTATTACTTCATTGCCTCTAACTCCATTGTTAATAGAAATGCAAAGGAGAAAGGTATTGTTATAAACATATTATTGCAGGTCAGATATTGTCAAAACTATGGCCAACAGGCCAAATCTGGTCTGCCACCTGTTTTTTTTATTTGTTTGTGTTTTGTTTGTTTTTTATATCCCAAGAGCTGACTTTTTAATATTTTTTATGTTTTTTATATTTTTAAAGAGATATAATAAAGAAAAAGTGAATGTAAGAAAAACAATATAAAGCCCATAAACCCTAAAATATGTAATATCTGAATATTTACAGAAAAAATTGCAGATTTACTTCTTATATGTGCCTTTTTTTTGTCAGTTTCATTTTTCTTTACCTATATACCATCTCACTAAGTGAATGATCAGTTCATTGAAAGCAGGAATCAGGCCTTGGATTTGCATAGCCCCCTGAGCCTTTGGTACTATATATATCTGTGATTCTATTATTATAAAGTTTGTATAGATTACAAAGCTTCCTAACATTTATAAGCTCCAGATGTGGGAAGAGGGAGAATAGTAAATTCTGCAGGAAAAAAAAGAAAAAAAAAGATTTTCTTATAAGAATTTCAGTTTGAGATGTCAAGAACCCTCTGAGGTTCATTTCTCATCTTTTTTTTTATCTGTGTACAAATAGTAATTTAAAAGATTTTTATAAATCACTAACTTGGAAAGAGGCAGGCAGTTAACAAAATGTTTGACCATCTGAGTTTTAAGCATTATATGACTAAGTAATGCCCTTTTAAATAAGGAATAAATTTATGATAAGTAGAATGGATGCTTTATTGATTTAAAGAGGAAGTCCAGTGAAAAATACATAGCATAGCCAATGAGACCTGAATTCTAAGAGGATGTATTAATCCTTTGACCATATCAAATTACCTCATCTGCTTTGAAAGTAAATAATAACTTTTATAACATTTTTAAAAGAAATTTTCTTTTTTAAATTTTTTTGGCTGCGTTGGGTCTTCATTGCTGCATACAGGCTTTTCTCTAGTTGCGGCAAGTGAGGGCTGCTCTTCGTTGCGGTGCATGGGCTTCTCATTGTAGTGGCTTCTCTTGTTGCTGAATACAGGCTCTAGGCCCACGGACTTCAGTAGTTGTGGTGCACAGGCTCAGTAATTGTAGCTCATAGGCTCTAGAGCTCAGACTCAGTAGTTGTGCTGCATGGGCTTAGTTGCTCTGTGCCCTGTGGGATTTTCCCAGACCAGGGATTGAACCCTTATCCCCTGCATTTGCAAGTGGATTCTTAACCACTGTGCCACCAGGGAAGTCCCTATAACACTCTTTTAAAGATTCATACTGGTTTCAAATATATATATATATATATATATTTCTGAAATATATTTATCTATTTAATGAAGAAGATAATTCAGTGAAAAAACAGACAGGCAACACTATAGTGCTTAAGTGTGTGGCCTCTGGCCTGAGATTGCTTTAGTCTGAATACCACTTCTCTCTCGAGTTGTCCCTGCAAAAGGTAAATGAGAGCAGTTTCCTCACCTGTAAAATGGGTATAATATTAGGGACTTCTTTAGAGAGTTCATGAAAATATTAAAAATAAGATATATATATAGACAATTATAAGGTAGTGAGAACATAACCAGCAAAGGAAAAAAGAAATTATTGGCTAATTTTTTTCTTCTCTCTATTAGAAATACTGGCTAGCTCCTATTCTTGTATTTATAAAGCACACAATATTCTACCTATCATAGCCAAAAATATCTTCTGCTTCTACAACAAGATGGGAGAGTAATTGCACCAGCTGCAGGCACCTATTCGGGGAATTTACATTTGATGTTTATATTTTCTAAGAAACAGTGTAACTTTCAGGTACTTAGTTATTTTTCTACATGGGTCTGTTATATGCTATTCCAGTTTGCTTTCCCTTCCCTTCCCTGTTACCATTTAGTGTGCCAAGCAGTGTTTAGCTTTATTCACTTCAGGAATGGGATGTATAGGATGTTTTGTTCAAAAGAGCTTTGATATTCAGTCTCAAATCTCCATAATTTCTGGAAAACCCTTTCAGGAATGGGCTTGAGGGAAGAAAATATAATTTTCCCTTTCTGCAGCTATTCCACTTAATCGACAGGAATGTAAATTAGCACTCACAACACTTCCATATTTTGTAGATTGTACTGTATTTTTAAAATGAAGATATTGTAACTTTAATGGTTCTAGAGTGAAACAAGTAACTTGAGTTTCTGATGATCATGGAAGATCTCCTCTTCTGGTCTTATGACCAGAGAACAACATAAAATTATTGATTCGTTTATGTAGTCATTATAGGCATCACCTTACATCACGATCATAATAAAAAATCAGGAGTCAAAGGGGTACTTACAGCAATTACAAGAAAAAAAAAAAGAACAGGCTTTTTTGTTTTGTTTTGTTTTGTTTTTTGAAAAAGCAACCTTAACAACAGGTAGATGGCTGTTTTCCACTACAGACAGCAAACTTGAGGAAGATCATGCACAGTGTAGCTGACATATTAGCAATATTTTGCTTCAGGTTGTATATAAATTCAATAGAAAAAATGCTTTCCCACAGATATTAGATACTAGAAAAGCCAAAAGCAATCCTTAGCAGCTTAAAAATGTACATTAGCATATAAAACATGTATCTTGATGTAGGTTGTAATTCAAAATAAACATATTTGATTGTAATATGATCAAATATTTGATTTGATCATCTAGATAGAGCTTGGCTTTTTTTATTATCATTATTATCCTTAATCATTTAGATAAAACTTATGAAAGGTTCTTAAATATAAGTATCATTTATGTGTTAAAGCTCAAAATGTTTAATATTCTTGACTTTCTATTTGAGAGATGCACTGATACACAAAGCAGGGATGGAGCATCCAGCACTGAAAAGGTAGAAAGCAGTCCAAAAATGGTAGTGTGGGATGAGTTCAACTATATGACATTGTAAAAAAGGAAAACCTACGCAGGCAGTAAAAACATCAGAGGTTGCCAGGGAGAGACAGATATGCCAGGGAGGGAGCGCAGGGGATTTTTAGGGTAATGAAACTGTTCTGTAAGAAATTGTAATGGGGAATACATGACATTATGCATTTTTCAAGATGCATAGAACTGAACCCTAATGTAAACTATGGACTTCAATTAGTAATAGTGTATCAATATTTGTTCATCAGTTGTAACAAGTGTACCACACTAATGCAAAATGTTAATAATATGGGAAACTGTGTAGCAGATGGAGAGGAGATGGGCTATATGAGAACTCTCTGCACTTTCTGCTTAATTTTTTGTAAGCATAAAAGTGTTTTTGAAAAAAGAACCTATTAATTTTAAATAGTTGCATATATGAGGCATTTTTGTCAAATGCAGTAGATGGAAACTACCAAAATGATCTCAAGAAATAAATACCACAGACACCCCAGAATCAAAGAACTATAGCAATAAAAGACATCCAGAGAAAAATACCTACTCTAGCCTTAAAGATTTCTAAGGAGAGAGATTCTACCACTTTTCTCAGTAGCCAATTCTAGGATTTAATTACTTTCTGAGTCCACCAAACTGCCCTGTGTATTAATAATTCTGTCTTCTCTGAAGTAAAGAGTGACTTGATCAATAGCCCCCTTAAATAACCATCCTCTACTTTACTTCTTAAGTAAATTACCACTTTGCTTTTTTGTCTGGTTCTGATTAAATGGACCCAACACCTTTAATCTTTTGTCGCAAATGCAAGCTATAATGAACTAATAAGGAGCTGATGAACAAAAACAGTTCATCCATAGCAAGCCTGTCATTTAAAATTTACATTCCTAATGTAGAAATTGTCAAATTCTAGAAGATTAAAAACTATGTATTATCGAACACACTTAAGTAAAGGAAAGTTACTTTTTATATTGATCTGTACACTTTTGTTCTCACACTGGATTATGTTCACTTTTAAATGTAATAATGGACAAAAATTTTGCCTATCCTATAAATAATTTGATGAAACTTGTATTCAGAACCTGATTTAGCACAGGGAACTCTGTTCAATACTCTGTAATGACCTATATGGGAAAAGAATCTGAAAAAGAATCACTTTGCTGTACACCTGAAACTAACACAACATGGTAAGTCAACTATACTCCAATATAAAACAAAAATTTTTTAAAGCCTGATTTATTTCACTCCTTTGATAAAGTCAGTGTCTACAACTATGATTTTTTTAAATCAAATCTCTTTATTGAAATAATCAAATGCCAAACACCCATTCTCAAGAAGAGGTAAAACCATAAAGGAGAGTTGCATGTTGACATTGACAGCTGCTCAAGGGACGATGTAATAGAGAACCCACATCGTATATAGCTCATTTCTGAGATACGTCTGCAGATGAATTAAAATGTTAATGTTTGAACCATTTTAACTGCCAATTGTCCATGAAATGATAAATACCACTGAAGACATGGTGCTAAAAAGTGCAACAAAATTATAAAGAGCATAATTTCTGTGAACATGCACTCTTTCTGAGTGTAATAAATTATACTTATCATAACTATAGGAGGACAAAAGAGATTACATTTTCTTTTTACGTGAAGAATAAGCACTACGTCCCAGCATATTTCAAATCAATTTTATATTGTTGAATACTCAACATTAAGGGCTCTTTTATTACCTTAAATATTATTTTTTATTAATTTGTATTTCAATTATTTGGAAATTATACATTTCTGTTTAAAATGATTTATGAAATCAAGATAAAAACCAGAACATATTTCTTCCTCTATCTTTGTTGTGCTTTAAATTTACACCTCTCTCAATTTGTAGGTGTTAATCATGAACACATTTTTTTTTTTCTCTTCTGTACTAGAAGACAGCTGTTGATACAAGGTTATGAGATTATGGCTCTTTAACCTAGCAAGTTGAAAACTAATAGCTTGACTAGTCAGTCATAAATCTTCCTTTTGATATTTTTTACCCTCTGTTGACAATATACTAATAAATCACGAGACTGACTAAAATGTCTTGCTTTGTCAGCATGTAAAAAAATCATCATTCTCATATCTTGGCTTCCTATTAATCTAGTTGTGAGGTGATATGATATTAGTATAATCTTTTAAAAGACCTTTCCTTAATGACATCAGAGAATGTATGGAGATTGGCTGGTTGAGGCAAGCTGGGTTCTCTGGGAAGCAGATGCCAAGATGAAGCTGGGTGTGTGAAAGAGTTATTGGTGAATAATAACTGCAGAAGGGAAGGATAGGAAGCAGGACTGGATGGGGTAGTCATCAGACCTTGTTGCTGACCCTGCAAAGTCTTTTTTAGCCCAACATGGAGCAACAGAGCAAGGATTGCCCATTAGAGGAGTTCTGTGTGGGGAGGGAACGGCTAGGCTATTGCCCACCACCTTACACAATCATTGGTCGAAAGCCACCCTGAAACAAAAAGGACTTTGCCTTGAAATCTGAGATGGACCTCGAATGAGTTAACAGCTAGAGGTTGTCAGCTAGTCATACTCATCACAAGTGGACAGCAAGACCGTTCTTGAAGGGGGATCTGAGGGGCTCATCTCTGCCACTGTCCACACTTTGGGCCATACAGCTTCACCTCTCCACACAGGTTCAGATGAGCAGCTCCTTCAAGCACTGGTGAGGCTTCTTCCTGAAGGGAAACTTGGAAGAGGGAGGTCAGAGACCTCCCAGCAGTTGGTCTTGAGGCTGGAACTGGTACTCATTGCTATCTACGATAAAATTTCCTTGCTGCAAGGTATCACCTCTGCTGATCTTGATGGCTTACCTCGTAGAATAACCCAAACTTCATTCCTTAAGATTATGAACGCTTGGCAGCCATTACATTTTCAGGTCAGAATTGCTGTTCATTCATAATTTGTTCATTCATAGTTATAATTGTTTACCCAGTTCATTCAGTTATAGACTCTGAGATGGTACTTCAGCTACACTTACACCAGGTAGTTCTAATGTTCTATCAGGCTGCTATTTTGTTGATGGCAAATATAACCTATGGATTCCATATTCATGGGGCTCCTTTCACATGTCCTTCACTGTAAAGTATTTTCCCTGTTTATTTGTGGCCAAACATTCCAACTCCACCAGAGCCCAGCAGCATGCCAGTAGCTGTATTTTAAAACATATGCAGTTCTCTGCTAGAGATGACATGGCTTTACTCCAGACACCCAGGGGCCCATTTGTGATTTTTCCAGTGGTGCTCTCCATAAAGTCCACATTGAATTTTTTCCCACCACTGAAATCTCCAACACGGTGTGGTGTGCTGGATCATATGATCTGATGGCAGGACTGCTTGCATTGCAGCATGACCTGGTGCCAGACCTTTCTTTCTCCAGGTCTCATTCAAACTGGCTGCCTCCCGTATCACCCTATATCTGGGCCAGAATAGCATTTCTAGGTATGGAATATGGTATTTATAGATTTTAAGAGGCCTTATGACACTGAGCTTCATTTTTGATAAAAAGGGATATAAGATAAAGCAATTTGCCCTTTGTTTTGAAGGGGAGGTATTGGCATGCCCCTGGCCATTGGACTTCTAAATTTTTTTTTGCTGAAGTACCAGATTCCTAATTCTTCATGTGGTTTACCTCCTACCCTTAGGAGCTCATGTCATTTAAAAAGATCACATAGCCACCTCTTGCTTATCTTGCCTAATCATCATTATCATAAATCAGCATGATATTTTGTGAAAATATCTTTTGGGGATATATTAAGAGGATAGAATGGTTAGCCACGGGGCAAAGATAATAAATGCTGTGGTACATTCTAAGTGAATGTGAACTGTTCTTGATTTTCTTTCCTGATAGACTAGAAAGCCTTAAATCACTGCCTGCATAGTAGGTATCTGAAACTATATCAACCTGCATTAGTAACAGTACTATGTCAGATCTGACAGTTGTGATTGAACCTACTATTTAATTGATCTTGTAGTGGTCTATACTGACTCTCCAAGGTCAATTCAATTTTGGCAAAGTCTAGACTTGTGAATTAAAACTATGATGAGATACCACCTCACACCTGTCAGAATGGCTATCGTGAAAAATTCTACGAATAACGAATGTTGGTGAGGATGTGGAGAAAAGGGAACCTTCGTACACTGTTGGTGAGAGTGCAAATTGGTGCAGCCATTGTGGCAAACAGTAGGAGGTTACTCAAAAAATTAAAAATGCAACTACCATATGATCCAGCAATTCCACTCCTTGGTAAATTTCTGAAGAAAACAAAGACACTAACTTGAAAAGATATGCACCCCAATGGTCATAGCAGCATTATTTACAATAGACAAGATATGGAAGTAACCTAAGTGTCCATGAACAGATGAATGCATAAACAAGGTATGATACATATATAAAATGTACATACAATGTATGTACACAATGGAATATTAAAAGATGAAATTCTGCCACATGTAACAACATGAATGGATCTAGAGGGTATTATTCCTAGTGAAATAAATCAGAATGAGAAAGACAAATATTGTATGTTATCACTTACACATGAAATCTAAAACATAAAACATATGAATGAATATAACAAAAGAGACTCAAAGATAAAGATCAGCTAGTGGTTAGCAGTGGCAAGAAGGAAGGCGAAGGAGGGAAGATAGGCACGGGGGATTAAGCAGCACAAACTGTGTGTGAAATAAATAAGCTACAAGCATATATTGTACAGCACAGGGCATATAGCCAATATTTTGTAACTTTAAATGGAGTATAATCTATAAAAATATTGAATCACTATGTTGTATACCTAAAACTAATATAACATTGTAAATCATCTATACTTCAATTTTTTAAAAAAAGGAAATGATAAAAGTCAATTTCCTTGCATTTCTGAAATCTTACAGAGTATCATTCATCTCTACCTTTTTCTCCCCCTCTTTCCCCCAGAGGCGATACTATCAAATCCTAACCATAGGGACATGCAGTTTCAGAGGCTTACTCTTGGCCTTCACCACTGTCACAGCCTTTACCCCATTGCCCAAGGATCCAATGTGAGCTTTACTAAAACTACCAGTTGTGTCAGTCCCAGAAAATGAATTTGGGGACCATACAAGTGACCAAATGCTTGGATTTACAGACCTAGGTCACCTACTGTAAGCTGAGATTGGGCCAAGACGTCATTTATTATTTGACACTAACATGTTCCTACTGTAGCAGGGGCCGTGATAACGCTTGAAGTCTGCAAGTATCAACATCAACCGAACCCTGTGTCCAGTGGTCTTTGAAATGTCTCTGTATTCCTCTTAACCCAGTGTATAATCATTCAAGTAGGTAGTCATAGGTCCCTCTGAGGAAGGGCTGGGCGAATTATAACAGTGTATATTGGACATGGTATGTCAGGGGCCTTCCCCTGGGGATCAGGTTATCTGTTCAGTCAACAGGTTCTGTCCAGGTTTGAAAACCAGCTCAGATTTGAAAACTGGGCAGAGTATTATAGTTTTTATTGTGGTGACTACTTTCAGCTTTCAGCTCATCTTCTACACACACACACACAAACACACACACACAATTTGGTGGCACTTTTGTTAGCTGCCATTTATTTGACCCTTAGGGACGCCATGGTCCTTGAAACATCTCCACGTCTCTATATGTGTCAGATGCCCTTAGCCAAGGGGACCACTCCAATTTTTGTCTGTAATTATGATAATTATATCCTCCTGACTTCTGGTAGCTCAACACTGCCACCTGGTTCCTGTTACTTTGGGATCATATCATTGTTCCCATTGCTTTCAGCAAGTCAAGCATGTGACAGCCATCAGCCCTGAGCTGGAGAGGAGAGCCACCGCTAAAGTTTCTGATTGTGCCTGCCACTAAGCATTTTTCTTACGAGTGTATTTCTGATAGACTTTGTGAATGGTACGTCTTGGAAGTCATAGAACACAATTCTCTGGATGTTCTCATAATCCGCTGAGTGACCTCACATAATCTTTAGGCATCACTTCATATATCCCTTCCAGTATGCCCACTTTCCTTGGCCTTTGATCCCTTTCCTATCTGCTCTGGCAATGTAGGCATTTTAATCTCACTCAGTGTGGGCCATTATGTTTTCTAAGCTTCTAGATCCCGTCCTAAGAGCAAATTTGCAGCATGCCTCCGGGTCATGCCAAGAAGTTAAATCCTGTTTGCTGAGACAGTGCCCTGAGTCTACAAACTGTTTCAGTTCCTTCTATGAGGCACTCTCAGATCCCTGTGTCACTGTGCCTAGTGATAAATGCTTTCTTGTTCCAGCAGTGGCTTTAGGACATAGTCTCTTTGCTCTCCTATTAGTCCCAGCATGGCACTGCTGGGTCATGCAGCCACTTAACTCTGATTACCAGCCTTCAGGAGAAAAGGCGGGGGCATCTCTACAAGGTAGAAGCTATGGCCTTGTGACAAATGATATCTGTATTTTCTTCCTGAAGTAAGTGCCAACGCTTAACAGAGTGGGGGAGGATGGATCAATTCTTTGTTTCAAGTGGTTTAGAAAAACATAAGGAGTCACAGTCTTCAGATGTCACACAGATGTCCTCAAACCCTGTGTCAAAGTCCCCGGTTTTCCCAACTTGGGTCCTGACTTTGGCATAACATACCTACCTTTGGTTGAGCATTCAATGATCTTTGAAATTCAGCTATTTTGACTAAAAATCTTATGCTGAGCTTCACCTTTATCTGTTTGTCTGCTGCATGAGATGAAGCTTTTTTGTGTTCCCAGAGACTCTGGTTCTCACACTAAGTTTCTAGTTCTTAGTACTTTCCATCAACTTTTCATTATCGGCCGGTAAGGATTCAATGCAGTTTGATGACAACATCCAATTCCTCAGTTCTTATATCTGTTATTTACCTTGTATATTTCAAATGTCTGAATCATGGCACTAACCAGGGTAATTGTGTCCTCCATCAGGCCAAACTACCACACCATCAGTGAAAGGTTGAAAAAGGGGACTGCCACCTTGTGTCAAGGCAACAACGCTACCATGAATCTGATCTTGAATAGGATCTGAGTGGTCCATACTCCTGTCTGCCACAATAGAGCTTTAAGATTAAAATATCTGGATGCTTTGCTTCTTTTCCCATCTCTCTTCTACAGAATATGGAATGTAAGATGAAAACAAGAGACAGAATTGGAGAACATGTTTTTAACGCACAGCTACCATGGTATTATTATGTCCCTGGCCAGGGTCTTACAAAACAGACATGCTATATTAGTTTCCTACTGCTGCTCTAACAAATTACCACACGTTTTGCAGCTAAAACAACACAAATGTACTGTCTTACAGTTCTAGAGGTCAGAAATCCTGAAATCAAAGTATCAGCAGGGCTGTATTCCTTCTGAAAGTTCTAGGAAAAAATCCATTTCCTGGCTCTTTTTTTTTTTTCCAAGCTTCGGTAAGACACCTGTGTTCCTTGGCACGTGGCACCATCTTGCATTTTCAAAGCCAGCAATGGACTGTCTCTCTCCCTCTCTCTCCTCTCTCTCTCCCTCCACTTCTGTGATCACCTTGCCTTTTGTAGCATTGCCCCTTTAGCCTCCCTCTTATAAGGACCCTGTGATTACATTGGATCCACTCAGATAATCCAGGGTAATTTCCCTGTCTGAAGGTCTTTTCCATATGTAACAGAAGTCCTTTTAAGATACTAACTTGGATGTATTTCTTACACCCCTTTTATGACCATTCCCATTCAGATCCCGTTAGGGAGCACCTATACTCTCTAACAGATAAGGCAATAAAACGAAATTTAGGTGTCGAAACTTGGTTTAAGTTCTAATGCATGTTCTTGAAATTGTAGTAGAAAATGCTCTGACTCAAGTGTTTGAGCAAGAAAGGTTTTGTTTATTTTTTCTTGTTGATGTTTGTAATTGTAAAATGTCAAAGATCAGCAGAGAATGCCAGGGGCTCATCATGGATCCATGCACACTGGGTTTTGATATCCGAGAACAAGTGGTGATTTCACAAAATGGCTAAAACCGCAGTGCATGAGTTCTGATTACCTACGTACATCTTTCTGATGCTGGAGCTATATGTAAGGTCCCAGGGTCTTGGATCATATCTGGGAAAGGATGAGAAGAAAGAGGAAGATAGGAGGGTTTCTGAGTTGATGGAGTTTTTATGCAACAAGAAAGTAATGTTCAATAGTTCATCTTCGATAATAAATATAAATAATTATTTGATAATAAATTACTACCATTGAGCAAAACTGAAAGACTGAGAGCTAAGCCTCCTTATAGATTTATACAGAAATTTAATATTTTTTTTGACCTGAGTTTTACTTGCTAGCACTGGAACAATTTATTTAATCCACTGAAGAATTCTATACAGCAGATGTGATTTTTATTTCAATTATTATTTCTGCTGAAACTTAAAGAGGTAATGCAGCTTGTGAACAATGTTGGGAAACAATTCTCCATGGGTCTTTTGAATTTCTGCACCTTTTGTGAAGAGGCATTGATGTTTTTGTTCCATACTATCTATTCTAGGACGTTGGTATAGCAAATAGCCTTGGAAGATAAAAACAGTGTCTTCTTCTTCCAGAGCAAAGGGATTTGTTTTCAGACTAGAAGAAGAATGATAATGTCCTTCTACAGGGAAAATGTTGGGCAGGTTTGACACCAACCACTCATAAGACAAGGGCTTCCTAAGCTCTGAGTTCCTCACTGTGATACAAACCTATTGTGCACGTAGCATACACTTGTACCTCTCTTCACGGCACCTCTGGGGCTTGGGGTCAAGAGCAACTGTTGTGAACATGAAGTTCATGATGCCTGCTGTGCTTTGCATAATAAGTCCTCTGTCTTTGACTCAGGAGTTTCACTTCTTCTGCCACCATAGATGACACTGTGATGGGCTAACTTGTTAGCTTGCAAACAAAATAAAATTTCAGATACCTCACAGTTCTTGAATATGGTAGAAGCAATATTATAATTTTGGCCATTTGACTCTAGAGCCCTGACTTGAAATCAAGCACTTGAATATCATGTCTATTAAGGGAATCAGCTAAAAAGAAACTAGCATAAATAAAATATAATGAGTCGGGCTTCCTAGGTGGCGCAGTGGTTAAGAATCCGCCTGCCAATGCAGAGGACACGGGTTCGATCCCTGCTCCAGGAAGATCCCACATGCCATGGAGCAACTAAGCCCGTGTGCCAAAAAAAAAAAAAAAAAAAAAAAAATATAATGAGTAAACTTGCCGGTTCTCTTAGTAAGGTCAGATTTTGATCTTCCCAGGTTGGCAACAGGAGAATTTCTTTAATTCATAAGCCACATTACCAATACCTTTGTTTTTCAAGGTATAGCTGGTAAAACACTACTCTAAAAGAAGTAAATCCTCAGTAAAACTTGGCCAAGAAAATTGTGGGGAAGTAGCAACCTTGGTACACATTATTCTTCTTAGAAATTCTCAATACATTAGCATTTAAACTTTCTGAGAAATGCTACAATAAAGAAATTTATTTGATTTATTTTATTCCAAATATTCCAGATTAATTGATAACAAAATTTCTACTATCCTCCTATGGATCTAGGGTCCCACTGAGCACATATTGAGAATCACTGATTCAGATGAATGTATCTTCTGAGCCTACTCTCATCCTCTTATCATAAAGCTTGGAGTAGCTTCTAGTTTAAATGGTTGTACCTGTACTAATAGACATAAGGAAAGATTTGTGAGTCCACACTTCGGCTGCAGCAATTATTCTGAACCTTAGATTCCAAACAAAATCATCAAGTGATGCTAAAAAGTTGATATTTTTAAAACTTCCTGGGCTAATGTAATCTGCAGCCAGAGTTAAGTACCATGTGATAGAGCAGTAAAGCAGGAGCTCTCTCCTGGGGCAATAATAAAAAATGGAAGTCTAGAGTCTATATATTATTCTGTCAATGTGGTAGCTGCTAGCCATATGCTACTTTATAAATTTTTGTTTAAATTAATATAATTAAACAAAATTTAAAACTCTACTTCTCAGTCATTCTTAGTCATATTCCATATACTCAATAGTCACATGGAGCTAGTGGCTACAGTATTGAATGTCATATATATACATATATAATGTTTTTATCATCACAGAAAATTCTGTTAGACAGCACTGGTATGTAAGCTCCAGAGTGCTCTCACTGCATGGCCATAGCCAGATTTAGAGGTTCTAGGTTTGGTTTTATTAAGGCAGTCAGTGGTCTTTCCTAAGGAGGAGCAAAGAGGATATGAATGGAAAACTGTATGGAATGTGTGTGATGCATGTATGTCTGGGTGTGTGTTAGTATGTACACATGTGTATGCATGTGCTGTGGGAATAATTTTGATAGTCTCACTCCTTTAGCCCTATGAAATGTATTATGCCCTAAAATCGTGTTAATATAAGAAAAAATTGTAATGAAAGACAATATCCTTAGAAGTCCAGCTTTAGGAACATTTCCAAATAATGCTTATTGTCTTAATATCACTTCCCTGAAGGACCTTCTCTAATGTCATTACTATTGGTTTTCTCCCGGAGGGTCCTTGATTTCTCTAGCTCTTGTCCTGGAATCACCCCATAGCTAGGGAAGAAATCATGACCAATAGTTATGTTCACTGTTTTCTAAGACATTGACATTAGCTACAAGATCTAAAACTATAACCTAAATTTTTATTCAAAATTTTACCCAAAAAAAGGCTAGGAAAATATCTCAGGGAACAAATGAAAACAAGTAAAAGGATATTATTTGTTGTTATAAAAACACTTCATTGTTTTGTTACATAAGAATTTTTTTTAAAGTTCTGGCAAAGGTGGTTTAATATTTAGCTATTCAGTATAAACTGAAGATAAAAAAGGGTCCTCTATAAAAGTTTATGGTTACCAAGTATATGTCATTTAGTGAATGACATGAAGTGTGTGAGGAAAAATTAAATCTTCTTTTATGATCACTCATCATTTTTTAAAACAGTGTTTACCTGTTATAGGGAAAGGTGATTTGCTGTTTTCTTTTTATGGGAAACTTGAGAAAGGGAGAATTCCAAGAACATAATTTTCTGACACTAAGCCAGGTTTATTAGTCACAAACTTTCATCAAATAGAAAAATATAGATACCTTTGATGAATGATAAAATGACCATTCTTAATACTCTAATACTGTGTTTATATTGCTGTCACTTTATGGAACTAAGAAAAGGGACCAAATGCTTACAGTTTCCTATCATATTTTTTGCTTGGTCTGCTCTTATTCATGGAAATTATGCTAGGAATATGAGATTAGGGAATAATATTGATGGAATTTAGTTATTGTCTCAGTTACCCCCCAAATGTCCTGAATCTAGTTCTTTTTAAGCAGTACAATAGAAGGAATTAAAGGATAATAAAAGAATATTATAATTAACTCTATAATTAACTCTAATTAGCTCACAAATATGATAAGCTGGATGAAACAGACCAGTTCTTTGAAAGACACAGTCTGCTGTAATCCACCCAAGAAGAAATAGGTGATCTGAATGGACCTATATCTATTAATGAAATTGAATCAATAATTAAGAACCTTCCCAAATAGAAAGCACCAGGCCCAGATGGGTATATTGTAAATCCTACCAAATAGTTAAGGGAGAAATTACACAAATTTTCTATTACCTTAGCAGAGTGAGTACTCCTCCCTACCTCATTCTTTGAAGTCAGCATTACCCTAATGCCAAAAACAAAGACATTACAAGAAAACCACAGAACAATATCTCTCATGAATATTATGCAAAAATTCCCCCCAAAACATTAGTGAATCAATTTCAATAATGTATACAAAAATTATACACAATGCACTTGAGTGGGATTTAACCCAGGTGTACAGGGTTGGTTCAACATTCAAAAATCAATTAGTGTAATCCATTACGTCAAAAGGCTAAAGAAGAAAAATTACATAATCCTATCAATGGATACAGAAAAATCATCTGAAGAAGTCTAATACCCATTATTGATAAAAAAAACTCTCAGCAAACTGGGAATAGAGGGAAGCTTCCTCAATTTGATAAAGAATGTTTACAAAATACTAAACGGTAGGCAACTTGAAACTTTCCCACTAAGATCAGAAACAAGACAAGGATGTTCCTTGTCACCACTGCCTTTCAACACTGTTTTGGAAGCCCTAGCTAATGCAATAAGACAGAAAAAGGATAAAATGTATGCAGACTGGAAGGAAGAAATGAAACTTTCTTTGTTCTCAGATGACCTGATTGTCTACATAGAAAATCCAAAAGAATTAACAAAACGACTCTTAGAAATAATGAACAATTATAGCAAGATTGCAGGATATAAGGTTGATATACAATAGTCAGTTGTCTTTCTATGTACCAGCAATGAGCAAGTGGAATTTGATGTTAAAACATAGTACTATTTACATGATCACCCCAAATATGAAATACTTAGGTATAAATTTAATAAAATATGTACAATATCTGTGGGAGGAAAACTACAAAACTCTGATGAAAGATATCAAAGAATAAATAAATGGAGAGATATTCAGTTTTTACAGATGGAAAGACTCAAGATTTCAGTTCTTCCCAACAAGATATATAGATTCAATGCAATCCCAATGAAAATTCTATTAGGTTATTTTATGGGTACTGATAATCTAATTCTAAACTTTATATAGAGAAGCAAGAGACCCAGAAGCACAACCACAATTTTGAAGGAGAAGAACAAAGTCGGACGACTGACACTACTAGACTTTAAGACTTAATATAAAGCTAAAGTAATCAAGACAGTGTGGTATTGGTTAAAAAATAGACAAGTAGATCTATAGAACAGAATAGGAAGCACAGAAATAGCCCCACATAAATACAGTCAACTGATGTTTGACAAAAGAGCAAAGGCAATACAATGGAACAATGATAGTTTTTTCCAACAAATAATACTGGAACAACTGGATAGCTACGTGCAAAAAAAGTGAATTTGGGCACAAACTTTACATCTTTCACAAAAATTAACTCAAAATGGATCACAGACCTAGATGTAATATGTGAAACTATAAAACTCCTGAAAGATAACATAGGAGAAACCCTAGATGATCTCGGGTAAGGTGATGCCTTTTTCGATACAACACCAAAAGCACAATCCATGAAAGAAGGAATTGATTACCTGGACTTCATTAAAATTTAAAATAGATACACTACCAAATGCAAAATAGATAGCTAGTGGGAAGTTGCTGTATAACAAAGGGAGATCAACTCAATGATGGGTGATGCTTTAGAGGGCCAGGACAGGGAGGGTGGGAGTCGCGGGAGGGAGGGGATATGGGGATATATGTATAAATACAGCTGATTCACTTTGGTGTACCTCAAAAACTGAGTGTAAAGCAATTATATTCCAATAAAGAGCTTAAAAAAAGTGAAAAAAAAAAGTGAAAAAAAAAAGGTAAAATAGCTTCCCTGCAAAAGATACCATCATGAGAATGAGAAGACAAGCCAAAGTTTGGGAGAAAATATTTGCAAAAGATAAAACTGATAAGAGGCTGTTATGCAAAACATACAAAGAACTTTTAAAACTGAACAATAAGAAAGAAACAACCTATTTAAAAATAACCTGAGAACTGAACAGAAAACACACCTAAGGAGATATATAGATGGCAAATAAGCATATGAAAAGATACTCAATATCATGTGCCATCAGGGAATTAAAAATGGAAACAACTGAGATATCACAATACATCTATTAGAATGACCGAAGTCCAAAACGCTAACCACCCCAAATGCTATCAAGAGTGGGGAGCAACAGTAACTCATTCACTGATGTTGGAATGCAAAATGGTATAGGCACTTTGGAAGACAGATTGGCTGTTTCTTGCAAACTAAACATCCTCTTACCATACAATGCAGGAATTCTGCTCCTAGGTATTTAGCCAAAGGAGTTGAAAACTTATATCCACAGAAACCCTACACACAATGTTTATAAAATAACAGTAAACTTGCCCTTCCTCTAGTCCACTGCTGCTCTAAGGTCACACCTTCCTCTCATTCAGCCCCATACTCCAGCTGACCAGCATCTCCTCCAAGTCCTCCAGGTCTGTCTTCTTAAACGGCCCTCTCCTTTCTCAGGTCCGCCCCCCTCCACCTATTTTACCACCCCTACTAAGCCACAGTCTTCATTTTTCATAAACATGAAATTCAAAAGAGGTGCCTGTCTGTGATTTTGCTTCTGCATCAACCTTAAGCTCATACATTGCGTATGGTATAAAAAACTCAAAGTGAATTTATTTACTCTATTGTTCTTTCAAAATAGGTCTGTTGCTAACAGGTCTCTGGGTATGCATACAGAATTCATGTAGCTATAAAAGGAAAGAAACAAATGCCAGGCACACAGCACCAAGCTGAGAAACCAAATGTTAAGCAGGGACAATGAAGGGGCTGAGCTTGGAGGTGAGCAGTGAGACTCAGTACTGAGTGCTAGTTGGAATATCAAACATTCTAATGAGTATGGAGCAGGTAGGATTCCCCAGTAATAAAGAAGGTTGGCATCGGTGCCCACACTGTAGCCACATTACAGCCCATAATTTAAGGATGAGATGATAGAAGGAAAAAAGCTTTTCATAGTCTCCATCAAACAAAGGAATAGAGCGGTAATATTTTAATTATTCCCCCTTCAAGGCAAATAAATTAATAACAATATTAATAACAACTTGTGCAAAATATAGTAAATGCAGAAGTTGGTCAGGAGAAAAGATTGTGCTCCTGTTAAATGTGATCTGAGTTCACTAAGGGACTGAAATATTACTGGTCTTCAGTCACCAGATACTCTGTAAAATGTTTCAGAGAAGTTCTGTTCCAGGATTAAAGGGATTGTGTGTATTGCTGTGAGTACACCCTCAGACATTTTCAGTTGCAGTGCAGTTTTCTGCATCCGAAGATTGTTTGGTGACTTACAGAGAGATTTCCAATGTGGAGCAGTTTGCCATTAACTTTGAAACTGGAGGTCCAGTCTTGGGGAAAACCACCCTCTGGGTGAGCTATTGTGTATCATGTGACCTCAGGAATAACAGATTATGTGCTAATGTCCCTTCCCTTTCACCAGTTGTAGTTCATAGGGAAAGCTGAGGAAAAGAGAAAGAATCAGAATTTCTGGCTGTCCCATTTTCCTCAAGCCTCTGTCACAACTTCTGTATTTAGTCCCAGCAAAAGCGTTTGAAAATGAGCTTTCCAGTTACTTACCTGAAATTCCTCCTTGTTTACAATTATAGGCTCCCATCCCCATCCCTGTAAGAATTGTGATCATTTTGGCATTTTGAAATCAGTTTTCCTATATTAGGGTTCTAGGAAGGGTGCCTTTATAAATTCCTCAGCAATTTTATCTGTAGGTAGAAGGGAAATTTTATTTTATTAAAATGTTCATGGATATTTAGTGATTTAAAATAATGGGCCAGGCTGATAACACACCATTATGTACTAACCATCAGAAAGATGTCTATTAAAAAATCACTTCTGTATTCTTTCTCTATGGTTTTCTTTCTTTATATTCAGTTAATCCTAAATACAAAGGTCTTTGAGAAAAAAGGGTAAGAAATCACTTTTCTTGGCTCATTTCATGATAATTGACAATTAAGAAATATGTCAAATCAGTTCACCCTAAATAATTTATGTTTTTACAACAAAACATTCTGAACTCAGTTGTATGAGTTTTCCTAAGATAAAATTGCTTACTAACAGCTGAGCCTTTGCTAGCTTTCCAAGGTGAACAGGCCTAAAGGTCAATTCAACAAACATTTGTAGAGTACTTCTTAAACTTAAGATAATGGTAAGCATTATGCAATTCAAAGATGAAAAAAGGTAATGGATCCTCTCTTCAGGTAATATGCACTATGCAGTGTAATGTAGAATGAGAGAGGCAGCACAGCTGAAGCATAAACAGAGTGCTCAGGAAAACGAGGGGAGGGAATAATCAGTGAGAAGGGAGAGCATGATTGAATAAATGCTAATTGATCTGGACTCTAAACAATGCACTGAACTTAGGTAAGCAAAGAAGAGGATAATTAACTATAGACACAGTTTATAATGGAGATAAGAAAGTAATCCCTTATGCACAAAATCAAGATCAAAACTAGCGATATGGTGAACATGGTTTTGCTCACACTGTTGAGTCCAACATGAATTAGACATTCCCATCTCTTGTTTCAACTTTGTTTTTCTCCATAGCACATTTTACACTCTAATATACTTGATAACTTACATATTCATATTAATGTCTAACTCTCAGTGACAGGATTACTGGATGTGCACACACACATTCACACTCAAACACAAATACTTTCTCTTCTTGCTTGGCTTCTAGCTTAACTGCATTTTACATTCTCCCTTGTAATTCCGTGTGTCCAAGTGAATGAGTTCTAGTCATGGCTAGCCTTGGAATATGCAGAGACCCAGGAAAATATTTTTGTGGGGCCCTCATCTATTTAAACAATTTGACTAAAAATATATGATAATTTATCAGTAAAAATTTAGAATAAGTACAGAATAGTTACTTCTGTATTGGTTTATTGTCCAATAAATGCATGCAAAGAATTTCTACAGTGTCTAGGCACCATCTCCTCTTGTTCAGATTATGAGGCCCTCTGGGTTCTTTATTGCCAAATGTGACGTTCCTGGCTAATTTCTTATCTCACATTATGAGAAAGAAGTAGCAACAGTATTATTACTAATGATGCCATGACTTTTTAGAACCTGTTTATATTTAGACTATACATAGTTCTCTTGCATCTACATTTTCTAATGACATTTATTTAATGCCTATTTCATCATTACTCAAGACATTTCATTATCCATCATGCTGTCCAAGACTACCAGCTTTCAATGACTTTCTCAGAAATTCTTACTGTGCTTCATTGGTGATAACCACAAATGCAAGTATTATCCAGAAAACACAGAATAGTGTGAAAGATGATTCGTTTTCTGGTCACTTTAAAGGTACCATTTGGAAAGTATAATAGTATATCTTCTAACCATATCTTCTCTTAAACTCTTTAAACCATAATCACTATATTCCTGGAGTATGATCTCTCTGAATGTTGATTACATCACTGGCTTCCACATACTATCACCAGTGGAGAGGATAGATAAGAGACCAATGGGTGGAGCAAGAAAAGAAGCTAGATCTATCTGAGAAATGTTCATCTGTCCTCTGGCATGGCTTAAGACTGACCTGGATGAGCACAGTGCCCCCACATCTGTTGGAGGCAGGAAGACAGCAATCAGAGGACCCTTTGTCATTGTGGAACAAAATCTCAAAATCCTTTCAAAGACATAGGTGTAGTCACTTCTAAAGGATGGCCTGACATGTGGTACTAGGTGCCACTGGGGGGGCTCACAGAATAAAAGACACCTTCTTCCACTACTTGCCACCTATGGATGCTGAAGACAAGAGGCAGCACCATAGTCACAATGTGGACCAGTGCGAGCTGTTGGATGGGAAAGAGCTGATGTGTGGGCTCATACATGCAGTTCAAGACAAACTGTTGGTGCCAGTTGTAGGTGGTCTAGATTTCTAAACTCATCATGCATCCACTTTGAGTGAGTCAATTCAGGCATCCTAATTTTAGGGAATCCTGCAAATAACTACCATGATAGCTAGTGGGAGTGATTTGCTCATCAGGCTGCCTTCCTGAAACCAACAATTGGGCACAAGATCTCAGAATGATCTCATTAACTTAAGTTCTAGAACTTTTTACAGCATCTAGGTGACCCTGCACATGAGGTAGAGGGTCACAGGGTAACCCAAGGTGAGAAATGGAGATGAGAGTCCGCAAAGGATCTAACTTGGGATCCAGGTATTGTACTTAGACAGGACTCCTAGCCAGTTCCAGGCCAGCCCCAGGCATCTGGGGGCCTTAGATAATTACAAAAAGGCACCCTAGACCATGGGCCCCTGAGGTGCAGGGCCTGAGACAGAGGCCCTGTGCTCATGTCTAAGGGCAGTACTTGTTGTATCCAATGGAATGTAAGCAGATGTGAATAATGCTACTTCTGACTTTGGAATATAAAGACATACAAAGATTCCACATTTAATTTTTTTCTTTTACCTACTGGATATTGTATGCCAGCAATATCTTAAAGCCACATGCTGAATGGATGTGTGGGGCAGAGAAGCCCTACCTCTACCTTTTCCCAGAGTAACACTTTTGACTATTTATCTGTATGAGAAATAATTTTCTATTTTGTTTGAGTCATTATATATTTTGAGGTTTATTTGTTTTGGTAGTTGCCTGCACTCTAGCTAATACAATCACTCACTAAAATGTAAACTCTACAAGGACTGGCATTTTTGCTTACTTTGTTCCTGTTTTATTTCTAGTGTCTGGAAAAATGTCAGGCACAGTAGTGACCTGTAGAGATTGATATTTGGCATAGCCTTCAATAAAGAATTCACTTCAGAAAATAAATCAAATATTTAGGGAGCTTAGTGATAGGAATGGGGCCACATGACAAAACAGGAGGAAGATCCAACTTATAATATACTTGGATGTTGAGTGCTTATTCTAAAGACATCATTTAAGAAGCTTTAGGCTACATGTGACTTTCTGAATGAAGTTGAGGAGTATATTAATGTGCCTCATTCCATGGTCACAGGAACTGTGGTAAATTGAACCTGCCAGCGAGAGGTCTTAATGATTAGAACTGCGGGGAATGCAAAGTTGAGAGCAGGTGTAGGCAGCTTGTAAGTGTTGTATCACAACCTGAAGGACCTTAGTTGTTCCTATAAAATGCATGCGTTTCCAGAATGCATGGGTCTTACTATCTGAGAAATCTAAAATTTTATTTAAGGAAATCTATATTGGATTACCATTGTGGACAAGCTGTGTAGATCATAATTGCTTATAAATAAGTAATTTTAGCAAAAATAAGAATATTGGCACATCCAGGGCAAAGCAGATAGATTGGCTCTATAGAAGCAGCAGTTGTAGTAGTAGCATAGGCTCATTACCTAGGCCTCAGCTTAATTTTTATTTCAAACCAAATAAATATCATTGAGAGGTACAGAGATGTTCGGAAGCACAGAAATAGTCATCTAATTGTGAATGACCAAGGCAGAATAGCTGTATTGACACCTTAAATAAAACAAACACAGCAAAAATTGAGAAGTAGAAGTAATTAGTAATTCAGATTTTTGTTCTGCTGGAGCTGGGTTAAGGTTGATCTCCCTTTGCTCATTTTCCATCCTGTCCTCTGCTTGGCCTATAACCAGCCCTCTGGGTTGAATAATAACTGAAAAAACAATTGAACTCAACGTAGTCTGAACTATCTCATTTCTAATCAAGCAACTCCCAAGTGTGTTAAGGTTTAGAACATCAACAATGAGCAGGAGGTGGGAATGGTCAAATGTAAAGGAAAACAAACTTTTCATAGGTTGGTGATAAGGTAGGTTCAAATTTTCCCTCACAATTCTACATGTATAATGTGAATATTAGTCTAGAAGAGTGGAGTTAGCTTTTAATAGTAGCACAGCATGAGAGTAAAGTGTTTAAACTCTGAAGACAGATGTCTAGGTTTAAATTTCAACTTTACTACCTACTATATGTGCATCTTTGGACAAATTGCTTAATCCTTCTGTGCTTTAGTTTCCTGATATTTAAAATTGAGATAAAAATAATATCTACTTTATGGAGACTAAATGAAATAATATTCAGAAAGTTCCTAGCCTGAAGCATATACTATATAAGGGCTCTATGACATAAAATACTATGCTTAAAATTATTTTTAAAGTCCATTAAACAATTCACTTAATGTGTGTGTTTGTGTGTGTGTGTGTGTGTGTGTGCTTTTCAGACCACTTTTATTTGTTACCTTATGGTTAACTAAGTATTACACCTGAGAATGAGAAAAGCTCCCTTGACAGCTGAGAACTGGCCCAGCACTTGAAGCTGCTAGATCATGGTGTTCTCAAACCTGTTGGATGTAAATGATCTCATAAAACACCAACATCAGCAAAGGCCACTCTGAGACATTAATGAAATGATACACAAAAAACAGACCACTTTGTGATTTTATCTAAACACCTCCCACCCACTCCTACACACAGTACCCTCCATTCCCAAGTAACATGAGTGACCACTACTTTACACATTACAAATTTAGCCTCATTCCAGTGTTCCCTCCTCCTAGTTAAGATTAACTAAGATACGCAGTCAGAGAATTATCCCTGCTCCCTGACATCATCCACTCCAAAGTGAACTTTTGCTCCCTTGAAGCTCCCCCTAAGTCATCATCTAACTAAAGCACAAATCCTATACTAAGTCCTCTCAAAAACCCTCTTACTGACACCTCATGGTTCCCCATGGTGCGTAATCTGCTTCGCTGGAACTTGTTCAGCTGCAGGTAGATTGTTGGTGATCTTTGACTGGAGGGCACTAACATACTACTTACTATGTAGGTATTTTTTTTCATATAGAATATCCATGCTTTTAATACTGAATACAATTCAGTCTTGGCTATTTGGAGGCTTTGAAAGTGTTAAGTCTTGAAACACTTCACTTTTTACAACTGTCTCAAACACAGTAAAATATATGGACAAAAAAAACCCCTCTATAGTTGAATGCAGTTCTCTAAGCTAGAAGCAGGTTTTTATGCACTTTTTGCATGTAATATTATTGCCATCCATATTACATTTCTGTTCCAAATAAGAGAGAGATTATTCATTGTTTGATTTGGTTGGGGCTGGTTTTTCTGAGGTGTTTTTCCCCTTTTGTTTCCTCAGATTTATGAGCCTGGCAAGCTTTTCTGTCTGTTGCTGAAAAGGCTATTGTGCCCATGTACACACAGCCTCAGCAAATAATTTATTTCAGACCTCCAAGAACATTCTTTTTTCACCCTCCAAACAGGGATTTTTCATTTCAGTCATCTGTCTCAATCTTAGTAGCGATTCTATACTGTCAGTATTCATTTTCAATGAAAAGAAGAAAGTTATAGTTGAGGGGGCTTTGACATAGACGAATGAAATGAGAGTGGAAAAGGTCCTGGATTTTATACCACCTTCACAAAAATTTTGTTCAGGGATAAACTTTTTTTTAAATTATTATTTTCATTGGAGTATAGTTGCTTTACAATGTTGTGTTAGTTTCTGATGTATGCAAAGTGAATACATATACATATATCCACTCTTTTTTTAGATTCCCTTCTCATTTAGGTCACCACAGAGCACTGAGTAGAGCTCCTTGTGCTATACAGTAAGTTCTCATTAGTTATCTATTTTATGCATAGTAGTATATATATGTGAATCCCAATCTCCCAATTGGTCTTCCTTTCCCCCTTGGTAACCATAAGTTTATCCTCTACACCTGTGACTCCATTTCTGCTCTGCCAATAAATTCATCTGTACCATTTTTCCTAGATTCCACATATAAGCGATATTATACAATATTTGTTTTTCTCTTTGACTTAACTTCACTCTGTATGACAGTCTCTTCCATTCATGTCTCTGCAAATGGCACTATTTTGTTCTTGTTTATGGCTGAGTAATATTCCATTGCATATATGTACCACATCTTCTTTATCCATTCCTCTTTCGATGGACATTTGGGTTGTTTCCATGTCCTGGCTATTGTAAATTGTGCTGCAATGAACATTGTGGTGCATGCATATGGGTTTCTCTGGATATATGTGTAGGAGTGGGATTCCTGGATCATGTGGTGGCTCTATTTTTAGTTTTTTAAGGATCTTCCATACTGTTCTCCACAGTGGCTGTACCAATTTACATTCCCACCAACATTATAGGAGGATTCCCTTTTCTCCACATCCTCTCCAGCATTTATTTTTTGTAGGTTTTTTGATGATGGCCATTCTGACTGATATGAGGTGACATCTCATTGTAGTTTTGATTTGCATTTCTCTAACAATTAGTGATGTTAAACATCTTTTCATGTGTTTATCAGCCATCTGTATATCTTCTTTGGAGAAATGTCTATTTAGATAAACTCAATTTTTAAATACTTAATTTTTTTTGTCTTCTGTTTCTTTCATCCAAACCTCAAATGTCATGAAAATAAACATATTCCAGTTTTAGCAGCAACACATTGGAATGGGAGATAATTCTATTAATTCAAAGAACAGCATCTTATTTTAGTTAAAAAAATAATCCTTAACCTATCTGGATGATTATCTGCATTGTTATCTGCATTAGCTCGTTTAAGGGTGTAATTTATTGACAGAATTATATTATTATTTCTCCATTTTACTTTTATGACTTTGACAATTGTCCCTTAGAATTTATAAGATTCTATTTCCTATTAATCTATGCCTTTTTATCCATGACAAAATTTTCAGATCTTGTCACATTACATGCATATAATTACCTATATTGTCACATTATTATACTAGAGGGCTAGATGAGACTTTGGAAATGTGTTAACTCATTCTCTTAGGTACAGAGCAAACTTTGCTGGCATCCTTAAAAAATAGTTTTTCCTTCAAATTCCCCAAAGAAGAAGATGATTCTTCAACCTCTCATTCTGAAAAGAAAACTGACTTTTAAAGAAATGACCAGAGAGACCTTGACCATACCCATAGCAACTTGACAAAGGTACACATTTATCATTTGTTTTTGAAGGTCTCACAGTCTACATTGTGATACTGATATTCCATAGAGTCAGTGGATATTATGTTTTCTTTTTCCCCTGTCCTGATCATCCCTTTTGTCTACTTTAACATCAACTATACTGGGACTAAATGCCTGGATTGTTGAACAGGAAAAGATGAATCTCATTTTAGCTCCGCTATTGGCAGCAGAACTATTCCCAAACCATTCTTTTTGCAAACTTTATGAAAAGCAGCTGCAGGTCTCATACAAGGGCAAAAATTAGCATACATTCCTAAGGATTTGTATGCATTTTTTCATCAGCTAGAATATGACAGTTTTGACTAGAATATAAAATCAAAACTTCTCAGGAATATTTTTGTCAAGATTTGTAAACAATGATATAATATTATTAATCAAGAATTTTTTTTTATTAGTGATCATGGGAAAATTATTCAGTCACTCTTTTTTTTTCTATCTCAAAATTGACAATATTTACTTCTGTTGAACTCACATAAAACATGTGTTGACATTGAGCTAAACACTCCAATTCTATAAGCTTTTAGATAATAATTCAACATTTTGGAAAAAGGGAAGAAAGACTATCAGCACGTGGCAAACCAGGAAATATCTTACTCTGTAACATTTCCCAAAAGCTAAAGTGGTACTTTCCCTAAACATTAGAGAAAGTAAAATACACTGGCTTTGATAAATTGAAATAGTTTCATAGTCATTTATTAGTAAGAAATCATTTTTGTATTTGGCATTTAATATACACTTTTTCATCATTCTTTGTTTCTCTATGTTTTTTTACATTTTATTTTATTTTGGCATTAGACAACAGCACAACTTCTCATATACCTTTGACTAAAGACAAACATTCCTTATCTTGGAGACTTGTCCTCTTTGAACATGGAGTTTTGGCAAACATGTCTGTTTGTAGTGAGCAAAATTTACACTTAATGCTCAGATATGTGGTCCGAATAGTAGGGAGGCATAATTAGAATTTTTAAAATACGGTTGCTCCTGAAAATCCCAGGTTTATGGTTACTTAAAGGAGAAGAGATAAAGATCATCTAGATAAGCTAAATCATACAGTTATGCAGATATATGATGCATGTTGTATTGGTGTTGTCTTCACATTTAGGTTATCCATGAATTGACTTCTTATATTTCCCTAAGCCATTTATGAACTTTCAGAATTGGGAGTAATATTAAAGATTACTGGTTATCCCTTTATGTCATAGAGAAGGAAATTAAAACTCAGAAAGTCAAGCAAGGATTAGAACCTGTATTTCTTTTGATTCCACCTCTGTTCTTTCCAGCAGCAAGTCCCTTTTCTCTACTTCCCCTCAGGTCTAAGGACTTTCACTGCATTTCTCATTTCAAGTAGATGATACATATGTGATCCTGTTTCACTTTTACAACTGCAGTAGCTTCCAGGAACGGGCAGTTCTAAGGGAGGAGATCACACAGCTGCTTCATCAGCAGCATTCCCACTCCCTCCACCCATGCTCACCGTCACTCACAAAGTTCAAGTGAAGAGGAGTTTCCCATTTTAACACTTGATCTGAGACTCTTGGCGTTTCCATCCACAAGTCAGTCTTTTGCTTATGTATACTACAGACACCTACATGACTAGAATCCAAACCTCTCGCCATGGAGGAACTGCCTTCAGCGAGAAGTCTGGCCTTAGTTTTGAAAGATTATAATAAAAAGTATATAAAATAGATAACTAATAAGGATCTACTGTATAGCACAGGGAACTCTTAATACTCTGTAACGACTTATATGGGAAAAGAATCTGAAAAAGAGTGGATGTATGTATATGTATGACTGATTCACTTTGCTGTACAGCAGAAACTAACACAACATTTTAAATCAACTCTACTCCAAAAAGATTTTTTAAAATGTATGTCAAGTAATACCCTAATGGTTCCCTTGTAATTAAACTTGCATTCACTCTCATCCTTTGTCTTACACATGAGAATAATGAAGGTGTTTGCAATCTAAACATGTGGGCAGCTGGTGTTTGATTTCTATGCATTTACCTAAAGTTTAGTGCTAGACCTCAAGCTTAGCCCACAGAGGCCAGCTTTAACCTCACTGGCCACTAATGAGGTAATTATTCAATCTGTTTTGAAAATCTCAATCATTCCTTACTCTTTGTTTACCTTTGCCTTTTCTATGCATAGCTTTTGTTTACTCCATCATAGATTGAAGATGACTAAAGCTTCTTTGCTATTCCTCTCATTGAGATGCAGGGTTCCTCTCACTGTATGCCCTGCCTTTAGTTAAGTTTGACCAATAAAATTCAGTGGAAGTTATATTCTGGGACTTCTGTGGCTAGCTCATTAGAAGTTTTGCAGCTTCCACCCAGGTCCCTTGGAATGCTTGCTCTGGGTCTGACTCTAATTAGACTACCAGACATGAGGAAGCTGAAACATGAGGAAGCCCACGTGGAGACACTGTATGGACAAAGGGAAAAGCCCAGAGAAAAAGAAGCCTAGGCATTAACTTTTATATCCATTCTAGCCCAGGTACTGAAACAATGAGTAAAGAGGCTCCGTTGAATATATCTGGACTCAGCAGTGATGATACGAAGTGCTGTGGAATCCATGGGGAAGCCAGAACCAAGGTCCAGGACATATGATCTAGTGCAACCATCCCAGCCATATCTGGCCATTTGAGCTCCTCCACCTGAGTCCCAGTCCTCATGGTATAAAGACAAGCTGTCTCCACTGTGTGCTTCCCAAACTCCTGAACCATACATTTGTGGATACAATAACATGGTTGTGGTTTTATGCCATTAAGTATTGGGATGGCTTATTATTCAGCAATAGATTGCCAGAAAATGAGTTGATTCCAAAGCCGTTGTTCTAGTTGAACAGAAACCTAAAACATGTAGCATGGAATTTGGGACCAGGTAGAGGATATAAACTAGATGTGAAAAAGGGGAGATGAATGACAACATGCGTGAGCAGAAACAGCCCTTGGTGCCCTATACTAACTTTAATTTAATTTAATTTAATTTATTTATTTGTAACATTAACTTTAAGAGTATAATACTAGTTGCCTTTAAATCTCATGCAAATTTCTCTATGGCCAACCTAACCTGGAACAACACAGGGAAAGGATTCTGGGAAATGTTATTTCTGGTTAACTAAACTGATTCAAAACCATCATACCAGGTTGGACATGACTCTTGAAAAACATGACCACAGCCACAACTGGTCTTTTATAATCACTCCCAAATTGTATCACAGTGCCAATTTCTGGCCTGCTTCTTTCCACAGTTCCTCCACTTTAGGTCATCTCTAGAATGACCAGCATCAGCTTTCAAAATAATTGGATGAACTGTGAGTTCTTTTAAATAAAAGTCCTTCATTTTGTTTGTTTGTTTGTGTATTTATTTATGTATGTATTTATGGCTATGTTGGGTCTTCATTGCTGCACAGGCTTTCTCTAGTTGTGGTGAATGGGGGTACCCTTTGTTGTGGTGCATGGGCTTCTCAGTGTGGTGGCTTCTCTTGTTGCAGAGCACAGGCTGTAGGTGTGCAGGCTTCAGTAGTTGCAGCATGTGGGCTCAGTAGTTGTAGCGCACAGGCTCAGTGGTTGTGGTTCTCGGGCTCTAGAGTGCAAGCTCAGTATTTGTGGTGCTGGGGCTCAGTTGCTCCGTGGCATGTGGGATCTTCCCAGACCAGGGATCGAATCCATGTCCCATTCATTGGCAGGCGGATTCTTAACCACTGCGCCACCAGGGAAGTCCCCAACGTCATTTATTCTTTATTAAAAGATTCTTTCATTAAATACTCTGCAGGTTAAAATCTATAGTCGTCACATATAAGTGTATTCACAATTTGGCTCTTGCCATCTTATACAGTATACTCTTATAGTGACTGAAGTTTCCTATGCTTCTTGGAAGTTCGTGTTCCTCGTGTTTTGGGTTTTTATTTTTAAGAAATTTTATTGAGATATAGTTAACAGAAAATAAACTGCCTATATTTAGAGTGTACAATTTGGTATTTTTTTTCTTATTAGTAATGTATACATGGCAATCCCAATCTCTCAATTTCCTTGTGTTTTTTGAACAATCTATGCATTTTATGCTTTTATATTTATCTCCCTTGCAAATCCCTGCTTATTTTTTAGATCAAACTCAAATGTCGTTATTCTTCCTAACCACCTCTGTTGCATTCCTTACCAGCCAATAAAAACTATTTTGTCTATGGACATTTTGTTGCACTGATATCTGTACTTATTATAGTGGTTTTTGTTTGCAGTATACTCTTTGGACACCTTGTCTATAATCCTCAGAAGACTTTGAAATCTTTAAAGGTCTGGACTATTTGACTTATTCATTTGCATATCGTCAGCATTTAAAAAGGTTCCTAGAGTTTCCAAGAGCTTAATATACGTGTGTTGAAAAAATAACTAAATTCTCATAGGCAGTAAAAATATAGTTAAAGAAACTTGATGGAATCTTTTTTGTGTGTGTGCCTTTTGTGTAATCACTACATTCTCTGTTAAAATCCTTATACAAGAGTTTAACAATTTAGGACACCAGTTATCTGTATAACACTGTGTTAGAAGTATGAAAAATGAAAATTTTAAGTAGATTATACTCTCTGACGTATAGACATTTAATACCTCTACATTAAACACAATACAGCACATTTAAAATTGTATACTATTATTCTATTTTATTTGGATCTTTCTACAAATCATCCAGTCCACTTTGATTACCCCCAAATAATCAGTCAATTGTCCAGTTTTAATATTCTTGAGGATTAATTCTCCAAACCATATTAAAATTTTCCTATATCCTTTATAGTACTAGTTACATTTTGGAATTCTCAGAACTGTAATGTTTACTCTTTTTATTTTTAATATCTTTGCACCAAACACTTTCCACAAATTATCATGTTAAAAAAGTATGTCTTATACTTCCCTTTGCCAGATATGGAATCCTGCTTATCAAGGAATGTTTCCAGTATGCAATAATGCATATCTTCATTTTAATCTTTACTTCCTTCTGATTTTATGAAAATAGAAATGTTTGACATAATATCTAAGCTATATAATATACTAAAATGTATTGGTTGAATATAATGATTTATATATGCCTGTGTACCTAGAGGGGAAGAGTACTAATTTGACCTAGAATTTGAATGATACATATAAAAATCAAGCAGATCCACATTTATAGATTTAGGCATTAATTACGTACAATTAACAATTTTGTAGTGATTACACTAATATTTATCTGACAGTTCCTAAACTGTCCTCTTAAATTATTCTCATAAAAATAAACCAATCACTTATGCTGCTATATTGGAAGATATAATTTACTTTATTTACTTTGTTACTTAATGATTTTGCTATATTAATGATTTTTGATTAATATAATAGTTACAAATAAATACTTTCTTAAACTCAAGATATCATAAAACTATACTAGAAGATGTAACAAGCTTTTAGATATTTCCTTCCTTTCTGGAATGCAAACTAAAACCAGGGGATCTCAGTCTATAAATGACCTTAAATGCCTTGGACACCTGTTAACATTTGGAGAATAAGATACTTTTCACTACCCTTGAAAAGTTACACCCAGATTGTGCTGGAACATCCAGTGAAAGTGAAATAACAGCTTCTCATTCTATCTACTCTATTTTTGGGCAGCAATGACTATTAAAAATACTTTTAAACTCAAATTTCTCTTCTGTTTCCTTCCTACCACTAGCACACAGGACAAATCTAATCTTCCACAGAAAAGCTCTTAAATTATTTCAGGACAGCTATCTTGGATCCCAAAATATTGTCTATGCAGGGACATTTAGCTTTATTAAGTCTATCAGAAAGTATATTGAGTACTTGCTCTGTGCTAGGTATTGTGTTAGACATTTGAAATACAATCTTAAACCAGGCAGATCTGGCCCTGTACTCATGAATTCACCATCTAGTAGAGGAAGCAGACCATAAACTCATAAACAAGTCACAGGAACTTTTTTTTAAGTTTTCGCTCTCCTGATCTTACTTCTCTGAACATACTCATCTTCCACTATATTCTCGTTTTTGTTTTGTTAATTTGTTTTTAATTAATTTATTTATTTTTTGCTTCATTGGGTCTTTGTTGCTGCACGTGGGGTTTTTCTAGTTGTGATGAGCGGGGGCTACTCTTCGTTGAGGTGAGTGGGCTTCTTATTGCAGTGGTTTCTCTTGTTGCAGAGAACGGGCTCTAGGTGTGTGGGGTTCAGTAGTTGTGGCACATGGGCTCAGTAGTCATGGCTCGGGCTCTAGAGCGCAGGCTCAGTAGTTGTGGTGCATGGGCTTAGTCGCTCCCCGGCTTGTGGAATCTTCCTGGACCAGGGCTCAAACCAGTGTCTCCTGCATTGGCAGGTGGATTCTTAACCACTGCACCACCAGGGAAGTCCTGTATTACATTTTAATTGTTATTCCCAAACATATTCCACATATAATCTGATTAGTAATGACTTTGAGCATTACTCTCATTGCCTCAGTTTCCTTAATGATAAAAGGAGTAATTGGAGTATCTACATCCTTTTTATTTATGTCTTTTTTTTTTTGGCACACGGGCTTAGTTGCTCCGCGGCATGTGGTATCTTCCTGGAGCTGGGATCAAACCCGTGACCTCTGCATTGGCAGGCTGATTCTTAACCACTGCGCCACCTAGGAAGCCTGGAGTATCTACATCCTTAATCACAAGTTTTAAATAACAGATGTAAAGAATTTAGTATAGTGCTTGTCACTTAGAAAGTACTTCATAAATATTAGCAATTATTATTGCACGTGGCAAAATCATAACTATCTTCCTTCTTTTTCCTACATGGAGTCTCAATCACATTAGCTATGATGGTGAATACATTATACTATATTAGGACTTTTCCATTCATCCTGCTTCTTAATTATGATTGAATCATCATGTAAATCTTGGATGTTTTACTTTTCAAATATAGTTTTTATTTATTTAAAATTTTATCTTTATAGAAAAGATGCACCATTTCATGTGCAGTCTAAAGCTCTAGATCCTACCCATCCATTTTGTGCATTCTGCATTTAATTAACATGTCTATTATTTTAAACACTGGATAGTGCAGGTCCAAAGCTAAAAATCTTGTGACAATTCGCTGACCCAGCTGGAAGTTAGATATTGTGGAGGGAGTTATTTTTTTGGTGCTTAAGAGATGAAAGTTTATACATAATAGTAATAAGATAAAACCCCAAAGTTTTCTTTGTAAGCACAACATATTGTAAGTTCTTAAGTCCCACCCTAATTAGTTAGAAATGCTGCTATAGCTACAGTGAACCTTGTTTGGCTCTGTGAGTGATGGCTAAGATGAAATTTACCACACAAATACAGACTATCAAATCAACAAGGTCAACAATTTACATATCAGAGGGACAAGTTCTAAGTAATAATAATCACATCTATAACAATAATGATATTTATATGATTGGTTAATTGAGACAACATGGTGATTACAAAAAAAAAAAGGCAGAAAAGAAAGAAAATGGCAGACTTAAACAAAGCAGCAGATGCCTCTATTATGGCTGCCAAGAGGCACCAGTCCTTTTCATGCAGACCATCTGAAATTTATTGTAAAACTTTGGTTGGCTGAAAGCTATCCACACCTACCAGACGTGCTGTTAAGGGAGATGTGCCATCTCTTTTACATAAATGATACAATGCCCAGAACAAATCATCTGTGGGATAATGGCATCGCTTTTGATATCCCTGCAAGTGGTATCAAATAAGTGGCAGACATTCATTTTACTTGTAAATGTGTACTTGTCTAGCACCCACTCACACACTGATATTTGTTTAAAGGGTTATATCTCATTATGCTCTCCTTAAGTACTGCATAGGCATTTAATACCATGTGCAGGGAGCAGACAAGACTAGAATCACCACTATTTCACACATTTTTGAATAGCTGTCCGTTTAGACCCTTGGGAGAGCGTCTCCTTTGTGTTATATTGTAAGCACTTGGTTATGCTGCAAGCCGGTTATAATTACAGCTGCTAGTTCAAAATTCATCCAAGCCCCTTAATTATATAAATGTATTATCCTTGTTAAAACTATTTATTGCAGGTTTTCTAAGTGGCTCATCAGAAGGAGAAAAGAGAGTGTTATCTGGGGGCTTTCAGCTATTCTTAAAGGACTTATTCACTGCATCCCAGGGCAAGAGCCCTTTCTAAAAGTTTTATTGCCTTAGGAATAACTACAGATTACTGTTTCCTGAGGATACCAGTTTACAGGGCACACAGTAGGCTAGCAAACTGATGGTATGTTCTTTTGATTCCTGGCCTCTGTGGCCACCCAGTTGAGGTAATTTAATCCCCTGAAGATTCATCAGTGTCCTCTATGTCTGTGTGTGTGTGTGTGTGTGTGTGTGTGTGTGTGTGTGTGTGTTGGGGGGGGGAGGGGGGAGGCGGTCCAAGGCTTACACATACACTCTCCTTAGCATCTAGCATTTGACACCTTCTCTTTGACCTTCATCACTGACTCAGTTCAACCCTTCATACATTTAGTACCTTGCTTATTACAGCAGACTCCCGGCTGGTCTCCTGGCCTTCAATCTAGTCTAATCAACTCTGAAGAAAATCAAGGTCAGCCTGGCAAGAATACTGCCTTTGAGGTAGGGAAGACTGGAGTCTGAGCAAGGCACCTAGAGTTAGAGAATACTGGATCCCAAAGGCAAACAGAATCTAAGAAAGAAGGTCAATCACAGCAACACTGGAGTAAGCAAACTTGTTGTCAGAGCTAATCAGAAATGTTGTATAGTTTATGGTTAGAGCAGATTATTTTTAAAAATGTGCAAAGTCAGAGTGCACACATTTTCACTGCCCCAATTCATTTTTACTCAAAAGCTAATCATCATGGCCTCCTTCTAAAAGATGTTAATTGCATTTGGACATGAGAAGATGATATATGTGTGTGTGTATATATATGTGTGTATATATATGTGTGTGTGTGTGTATATATATATACATATATAATTTTGAGTCCCTAGAACAGTGTCCCTTATTGTCTTTGTTTGGACTACTACAACAAACTAAGATAGACCGAATGGCTTATTAACAACAGAAATTTATTTCTCACAGTTTGGTCCAAGATCAGGTGCCAGCATTGCTGGGTGAGAGCACGCCTTGGGTTTTAGACTTCTCATATTCTCCTGTGGAGAAGGGGCTAGGGAACTCCGTGAGAGTTCTATTATAGGGTCATGAGGCTCCACCCTCATGACTAAATCACCTCCCAAAGACTTCACCTATTAATATTGTCACATTGGGCATTTGGATTTCAACACATTAATTTCGAAGGAGCATAAACATTCAGACCATAGCACACATGTACCGTGCATTTAATAAATGATTTTTAAATGACAGCTATAAGAAAATAAACAAATAAATAATTTCCTCAATTTCTTCACTTACAAAAGTGAAAAAGTCAAAATAGGAAATTTCTTAAACCCTTAATTTAATAATCTCTAATTATATGATCCCCAGGTAAAAAAGGAAATATTAATTTCATAATTTTTGAGTCAGAATTATTCATTTTTTCTCTAAATGTTTCTGTTTCCTATTTAACTAGCATTACTTTTTTTTTTTTAACTTTCTAGTTTTCTACAGCTTCCTATGGTATTTCAAAGGTTTGGAGTGGAAAAGAAACTTGAGGTTTAAGGAAATCAGAACTATAAACTGGTCCCTTCTTTAATAATGTTGAATATTCCAGGAAAACAAAAGAGCAGGAAGGGGGACAAGGTATTCCTTGGACGTTGGATTTATTTGAGATGTGTTTCAGCTAGAGTTCAAGATTTTATTGGTTAATAAAAGAAATAGTCTGGATTCCATCCATAACTATTCCAAGTTAAAGAATTGGTAGTTACTTAACAAGTGAAAAGGTAAAAGAGAAAAATAGGAAATATGTATAGTTCTTGAATCTCTAGTTAATTTTTTTTCTTTCTAACACTATCCTTACCAAACTTATAGGAATAAGAAGAAGGAAGCTATACATGCAAATGGAAATAATAGTTGAACTTTGGCAAGACACGTCCCTTGTAACTTCCAAGACTCTGAAATTCTAGTTTTTAATAACTGTCGATGAAGCATACTCTTTTTAATACCCTTATAGTTTATAGTAAATATGAATTTGATGCTGTGCTCACATGCATTAGAGCAGCTGATTAGATAGCTATGCAATTGTCAATAGTAAATACCGTATATACTCCTGTGATGGGGGTTCAAGGGTGGGGAGAATGGTGCTCTGTGACTTCTGACTGCTTGGTGCACATTTTCCCTGACTACACACAGTAAAATTGCCAGTGTTATTTTCAACCATAAAAGAAGCAGAGAAAGTGGACATTTATTTTTATAAGATAAATGGACTGGAGAGGATATATAAGCCTAAAATATTAATTAACACTTTCAATACAATTATTGCTGACAATTTTTAAAATGAGGATTAAATGCACATATTGCAATTAATATTATCTGTGAATTAAACCTTCCTCTATAATGAGTGGAGGTAAACGTCCTCATGTTAAATATTACCTGAAATAGGAGTCTGCTAGCTAACTATCAAGCACAGTTTTCTTGTTTAAGGCATCACTATATTTGAGACATATATGGTTAATAAAGACTTTTAATAAAGTAATAAGGCATTGAAAAGAGAAACACATAGAAAAGGACTTATTTGATAATTTATCTTCTGCTGAAAAGCAGAGTAACATGTACTTATGTTTCCAATTAAATGAAATACCTACACAAATCATGAGTAAGTATTTTATCTATTATTGCATTCCTTTATTACTAAACACTGGAAGAAAAATCTAATTTCAGCTGTTCTGATTCATTTACACTTAAGCCATCAAATTTTTATGTTTGCAAAATGTTTTTAATTTACAAAACTATAATGATATCTTTAATAGCATTTTTATTTCTACACCATAGAGATCATATTTTTTGATGTCTATGAATCTTATTTAATAAGAAAACAAATGAAAGATGGAAATGAAGAGAAAGTGTTTTTACTTGATTTGAACTATTTCTGTGTGCTATTACTAAAATCATTTTAAAATCATAGTTGACGTAAAATACAACTAGATTTTGCATCTGTATAATAGAAAAGACATGGTTAATATTTTTTCTTTCAGTTTTATTGAGATATAATTGACATACACTATACAAGCTTAAGGTATACAGCAGAATGATTTGACATATATCATGAAATGATTACCACAATAAGTTTAGTGAACATCCATCATGTCATATACATTCAAACTTAAAGAAATAGAAAATTTTTTTTCCTTGTTGTGAGAACTCAGGATTATTCTCTTGACAACTTTCATATATAACATATAGCAATGTTCACTATATTTATCATGTTGTACATTATATCTCGAATACTGTTACCGAATCCAAGCTTGCTCTGCTTGCCGCATGACAGGCCAATGAATCGGAGACGAAGTGTTCAGGCAAGGAATATGACTTTATTTGGAAAGCCGGCAGACCGAGAAGGTGGCAGACTCGTGTCTGTCAAAAAACCATCTTGCCTGAGTTAGAATTCAGGCTTATTTTATACTAAAAAGGGAAGGGAGTGTTGTTGGTTATTGCAGACTTCCTGGTGCCAGAATCCTTTGTTCTTGCAGCTGTCCATTCCGTCAGGTCACGATGTTCCTGTAAACCTCCAACATGGCAAATGTTATTCTCTGTTCTGCAACTTTAATGAATGGAAAAGAGTTATACCTTTAAAGGTCAGAGGTTTGAGAATGGGCTATCCTGTATATTTCAGGCTATAAAGCAACATTCTAAACTTGTAGCAAAAGCAATAGAATACAAAGGTTAATGTAAAACAAACAGATCTAGCATGGAGTCCGATTTAGCTCTTCCCTGTAACAATACTGGTTTATAACTGGAAGTTTTACCTTTTGACTGCCTTCATCCAATCCTGCTTCCCCCCAACCCCTGCCTCTGGTAACCACAAATCTCATCTTTTTTCTATGTTTGTTTGTTTTTGAAGTATAATTGACCTATAACTCAGTTCCAGTTATACAACATAGTGATTTGATATTTCTATACATTTCAAAATGATTACCACAGTAAGTGTAGTTACCATCTGTCACCATAAAAATATATTACATAATTATTGACTATATTCTCCACACTGTACATTTCATATCCATGACTCATCTGTTTTGCAACTGGAAATTTGTAACATTTAATCTCCCTCATTATTTCTCTCTTCCCCCCAACCCATCCTGCCTCTGGCAACCACATGTTTGTTCTAATTATGACTGTTTCTGTTTTGTTATGTCTATTCATTGATTAGTGTTATTGAAGGTTCTGTGTATATAATGTAAAAACCCACTTGTGACTGGGAAAATTTGGTGACTTTTAAGCCTCTCCAAAAAATCCATTTTAGTTTGACCACTCACAATTCTACCATATTCTCCAATTTTCTGAAGCCATGCTGTGTTAGCAAAATGAATTTAATAATGATTTTCTTGCTAGTTGTTATACAGATAATACTAAACTGGCTTGAATAAAAGGTTTGAGTGAATTATTACCAGTATCAGGATCCAGTGGTTTCTTGAAAGAAATTTAATTTCAGTTTTTTTTTGAAAAATAAACCACTTATAGCATTCATGATATGACCCAGGAAATGATCAGCAACTATGATTGGAAATAGACATATAATTCTGGTGAGGAATCACAAGTTGTGTATGATGTTTTGAACTAGAGTATCTTAGTGACAAGGTATTTGCACTGATAATATAAAATAATAATGGCCAAAGGAATAAAAGCAATAAAACCAAATATTTTACTTTTGCTGCTTTGTAACTAGACTACAAATCTTGTATCACTGTGTCCATCCACAGTGAGGCCAAAATTGTTTAACTTTTAAACATAGATTCAGGATAAATTGATGAAATCTTGGAAACATTCAGTACGTTAATTTATTTATTCATTTAGCATCCATTCATTTATTCAACAGATGTTCACTGAGTGAACTACTACTGTGGCATGCAGGTCACTGTCCTAGGCACAAAGGATAGAACAGTAACAAAACAGCAAAGGCTCCTGCCTTCCTGGATTCTTATTCTAGCTGGGAGAAACACAAAGAAAACAGATAATGAACAAACCTTGTGCTACATGGTGAAAACTATTCAGGATAAAAACAAAGCTGGATAAATATTTAGAAAAGTTTGTTAGGGAAGCCTCTCTGCTAATGTGGTGTTGTAATAGACACCAGTAAACCACATGGATATTTGGGGGAAAATTGTGCTAGGCAGAGGGAAGAGTAAGGGCAGTGGCCCCAAGAGCCGACCATGCTTATCATGTGCAAGAGACTGCAGGCAAGTTAGTGTGGAGGGAGCAGAGGGAGGAGAGGGGAGACTGATAGGACCTGAGGCCCAGGAGGTGTTGCCGAGAGCTGCCCATACATTCAGCAACACCAATCCTGGAGGTAGCTTAGAAATACAACAAAGCTTTTATTTTGGAAGGGGCCTAATACTAATTTACACAGAGAACAGCCTAATGCTTAACATAGCTAAATTATTACTTGCGTAGAGAAGATCTTATGATAGCAACTAGCTGATCTAAAATTAGCTAAAATCTCCTGATGTTGCAAGAATGATGTTAACTTATAATTACCTTCAAACTATTTTTTTTGTAATACTTGAAACATCCTACAGAATAATTTGAAATGTGCGGGTATAGTTTTCAAAAATAGACCTAATTATATTCTTTAAAATAAAGAATGACAAATTTAAAATAGGTGAGACACACATTTCTCAAATATTTATTATGTTCTGGTTTGTGAACATTTGAAACAAAAACAAAAATCACAATCAGGATTGTTATTCTGGTATACTGGAGAAATATGTTGGGTATTGACATCCGTTAATGTTATTTGAATCTAGATGCCATAAGTTATTTATTAAGCTCCCTTGGAATATACTGGGCATAAGGGACAAATATAAATGTGATCATTATTCCAGTTTGTGGATTAACAACTGGTTAACAACTTTAGTGTAGGCTGTTTATTGGTTTGTATGACTCTTGTCATATACATGCAATCACTTTTTGAGCATTAACCATGCCCTCATGCACTGGGAATACATTAATGAATAAACAGACATATTTCTTGCTCTCATACAACTTACAGTTAGTAGAGAGGATATAATAAACATAATTTCAAGGGTGCCATGTGGTTACAACAGTATCCACTGGATCATACCAGTGAAAGTGCTAAGGTAGACTAGGGTTTATGCATAGGAAACATTTGCATGAGGTGACGATAATTTAAGATGTATCTGGAGAATAAGTAGTTTTAGCTAAGTGAATAAGGAGATAACTGTACTGAAGAATATTCTAGGCAGAGAGAATAGAGAATATTCTAATGCCAAGATCATCATGTCAGAAAAATTCAAGAAGAGAAGTATAAATGGAACATAAGAAGCAAAGAGTGGTGTGAAACTGGAGATATGGGCAGGTGTCAGGTGAATATGTTGATATATTGTATTTTATTCAGTTGCCATGGGAAGCCATTAGAAAATATTATGTAATAAAATAAAAGGATGCTGTGAGAAACACAATATGTTTGTTGTCTGTTATGTGTTGAATTGTGTCTCTCCAAAATTCAAATGCTGAAGTCTTAGTACCTCAGAAAGTGATCTTATTTGGAAGCAGAGTCATAGCAGATGTAATTATTTAAGATGAGATCATCCTGGAGTAGGGTGGGCCCTTTATCCAATATGACTAGTCATTATAAAAAGGGAAAATTTTGACACAGACACACACAGGGGAACACCATGTGATGGTGAAGTCACAGATCAAAGTGGTGCAGCAGAAACCAAAGTTTACTAGCAGACTACCAGAAGTTAGTTGGGAAGCAAGGAAATGATTGTACCTCACAGACCTCAGAATTAACTAACCCTGCCAACGCTTTGATCTGAAACATCTAGTTTCCAAAACTGTGAAACAATACATTTTTGTTGCTTAAGACACCAGTTGTGGTACTTTGTCACAGTGGCCCTAATGCAGTGTTGGAATCAGAATTCGCAATAAATCACAGAATTTTTAGCAATGGGATGAATTTTAAAAGATGAAATTTATGTAGGGTTAAATGTAAAATACTTCCCCGAGTCAGACCTTTATTATACAAATAAATGATGACAGATATTGTTTAGCAATTGCATAAAATTAAAAAAAAATATGTATTTAGTTCAACATATGCCTAATATGAATCATTGGTATAGTGTGCAGATCAATTCCATTCAAGTGCACTTAAAGATATATTTAGTGAAATGAGAACACATCTTGAAATATGTGTCAATGCTTTTCTTCCAGTACTTTCTCATTACTTGATCCTTTTCTAATTACTCAGGAACATGTAAGTTGCATTAAGAATTAGCTTTGTTGTACTGAGATTACAAAGATCAAGAGAAATGACTTTTTCTTTTTCTTAGATCCAAAATATGTTCTGTAACATCTTATTGGAAATAATAGTTTTGAAATCTAAACCTTTTTTATTTGTAATAACCAAAGGTTTTGTATGTTTTGATGTTTGCTTATTTTTGAGAGAAGAATAATAGAAACGGTCCCAAAGGAAATAAAGAGGGATGTAGTTTTGTCATCTAAATGTGTGATCTTGTGATCACATTTTGTTTCAAAGAACTTCTGCTCTCTTTTGCATCTTTTTTTTCTGGTTTCTTAAGGTAGAAACCTAGATAAGTTATTATATAAGTTTCTCCTCTAATGTGGTTCTTTAAATTTTTGATATAAGTTTTTATTTTCATTCAGTTCAAAATGTTTCCTAATTTTATTTCAGATTTCCTCTTTGTATCTTGGAATATTTAGAGGTGCATTGTTTAGTCTCCAAATATTTGGAAGATTTTCCAGATATCCTCCTGTTATTCTTTTCAAGTCAGATTTTACTCTAGTCAGAGAATATACTTTGTATCATAACAATCCTTTTAAATTTATTTAGAATATTTTTTATAGCCAATGATTCTAACACTGTGAATGTTTTATGTGCACTAGAAATAAATGTGTATTTTACTCTTGTTAATTTATCTAAGTCAAGTATAATTAGGTCAGGTTGTTTGGTGGTTTTTTCAAGTATTTTATCTGCTTTCTGATTTCCTATCTACATTTTCAGTATTGAGAGAAGAGGGGTAAATTCTCCACCTCTGCTTATGATTTTGTCTATTTCTTCATTCATTTCTATAAATAATTGCTTCAAGTATTTTGAAGTTCTGTGACTATTTGAATACACATTGAGGACTGTTATCCACTGTGTCCTCTTAGTTAATTGATACCATTATCATGTAATGTATTTCTTTACTCATGGTAGTATTTGTTGTTCCGAAGTCTACTTTGTCTAATATTAATTTAGCCACTGTAGCTTTCTTTTGATTAGCATTTTCATGGTACGTATTTTTTCATCCTTTTTGCTTTTAACCTACTGTACCTTTAAATTTTTAAATATGTATCTTCATTTATTTAGGTGCTATTTATAATAAATGAATATTTGTTTCTTTTAATAGTAGTGTTATTCCAAACAGCATTTGTTTTGCTACTTTATTCAGTTTCACAAACTCTGTCTTATTATTGGAGTGTTTAAGTAATTTACTTTGAATTCATTATGTATATGATAGTGTTTAAATCTGTAATCTTACTATGTGTTTTGTATTTATCCTATCTTTTCCTGTTCCTTTTTATCTTTTCCTGTCATCTTTTGGATTAATTGATTATTTTTTTATGATTCCATTTTATCTTCAGTCATCACTTTTTAGATAACTCATTGTTTTATTTTTTAATGGTAGTACCAACCAATGCATTTTGAACTTTAACATGTGTAAAAATCACCTGGAGGGCTTTTAAAAACTGAAATTGCTGAGTACCACTCTCAGAGTTTCTGACAGTTTGAATTTGAATAGGTAGATAGATATAGATAAATATAGATATAGATATAGTTATATAAAATTTGCATGAACATTGGTTCTACTTATAAGGCAAAGGGATGTTTCACTTTTTAAATTATTAATTTAATTTAATTTTAAAAAGAACTTCTTAACAACTTTATTGAGATATAGTTCACATACTATGTATTTCACCCATTTAAAGTATAAAATCCAGTGATTTTTTAGTAGATTCACAAATATGTACCATCATCACCACAGTCACTTTTAGAGCATTTTTGTTACCTCAGAAAGAAATGCTGTCATCTTTAGATATCACCCCCTATTCTCTACTCCACCCTACAGTCCCAAGCAATGACCAATCTGCTTTTTATCACTGTAGATTGGCCTATTATGGATATTTTATGTTAATAGAATGAGATAATATCAGTTTTTTTTGTGACTGGCTTCTTTCACTTAACATAATGTTTTTAAAGTTCATCTATGTTTATCTTCAGGGAGAGTGTCCATGCTGTACCATATATCTCTTCATTCCTTATGGTCAAATGATATTCCATTGTATGAATATAGCATGCTATATTTATTCACTCACCAGCTGATGTACATTTGGGTTAATTCCATCTTTTGGCCATTATGAATAATACTGCTGCAAATATTCATGTATAAATTTTTGTATATATGTTAACATTTCTCTTGGGTATAAACCTATGGGTATAATTGCTCTAACTCTACATTCAACTGTTTGAGGAACTCTCTTTGGAAAGGACAATTTCCAAAGTGGCATACCACTTTACATTCCCACCATCAGTGTATGAGGGTTCTGATTTCTCTACATCTTCACCAGAACTTTTTTCTTAACTGACTTTTGATTTTAGTCACCCTCGTATGTATGAAGTGATATCTCATTGTGGTTGTTATTTGCATTCCCTAATGGCTAATGATGTCAAACATCTTTCCATTTTCACATTATTCATGTCTTTGGTAAAATGCCTATGCAGATTCTTTGCACATTTTTTTTTATTTTTTTATTTTTTTTATTTTTTTATTATTATTTTTTTTTGGGGGGGTACACCAGGTTCAATCAACAGTTTTTATACACATATCCCCATATTCCCTCCCTTCCTTGACGCCCCCCCCTCGAGTCCCCCCCACCCTCCCTGCCCCAGTCCTCTAAGGCATCTTCCATCCTCGAGTTGGACTCCCTTTGTTATACAACAACTTCCCACTGACTATTTTACAGTTGGTAGTATATATATGTCTGTGCTACTCTCTCGCTTCTTCTCAGTTTCCCCTTCACCCCCCGCCCCCTCCCATACCTCGAGTTCTCCAGTCCATTCTCTGTATCTGCGTCCTTGTTCTTGTCACTGAGTTCATCAGTACCATTTTTAGATTCCGTATATGTGAGTTAGCATACAATATTTGTCCTTCTCTTTCTGACTTACTTCACTCTGTATGATACATTGTAGTTCTATCCACCTCATTACATATAGCTCCATCTCATCCCTTTTTATAGCTGAGTAATATTCCATTGTATATATATGCCACATCTTCTGTATCCATTCATTTGTTGATGGGCATTTCGGTTGCTTCCATGTCCTGGCTATTGTAAAGAGTGCTGCAATAAACATTATGGTACATGTTTCTTTTGGGATTATGGTTTTCTTTGGGTATATGCCCAGGAGTGGGATTACTGGATCATATGGTAGTTCTATTTGTAGTTTTTGAAGGAACCTCCAAACTGTTTTCCATAGTGGCTGTACCAACTTACAGTCCCACCAAAAGTGCAGGAGAGTTCCCTTTTCTCCACACCCTCTCCAACATTTGTTGTTTCCAGACTTTGTGATGATGGCCATTCTGATTGGTGTGAGGTGATACCTCATTGTGGCTTTGACTTGCATTTCTCTGATGATGAGTGATGTTGAGCATCTTTTCATGTGTTTGTTGGCCATCTGTATGTCTTCTTTGGAGAAATGTCTATTTAGGTCTTCTGCCCATTTGTGGATTGGGTTATTTGCTTTTTTGGTATGAAGCTGCATGAGCTGCTTGTATATTTTGGAGGTTAATCCTTTGTCCGTTGTTTCATAGGCAATTATTTTTTCCCACTCTGAGGGTTGCCTTTTAGTCTTGTTTATGGTTTCTTTTGCTGTGCAAAAGCTTTTAAGTTTCATGAGGTCCCATTCATTTATTCTTGATTTTCTTTCCATGATTCTAGGAGGTGGGTCAAAAAGGATGTTGCTTTGATGTATGTCAAAGAGTGTTCTGCCTATGTTTTCCTCTAGGAGTTTTATCGTGTCTGGCCTTACGTGTAGGTCTTTAATCCATTTGGAGTTTATTTTTGTGTATGGTGTTAGGAAGTGTTCTAATTTCATTCTTTTACATGTTGCTGTCCAATTTTCCCAGCACCACTTATTGAAGAGCCTGTCTTTTTTCCATTGTATACTCGTGCCTCCTTTGTCAAAGATAAGGTGCCCATATGTGTTTGGGCTTACTCCTGAGTTCTCTATTCTATTCCATTGATCTTCCTTTCTATTTTTGTGCCAGTACCATACTGTCTTGATCACTATGGCCTTGTAGTATAGTTTGAAGTCAGGAAGCCTGATTCCACCAACTCCATTTTTCCTTCTCAAGATTGCTTTGGCTATTCGGGGTCTTTTGCGTTTCCATACAAATCGTAAGATTTCTTGCTCTAGTTCTGTGAAAAATGCCATTGGTAATTTGATGGGGATTGCATTGAATCTGTAAATTGCTCTGGGTAGTACAGTCATTTTCACGATGTTGATTCTTCCAATCCAGGAACATGGTATGTCCCTCCATCTGTTTGTGTCATCTTTGATTTCTTTCATCAATGTCTTAAAGTTTTCTGCATACAGATCTTTTGCCTCCTTAGGCAGGTTTATTCCTAGGTATTTTATTCTTTTTGTTGCAATGGTGAATGGGAGAGTTTCCTTAATTTCTCTTTCTGCTCTTCCATTGTTAGTGTATAGGAATGCAAGAGATTTCTGTGCATTAATTTTGTATCCTGCTACTTTACTAAACTCATCAATGAGTGCTAGCAGTTTTCTGGTAGAGTCTTTAGGGTTTTCTATATATAATATCATGTCATCTGCAAAGAGTGACAATTTTACTTCTTCTTTTCCAATTTGTATTCCTTTAATTTCTTTTTCTTCTCTGATTGCTGTGGCTAACACTTCCAAAACTATGTTGAATTACAGTGGTGAGAGTGGACACCCTTGTCTTGTTCCTGTTCTTAGAGGGAATTCTTCCAGTTTTTCTCCATTGAGAACAATGTTGGCTTTTGGTTTGTCATATATGGCTTTTATTATGTTGAGGTAATTTCCTTCTATGCCCATTTTCTGGAGAGCTTTTATCATAAATGGATGTTGAACTTTGTCAAAAGCTTTTTCTGCATCTATTGAAATGATCATATGGTTTTTATCCTTCAATTTGTTGATATGATGTATCACGTTGATTGATTTGCGTATATTGAAGAATCCTTGCATCCCAGGGATAAACCCCACTTGATCGTGGTGTATGATTTTTTTAATGTCTTTGCACATTTTTAATTGCTTATTATTATTAACATCATTATCGTTACTGAGTTGTATGAGATCTTTGTATAGACTAGAATAAGTACTTTATCAGATATATGATTTGCAATTAATTTCTCACCTTCTGGTGGTGTCCTTTCATGTCCTTCACAGTGTCTTTTTAAGCAGAAAAGTTTACTTTTAATGAAGTTTGATTTATCTAATTTTTTTTTATTTCTTCTGCTTTTGGTGTCACTTCTAGGAATCCATTGCAAAATGAAAAGTTATGAAAATTTTCCCTTAAGTTTTCTTCTAAGGGTATAGTTTTAACTATTACATTTAAGTCTTTAATTCATTTTGAGTTAATTTTTGTATATAATGTAAGGTAAGGGAACAAATTTTTTTTTTTTTACATGTGGATCTTCAGTTGTCTAAGCATCATTTTTTTGAAAATACTTTTCTTCATCTATTAAATGTTCTTGGCACCTTGTTGAAAACAAGTTGACCATACATAGGTGTATTGTTTATTTCTGGAATCTCTATTTGACTTCTATATATCATTATGCCAATACCAGAAAGTCTCCATTACTATTGTTTTTAGTAAGTTTTGAAGTGTGAATGCTTCACTTTGTTCTCCTTCATCAGGATTTTTGGGGGACTACTTTGAGTACCTGGTAATTCCATATGAATTTTTAGAATCAACTGGTTAATATCTACAAAGAAGTCACCTGGGATTCTGATAGGAATTGCATTGAATCTGTAGTTCAGTTTGGGCAGTATTCCCATCCTAACCATGTCTGATCCATTAATGTGTTTTCCCAATTATCTTGACCTTCTGAAATTTCTCCCAACAATGTTTTGTAGTTTTTACGAGTGTAGGTTTTGCACTTCTTTTGTTATATTCCAGTTTTATTATTTGATTTATTGTAAAGGGAATTGAAATTATTTTCCTTAATTACATTTTTGGAATTTTTTACAACTGTATAGAAATAGTATAAATTTTATATGTTGATCTCATAGCCCGAAAACTTGCTGAACTTGTTTATTAGTTCTAATATTTCTTAGTTAGTCTTTAAGATTTTCTATATACAAGATTTATATCAATTGCAAATAGAGATAGTTTTCTTCTTCCTTTCCTATTTATATGCCTTTAATTTCTTTTTTTTTTTTTCACCCTAGTTATCCTGGCTAAACCCTCTAGTACGGTGTTGAGTAGAAGTGGTGAGTGTAGGCATCTTGTTTTGGTCCTGGTCTTAGAGGGAAGTATTTAACCTTTAATTACTGGAATTATATTAGCTGTGGGTTTTTTTGTTTGTTTGTTTTGTCTTTTTACAGATATCATTTGTTACCTTGAGGAAGTTAAGTCTGTTCCTACTCATTGAGTATTTTTATCATGAAAGGATGTTGGATTTTGTCAAATGGATTGAAAGCAAAAGGATGGGAAAAAATATACCATACAAATTGTAACCATAACAAAGTCAAAAGGCTATGTGGATAGTAGACAAAATAACCTTTAATACAAAAAATATTTCTAAAGACAAAGATGGCCATTTCATAGTGATAAAGTATTGTCTCATTAGGCAAGGATAATAATAACAACATAGGTCTAACAATATGTGCCTAACAAGAGACCCTCAAAATACTTGAAACAAAAAATTTATATAATTGAAAGAAAAAATAGGCAATCCAGCAGTAATAGTTGGAGATTTTAATACTTGAGTCTCAATAATCAATAGAACAACAAGATAGAAAATCAATGAGAATAAAGAAGACATGAAGAACACTATTAGCCAACTTGACCTAACTGAAATCTGTAGAACATTCCACACAAACAAGAGCAAAACACATTCTTTTCAAGTGAACATGAAACTTTCTCTGGGATAGACCATATGCTAGTCCATAATACAAGTCTCAATAAATTTAAAATGACTGAAAGAATCCAAAATATATTCTCCAACCACAACAGAATTAGCATAAGCAATAGAAGGAAATTTGGGAAATCTCTAAATATTTGGAAATTAAACAAAGCAATTCTAAATAATGCAAGGGTCAAAGAAGAAATCACAAGTAGAATTAGAAAATATTTTTTAATTAAAATAAGACAAAAATGCAACAAAAATTTGCAGGGTACAACCAAAGCAGTACTTAGAAGTCTATACCTGTTTTACTATTTATTTTCTTTTTTTTTCCAGTTATATTGAGATATAATTGACATAAAGCACTTACAAATTCAAGGTGTTCAGCATAGTGATCTGACTTATATACATCATGAAATGATCACCATAATAAATTTAGTGAACATCTATCATCTCATATAGATATGATGTTAAAGAAATAGAAGAAAAACATTTTTTCCTTGTGATAAGAACTCTAAGGATTTACTCGCTTAACATACAGCAGTGTTATCACTAGAGATAAGTATCCTGGTTCTCTATGAGTTAAACAGATTCAACTTTGAGTTTAGCTTAAACAAATTAGTTAAACAAATTTAATTTACAAATGGACTAATAATAAAACTGAAAATGAACCCATATCTTTACTAGTGTCCTCTTCAATAAGCACTACAATGTCACTACAATGTCAAGGATATAAACTTTATTTACTAATATATTTGAAGTCCTTAGTACCTGAAAAATAATAGATGTAGATTAATATTTATGGTAATGAACTAGTGAGACCACATGGACAAAAACACTATTACATTAAAAATATATGTTTTCAAATTTATAATTTCACTAAGAGATCTATACTTCAGTCTTTGGAAAAGACAATAAAGAAATGGAATAAAACTAATATTTGAGATATTTTTAAATTCCTGTCTGACATTGCCCTCTTTTATTCTACTCAAGTCAAAGCTATACATTTTTTATATAATTTTATTGAGGAGCACTCCCATAACAAATAAAAGGAGGTTAGACTATCCTTGTACTGAAGCCCAATTTAGTTTTGCAGGAATATCTATTTGGTATGTAATATTAGTGCAAAAATTAGACAAAATGAGATGAAAAATAATTACATAAAAATCACTACAATGATAATTTCTTAACTTTTATCATTAGATTAATAGCTTGATTTTAAACTAGATATATTAATCAGGTTGCTCCAGAGAAATAGAATTAACAAGATCAGTATATATGTGTATATACAATGAAATTTATTATGAGTAATTGGCTCATGTGATTATGGAGGCAGGTGCAATTCCAGTCTGAGGGAAGTCTGCTGCAGAATTCTCTCTTGCTCAGAGAGGCTGGTCTTTTGCTCTACTCAGGTCTTCAACTGACTAGATGAGGCCCACTAACTTTATGGGAGGCAATCTAAAAGTTCACTAATTTAAATGTTAATCTCACTCAAAAACATCCTCCAAGTTGATACATAAAACTAACCATCACAATAGGAAAATATTCTATGTCCTTTCATCTTAATTGCAACCAAAAATCAATGTGAAAAACAGTAATGAGGAAATGTATTTGCAATACTCCAAAAGACTCCATTATGTGGCTTAAATATATACATTTTCCTGATAAGCACGTTTTATATGAATAGCAGTTGTGAAACAGAATCTCTGGTTATAAATGGCTGGTAATTTTCTGAAGGACTTTTGTTTTTTATTTCAATAAAGGGGTGGAGTGAATGTTATGCTTCTTGGTCCCCCTCCCCCACTTTCAGGACCAAGGCATTAATTTTTCCAGCTGCTAGGAGTGTTGCTTGCAGACAGCTTAGTGCTGAGTCTCTCTCCAGAAATTACTCTAGAAATTTAATAATATGCTTCTATGTTAGTGAGAAAGAAAGGAGATGATTTATATTTGGCAGCTGCTTCAGAAAGCATTTGGGGCATGGTGAAAATTTATGTAGATAGTCTCCACATGTAGACCAATCTGATGAAAACTGTATTTTCTCTTTCAAACACCAAAATTTTGTTCTTAAGGGAAATTTAAGAGGCATGTTATACTCAAGAATGCTATTCCTTCACTGCTTTTACTATGACAAAAATTTAATACCATTTAGAACACCCAACCACACGAAGTATGTTAACCAAATGATTTTGGGTATAATTTATATCTTATAATTGTATCATTTTTGTATTTAATTGTTTTGTATTCTTTTTAAAAAGAATTTAAATTGACATATTTTTCAAAGGAGTGATAGCAGAATGTTCTTGATCATTTCAGTGACTGCTAACCTGGCAAAATAATAAAATTCATTCATTCATTTACACAGCAATTCCATTATGTTTTTAGTACCTTGGTGTAGGATTTGAAATTGTAAGTAATACTTATCAAGAAAACAATATAGCAAATTAGAGGAATTTCAATAATGAAACCAAAACATGATACTGAAGAAGTTCTTCACAGGGTGGTGACAGTATCATAAGTGTTTTTATATAGATATTGGGGTAGATATGGATAGAGTTTTGAAACAGGCAAGTACTCTCCTAAGTGACCTTCTTTCTCTTTCCCAAGCCCTTGTACCTTTTTTTTTGGTGTCTTATCTCCTAGGCAAACTATTTCTCTTTTTACTACTAGCTTCCATTACTTCAACTGATTCTCTTTACCATCTGATAATGCTTAGGAGAGAATGATGGACAACTGGCATTCAATCCATTCTCTCCTTTTACAAGGGTAGATGCTCCCAACAAATAAATAAGGAAAGAGACACTTCAGCCCCCTCTGTAGACCCTCTAAAGACAGATTACCTGAAAACTGACTTGTGATAATTGTTAGCCAAGGAGTCTATAGATGTGCAAACTTTTTAGCAGGATGTTCCTACTTTGTCTAGGATTTCTTATTTTAAATAAACCTGGAAAATATCACAAAAGCTATGGAACTATATTAATAAGAAATGAGGATGCTTCATGTCCAACTGGCTCCTATCTATGTAAATAACATAGACACATAACTACTTGGGATTGTCTTATTTTAATCTGAGCTGGAGTGCATTCTGATGAGGAGAGGAAGGGAACCAGACTGCTCTGGTGTTCCTAGACCTCTCCCTGCTTTTTCAGTGCTGTGTAATCACTTGTATCATTGAGGCATTGGTAAAGTTGATACTGGGTAAGAGCTCTACTTCTTGTAAGTCTGATTTGCCAATCTGATCCTTTGTGTTACCTCAACATTCTGAACAGTTTCCTTCCAGGATCCGTGATAGATCATCTCCAGAGTTGTCATACAGAATCAGAACAGATTGTTATAAAAATTGACTACATGCTAACATGATAAATAAGATGGTTATTAATGCATTATTACACCACATTATCATCAAAGTAAAAACAGTGCTGTAATTAAAGACATGACTCCAATTAAAAAATTAAAGTTTCTTGGAAAACCCTAATATATTAGAAAGCATATCTCTAGCTACACTTCAAATCACATATATTGAAATAATCTCTATATATTTGCTTGAAGAAAATTAAACCACAAATCAAAGAAACTTGTTTTATTAGTTTTTCTCCTTGTTAAAAGAACTTATCAACAGGATCCAAAAACAGAAGGAAAAAAATCTGCTTGAGAAAAACTTTACCAAATTTAGTAACATTTCTTGTCTTTATTCTTTTTTTTTTTAAAGATTTATTTATTTTATTTATTTTTGGCTGCATTGCGTCTCGTTGCTCTGCTTGGGCTTTCTCTGGTTTTGGTGAGCAGGGGGCTACTCTTCATTGCTGTGCGCAGGTTTCTCAGTGCGGTGGCTTCTCTTGTGGCAGAGCACAAGCTCTAGGTGTGCAGGCTTCAGTAGTTATGGCACACGGGCTCAGTAGTTGTGGCTCGCGTGCTTTAGAGCACAGGCTCAGTAGTTGTGGCACATGGGCTTAATTGCTCCGTGGCATGTGGGATCTTCCTGAGCCAGGGCTTGAACATGTGTCCCCTGCAGGAGGATTCTTAACCACTGCACCATCAGAAAAGTCTCTCATCTGTATTCTTAAGTAAACTATTTGGTATGAATTTTTAGGAAGGGCTTAACAGGAATTTCATAAAAGAGCACATATAAATAGGAATCTTGCCTGCTTGCTGATGCAGGTTTGAACAAATTTTAAAAAAGATTAAAACACTTCCTTCTATACTAATTTTAGAGTCATTTTTGTTGTTGTTGTTCACTTGGAATAGAAAGGTTGTATTGACAAAATGAAGTCAGATGTGTGTTTAATTATGAAGAGCTTTATTCCACTTTGAATTCAACATAAAAATGGTTTGTAAAAAGAACTGTGTTTTATTCAGGCATTTCTTCATGAACTATAATATTTCAGGTAAATTCCCACAGAAGTAAATATGTTTTCATCTTCTGCAGGTGTAAAAAATTTCAAAGGAGCACTATTTCCCAACAAATGAAAATATTTCCATCACCAACCAGCCTTGAAAATGTTACCCCTAGGAATAAAGAAATTTTCTATGATTCTAAGGCCCTTGTTCAGGACCTATTATGTCAAAGGCAGATTAAAATATATCATTTGCCCATCTGTGAATTTTATATTTCACTACTTATGCTGACTCTCCCTCTCTTTTCTAAGAACTAGAGATATTTCATTTTAATAATGGTGATGACTACAGCATATTATTATCTTCATGTGACTAAAAACGTAATAAGAGGGCTGTTGCAGTTATCATTCAGAAATTACACTCAGAATGCATCAGTATGAGCTCACAGTAGTCAATAAAGTGCAGCATTATTGGTTGCTATAATTAATTAAGAAATTAGTTTTTAATTTTTACATATTCTAAAACCCAATTCAACAAGTTTGTTATTGCTTGAATTTATATAAACCATAATTCAAATTATGTCCCTCAATGTTTCTAGTAATTATAAGCAATAAAAATCTGAGTATCACGGCCTAGAAAATGAATGTTTATTCTGTCTGTGTGAGTGTGTATGATGCAAAAGTAATGCTAGTAAAAATGGGAAGCTAACTATGGCTTTTTTAATTCAAAAAGTATTTATTTCTTCTAATTAGTATTTATATGTAGTTTGATTTGAACAGAATTTAGATAGAAAGCGTATCACATTTCCTATGTGAACAACCAGTTTTCTGATGCTATCATTCAACAATACATGTAAGAAATCAGATAGCAAAGTACAGGAATAGAATTTAACTCAGAAATAATGTAAATATTTAGGCATATCCTTATGCCTAAAAAATACTCTTTAGGAATATGCAGAAATGCAAATAAAAATTCATAAAGAAGAATGGTGACAGGAATCTGGGTGATAACTACCTCAGATTGTGAGAGGTAAGAAAATAGGTTGGGTGAATGCCTATGATTAGATATAGATTTGCCCAAATCCTAGCTTTCTTTATTTCCTTCAACTCTGTATTGAAGTGTAAAATATTTATGGAAAAGTACACTCCTCACAAATGTATAGCCCAGTGGGTTTTTACAAACTAAACACACCCTTATAACCAGCATTCAAATCGAGAAATAGAATGTTAAGAGTAAACTAGAAATCTCCCTGTGCTTTCTTTCAGTCTTTATCTCTTATTCCCATCAAAGGTAACCATTTATCCCAACTGCTAAAATCATGGGTTAGTTTTCGCTTGCTTTTGTAATTTACGTAATTGAAATCATACAGTATGTACTCTAGTATCTGGTTTCTTTTGCTCAACATTAGACTTAGGAGATGAATCCATATTTTTGAGGTGTGGTTATAAAGAGTTAATTCTTGCTGCATTATTTCTTTGTGAGAATATATCAAAATGTGTTTATTTGCTTTACTGTGAATAGGCCTTTCTTAGTTTCGAATTTGAGGCTATTACAAACAGTGCCTGTACAAATAATGCTAGTACTTGTTTTTGGTAAACATGTGTACATGTGTATAGTAAACATATATCCAGAAGAGTAATGGCTGGGTCATGGGGTCTGCATACATTTGACTTTAGTAGGTTCTGCCAAATAGTTTTCCAAATTTGTAGCAATGTATACATGTAAAAGAATGAAATTAGGACACTTCCTAACAACATACACAAAAATAAACTCAAAATGGATTAACGACGTAAATGTAAGGCCAAACACTATAAAACTCTTAGAGGAAAACATAGGCAGAACACTCTATGATATGAATCACAGCAAGATCAATTTTGACCCACCTCCTAGAGTAATGTAAGTAAAAACAAAAATAAACATGGGACCTAATGAAACTTAAAAACTTTTGAACAGCAAAGGAAACCATAGACAAGACAAAAAGACAACCCTCAGAATAGGAGAAAATATTTGCAAACCAAGCAACTGACAAATGATTACAGCTCCGAAATTTAATCAAACAAAACAGCTCATGCAGCTAAATATCAAAAAAAATCCCAAACAACCCAATCAAAAGATGGGCAGAAGACCTAAATAGACATTTCTCTGAAGAAGATATATAGATGGCCAACAAACACATGAAAAGATGCTCAACATCATTAATCATTAGAGAAATGCAAATCAAAACCCAATGAGGTATCACCTCACACTGGTCAGAATGACCATCATCAAAAAATCTAGAAACAATAAATGGCTGGAGAGGGTGTTGAGTAAAGGGAACCCTCTTGCAGTGTTGGTGGGAATGTAAATTGATACAGCCACTGTGGAGAACAGTATGGAGATTCCTTTAAAAGCTAAAGATAGAACTATCATACAACCCAGCAACTCCACTACTGGGCATATACCCTGAGAAAACCATAAACCAAAAAGATGCATGTACCACAATATTCACTGCAGCACTGTTTACAATAACCAGAACATGGAAGCAACCTAAATGCCCATCAACAGATGAATGGATAAAGAAGATGTGGTACATATATACAATGGAATATTACTCAACCGTAAAAAGGAATGAAGTTGAATTATTTGTAGTGAGGTGGATGGACCTAGAGTCTGTCATACAGAGTAAAGTAAGTCAGAAAGGGAAAAACAAATACCATATGCTAACGCATATATATGGAATCTAGAAAAATGATACTGATGAACCTAGTGGTAGGATAGGAATGAAGACTCAGACGTAGAGAATGGACTTGAGGCCATATGGTGGGAAGGGGAGGTTGGGATGTAGTCAGAGAAAAACCTTAACATATATATACTACCAAATGTAAAACAGATAGCTATAGTGGGAAGCTGCTGCATAGCACAGGGAGATCAGCTCGGTGCTTTGTGATGACCTAGAGGGATGGGATAGGGAGCCTGGGAGGGAGGCTCAAGAGGGAGGGAATATGGGGATACATGTATACATATAGCTGATTCACTTTGTTGTACAGCAGAAACTAACACAACATTGTAAAGCAATTGTACTCCAATAATGATGTATAAAAAAAAATTGTAGGGTCTTCCTAGGTGGCGCAGTGGTTAAGAATCTGCCTGCCAATGCAGGGGACACAGGTTCGATCCCTGCCCCAGGAGGATACCGCATGCTGTGGAGCAGCTAAGCCCGTGTGCCACAACTATTGAGCCTGTGCTCCAGAGCCTGTGAGCCACAACTATTGAGCCTATGTGCCACAACTACTGAAGCCCACATGCCTAGAGTCTATGCTCTGCAACAAGAGAGGCCACCACAATGAGGAGCCCAGTGCACCACAATGAAGAGTAGCCCCCACTCACTGCAACTAGAGAAATCCTCTGTGTAGCAATGAAGACCCAACAAATAAATAAAATAAATAAACAAACAAACAAATAAATAAATTTATTTTAAATAAAATAAATAAACAATAAAATAAATAAACAAACAATAAAATAAATAAACAAACAAACAAATAAATAAATTTATTTTAAAAAATTGTAGCAATTTAAACTATCATGCTCCACTATCATCACTATCATACTCTATATCTGTGACAACATTTGTTAGTTTTCTTTTTTTTTTTTAATATTTTAGCCATTCTCATAGGTGTCTGATGGGCATCACTTTATGGTTTAGATTTTCATTCTCCTTATCACTGATGAAGTTTAACTTCTTTCCATACATTTATTGTTCATTTGATACAATGTTTTGTGAAATGTGTGTGCAAATCTTCTGCCATTTTTCTATTGGGTTTCTACCTTTTTCTTGTTCGTTTGCCTTTCTGTGTCTGATATGACTCCTTTGTTACATATATGTATTGCAAATACTTCTTTTCATTCCATGTGTTGCCTATTCACACTGAATGGTGTTTTTAGCAATCAAATATCTCATTTTTACTATAGACCAATTTGCAAAATTTTCTTTTATGTTTATTGATCTCTCTTGTTGAAGAAATATTTTTCTCCTCCAAAGTCACATGATAATTTGCTCTGATTTCTTTGAAGAATTTCTTTCACCTTAGACAAATCTGCAAGGTGAAACTTCAACTGACCTGGTCCCATTCATTGAAAAAAATGAACCATTTTCTCACTTCACTGTACTACCTTTTATTTTGGGTAGTAAGTTATAACTGTTAATTACATTATCAAAAAAAATTTTTTAAATCAAGCAAATGAAAATAAACTATGAATGGACCAATAATGAGAGTATATAAAGAACCAAGGATTATGTTTAATCCAATTCTGAATATCTTGTGTATACTAACAAAATTTAAAAAATAAAATTAAACATAAAGAATATACGTGAGTCGAACCATAAAAACATGATTCTTAGATAGTGTTTAGTTAGAAGAACAGAAATCACACTAGCTATATGAATAGAGGGAATTTAACATAGGGAAACATTTACATAAGTGTGGAACGGTGAAAGAAGAAAAAGGCTCTTACTTTCTGGGTTTTATTATACCCAGAATTATTAACTACAGAAAGCAGCTTCCACCCATAGGCCTGGGGAACAAAGGAGCTGGAGTTCAGACTGATTAGTAAGCTATAACTTAGTCACAACTGGCACCTTGTGGGCCCAAGGAGGCTGGTTTGGATGGTGTCAAAAGAAGCAGGAAGCTGTAAGGAACTGCTGAGACTCTGGTCAAGTTGTACTTACAGCAAGCAAACAGATATGCAGAAGTTTCTTCTCCCCTTCCCCTGCTTTTCAATCAGTCTCTGGTGCCCTTTATTGGCAGAATATAATAGAAGGCCACTGGCAAAGAAAAATTGGTATTTGGAGAGTTCTCAGCTTCAGCATGAGAAAGCAAAATAAAGCAGAGTACATTTGGAACTGAGAGACAATAGGTTAATAATGGCACAATGATAAAAACAAATTTGAATGTCAAAGAATACTATACTATTTCATTCACATTTTGATTTGGAATTAAATTTTAATTAAATATTTGATTATATGTTTTAAAGCATAAGTCAAAATAGTAAGTTACTCCATTCAGAGTGTGCTTATATTTATTTATACAGCACTAAATTTCACATATATTTTCCAAGGTTGCTTTGAGTAATAAGTAGGTTTTCATTTTTTTTAATCTTATGGATTTCTGTAACACAAATTTATGACTTGTGTGATGAACTGCCTTGGTTAATGGTTATAATCTAAATGTTTCTCCATTTTCTGGGTGCATTATTTTTCATTACCTAAATATTACTCTGCCTTCATCTTCTGCTTCTAGTATCTACTATGGTTCAAATTTTCTGAAATGGTTACCAACATCATCCTTATGTATCAAAATCACTCCAGACACTTCCTTTAAAACTTTCTTCCTTCCTTTAAAATTATATTGTCACATGTATTTCCCATTATAAGTAAACAAAATACAAAACCTTGTGATAATTTGCAAATCAAAAATTGTACACCTCAGCCCATTAAGAGAATGATATGGGAAAAGATAAAAATCCTCATTTGAGTGTTATTCTTTTTATGTGTGCAGCCCTAAAAAATAATTAAGAGATTATTTAAAAATGTGTTTCAAGCTTATGGAGGCTGCACAGAGCCATCTGGGAGAGGTGTAAACACAGAACTGAAGAGCATAATTTCAGCCTATATATACTTACTGGTATGTTGACTCCCTATCAGAAGAATGAGGTAATAAAATGAAAAGACATCTATAAAAGAAAGCAGTTGACATCATGTAGGCCAAGAAAATATCATCCGCTAACTATATTTCCTCCTCTGTTTATTGATTTTCTATGTCATAGAATACATAAGCACAAATTAAACTTTAGGAAGAGAGAAAAAGAAAAAGAACAGGGAGCATAACTTAAGGAAAGAGACTTATTTCCCACATCTCCTGCCCTAAACCTGTCTCAAAATTTCCATGGAATAAAGTAAGCTCTGATTGTAATGTCTCAAATATTACAAAGTGGAGTAATTAAATGAGAAGTAATCTGAGCCACAGCAAAAATTAAAACTCAACATTTGCTAGGAAATACTAGTTTTTTCTCTTTGTTCTTATAATTATTATATGCACAAATATTTCTTTCAAAATTAAGTTAAAAGAAAATACAGTAAAATACCTAGCTGATGATTTCTGAAAGAAGCCAAAAAAAAAAGGGGGGGATGATTTTTCAAACATACCTTAACTTTTTGTTTGTTGCATTTGTGTTGATGCCCAACTTATCAGATGATACAGATGACCAAAGTGCTAGTTAAGGTTATAAAATAGCACGAATCATAAATTCTAGTGTACCCTACTCCAAAAGATTTAATCAACAACACTAATAAACCAATACATTAAATTTCCTTTTCACTTTTTTATGCTTCTTGTCCTTCACTGTTGAAATGGCTGTTGACAGTCAGAGGTTGGCAGAAATGGGAAGGTGGGAAACGAAATGACTGTGGAGTTAGACTGTACCTGCCAAGCAAACTCCCACGGGAACTGGCCACCAGGGAGAATTCTCAGGCACAGAACACCACAAAGCTGATGTCTTGACATCCTTTCCAATTTGGGGCAGAATAAAAAACACAGGTGAATGAATATAATTTCCAGAAATAGACAGATCAATCCTTGAGACAAGTCAGAACTTGAAGAAATGAAAGTATATTCCATTTTCTTCCGAAAGTTTCCACTTCAATTTGTTAAACTTGACTTTGGGTGATGAAGAGAAGGCAGAGCTATAAGAAAGATAAATCCACATACACACGCACACACACATATATACACATAAGCATAAGTGTATGTAACTTAAAATAGAATATGTGTGAATAATAGATTAGGGGCCAACATGGATTTAAAATTCACATTCACTAAATCTTGTTTTATTTTGCTGTGGCCTCTGCCTCAAATCTCATCAGGCTATTTCCTGAACTAGTTGAAGTAAACAGCCATTCAACAAACTGTGCAGGACATCTCCATTTAATCAATTCCTTTTCTGCTCTTCCCATCTTTGGTCAAGCAGCCCAAATAATTGTTTAACTGTGTGTGTACCTAAATACAGTCTTTGACAGAAAATGATGTTAGAATTTAGGATAATGACAATAGCAAAAAATGACAGCTGAGAGACCAAGATGTTAGTTAAAAATAAATAAGGAGTTACTTTAGGAGCACTTAGATCAGGAATTTGCAATTCTTCCGGCCTTCAAAGTTTTTAAGATATAACTTTAACACAGTATAGTAATTTACTTGAATGATAAATATTCTTGAATCATCAAATTCATTTAATCCATATTATAATAATGATAACAATAATTATAGTAGTCTTAGTTAACATTTATTGACTGATTATAAGATGACAGACACTATTCTGAATGCTAATTGGTCTAAGAGATTCTATGGTATTTAAAAGAACACAGAGATTCAAATAATCTTCATTGAAATGACTCTTTGCAGGAAGTTTATTAGCATTCCTATTTGTAGTTTAGGAAATCCACATAAATAAAAGTTAAGCAAATTGCCCAAGATCATATTACTTGTTGGTGGAAAAACAAGGTTTTGAATCAAAAGAATGCACCTTGAAAGACAATATTTAACCTCTACATTAAACTGGGGAGTGAGATACAGTAGAATAAAATGTATACTTTATTCCTTTTTTTGAAAACTTATTTAAATGGAAGTGCTCATATACACAAAAGATACATTACTCTATTTGCATCATTGGCAGCTCAAAACAGAAAACAAAAAACCCTGCTACACTGAATCACTTTAAAAAGTAAACTTCATGAAATATAGTTATAGATACAATCTTAAAGTAGTAAGACTTATTTTAGATGATTTCCATCTTTTTGAAATTTTTATTTATTTTTTTATTTGTTTATTTTTGGCTGCACTGGGTCTTCATTGGTGCACACGGGCTTTCTCTAGTTGCTGCGAGCAGGGGTTTCTCTTTGTTGAGGTGCGCAGGCTTCTCATTGTGGTGGCTTCTCTTGTTTCAGAGCATGGAGTGGCAGGCTTCAGTAGTTGCAGCACACGGGCTGAGTAGTTGTGGCTCATGGGTTCTAGAGCACGGGTTCTGTAGATGTGCACGGGCTTAGTTGCTCCGTGGCATGTGGGATCTTCCCGGATCCCAGGGATGGAATCCATGTCCCCTGCATTGGCAGGTGGATTCTTAACCACTGTGCCATCAGGGAAGTCCTCAGTCTTTAGATATAGTTAATATAAGCATTTAAAATGATACATCTTATCACTTCTGCTCTTATTGTTTATTCAAGGCATTCTTTCATTCAACACTCCTTATTTAATTATCAAATAATTATATGTACCAGGTATTGTGCTGGAACCAGGTGGATGAAAAAAAAAATTAATGTCATAGTCTCTATCCTCAAAGATTTCAGAGTCTAAACTAGAAACATTAACAGATAGATTTACTTCTGAGTATTAAGGATAATACATTAGCTTTTATTGGATATTGAGGGGAGCAAGAAAAAGGATACGTGACCAAGCCTGGAAATGTGGAGAGAAGCAATGAAAAAGCCATCCTCTAGGATTTGGTATTTGACCAGACACATGAAGTATACACAAGGGTTAACCAGACCCGCTATGGCTGGAAAGAAGAAAGGCTTTCTGGGAAGAAATACAAGGGCAGGGAACACGATTTTCTTAGAGCAGGTGATATGAAGTAGAAATTAACAAAAATGATAATGGAGCTATAAACAGGAGCCTTGAGCATTGTTTTAATTTGCTTGCCTTTCATTCTGTAGGTGAAAGGGAGGTTTTGGACAGATTAGAACTGAAAAGGCCAATTTGAAATTTGAAAGTGTTACTTTGAAAGGTATATGGGGAAAAGAAATGAGGAAGACAAACATGGAAGCAAAGGAACTGGTTAAGGGGTTTGTTGTAGAAGTCTGAGAAGAACTAATGAGGCAATAAACTAGGGTAGTGGTAGTAGCATTAGAAAATAATTAATAGATTAATAATTCAGAAGATATACTATTCAGAATGTTAAGATTGATTTGGTATGTGTTCAGGGGAAGAAGTGTGAAGTCAAGAATTTCCGTCATGCAGCTTCAATACCTGGGTGGAAGATGGTAACACTGAGATACAAAATACACTAGAGGCAAATTGACAGAGAATGATGAATCCAAATTTACATGGTTTGAGTTTGATATACCTATATCACAGGTAGGTAGAAAATTCCAGTAGGCAGTTTAATAGATGTGTTTGAAATACAGGTAAAAGACTGAAGCTGGACATAATAGATTTGGCAATTCAGAATGCAGAGGCTGTTTAATATATGAGTAAATGCAATTTCCCCAAGAAAAGTATAAAAATTGAAATCACTAGGTTAAGACCAGATCTCTGGGGAGTGGAGACCCCATGGCAGGATATTGTAGATGCCAAGATGTAATATCCTCTCAAAAATGATCTGAGGAAGATCTTGAGGTAACTTAAGGGAAGAAAGAGAGATTTCAACTTAAAAATTATAAACATTTGCTTTAGATTAGCGAATTTCACTATTCCATGAAAGTCATGTCCTCTTCCAAAAGTAAATAAGAAGAAAATTTCCCTCAAGACTTTAAAAGCCATTATAACAGACTCTTACTAATGTTTTCTGAGTCCCATCACCATGGCAGCACACATAAAAAAATAAATGTAGAATATGTAAGATGAAGTACTTCTGATCATAACTTGTACAAGTTGTCTGTCTATTCTTTTATATTCTATAATTTTCAATATCCCTAATGTATTCATTGTAAAATTTTTGATATTCCAAGTTGTAAATATTTTCTGCCTTAGTTGGAGCAGGTTCCCATTGGAGGAATAAGAAAATACAATATTCTAATGTGGTTTCATATATACATGTATGTACACACATACAACATGCACACATATACACACACATTTACTCAATCATTTTTTATGTATCTGAAAGCAATAAGAGAATGAGATCATTTTGGACAAAGATGGCATGGTTATAAAAGGCTCAACAGAGTCAATGTATTCTGATTCTCCAAAAGTTACCTGTTTTGTGTCTCATTCCATTCCATATCTCATGACTGTCTCACTGTAACTCAGTTACAATAACCTGAAATTCCTCTTATGATTTCTTTTTTTCCAATGACTCTTTTTACTTGTCTTTGATATGTTTCTCCACTGGCCTTAGTACACGGATGAAATATGTGATTCTGCAAATTCTTCTTTGAGTGGCTTCTACTTCTTGCTCTCAATCTCCTGACCTCCTCCATCTCAGTTGTTCCAATATTTCTTTCTTCTGGATGAATCATACTTGTAAATTATTATATGTACCAAAATTTCTAAATCCTGTTTAATTTCATTTGACCTATTTCAAATGTGTACCCTGTAAAGGGTAATGCCTAGCCTAAATAGGAAAGAAAAGTGGTCTGAATGAGGTCAAGTATGCTGAGAAATCATCTTGTTCATTCTTGTCAATATATAGGTTTTTTTCCCTGTCTGGCAACTTTCAAGGGTTAATGCCTTCCCTTTCATACTACCACCTCACCTTTGAGTATCAAGGATCTCACTTTCTGTTGAAAAATAATTTCTAAAAAACTAATTAGAGCAAAGCAAAATCTAGAGCAGAGAAAGGCTTTACTTCTGCTGCTAAGTAAAGTTGTAATAAAATGTCACCATCAGAGAACAGTGAGAAAAATAGTCAAGCAGCACCTCAACATTGGCAACAGATGGCCTCTTCAAAATGGAAGAGATGATTAGCAGTCATTGGTCCACATAACTCACTATAACCAGAAATGGACTTTTTGGTTTAATTTCTAGATTCTGAGTCTGTTTTTTTTGTTATGTCATTCTCCTAAGAATTTTGCCCCTAGGTACATTTCCCCAGTCTTGGTCCCCAGATATTTCCTCCAAAGTCTTACCATCATTCCGAGGCTTTTTTATTGAAAAGATCAATAAAACTGATAAAAAAATTAGCAAAACAGATCAGGGTCAGGGGTAGGAGGGCAGGTACACAATTTACCAATATCTAGAAGGAGAGAGGGGACATCATTACAAATCTTCCAGACATTAAAAGAATGATATGGAATATTCTTTTGCTAATAAATTCAACAAGTAGAATTAAAGAAGGTGTTGAATATATTTACTAATATTAAATGTTTATTATTACTTTCAATAATTTGAAATGGATAAATTCCTTAAAAACACAACCTATCAAAACTCACTCAAGAAAATAATAGGTAATATGAATGGTTCCATATCTATTATAGAAATTAAGTTTGTAATAAACACATTTTCACAAAGAGAATTCAAGGCATAGATGTCTTCACTGGTAAATTCTTACAAACTTGCAGAAAACAGAAGAGAAGGAAACATTTCTAAATAGATTTTATTAGACCAGCACTATTCTGAAACCAAACCAAAAAAAAAAAAAAAAAAAAAGATTGCTGCATATTATGTACGGTTGCAAAAATCCTAAACATGTTAGCAAATCAAATCAACTAATATATAAAAAGGATTATACATCATGATCATGTGTAGTTTATCCCAGGAATACAAGTTTGGTATTATATTAAAATGAAAGAAAATGTGATCATGATATTAACAAACTAAAAAACAAACACAAACAAGCCAATTAACTCATAAAGTGCAAAACATCACAAAATTCAATAACCACTTAGAATTAAAAAATTCACTTTCAGCAAATGAGGAACAGAGGGTAGCATTCTCACTGATAAAGGAAATCTACAAAAACCTTCCACTAACATCACATCTAATGATAAATTATTGTTACATTCCTCCCTCCCCCCAAGATCAGGAAAAATGCAAAGATGTGTGATTTACCACTTCTATTCGACCATACACAGTAAATCTTGTCCAATGGAAAGTTGAAAGAAAAAGAAATAAATGGTATACATAGCATTTCTATGCACAAAAACATAGAGAATCTATCAAAAAGCTACTACAATTAAGTAAGCTTAGCAAATTCATGGAGGCTAAGATAATTATGCAAAAATCAAATGTATTTTGGAAATAAACAATTTTAGCAATGAACAATTTGAAGCTGAAAATTTAAAATACTGTTTACAATAGCATCAAGAAATGCATAATACTTGGGATTAATTAACAATATACCATTGAGAAGTATTAAAGAAGATAAATACATAGAAAGATACAGCACATTCAAGGATCAGAACACTCAGTAGTGTCCAGATGTCAATTCTCACTAAATTGATCTAACGTTAACTGCAATCTTCAATGAAAGCTTAGGATGGCTTCTTTGTAAGAATTGATAAGCTGATTCTAAAATGTATATGTAAATTCAAATGACCAGAAATATTTAAAGCAATCTTGACAAAGCACAAAATTAGAAGTTGCTCTAGCTTGCCTAATATAATCTTTATCTAAACACATCATAACCAAGACAGTGTGGTATTGGTCTGTATGCATAGGCACACAGACCAATTGACAATAATAGAGAATCCAGAAATATACCACACATATACTTGCAACTGATTTTTGACAAAACTACTAGATAGCTAAAGGAGAAAGGATGGTCTTTCCTACAGTGGTACTGGATCAACTGGATATTCTCACGGAAAAAATGAACATAGATTCTTAGTTTATGTTATATAGAAATATTAACTTGAAATGTATCATTTACCTAAATGTATAAAGTAAAACTAAAAATTTCAGAAGAAAACATAAAAAAAAATGTTTGTAAATTTGGGTTAAGCAAAATTTTCTAAACGGGCATAAAACTTTGAAATCATAAAAGAAAAAATTTGATAAACTAAACAATCAAAAAATCTAAAATTTTCTCTTAAAAGGACACTATTAAGAAAACAAAAAAAGGAAAAGAAAAACCTGGGAGAAATTGTTTCAAAATACATATTTGATAATGGATTTACATTCAGAATATATATAGAATTCTTACAACTTGATAGAACAAAAATTCAATTGCAAATGGGCAAAATAATTGTGTAGATACTTCAAGAAAGCAGTTATACATTTGTTACATAACCACATGTGAACATACTCAACATAATTAGTCATTATAAAATACAAATTAACATACATAATAGGATACTGTAACACACTCACTAGAATTGCTAAAATTAAAATACTGACAATACCAAGTATTGGAGAAAATGTAGAGCAACTGGAACTTTCAAACATTGCAGATAGCAATGCAAAATAATTTAGTAACTTTGGAAAGTAGTTTGATGGTTTCATTTAAACATACATTTACCACAGAACTCAACAATCCCACTCCTAGGTATGTACTCAAGAAGAATGAGTCTATATCCAAAAAAAAGGCTTGTACGTGAAGGTTCATAGTCACGTTACATTTTTCCACCCCTCCTAACTGGAAATAATTCAAACGTCTATCTACAGGTGAATGACTTCACAAACTCTGATATACTATAACACGGACCACTCTTCAGCAATATAAGGTAGCTACGAAGGTGCTGGGAAATCTGAACATAATCTAAACATTCAAAAATATAAAGAAATTAAATTATTTTAGATCTGATAATGAGAAACATAAAAAATTTATGGATGGACCTACATGATGCCTGAAATTTGCCTTGACATAATCATACACATTGGGGGTATGTAACAATTTGACCATAAATTAATAATTGCCGAAGCAGAGCAAGACTATATTGGATTCATTATACAGTCTCTACTTTTGCAAATGGTTGTTTTCCACAATGTAAAATTTTAAAATTTCACTGCATTCTATATGAAAGTAATTTCTAAAATATTATATGAGACTATTGTCTCAATGTACCCTTACTAGAATGAACTACTTAATTGTTTATTTTTTGGCAATATAGTTATTTAAAATGGCATATTATTGTTGCATTAATTTCTATTTATTTGATGATTATATTTATTGTACATTTTTAGTTCTTGTTTGTAATGATCTCTTCAGGCCAGTAGTCTTTGATTCTTCTTTTTTGTTTTCTGTGTTTATAATCTTCCCAAATTCTATTGGAAAAAAAAAAAAAACAATAATATTACTAGGTAATATCTATTGGGTACTAGCTATTAACAAGGTATTTTGTCAAAGAAGTTATTATAATTTAGTTCAAAGCAATAGAATAATCCTATGAGTTAGGCTTCATTAACTCTCTGCACTTTATAGGTAAAGAAACAGAAGTTTAGTATGATTGTGTAATTTGCCAAAGCTCACACAGCTAAAAAGAGCCAAGGATTTACATTTTCTCTAACTCTAAACAGAAATCTTGACCATTCTGTGCTTCCTCTTTAACACTTTTGTATTTATTCCATTTTCTCCATGCTGATTTTATACCCTAATTTAAGACCTAAGTCTTTTTCATGGAAAGAAAGATTCTTCCTCTCACTTTATGCCTTTAATCTTGTTTTCCTCTATGCCTGTCTTTCTACTCATTACAAAGTGCGAAATCACAGTTCAAATGCAACCTTCCTCATAAAGTTGTGTAGTGTAGTGGTTAATATCATTGATTGTGTAGTCATTTTTGGGTTTGAATATTGATGTGGGCCAAATGCCCTTGGACAAATTACTAAATATGTCTGTTTTAATTTTTTATATAAAATGAAACAATAAAACCCTTATTTACAAAACTGAAATGGACTCATAGACTGCAAGAACTAACTTATGGTTACCAGCGGGAAGGGTAACCACAAGTTAATTCCAAACTACCCCCAGATATATCATACAGTTCAATTTCCAGAGCATTTTCTATTAGCACGATGCTTCACAAGACATTTGTTATGGAGTCATACCATAAAAAATGTTTTCTTTACATTGGTTGAATGCACAGTGAACAAGACACAGTGATCCATATAGAATGCGACTTAACTTGAATCAATACATAACTTTTTTCTTCAGTGTGTCTTAAATATTTTCATTCAATAGTAATTAAGTTCTGCTACTATTGCACAAAATCTCCCATACACATAGGTTTTGGTACATTAAATCTCAATTGTTACAGCATTCCTTAAGGAAAGAAAATCACAAGCTTAGCTACTCAAGATTTGCTTGACAGACATGCAATTTTTGATAAAACAATTCCACATGTAATTTGAATTGCAGCTTAAAATGTTGACATTCTTGACTCATCTAGTTCAATATCTTGATGGAAAATTATGTTCAGTTATAGCTATAGCAGTCATCATATTGTGGACACACAGTATCTATCTGTTGAATTCAGCCAAATTGATTTATCTTCTTTCACATATATTTTTTTAAATAATATTTCCTCATGACAGAATAAGCCACTGCACTGAAATATTATATGTATCAAGTTATCTTAATAGAATATAAAAACATTTCTATTTTAACAACAGTAACATGTATATTTTAGTTTAGATGTTAAGAAAACATTTCATCAATGAAATAGAAATAGCAATTTAAATGAAATATCTATAAATTAACAACTATAATATCCCAAATGGGTAATGTTGTACTAAAAGAATATAATCTTACAAATATAAGAGTTTTGGCTTATCAAAGATTGCAAATTTTGTTTCTGTTGACAACTTTGACCGAAGAGTCCTAGTGTGTTAAGAGTCACCGTGCATGCCAGCCCTGCTTCCAGAAGTTTTGGCTGGATCTTTCTCCAAGTTCTTCATACTCTCACGTAGATTAAAATGGAATCCACCTTTAAACTACCTTCTAACCTGCTAAACAAATAGTAATATCAGGGTCAAATCCATGGAAATATTGTGCCCCGCTTGAACAAATTAGACTATTAAAAAACATGACTATCCCCATGCCAGACCCCTGGCCAACATATTTTTAATATGTGTCACTTTTCAAATTAGTGTTTTCTCTTGAATCCCTAATATTGAAGTTATTGATTACTTTCTTTAGGAGTCAGAAATTTAGCTCTTCTTATTTCTCGTTATATATTATTTGTCAATGCTATATAGAAACATATCTTCTTTTGATAGGTATGACCAGTTGAACTCCCTGTAGAAAAAGTGTCTTTCTTTCTGACCCAAGTCCTTTCTTTTTCATTTGGATTTTGTGAAATGTTTGGTTATAGTTATGAAGGACTTGGAGATTCCTCACACAGCACAATGTCAGCAGAGACAGTAGGACACTGGTTTCTAGTATTTTAAGAGACTAAAATTATACTCTTTCTTATATATGCATATGCATTTTACTGAATAAGATAAAACTTTGTAATTCAGAACCTAATAATTCTGCATTTTATTTCATCTATTATTACAGGCCAATTGTATCACTGTAATTTTTACCTATGAAGCAGTCAGGGTGAACTTGTGAAAAGTAGCAGCTAAAAGTATATATGGATACTACCTGATCCAATTTCCTAGCACCCATAGTAAATATTCTCTTTAAGACTGGATATGACTGTACTTTATTAGACTTGAACTGTATTCTGGGTAATTGTCCAGTAATAACCTTTGTTAAATTATACAAAGTCTTTACTTAACAGAGAACACAGACTCCCCAACCTCTAATATTATCATCATTCAAGATAATGAGCAACACACACCATTCTATTACCAATCTAAAAGCAATAAATGTCAAAGTAAAGAAGTACGCAATATTCTGGCCTGAAAGAACAAAGGACAAAAGTAATGATAATACCTCTTTATATTTGCAGTCTATTATATCATGCATAACAAATGATGCCGTAATTGCAAACCATGTTATTTTAACAGGTAATAAGGAGAAGATAGTGGGGGAGGTAAGAGGGTGTTTTGACTATTGCTGTGAAAAATGCTTCAAGCTTCTTAATTTAAAATAGGAAGCAAGAGAAGGATATCATTTTTAGAGTGCATTTGATTTCAGTTCTTCTTTGAGTCATATAAGCTGAAGATTTCAGTGTTTGATTAATCTTCCAATTCACTGGATTGGTGACTTTAAGGTAGTTGGAACATAGGACCTAATACAATATATTTCTTAACTAAAGCATCATCAGAATAAACAGGGAGTGGATAAATAGTTTCTTAACTGGTCATTTCAAACATCCTAGTAGAAATAAAACCCTGTTTTCCTAGTGTATGTTGAACAATAAAAATGATGTCCTACCCTACAACATTACAGCTAATATATGTGTATATCCCTGTGAGATACTCAGGTTTCAAGACTGTGTAGGGAAAGGCCACCGGGGCTACAAATGAGGAGATCTTGACTCAAGCTCTGACTTCTCCCTTGACTAATAAATAAAACTATTTTAAAATATTTTTTTTTTGAGTGAAAAGAGTTGAAGATCCTGTAGTCCACAGAATTGCGTAAAATACAAGGCTAGTCAGAAAGTTTTCACTTGTTTTTTTTCACACAACTTTTGCTCTCAAATTTATCCAGAGACCTGGAATGATGTGTGGATCCTTTGTAGACAAAGTCTGTCGATATTTGGTGGAGCTATCCCTCTTTTTATTAAGGCTTTGGTGGCATACTGAAGTGGCAATCTATCAGTCTCTATCTTCCTTAGGTTCCTGTCCTCCCTCTGGACAGCACACCGTTGATAATTGGGACAATATAAACCTTTAACTGGAGAGGTTGAAATTCTTTCTTAGTGTTTTCTCTTTTTGGTCCACAAATAAAATTACCTTTGTAATCTGTGCCTATAGTGAACAGCATCCACAAACTGGATTTGATAGCAATAAACAGAACATAATTTTCCCCTTCAGGGTATGTACAAATAATCACAATTTACGTGAGAGTGATTAAATTCAGTTTGTAAATAAATCACTGAGTGTAACTGGAAAACTCACTAAGAGAATGGAAACATTTTGCTTTAGAATAATTGCATTTGCTCCACCCTATGAGTGTGGGATTCTCTAAGGTGCCTTCTGCAGCTGGATTAGTTATGAGTTCCTGCCTCACAACTTGGTAAACGTTCTCTGTTGTCAGTCAGCCAATCCCTGTCTGCCTTGCTCCAAGGGCATCCCTGTACTGCTTGGTAGGTGATATTTTTGTACCACTCTGTGTATTAATCTCATCTTGTGCATTTCTTTAAAAAACCATGAGGGAATAACATGTCTTCATAGAGTTAGTATACAAATGCACAATATTCTGAGGAATGTGACCTTTTCAGTCTCAATATAGTTGCTATAGGGGAATACTTTTTCCTCAGTGAATTTTGCTTCAGAATTAATGGGATGATTTATTTCTTTTTTTTTTTTTTTCCCTTTCTTAGAAGGACCAGAATGATCTGTATATATCAGTAACTTGTAAATTAGAGTACTTGTGAAAATAATGTTTAAAAAAATTTTAATTCAGTCAATATTCAGTGCAATTTCTTTAGAACTAGCATATTTTAAGAGTGTCTTTGGAGGCTATAATTATTTTCTAATTGGACTTGCTACAAAATTCAGTGTCTTTGCTTTTTTCTTTTTAAGGGAGCTCTTTATTTTGAATAAATGGAAGAAAGTTTTTAGAAGTGTGCATATCTGGCAAGTACAGTCTAGATTTCAGCTGATGATATTTCCCTTTGATGCTATCAGACTCTTATTTAGTCATCTGTGGAGTCCTCTCCAGTACACACCCTTTCATCTGTCACGAGAACAATCTGATAAACTTGCTTAGAGACTGATGATTGCAATATTGTTTAATAATTTTATCAAATTAAATTTGCTAAATAATATTTTAGCAAATAATATCTCAAAGCGTAAAGCTTTTATAACTCTGTCTTGTCAGAAAACCATTTTTCTGGTAGAATTTTTTGGCATTATATCAAAATCTTCAAGGTATTTTCTGTTGTACATAGGATGATTCCTTTTTTAATGCTCTAAAATTATACCCCATATATGGCCTATTGAGAGTATAATTTGTCTTTTACTAGATATTTCTCACTTGACTCCGTGTTCACTAATGGCAAGTATCTGTGTCTTTTACACATTGTACCTAATACTTGGAACTTAATAAATATTCTGTATTATTTCTTTGTATAATAAAAACAAAGGAAAGTCTTTGTCATTCCAGATTAATGTGGCTTCTATGGCCAGGCAAACCAAGTATTACAGACATATGGCTAAAACAAAAATATTTGAACTAACACTTCTTTAAAACTACTAATTTATAACTCTTTCATCACAAGGGGCCAAATTCTGTTCTCATATATTCAGGTAAGATAATCTGTGTTTACTGCAGAAGTTCAGAATAAGTTCTTGATGGCACAATTTAGCCTAGTGGGTTTAATTAAAATTAATAACCCATTATGGTACAGTCATTATTTGGAAGGAAGGAGGTAAGATTACAGACCCAGACTTTAGTAAGGTAGTCAGAATTAGAGGGGAATAGTTTTGGTAATAAAACAATTCACTGATGATGCTACTTTGTTTTTCAAATTTACTTTTAATGTTTCTGAAGAAAATAGGATAAGTTATTGCATTCTTTCCTACCTGAAGCTACCAATTAATATGGTGCTTTCATTTTGAATTAGCATAAACTTTCCCACTCCAACATCAAAGAACACATTAAGGTTTAAGGCAATTTAAAACATATTCCTAACATTGTAAAAACTGTGTTTCTAGTACTTATTTCTGACTGTCCTTTCCATTTGGCTCTAGACTTTGTTGCAAAAGTAGAAAATTGGTTACATTTGAATAGTTGGATCCATTCCATAATTTTCACAGCAGAGTCAAAAGTTCATTTGCTTCAGGCTATTAAAAGAAAGATTTTAAAAACAAATACCATTTTCCATTTATTCCCTCAAAAAATACAATGCGTGTTTTGAAAAAATGAGCAACTTGTTGGGAAAAACAAATGTGTGCTATTTCTAAACCAAAAATAAAGAAAACAGCTGAATATTTGTTGTTATGTAGCTGAGTATTAACAGCTGTAATTTATGCAACACTTAACTTGGTGTTAGACAATTACTATACACACAACCTGAAAACATAGGAACTGTTTTCCCTGCTTACAGATGAAGAAATTGAGGCACAAAGATACTTTTAAAAATTGCTCAAGGTCAGATACTTAAAATAAAACCCAGTTTTATCTAAAGTCAACAGCCTGCTTCTAAGCATGGTGCTTCACTGCCTCAAACCATGCTGTGAACAATTTTGTTTGCAGTCCTGAAGGTTTGAGTCACCAAACATAGAGAGAACACAGGCTCAGTATCAAAATTCATAAGGGAAATATATCCTAACAAATTGCCCCAGATGGATGTAAATTTGGCTGTAGACTAGAATATGAGAATCTATCTAGCGAAAGAAGAAATTGTTTTTTTCTCGCTTTCCCTGTATTTGGTAGAAGGTGGATCCAGGCTGATTTTTCTTGAGGTTAAAGGCTATTACTCAAGAAATAATATCTTTAACAATAGTGTTTTTATTTTAAGTTAAGGATATACACTTGCATAATAAAAACCAAATAATATCATGGTTTCTTCTGGATATTATGCAGGAGAGTGCTGGCATCAACCTAACATATTATTTCAAACTTGGTGAACAGAAGAACTATTTGAAAAAATGAAATTGCAAGTATTAAGACCAATATGTACAGCAAGTTAAAGCAGAGTCTTGTTTGGATGGTGAGAAGAGGTGAGCTACCATCCAACCATCTCTCTTTAATGATTCCGAGACAGGAGTGTCTCTACAGGATCACTCGGTGCTTCACGTCAGAAATGTTGTAGAATCTTTAAGCCAGATTTTCAAAATGTAAATTTGCAATATCCTAAGGATATATCAGTTACATTTTAAGTTCTTTATATGGCAAAAATAAAAATGATTAAGTAAGCCAAGCAAAACTTACGTGTTCCACTAAAATAAATGAAGGTCAAGACTTTAGCAGACAGGTTATGTTCAATAATTAGTGAATAGATTGTGACCAATAGTTCCAGTAATGTGAAACCTAGATAGAGGCTCAAGATAGAGAGGAATGGACTATGGAAGGAAGGTTTGGAAAGAGAGGATTCATCTCTAAGACTAAGATGATGAATCCTAATAAAGAACCTAAAAACAAAGTAATAGACCCCTTGGTGAACTTTCTCAAATGCTTCTAAGTTTCTTGCCTTTGCAGTATCTCTTTATTAGATTTCCTTACAGTTACCATATCACTTTTCTTTCCTCTTTAAAGTATTCATCAACATTCATTTATTTGCTGTCTTTAGGAGAAAAGCTTAAATGGTTGTATTAGTTTTCTGTAGCTGCCATTACAAATTATAATGAATTTATTTGGTAATTTATTTAAAAACAAGTTTATTTTCATAGAGTTCTGGAGACTGGAAGTTCAAAATCAGTTTTGCTGAGCTAAAGTCAGTGTTGGCAGGGCAGGGTCCTTTTGGAGGCTTTGAGGAGAATCTTGTTTCTTTGCCTTTTCTACCTTCTGGTGGGCACCAGCATACTTGGTTCATGACTTCCTCCTCCAATAATTTGCTTTCATAATCGTATCTCCTAATCTCTCTTTTGTAGTTAAATCTTCCTCTGCCTCCCTATTATAAGGCCTCTTATGATTACATTTAGGGCCCACAAGAATAATATTGAATAATACATCCATCTCAAGATCCTTAACTAAACCATATATGCAAAGTCTCTTTTGCCATATAAGTTAATACTCACAGGTTCTAAGGATTTAGAAGCTGAACATCTTTGGGAACTATATACAGCCTACTACAGTGATTTTCACCAAATATTATGTATGTGTTTGCATGTGTCCTAATTAAACCAATTTTCACATGAAGATAGCAAATGAAGGCTATGTTTATTTAGATAATCAGGGTAACACTGCAGATTTCCAGTTTGTTTAATCACATATTTTAAGTAATATTTTTTAAGCTAAATTCTCCATAATTTTTTAGTTCCAAATTTCATCATGGAGGAACTCTCCACTCTGAGAGAGATACAACTAGTTCATATGATGTTTGGGACAGAATTGCAAATTATGTGGATTACGTTCTATTTCTTGCATTCCTCACATCCCTTTATGTTTTCCTGGTTGTTGAACTGGTGCCATTCCTATAAGCAATACTTTTCTTTCCTTTTTCTCTTCATCATAAGTACTATCTGAAAAAACTGCCTTTCATACTAACTACAACTTACTATATAAGAAATAGCATTGAAAAAGAAAATACTGCATATGTGTTTGTGGGTGTTCCATTCAACATCAAATATAAATATTTCATTTTATTTTTGCTGAGGATATGGGTAATTCAAATTATGATAGAGTCTACAGTGTTAAAATTAGCAGGGGGAACATTATCAGGAAAAATACACTTTAAAGTGCTTACAGCTACAAATATTAAACAACAAATAAACACTTACATGGGCTTAAATGATAATACTTTTTAGTTACTCCAGTAACTAGAGGCCCAAGGGTAGGGGTCACTATAGAACTTTCAACTTATTCTCAAAACTCTCCAAGTAAATCTCTTCAGGGCTGGGCTGGAACCAAGATAGATGCCTGCAGGATGTCTAGGCCACAAATCATGTACAATAGTACAAGAAGCAGAAAATGTAGAATGCTCCCAGACAGCTTCTCAGAAGAGAAAGGAAGAAATTTCCCAGAGACAACAACCATACTCTTTCTCACCAGTCTCAACTGTATCCTGTGCCAGATCCTGAGCAGTCATTAAGAAGGGGCTTGGCCTGATTCTGAGATACAGGCTGACTGCTGGAGCTAAAAGCTAAATCAGCCTCCATGCTACATAAACTATGTTGGACACTGGTAGACATCTGAGCAAAATTCAGCATCTGTTAGTGAGAAGAAAAGAAGGGGAAATAAATGCTACACAGTCAACTGAAAATAACCACTATGAGAGCCCCACAAATGGGAGTTATTCCAATGAAGACCCTTGTCAGAAAGGTTAGTTGAAAAAAGAAAACCAAAGCTTTCGTTTAATATTCCAGTTGTATTAAAGTTGCCTAGAGAAAGAGAATCAATAGTAATATATATATTGAAGGGATTTATTATAGGAGTTGGCTCATGCTATTATGGAGACTTAGAAGTCCCACAATCTGATGTCTGCAAGCTGGAGAATCAGGAAAGGTGGTGGTGTAATTCTGTCCAAATCTGAAGGTCTGAGAATCAGGGCTGCTAATGGTGTATGATCTAGTCCACGTCTAAAGGGAAGTGGGGAGATAGTGTAAGTCACATTCCGAGTCCAAAGTCCTGGAAAACAGTAAAACACATGTCCAAAGGCAGGAAAAGATGGATGTTCCAGTTCAGAGAGAGAGAACAAATTTACCCTTCCTCCACCTTTTAGTTCTATTTGGTCTCCAGTGGATTGGATTATGCCCACTGACATTAATGAGAATGACATTAATGAGATCATTATTTACTCTACCAATTTAAATGCTAATTTCTTCCTGAAAACCCTCATAAACATACTGATAAATAATGTTTTTCCAGCTGTCTGGGTATCTTGACTTAAGTCAAGTTGACACAAAAAATTAGCTATCAAAATAGTAGAATCTGATTAATACCAATACACAGAGAGTACTTCTAACCACATGGTTAAACTGAATTTTTCAAATCTATTTTGTTAATAATAATATGAACAAGAGAGACAAAGAGAGAATCTTAGGTAGTTAGATAATAAAAAAGACATTTATGGTAAATAACAGTGGAACTACAACTTGTTTTTCTTAATTTATTTGAAAATGCAGGCCAGGCCTCTATTGCCTAAGAATTGCATATTTTAATGTTAACCATAGTTTAGGGTAGTTTGAATAGCAGCGCTAAATAGTTCAAGATGATTTATGCAAACATTCTATTTAAAAACACATTTTGGCAAAAAAAACTCTCCAAATCAAGGAAAATTGAATATTTTTCTCATGTAATCAATGAAACAATTATGATTAAACCCACCCACTTAGGTTGTGTCTATGTAACGCATAACTGAAAAAGTTTAAAAAAGAGTCAAATCCGTTTTTTTTTGGTGTGATGCCTCTAAGTGACCAGTTTCCAGACATAACTTTTAGTTTTTGAAATAATTTCATTTTTGTATACATACACTCAGTTTTGATTAGTAGTTTAATATTTATGAATATTATTGATTTTGCATCAACAAATATTACTTTATGATAAAAAATGTTTAAATGACTGTTTATTTTTTATAAGGGAAGATTAGGCTTGCTACCTCATAAGTTACTTTAGTTTATTGAGGAATAAATGTCAATTAAAATAGTATTCAAATTCCTGTATTTAAAAAATTTTTAATATTAGAGCTATAATTTATCTTGGGGGAAAAGGAAAAATAACTTTTGTCATATAAGTTCCTCAAATATGTCATATTTCTTAAAAATCTACATAACCAGGCTAAATTAGTGAACCTCTGCCTCAAGCAGAAAAACTTCATTAATGAATTAGTGGAAAAGTCAGAGAAAGATAAATCATAAAGCATCTAGAATTATTTAAAAAAAAATCAGATCAGCAAAATTTTGTCCTGATGACTTGAAAACTTCTAAAATCATTACAGTTCCCCAATTTTATTGCCTATGACTTAGAAGTGGTAAGATGACCATTTTAATATACAAATTACCATAATATATGCACTGAAATCCAACCAAATTTAGTTTAGGATGACCAATAAATACATTATGGGAGTTCCAGAAGGAGAAGAGAGAAAGGGGCAGAAAGCTTGCTTGGAGAAATAATGCTCAAAACTTTGAAAATCTAAGGATGGAAATCGACATCCAAATTCAAGGTATTCAAAAGTCCCAATGAGGGACATCCCTGGTGGCTCAGTGTTTAACAATCTGCCTGCCAATGCAGGGGACATGGGTTCAATCCCTGGGCCGGAGATATCCCACATGCCATGGAGCAACTAAGCCTGTGCACCACAACTACTGAGCCTGCACTCTAGGGCCCACAGGCCACAACTACTGAGCCCACATGCCACAACTACTGAAGCCCATGTGCCTAAAGCCCATGCCCCACAACAAGAGAAGCCACTGCATTGAGAAGCCCGTGCATTGCAACCAAGAGTAGTCCCCGCTTGCCACAACTAGAGAAAGCCCACACACAGCAACAAAGACCCAACACAGCTAAAAAAAAAGAAAAAGTCCCAGTGAGGATGAACGCAAAGAAGTCCAGACCAAGACACATTATAATAAAACTATCAGAAATCAAAGACAAAGAGAATCTTGAAAGCAGCAACAGAAAAGTGACATCATGCCCAATGGAGCTCCATTTTTATAAGAAAATTTCTTAGCAGAAAACTTACTAGCAGAAGGGAGTAGAATAATATATTCAAAGTGCTGAAAGAAAAAAAAAATTGCCAACCAAGAATGGTATATCTGTCAAAACTGTCCTTCAAAAATGAAGAAGGGATTCTGTAAAGATAGCTGAGTAAGAAGAACCAAAAATCTGTCTCCCCACCTAGAAAGACATTGAACAGGCAGAATCTGTCTGATGTAACTATTTTGGAACTCTGGAGTCTATTGAAGGCTTGAAACTTCTAGGGGAAAGCTTGAATGCTAATTGGTGGTTAATTTTAGACAATTCAGCTCTTATCTCATAGTAGCTATTTATCTCCCCCTCAGCCCCATGGCAGACAGCTTTGCATGCATTTCTAGAGCAACTTGCATACAGCTTATTGTAGACAGAGTGGGCAGACCAACTTACACATTGTGGGAGTCCCAGAAAAAGAAGACAGAAAGAAAAAGGCACACAAGAATATTTGAAGAAATAATGGCTGAAAACTTCACACATTGGATGAAGGACATGAACATAAACACCCAAGATGCTCAACAAACTCCAAGTAGAATGAACTCAGATACCCACACTGAGACACATTATAATCAAAAGGTTGAAAGCCAAAGATAAAAAGGGAATTTTTAAAGCTATAAGAGAGAAGCTATTTATCACACACAAAGGATCCTCAATAAGATTATGAACAGATTTCGCACAAGAAATACTGGAGGCCAGAAGGCAATGGGTTTATATATTCAAAGTGCTAAAATTAAAAAACAAAACAAAACAAAAACTGTCAACTAAGAATCCTTTCTCTGTTTTATCTGGTAAAGCTGCCTTCAAAAGTGAGGGAAAAATTAAGATATTCCCAGATAAAGAAAAGCTGAGGGAGTTTGTCACCCCTAGATGTTCCCTTGGAGAAATGCTAAAGAGTCATGATGATGCAGGTTGAAGTGAACATACATCAGACAGTAATTCAAAGCCATATGAAGAAATAAAGATCTCAATAAAGGTAAATACATAGGCAATTATAAAGTCTAGCACTGATGTCGCAATGGCATTTAACTCCACTTTTTGTTCTAAAAGATTTTTAAAAACTAATGCATTAAAAATGCATTATGATTTTAGATACACAATGTACAGAGATATAATTTCGTTACATCAACAACTGAAAGGCATGGGACAGAGTTGTTAAAGGAGCAGCATTTTTATATGTTATTAAAGTGAAGCTGGTGTAAATCCAAATTAGAATGTTATAGCATTAAGATATTATATGTCATCCCTGTGGTAACCACAAAGAACATACCTAAAGAATATACACACACAAAAACAAACAAACAAATAAATAAATTAGAATATAAATGTTTTACTACCAAAAAAATCAACTAAATTCAAAAGAAAAACAGTAATGTAGGAAATGACAGACAAAAAAGATATAAAACAAATAGAAGAATAATAGAAGTAACTCCCTCATTAATAGTAATTGCTTTGTGTGTTATGGATTGAATGTTTATGTCCCCTCCAAATTCATATGTTAAAATCTTAACCCCCAGTGTAATAGCGTTTGGAGATAGGACCTTTGAGAGTTTCTTAGTTTTAGATGAAATTATGAAGGCTGGGGCCTTATGAGGAGATTTAGTGCTCTTGTAAGTAGAAACCAGAGAGCTTGCTTTTTCTCTCTCTCTACCATGTGAGGGTACAGCAAGAAGGCAGCCTTCTGCAAGGCAGGGAAAAGGACCAGGAATTGAATCAGTTAGCACTTTGTATGTGAATTTCCCAGCCTCCAGAACTGTGAAAAATAAATTATTGTTTAGTTACCTGGTCTATGGTATTTAGTTATAGCAACCCAAACTGATTAATAAAAAATCTAAATGGATTAATCTTTCCAATAAAAGAGATTGGTGGAATGGACAAATAACATGATACAATTATATGCTGTCTGCAAGAGACACATGTTCGATCCAAAGACACAAATAGATTGAAAATTAAAGGATGGTAATGGACATTCCATGCAAATAGTAGCCAAAAAAAGAGCAGGGGTTACTATATTAATATCAAGGTATACTTTAAATCAAAAAAAGCTTACAAGAGATAAAGAAGCACATTATATATTAATTAAAAGTTGAATATAGCAATAAGGTATAACAATTATAAACATTCACACCTAAATAATAGACCATCAAAATATATGAAGCAAAAATTGACAGAATTTTTGTTGTTGTTCACAGGGAGTTCAACAACAATTATTGCAGACTTCAATACCATACTCTCAATGATGGATAGATCAACCAAACAAAAAATAAGTAAGGGAATGGAGGACTTGCACAACAAAATAAACTAAGGTCTAACAGACATATACAGAACACTTTATCCAACAACAACAGAACACATTCATCTAAAGTATATTTGGAACATTTCCCAGGATAGACCATCTGTTAGGCCACAAATTAAGTCTCAATAGATTTTAAAAATTTAAAAATTTTATGTGTCAAAACACACTTCTCTATTAGGAGAGTAAGATGGCAACCCACAGAATGGGAGAAAATATTTGATAATCACATCTGGTTAGAGATTACTATCCAGATTTATAGAGAACTCCTAAAACTCAACAACAACAACAAAACCAAACTGATTGGGAGAAGAAAGATGGTGGTGAAGTAAAAGGATGTGGAATGCATCCCTCTCCACAGATACATCAGGAATACACCAAAAGACACAATAATTCCCACAGAGAACAAGCTGAACACCAGCAAAGGACCTCGGGCACCAGAAAGGACTGCAAAGATCCTGACATAACTGGGTAGGACAGAGGGGGGAAGAAAAAAGGAGAAAGAGGAGGAGAAGAAAGGAAAGGGACGGGTCACACATCCTGGGACTGGGGGATCTGAAACAGAGGGGAGATTACCGAATTCAGGGAAACGTCCCTTATCTGATGGGGAAACCCCTGGGTCAGAAGGGAGGCATTTGGGACTCTTCAAAGAGGTTGAAGCGGCTGAGCTGTGGCAGATGGGAAAGAGTAAGAAACACATGGAGTGTCTACACCACAGCTCAGTGTATCTGGACTGAGACATTGGTTCACAGCTGAACAGGGGGTCTGGGAGCTGGCATGTGGGAACTGGAGAGCTGGTTCAGGGTGAGAAACATTGTCAGCAGTGGGGAGATGGACTGAGAGGACAGGAGGGAAGATATCCACAGCAGAGAGTGCCTACCACAGAAAGCTGGGTGGCCATAGTGGTAGCTGGACATTGTTGACTCACAAGCAGGGGAGGAGCCGCGGGTGTAGCTTCTCTCTCAGCACCTGCGATGGACAAAGGAAGGACCCCTGTGTGCCTGGCTAACGCACTCAGGGATAACAAAGGACCCCATGCAAGGCTGGCCTAGAGTGCCTGCTGCCAAGAGGCGAAAGTCTGCAGAGTGGCACAGCTCTGGGGACATTCTGTTTACAACTGAGCCACTGTTGTCCCTCTGCAACAGGCACCACCACAGATAACTGAGCTGCCATGACCCAGGCAGGGCACCACTGCTCACTCACTCCCAGGGGAAGGAACCACTATTGTACCCTCTCTCTCCCCACACACCGGCGCTTACAGACAAACAATAAAGGAAGCTCTGCTGGTTGCAGAGTAATACGAAAAACCCAAGGTGGGTAGAAGGACACTTACAGCTGAGACCCCAAGGAAATAGAAATATTATTATTAATTCTATTGATCTGGTCCATTGTGGGGTCAGTTCTAGTTTGGTGTTTTTTTTTTTTTTTTTTTTGTTAATTATGATCTTCGTCCTAAGGGATCTACACGTTTTATAACATATTTTTTTATTCTATTTTTTCTTCTATTTTTATTTTTAGCCTTTTTATATATTTCCATTTCTAGCTAAGTTTTTTGTAGTGCTGACTGTATCTCTCCTACTTTCTTTTCATCTCTATCTTTCATACTTTTCTATTTCTTTTTCCTTTCATATTTCCAGTCACACTATGCTCTTCTGTTGCCCTGTCTATTATCCTTTTTTAGTTTCTTTTATCGTAATATACTTATAACCAATATTATCACTCAGCTCTGTTTCCTTGCTTTATTCTCCAGATGACACACTGCTTTGGTTTTTATTATTAGGTTTGGTCTTTATCTTAGTTCTGATTATAATTGTCTGATTTTGTTTTAGGAGTCTTCAGTCTGTCTGATTGTACTCTCACCCTTTGTTATACTTGATCCTAGGTTTCAAAATTTCCCTGGATGTGTGTTTGTGTATGTGTGTTTTTTTTTTTTTTAATTAATTACGATCTTAGTCCTAAGAGATCTGTGCATATTATAACATATTAACATATTTTTTTATTCTTTTATTCTATTTTTTCTTCTTTTTTTTTTTTTTTAGGCTTTTTACATATTTCTGTTTCTATCTAAGATTTTTGTAGTGCTGACTGTATCACTTCTACCCTCTTTACTTTTCTTTTATACATTTCTATTTTTTTCTCTCTTTTCTTTTTCTTTTCATATTTCCAGTCACACTACGCTCTTCTGTTGCCCTGTCTTCTATCCTTTATTAGTTTCTTTTAGCTTAATATACTTATAAGCAATATTATCAGTCTGCTCTGCTTCCTTGCTTTATTCTCCAGATGACACACTGCTCTGGATTTTATTATTAGGTTTTGTCTTTGTCTTAGTTCTAAGTATAATAGTCTGATTTCATTCTGAGAATCTTCAGTCTGTCTGGTAGTACTCTCACACTTTATTATATTTGATCTTAGCATTCAAAATCTCCCTGGATTTGTGTTTGTGTGTGTGGTTTTTTTTTTTTTTTTTAGTTTTGAATTTCTGTTGGTTTTCTCATTGATTGTCTGATGGCATACTGGGGGTCTTCTGTCAGGTCTTTCTAGTGCCTTATGTTCTATTGGATTCAGTATTTGTGTGTCTTATACATGTATGTGTTTCCTTAACTTAGTATTTGTTTGACTCAACACTCTGCCATTAGTCTGGGGCTTGGACAGTCGTCTTTAAATCCCTTTATTGCCAGGAAAGCAACCTCCGAAGTCTGGAACACTCCATCAGAAATCAAGTAGGAGACTCTGAGAGGGAGCTCTGAATCTGCGATGCTAGACTACGAGGGAGTCCTCAGACACAGGGAAGATTAACTGCAGAGAACTCTCACAGAGCTCTGTATCAGAGTCTAAGACTTGGCTTGGTCTGACTGTCTACAACTGCCAGTGCTGGACACCTCACACAAAACTACAAACAAGACAGGAACACAAACCCAGTCAGCACACAGACTACCTAAAGCCATATTAACCTCACAGATACCTGAAAACACATCACCAGACACGGCCCTGCTCCTCAGAGACAAAAGACGCAGAGCCACACACTGGAAAGCAGACACTAGACCCCCCACCAGGAAACCAACTCAAGACACTGGACAAACCCCACCACAGGGGGCAGAGGGCAGAAACAAGAGAAATTACTGCTAGGTAGCATGGGGAAAGGAGACAGCAAATCCTATAAATTAGACAAAATGAGAAAACAAAGAAACACTATGCAGGCAAAGGAGCAGGAAAAAACCCATAAGACCAAATAAAGGAAGAGGAAATAGGAAAATTGCCTGCAAAAGAATACAGAGTAATGATACTAAAGATGATACAAAATCTCAATAACAAAATACAGAAAATACAAGAAACATTTCATAAGGACTCAGAAGAAATAAAGAGCAAACAAACAGTAATGGACAACAAAATAACCGAAATTAAAAACACTCTAGATGGTATAAACAGCAGAATAACTGAGGCAGAAGAACGAATAAGTGAGTTGGAAGATAGAATGGGGGAAATAACTGCCACAGAGCAAGAAAGAGACAACAGAATAAAAAGAATGGAAGACAGTCTCAGAGACCCTGGTGGCAACATGAAGTGCACCAACATTTGAATCAAAGGCATCCCAGAAGAAGAAGAAAAAAAGAAAGGTTCTGAGAAAATATTTGAAGAGGTTATAGTGGAAAACTTCCCCAACATGGGAAAGGAGATAATTAACCAAGTCCAAGAAGCACAGAGAGTCCCATACAGAATAAACCCAAGGAGAAATACACCGAGGCACATATTAATCCAACTAACAAAAATTAAAAACAAAGAAAAATATTAAAAGCAGCAAGAGAAAAGCAGCAAATAACATATAAGTGATAAACCATAAGGATAACAGCTGATCTTTCTGCAAAAACTCTGCAGGCCAGAAGGGAATGGCAGGATATACTGAAAGTCCTGAAAGAGAAAAACCTACAGCCAAGAATTCTCTACCCAGCAAGAATCTCATTCAGATTTGACAGAGAAATCAAAAGCTTTCCAGACAAGCAAAAGTTAAGAGAATTCAGCACCACCAAACCAGCCTTACAACAAGTGCTAAAGGAACTTTTCTAAGCAGGAAACACAAGAGAAGGAAAAGACCTACAAAAACAAACCCCAAACAGTTAGGAAAATGGTAATCAGAACACACATGTCAATAATCACCTTCAGTGTAAATGGATTAAATGCTCCAAGCAAAAGACACAGACTGGCTGAATGGATACAAAAACAAGACCCTTCTATATGCTGCCTACAAGAAACCCACTTCAGACCAAGGGATACATATAGACTGAAAGTAAAGGGATGGAAAAGGATATCACTTGCAAATGGAAGTCAAAAGAAAGCTGGAGTAGCAATAATCATATCACACAAATTAGACCTTAAAGTAAAGACTATTACAAGAGACAAGGAAGGACACTACATAATGATCAAGAAATCAATCCAAGAAGAACATATCACAATTGTAAATATCTGTGCACCCAACATAGGAGCACCTCAATATATAAGGCAAATGCTAACAGCCATAAAAGGGGAAATCAACAGTAACACAATAATAGTGGGAGACTTTAGCACCCCACTTACATCAATGGACAGATCATCCAAACAGAAAATAAATAAGGACACATAAGCTTTAAATGACACATAAGACCATCTTGACTTAATTGATATTTATAGGACATTCCATCCAAAAACGACAGAATACACTTTCTTCTCAAGTGCACACAGAACATTTTCTGGGATAGATCACATCTTGGGTCACAAATCAAGACTCAGTAAATTCAAGAAAATTGAAATCATATCCAGCATTTTCTCTGACCACAGTGCCATGAGACTAGATATCAATTGCAGGAAAAAAACTGCAAAAAATACACACACATGGAGGCTAAACAATTCACTATTAAACAACCAAGAAATCATTAAAGAAATCAAAGAGGAAATCAAAAATTATCTAGAAACAAACAACAATGAAAACACAACAACCCAAAACCTATGGGACGCAGCAAAAGCCGTTCTAAGAGGGAAGTTTATAGCAATACAGTCCTACCTTAAGAAACAAGAAAATGATTGAATAAACAACCTAACCTTACACCTAAAACACTAGACAAAGAAGAATAAAGAAACCCCAAAGTGAGCAGAAGGAAAGAAATCATAAAGATCAGATCAGAAAAAAATGAAAAGAAATGAAGGAAACAATAGCAAAGATCAATGAAACTAAAAGATGGTTCTTGGAGAAGACAAAGAAAATTGATAAACCATTAGCCAGACTCATCAGGAAAAAATGGGAGAAGATGCAAATCAACAGAATTAGAAATGAAAAAGGAGAAGTAACAACGGATACCTCAGAAATATAAAAGATCATGAGAGACTACTACAAGCAACTATATGCCTGGAAGAAATGGATAAATTCTTAGAAAAATACAATCTTCCAAGACTGAACCAGGAAGAAATAGAAAATATGAACAGACCAATCACAAGCACAGAAATTGAGACTGTGATTAAAAATCTCCCAACAAACAAAAGCCCAGGGACAGATGGATTCACAGGCAAATTCTATCAAACATTTAGAGAAGAGCTAACACCTGTCCTTCTCAAACTCTTCCAAAATACAGCAGAAGGAGGAACACTCCCAAACTCATACTATGTGGCCACCATCATCCTGATACCAAACCAGGAAAGATGTCACAATAAAAGAAACTTACAGGCCAATATCACTGGTGAATATAGATGCAAAAATCCTCAACAAAATACTAGCTAACAAAATCCAACAGCACATTGAAAAAATCATACATCATGATCAAGTGGGGTTTATCCCTGGGATGCAAGGATTCTTCAATATACACAAATCAATCAACATGATACATCATATCAACAAATTCAAGGTTAAAATCCATATGACAATTTCAATAGATGCAGAAAAAGATTTTGACAAAATTCAACATCCACTTATGATAAAAACTGTCCAGAAAATGAGCATAGAAGGAAATTACCTCAACATAATAAAAGCCATATATGAGAAACCATAAGCCAACATCATTCTAAATGGTGAAAAATTGAAAGAATTCCCTCTAAGAACAGGAATAAGACAAGGGTGTCCACTCTCACCACTTTTATTCAACATAGTTTTGGAAGTTTTAGCCACAGCAATCAGAGAAGAAAATGAAATAAAAGGAATCCAGATTGGAAAAGAAGAAGTACAATTGTCACTCTTTGCAGATGACATGATGTTATACATAGAAAACCCTAAAGACTCTACCAGAAAACTGCTAGCACTAATTGATGAATTCAGTAAAGTAGCAGGATACAAAATTAATGTGCAGAAATCTCTTGCATTCCTATAACACTAACAACGGAAGAGCAGAAAGAGAAATTAAGGAAACTCTCCCATTTACTATTGCAACCAAAAGAATAAAATACCTAGGAATAAACCTGCCTAAGGAGGCAAAAGACCTGTATGCAGAAAAGTATAAGACACTGATGAAAGAAATCAAAGACAATACAAACAGATGGAGAGACATACCATGTTCTTGGATTTGAAAAATCAACATTATGAAAATGACTGTACTACCCAGAGCAGTTTACAGATTCAGTGCAATCTATCAAATTACCAACAGCATTTTTCACTTAACTAGAACAGCAAATCTTACGATTTCTATGGAAACGCAAAAGACCCCGAATAGCCAAAGCAATGTTGAGAAGGAAATATGGAGTTGGTGAAATCAGTCTTCCTGACTTCAAACTATACTACAAGGCCACAGTGATCAAGACAGTATGGTACTGGCACAAAAACAGAAAGGAAGATCGATGGAATAGAATAGAGAACTCAGAGGTAAACCCAAGCACATATGAGAACCTTATCTTTGAGAAAGGAGGCACGAATATACAATGGAAAAAAGACAGCCTCTTCAATAAGTGGTGCTGGCAACATTGGACAGCAACATGTAAAAGAATGAAATTAGAACACTTCCTAACACCATACACACAAATAAACTCAAAATGGATTAAAGACGTATATGTAAGGCCAGACACTAAAACTCCTAGAGGAAAACATAGGCAGAACACTCTATGACATCCATCAAAGCAAGATCCTTTTGGACCCAACCTCTAGAATAATGGAAATAAAATCAAGACTAAACAAATGGGACCTAATGAAACTTCAAAGCTTTTTTACAGTGAAAGAACCCATAAACACGACAAGAAGACAACCCTCAGAATGGGAGAAAATACTTGCCAATGAAGCAACGGACAAAGGATTAATCTCCAAAATATACAAGCAGCCCATGCATCTTAATACCAAAAAAGCAAATAACCCAATCCAAAAATGGGCAGGAGACCTAAATAGACAGTTCTCCAAAGAAGACATACAGATGGCCAACAAACACATGAAAAGATGCTCGACATCACTAATCATTAGAGAAATGCAAGTTAAAGCCACAATGAGGTATCACCTCACACCGGTCAGAATGGCCATCATCACAAAATCTAGAAACAGTAAATGTTGGAGAGGGTGTGGAGAAAAGGGAACTCTCCTGCACTGTTGGTGGGAATGTAAATTGATACAGCTGCTATGGAAGACAGTTTGGAGGTTCCTTAAGAAACTACAAATAGAACTACCATATGATCCAGTAATCCCACTCCTGGGCATATACCCAGAGAAAACCATAATCCAAAAAGAAACATGTACCATAATGTTCATTGCAGCACTATTTACAACAGCCAGGGCATGGAAGCAGCCTCAATGCCCATCAACAGATGAATGGATAAAGAAGATGTGGCATATATATACAATGGAATATTACTCAGCCATAAAAATGAATGAAATGGAGCTATATATAATGATGTGTATAGACCTAGTCTGTCATACAGAGTGAAGTAAGCCGGAAAGAGAAAAACAAATACTGTATGCTAACTCATATATACAGAATCCAAAAAAAAAAAAAAAAAATGGTACTGATGAACCCAGTGACAGGGCAAGAATAAGGATGCAGATGCAGGTAATGGACTGGAGGATATGGGGTTAGGGGTGCAGGGGGGCGAAGGGGAAGCTGGGCCGAAGTGAGAGAGTAGCATAGACATATATAAACTAGCAATTGTAAAATAGATAGCTAGTGGGAAGTTGCTGTGTAACAAAGGGAAATCAACTTGATGATAGGTGATGCCTTAGAGGGCCAGGACAGGGAAAGCGGGAGCGAGTCACAGGAGGGCAGGAATATTGGGATATATATATAAATACAGCTGCTTCACTTTGGTGTACCTGAAAAGCTGGTACAAGAATGTAAAGCAATTCTATTCCAGTAAAAAGCTTTAAAAATTTTAAAAAAATAAAAAATAAAAAAAAACTGATTAAAAAATGGGCAAATGACTTGAATAGACATTTCTCCAAAGAAGATATATAAATATCCAATAAGCACATGGAAAGATGCTCAGTATCACTAATCATTAATGAAATGTGAATGAAAACTACTGAGATACCACCTCTTACTCATTAGAATGACTAATCAGAAGATAAAAAGTATTGGTGAGGATGTGTAGGAATTGAAATCCTTGTGCACTATTGAGGGGGAATGTAAAAATATATAGCTGCTGTGGCAACAATATGGTGATTCCTCAAAAAATTAAAAATAGAATTTCCACAAAATTCAGCAATTCTACTTCTGGGAATGTACTAAAAGAATTCAAAGCATGGTTTATAAGAGATACTTATACACCTGTGTTCATAGTAGCATTATTCACAGCAGCTAAAACATGGAAGTGACATGACAATGACATCTGTCAAGTGTCTGCGACAGATGAATGAATAAGCAAAATATGATATATAGAGACTATGGAATATTACTGAACCTTAAAAAGGAAAAAAAATTCTGACATGCTACCACATGAACCTTGAGGAAATTATGCTAAGTGAAATAAGCCAGTTACAAAAGATCAAATAGTTATAATTCCCTTTATATGAGGTACTCAGAGTAGTCAAAATCACAGGGACGATGGTGGTTGCCAGGGGCTGAGGCTAAAAGGGTGTGGGGAGTTTTTATTTATTGAATATAGAGTTTCCATTTTGCAAATGAAAAGAATTCTGGAGATGGTTACACAACAATATGAATGCACTTAATGTCACTGAAGTGTACACTTAAACCTGGTTACGATAATAGATTTAATATTATGTGCATATTACTACAATTAAAAAATGGGAAAAAAATTAAGAAGAATTAAAGATTTTCCCAGATAAACAAAAGCTGAGAAAGTTTATCACCACTAGGCCTACCTTGTAAAATGTGCTAAAGGGAGTCTTGAAGTGAAAGGATGCTAGACATTTACATGAAAGCATGTGAAAATATAAAGCTTGCCAGCAAAGGTAAATATAATATATAGACAAATACAATATATTGTAAAACGTTAAAAATTTTAAAAAATAATCTCAAATCAACAACTGAACTTTACATCTCAGGGAACTAAAAAAAAAACGAAATAGAACAAAACAAAAACAAACCAAAAAACCCTAAACAAAGTTAGCAAGGAAATAATAAAGATTAGAGCAGAAATACAGGAAATAGAGAATGCAAAACAATAAGGAAAAATCAACAAAACTAAGAGTTGGTTTTTATGAAAGATCAACAAAATTGGCAAGTTCTTAACTAGAAAGCGAGGAAAACGAGACAAGACTCAAGTAACTAAACTCAGAAATGAAAGAGGAGACATTACAACTTGTCACATTTTTTTCACATATTTTCCCTAACTATTCATTTCTTTTTTTAGTAACCATATGGTGTTTGTTTCAAAACCTTTATTTCTATTCCAGATTGCTTGTAATTTTAATCCGTGTCTAACTGCATAGTTTAAGGGGCCTAGCAGGAATACAACAGGTCCACTCTGATGTTATCATCTTTCTCCTTAAAACATGAACCCATTTCTGAACTTTCAGATCTTAGTGAAAGATCAAATAATTGTTGACTTCATCTTTTCTTAAACCCCATGTATAATGTCTCACTAGATACCATTAATCCTATTTTCTAAATGCCTCTCCTTTATGTCTACTTTCAGGCCACTGTTATCAGACAATTATGTGATTGTTGGATTAAAGAATGCTCCATACTTTTATTATTGCTTCCATAAATCCATTCTCTATGTTGCAACCAGGATGATTATTTCTGAGAAAAAATACATTCATGTATCTCACCTGCTTAACACTTCAGTGGTTTTTCCATTGTTTTTAAGACAAAGTCCACTCTGACATGGCTTATCTCACCTGTGAGAAATTCCCTAAGGGCAACATTCTCTTTCGGCCACTCCCCAACATCCTTTACTTCTTCCATCCAACTCCTCTCTATGAACCAACCAATAAAAATTGTTGTATATATTAGGTTGGCCAAAAAGTTCGTTTGGGTTTTTCTGTAAGATATGGAAAAAATCCGAACAAGCTTTTTGGCCAACCAACCCAACACTATTGACTTTCTCACCTGTTGGCTTTTAATACATGGTTTTGCCAATCATGACCCTGCATGACCCCAACTCTACATACTCTTATTAGTCCACCAAAATTAGCAGAAATTTTAGGAGAGAGTAGGCGTTAACTAGATAATTATATTTGGATGAATAAATAAAAATATATATTTAAATTTAAAAAAGCAAATGACTATTTCAGAATGCTTGTACAGTTTTGTGAAAAAAGTTTTTGTAACTTTCAAGTGTTATCAGTAACACAAAGTTATCAAAAACTTTCTGAGTACTTTAGATTCTACTCAGACAAAATCTGATGCCCTTTATTAAGAGTTTCTCTGAGTCATATATCAGAATACGAGTGTCACAGTTAAATAAAGTGTATGATGCATTTTACAAAAATTGTTATTTATAAAACCTATAAATCTGTCTTATTTGCTTCCTTTTCCTTTTCCATATATGTGTGTTTCTTCAAAATAGTTCACAACTTGCTGACAGAATAAACATGGTTTTTCTAGAGGACTTTTAAGAAGATTTCTTTAGGACTGTTCTTGTGTGGCGTTAAGGAGAAAAAAATGATCTTTGTTTCTTGAGTAAATACAAATATATTTTTAGAACAATAAAAATAAAATTTGTATGGTAAAAATACATAACAATTATGCTAGAATTGTTATATTATCTAGTTTTAAAGGAAAAAATTTGGAATGAACAGAATTATAAAATCTAAATATCACTATAAAAATTAGTTGGTTAGATGCTATAGCTTGTATCATTTAAGATTTGTTTCATATAGCTAGTGAAAATTTTTTTTTATTTCTTTATATTCAGTAGAGAAGAATAGTGCTTAATCAGGTATAGACTGTTTTAGCACTTGGGAAACATTTCAACATTAGCTATGTTATAAACATATGTTGATTGTTAAGTCCAAAAATAAATGCAGTATCCATATAATTCATATTGTATCAAACAAAAATTAACATAAAAAATTCACCCCAGGTAAGCAAAGATATAGCATAGTGAAAATATTGAACAAGCAGACAGTGATTTTAGAAGAATTTGAAGGCAAGCTGGATCATTTAGATAAGCATTCCCTTCCCTTCTCCCCCTCTCCATCTCTCTTTTATTTTTTATAAACAAAGTTGATTCCTTCATTTTGTTTGAATCAGCCATGTAATTGCTGGAATCCTTCCATCTCATTTAGCTTTCCTATTGAACTGTATTGACAAACTATTGTAGGTAGTTTCAATTGATACAAACACAATATGTAGGCTGCCCTTCCTAAATATTGCTGTTACTAGGAACAATGTTTATCCCCAAGGAATCAACTCAGGCTGCATGGATCACAAGTTAATGTCAACTGACCCTGCTTTTTGTTGTATAAAACTGTGAAATTCTTCACAAGCTGGAAAAATGTATGAGTGCATCCAAACTACTCATTTTTATAAATATGACACTGTGTCCTCCACATTATTTTATAAATTGGTTTCTCAATTTATCTGGTGAAAGAAGTCTTAAATGCCAAGTAAACATTTTTTTGTTGTTGATAGATACCTTCATACGAAGTTGAATAAGATTCAGAAAACTTATATAATTATGACACAATCGTAATATCAAAAGTATTGGTTTCATTTTAGAAGCCTTCTAGAAAGAGTATAACATGTCAAACTTTATTATAAAAGAAAAAAATTCTGCAAAAATGTTCCATTTCCTGGCAATTTTTTGTATCTATTTGGTTTTCATTTTTCTATTGTTTAGTAGTTCCACCATTGGTATATCAAAAGTTCATAGCACTTACATTACCCATAAATATATTATTTCAAGTGCATGTAAAATGAATTTTATGTTGTCAGTTGTTTGTTCACATTTCACAACTTTGATTTCTCTGCAAAGAGAGATGAAGCTGTCGCTGGAGCTAGAGATTTTCAAACCTGGAGTAAGTTAAACTGCCAGTGACCAGGAAGTTTATAGAACTTCTGTCTATTATCCTGACAGATCCTCTCTAGCACAATCAGCATTTGTTCTTAGGGCAGTCTAAAATTTACAGTCCTGTTATGGGGAAGAATATGAAGGTGTTCCTATCTGCCTTTCCTTTCTACCTCTAGTCATATATAACTTCATCATTGTTTCTTTGCTCAGCCATCCCAAATACTGAGAACATGAGCATGACAAAAAGGGGTTTGGCAGCAGGGCGGTTTAATGGTTCCAAATATTTAAGTGATCAAAGTGAATTAATTTTTTAAAAAGAAAATTCAAATATTTTACAAATAAGCTGCAATCAAGCTCTCTGCTGATGATCAAAGGTGTTCAGGTAGAAAAGAAGAAAACAAAATCTGTCCTCAAAGTGAAGACACTTCTGGGCTATCATTGATTAGCTAGATGAACAGGGGCTTTTTCTTTTCAGTCAAATAGGTGATAGTATATCCCCATCATGTTATGGGCAGAGGGTAATATTTTAAAATAAATTGTTTTACAGTGACCACACTATTTTGAAAAGTAAGGCAAAAAAAACTGACTCTGCAACATAAATAGTTAAATGAAGGCATTTTATCTTTAAGCTTTCTGTTGTCATATTTATTGGGAAAAATTTCTTTTCTTACCAATTGGAAATAGGTGTCATTTGCATCTTTTCCTTATATGCACACATTCACAATCACACACAAAGCCCATGACTATGAAGCAATGGGCCACATTGGGGAGCCCTTTATACTCTGGAAAGATGTCATAGCTTGTACAGTTGACCCTTGAAAAACACAGGTTTGAAGTGCACAGGTCCACTTACAGACCCTTTTTTTTTTTTTTTTTTTTTTTTTTTTTACTAAATACGTACTACAGTAGTAGCTGATCAGCAGTCAGTTGATTCCTAGGGTGCAGAACCATGGATACAGAGGACAGACTGTGTAGTTATATATGAATATTTGACTGCGTGGAGGGTCAGCAGCTGAACAATCCCTGTATTGTTCAAAGTTCAGCTATAGTCTCATTTTGTTAGGAATGTGTGGCTTAAACCAATGGTTTCTTTTATCCCACCACTCTCATTTATAAACTAATGAGATTAATGCTTCTAACTTAGTTAACCCTCCTTAGCTATTATGAGAAAAGAGAAAAATGAAAGTGTAGACATAATGAAAGTGGATATATTCAAAGTAAAAGATGAGGTAAAAATGCAGTTATGCTTATTTAAAAATAATTACTGGTGACGCATGAGTCAAATCCTATTTTCAGAAAATATAGCTAAGAAAATATAGTAAGAACCTGCTGCTCTAGCTTGATAGATTCTAAAGTACTAATTTTTCTGCCAAATCAACGTCACCCAACCAAGGTGGCTTTAACATTACTCTAAGTCTGACTAAATTACAGATAGACTTTTTTCTGACTCTAGGCCCCTGACCTCCAAAAGAGTGTTTACTTTAGAAAATTCTTTCTCTGTCCCTTTGAGATGTAAATCCCCTTTTTTTTTTTTAATTCTTCCAGTTTTATAATTCAGGAATGTCTTTCTCAAGGACCTGAGAGCCATCTCTTTGAAATACAGTGATCAAACAAGATAACAGCCCTATATCTTGCTCCAAGTCATAAAATTATCCTCTGTCATGAAGACAGGAGAATGTATACTAATGTTGCCAACCACTAAGAACAGATGGCCTGTGATATCCCCACCCCATCCCTTAAAACTCTGTACCCTTTTGTTTCAGTGGAGTTGAGCTCAGACTCAATTCTAGCCTTTATCTCCTATTGCAATAGCCTTGAATAAAGTCTTCTTTGCCTGTTTGACATTTTCCAGAGCATCCTTTACTTTGATTCACACCTCCAGTGCTTTATCAATGAGTGTTTCATATCTAACTTAATGTCTTTTGCATAGGTCTATATAGCTGACTCTAGCAGTGAAAACAAGGGGAAAATAAAGTTCACTCATGGCCCTCTGTGATGAATATAAAAATCCAGACTGGTGATTTTAGTGTCTAGAAATTTTGGACTGTGGGAATGTGTACATATCCTTAACACTAGTTAGAAGCTTTGTGGGTTTTTTCCTTAATACATTAAATATTAAAATTTTAGTTATTATAAAAATGATTAATTTTAAAAGCTCATAAAGTTCTTTTTTTTTCATTCCTATATTAAAAGGCTTATGGTTCACAGCAAGCGTGAATTACGAATAAACTCATTAATTAAGGTCTTTGTCATATGTGATTAGTTGTAATCAATGTCTCCTGAGAAGTTTTTTAGCTTTTTAGTAAAGACAATATTCTTAAATTCCACTTGCATGTTAAATATGAAAAGGTACTAATGATCAACCAATCATGGCTCTTGTTTTGCAGAAAAGGAAACTGAAACTTTTAAGGATTAGATAACTCTTCCAAGATTGCACACTTATATGCAGAGTGCCCAGGTGTCTAACACCTAGGGCTAAGGTGATTTTTGTTTTTTTGTTTGTGGTTTTTTTTTTTTTTTTTTCAATTTCTGGGCCAATAGCAATATCTCAATGAAGTCAGATGTTATAAATTAATTAACATAGTGACATGGTTGGTTTATAATCTTAGTGCAGAAAGTCACCAGAGTGTTTGTCTAAAGAGCTAAATATTTCTGTGTATTTAATTTAGTCTCTTCAAGTTTGTAGTGGTAGCAACTACTTCTACTACTAAGAGAATTGGTCTAGGCTCAAAAGTGTGAGACTCATTGTGAAACTGTTGATTACTCAGATTAAATTCTTAGGCTATTTACCTTTTTTAAATCAATCTCATGATGGAAATGTATGCCTTGCTTAAAGCCTTTTATTGTCTTTAGTCCTAGTCACTCAAAGACCTGCTAAGATGATAAGAGTTGATCTAATAAAATAATTCACATATCAGCAGAAGTTATGTTACTTAAAATAGACTAAGAAATTTCCTTTGAAATGTACTCTTGTGGACCTTCAAATCTCACTACATCCACTGCTATCTAATCTAAGAAAGTGAAGAGCTAGTACTGACTAAAATATTCTTAACACTCTAAGACCAAGCAAGCGTTAAAGATAAACAGAAATAAGAATTTGCTTTTAAATTAAATGCAATCAGTGACATGTCATTTCATTTCCTGAAACTGACTCATCCCAATATTGTAATATCAACTATAGTTTTTCTACAAGATAATAATCTATAATTTGAAATTATGAATGTTGGATATAAATAGTCCTTTGCTAGATCTTCTATAAAGTTTACATTTCTTAAAGTTTATTCCCCATGTGATGGTGTTGCTGGGTGATGGTTGGAGGGGAGAGAAAAATATTTCAACATTTGTACTTGTGAAAACACATTGAAAGTCATATTCCTTATTTTAAAATATCCAGTCTGCTTGGAAATAGTAAAAATATACTTTTTTTTCAGTTGTAAAATGTGCCTTTAAATTTCTAGTATAATTTTATGAGTAAAGTAACTACTTTATAATAAGCTCCAACATTTTAACAGAAGCAAGTGACATTTAAAATAAAATAAAACAGTAGTTGAGACCATGGCTATGATTTCAGTATGACTAACATTCCCTTTTATTTGCCCCAGCATGTCTTTTTCACACCTGATATTATTTGTCTACTTCCTTAGTTATGAAACCAAGTGAGAGAACAAATACACAGGTATATTTGCACCGATCAAATTGTTCAGGAAAGGTGTTTTTGGCATAAAGGTTTTGGTAACTAGCTCCTTAGGTCATTGCAATATGTGGATTCTGGATGAAAAAGATTTTTTAAAGAGTTGGAGAATAGAAAAAATCTGCAGAGATTTTGAAAGGAGTGAAAAAAACCAGCTATCAGGGTCTTAATCACAATGATATTGCTTTCCTAATTATTCTTACTACTCACTTCCCACGCACCACTTCTGCATTTTGTTCACCTTAGTCTGCCTATGAATCATTTCATATTCAATATCTATTTTGAATTTTCCTCTTGATCCAAACTTTCTGCTAATTGAATATTTTAGGGCTGATAAGAAATAGAGCCAACAGCTACATTTCCTTGATTAAAAAATTACCAATTTTTCTAAATTCTTCCATTTACTCACACAAAGAAGTGTATTTCACCTGAGAGTAAATTTAGTAACAAAAAGAAATCAATAAACTGCCCCCAAAGAAGTGTTATATTTTTGTCTTTGTTTTTCCAACTGAGAATGTTTTGTAACTCATCTCTTAGCCCTGAGGTAACATGCAGACTCTTTGGATCTAAGGCCAACTCTGAGCTTTCAGTAAAAATGTAAATTGGTCCATGCTTTTAACATAATAGACCATTTGACTCAGGTTGGGTGGGTACAGATCTGTAGCTTCACTCAATTCTGAGGCTGCATAAGGAAGTGTTGTGGGGTTTTTAATTTCTTTGGTCACCTTACAATAGTCTTCTGGAAAGACTATTCTAGATATCATTGTTAAGAGTTCAAAGCACTATTAAAATGTAAGAAATTTTTTGAATTTTATGCCTCTGGGGGTATATCTTTGTTAGAATGAGAACTAAAAGAACTTTGTTCATGCCCCGTAAAAATGTTGCTCACAGGAAGATTGTAATGTAGGAAAATGAACACATTAAACAGTTTTTAGCACTGTCAAAGTAAAAACTCTACAGATCATCCTTAACTGACAATGGGATTAAGTCCTGATAAACCCATTGTAAGTTTAAAATATTGTAAGGTGAACTTTTGCAAGTCAGGGACCATCTGTACTGGACAAAAGTAAAGAGGCAAAGACGACCTTATTCAAGGCTACCACAATATAGAAGAAAGGCTATAAGTGAGTCTGAATTCTGGTCTGCTGAAACAAAGCACTGGAGTAAGCTAGCTGAGGTGTACTGGAAGATGTTAGGGAGGAAGTTGGTCAATAGAATATTTCCAGCACCTTGAGTTATTCTTGAGTTTGGAAATAATTTTTTTCTGTGATTAGGCCATCTGCATTTGCTAATTGAACTTAGGCTACTACTCTCCCACAGAAGCTGCAAGATACAGCATTATTTTCCTTCAAGGTTACATTTTAAAGACAGCCAGCCCCTAGGTCCTTGATAAAGACACTCTTGGGTTGCGATGCTGGTGGGAAGCTTTCAAAAATATTTACATCTCAAAGGGATAAAAAAAGAATTTACTACTACAAATTATCTTAAGTAAATGCTCAAAGAACAGGGAGGCCAGGGGGCCTAGAGTCGGAGGAAGCCTGTCTAGAGTTTAGTCAAGCTGAGGGGTAAATTAAAGCCTTCTTGGTAAGTACATTGAAATATTACAGGGCATAAAAAAACATTAAGATATATGGGGATCTATTACTCCTCTGGAGACAACATCAGAAAATGTAATGTCTTCTCATAAACCATCCCTTTTGGAACCATTGTAACACAATCCTGGGCTCTTTTGGTTCTTTAGGAGGCTTCTTTTGTTGAACTGAAGCTCTGTGGCTTTATTTAAGACATATCTCAGCTTTGTAGTTTAGAATACAAACCAGTCACTTAGTAGTCAAACTGCAACTGCTCAGTGATAAAAGCTGGAAGGATAGTTGATTTCAACTGATGACAAGATAACCAGAAGCTTTTAAATCAACTGAAAATCTTTCTTTCCATTTTTTTGTTATTCCATTGTATACTAAAAAGCCACCTTGTATACTCTTTTAAACAAAAGGAGCTTTAAGAACTTAATATATTTAAACGTTTTAAAGATAGTTCACAAAAAAGGGATTGCTAAAAGTTTGTCCTTACTTGAATTGAGAGGCAAATTGCATTCATTCTTCAAAAGTCTTATACATGTTTATTTAGTTTTTATGGGAGGAAAAAGGAGAATTATATGTTACTTTTGCTTAACTAATGATTCTGTTGCCCCTTTGGTTAAATATTGTCCTCATGTAAACATAGCTTTAGAGGCAGTTTGGAGAAAGGATGGAGATATACCTAATTGTTGTTTTGATTTGAAATGTCTCAAAGCCAAATGAAGTGGAATAATGAAATTCTTTATTTATATTCTTTGGGTGCAAGGAGATAAATCCTCCAAGATTTAGTTCAGAAGATAGAAGGATTTAAGATTTCATTTCGAAGAAATAAATGCAAAGCATAGGTTTACAATGGCAACCATAGGATTTTAGAGAAAACTCTGGGTAAAATTATTTTTTTTAAAAAGAAGCTAAAAATCATTCAAACAAATAGTGTTAAGTAGTGGAGAATTTGAATGGGACTGTAGTTAACTAAAATTGTCTAAAATTAACCACCTGAACCAACAAAAACACAAGCATATTTCAAATGAAAAATATCTGAGAGAATACAAGTAACTTTCTTCAAAAATTTCAGATTTGAGAGAGCATAGATGTATGAATTATGGTCTAATTTTTGAAATTTTTTCTTCAAGATCTTTCCATTAGACAACTGGGAACATTCTAATCCCATAGTATAGTAAAATAGAATTTACATTTATATTATCAGAACAAACTCCTTTAGTAAAATATTGTTAAATGTTTGGTAGTTTTGTATCTTTCTGATTCTGAAATATTGGAAACTCTATTCTGAATCATGTTTATAATTCCCACAAATATGTTATCATATAGGCACAGTTACTTACAGGTAAAGCTAATAATCCAAATAATTAGAGTTAAAACATAAACTCTAGTTTAGCCACAGGTAAAAGTCTTTGTGAATAGAGCTGTGATCAGGGATGTAACGTGAGCTAGGTGTCCAATTAAAGAAAGGCAGGACCAATCTGAGTCTGTGTGAAGCTTTAGTTCAGCAGTTTGACTGGCAAGGATAAGTGCCTTCCACAGAGTTAGCTTTTGCTCAGGATATATAGGGAAAACAGTTGCTTCTGTGAGAAAGAAGCATAAGCAGTCTTTTTCCCAGAGGGTTTAAAGCCTTTGTATTAGTTTCCTATTCCTTTTTTTTTTTTTTAAATTGAGGTATAGTTGTTTTAGAATGTTGTGTTAGCCTCTACTATACAGCAAAGTAGAGTTCCCTGTGCTATATGGCAGGTTCTTATAGTTACCTATTTTATACATATTAGTGTATATACAGCAATCCCAATCTCCAATTCATTACACCCCTCACCCCCCACCCCCTAATTTGCTTAAGAAATTAGGACAATGCTAGGGGCTTAAAACAGCATGCATTTATTAATTTCACAATTCTGGAGGTCAGATGGTGCATTCCTTTCTGGATATCAGTGGCCAGTCCAGTCTCTCTTACATCCTCACTCTCTGACAATCACTCTTTGGCCTCCATCTTTCATATTTAAAGATTCCTTGTGATTACCTTGGGTCTACCTCAAAAATCCAGGATAATCTATTTCAAGGTCATCTGATTAGCAACCACCTGAAACTAATTAGTTCCTAATTCTTCCTTGCCATGTAACCTAACATATGCATAGGTTCTGGGGCTTTAGGAAATTGACATCTTTCAGGGAGTGGTGATGGGAGCTTTATTATTCCTGTTTTTCACAGATTCTTATCTAGTCCTAACCCTAGTTGAACACTTCTTGTTTTTAAAGGCACTAGAGAAAATATAACAGCTTCAGTTTTCCTCAAGGAACTAATCCTTTCTAACCAAACAGCACTGGGAGTAGATGTGATAGGTATACTTAGTGCTGTCCAAATTAGGAATCACTTTCCTCTTCCTAGAAAGATGAATTAGTTATGTTTTCTCCATTGTTACAAGTGAAGAATGACTATCTCCAATCTAGATGGTCTGCGGGGACAGTGGTGGTGGGTGTTGTATGTGGTGGGCAATTACTCTTTACTTTCCAAAATATTAGACTTCATTTCCTGTGATTTTGTTCTGCTTTGAGAAGTGACTAAGTGCCTAGGAACTTGGGTTCTGATAATGTTAAAATAGTCATAAATCCTGATTTCCTTATCATTTAATTTTTACTCCTTCTATTTATACATTTTCCTTTCCTAACCTTAAAGATTCCATGTGTACCCCATACAGATACATTTCTGATATTTCTCCCATTCTCTATGTTTGGAATAGTTGCTTAACAAATTGAAAACAGACATAAATGCATAACGCCTTAAACAACAATAGCAACAAAAAGGCCAGAGGATTGCCACAGCTATGAAAAACAAGAAATATCCTAGTTAAAACATTATATTAAAGTATGCTATAAATATCTTTCTTTAACTTCTTTGTTTCCTAAAAGGGAAAATTGAAGTCATATTAAAGGTCATGTCTAAGTTCACACAACAAAGTGGGTGTCAAATTAGACTTAGACCTCAGTGTTCTTAATTACACACAGCACTCATTAGACAAAATATCAAATTTGGTGAAGTATAAAATAAAAATGGGCAGGGGGAGAATTGTTGCAAAAGCCTTTGTGTTTCAGTACTGTTTCACAACAGTAAAGGAAATTCCAGCAGCAGTGTTCCAAATCTGATAACCACCATATAAATCTGTCTGCACTTGATAAATATTACCATTTTGAAATGATTCCTTTAATGGTGTTTTCACAAGCTGTTAATGCTTGTGGTTGAAAGAACCTACCTCACATAGTCTGATGTGTCATAATTCATGCCATAGTCATTGTTTTTTCTTCTAGGTTGATGGCCTCTTGTTGACTTTAAGTATAGCCTGCCTGCTTTTTCTAACCTTACATTTAATATATTACACGGCATGATATGATTACAAAATACTGAAAGCCTGTGGTCTTAAATGCCGCTTCTGTAATTATATAACCTGCTATCCTTCATACATAGAAAAGCTGCAGAAACAGAAACAGTTGAGCATTTATAAGGCAGGCCGCACATGGTCCTTTCTAGCATTATTTATGTGATGTAAAAGTTGGAATTTATGAAACTGAGTTGCAAAATAAAAATAGGAAGTGGAAGTTTACTGAACATTTAACTTTCATGAAAATGTTAAATTATTTCTAATAAGAAAGATAATGGGTTAAAATAATTATATTCTAGCTTGACAAGGACTTAACTCTAAAGTAAATCAGTACATGTATGTTTGTTATTTGGCATATAGATTATGAATTATTTATATAATATGAAACATAACAATGATTTCCACCCCTCAAGACAGTAATAGAGTACAGTTTTATCAGATTTCATTGTCACAACCATATAATAGCAAGTAATTATTTGTGTGGAGAAGATTAGCGCTATTTCATCACACTTCTAAAATTCTCTTTTCATATTTATGTTAACATTTGCTCCCATGCACGTCACAGTTATTTAGTGATATTAAACATAATGCTTATTATGTTTTTTGAAAGATTTCACGTCTAAATTTCTCTCTGTGGCTATTCTATAATTTACTAAACCATTTCCTACTGATTACATATTTAGTTAATCTCTAATTTTTGTTCTTATAAATAATTCTATATTGAATATCTGCATTATTAAAACTGGTCCTTCCACATAAATAATTAATGTCTTATGATGAATTTTCAGAAAGCAGACTGCTAAGTAAAAGAGCATGGTCTTTTTAGTGCTTGTTGATTCAAGTTTAGATATTGATTTTCTACTAGTGTTTAAGCTGTACCCCACAACCTGTTATTCATGATTGAAAATTAGGGTAACATTAAATTTTTAAAAAATGTTTGCGGTTTTAAAACATAATATTTATGAATTATGGAATTAACTATGGGAATAAAACTTGGAGAGAAATATCATCTAGTCCATATGTAATCAGAGTTGATTTATTTTTGACTCAATATTAATGAGCAATACATATTTTATATCACAGGAATTTCTATTGTATAATATAATGAAAAGATCACTACAAACATACTACAAAGAATATTTAGATTAAAATGACTTTCAGGAATTACAAAGACTTGTTAAATATTAGACTAATTTTCAAGATCTTAACAGCAAATGCTAATTTTGGTGTATTTATGAAATAAAGCAATGTGATACCTGATCACTCCACTGCTAGAAAAATCATGAAGAATTAGTCATCTTTTACATGTCTTAGGAAAACCAGGATATATTTTCATAGTGTCTCGCACGATTCTGGGATTAAAATATGGAGGCATTTTTCATAGGGATAAAGATTTCTGGTTTCTTTCTTTCTTTCTTTCTTATTCTTCTTTCAAATTTTAAGGCCTGATCATCACTGTGGGTTAAATATATCCACGTAAAATCTCCATGGGAACTAGTAATAATGTGTGACTATGTTTGTCTTTAATTTTATTTAGCTAATTTCCCTAACACCTACTACTTCCTACTGAATAAATTACAAGTCCCCTCAGGAGCCATTAGACAAGCCTTGGAAAAAGTGATGGATTTTTATATCTACCATCAATAAGCTAGTCTATGTAGATTTTTTCTTTTTATTTAAATAGAGATCACTGAGCTAATTACCCATCTATTTACGTGTTTATACTCTGACTATTCCAAGAGGATTTGAAGTGACTCCCTGTTATTTATTGACAATTCCAAGAAAAGTTTTCTAGCTTATTTGAAATATTCAAATTCTCCCAGAGGAAATAAAAATAGTAAGTCTTAAGATCATGATGGTAAAAGTGTAAGGATACCCCTAAACTAAAATTCAACTCATTTCCTCTTTGCTTGTCCATTCCTCTTTCTTAGGCATTCATCATTATCAGGTTTTGCATGAGAATACTTGGTATGAGAATACCTTGTTAATTGTATGAGAATACTTGGTGATTTTAACACTAATTATTTAGGCTATGTCCAAATCATATCAATCTGAAAATATATCAGTTTTATACTGTAGAGGAGAAGAGTGTTTTGAGTTTATTTTTGAATGTTTTTGTGATGTATTAGGTTGAGTTGTCTGTTCCTTTGCCAAAATCCCTAGGTCCTACAGATTACAACTTTTAGCCTCTACATTGTATCTTTCAGCTTTTCTCTATCCTTCTATAATTCTGAAAGCTTCTCCAACTCTCTCCTCTGCCTCTGGAAAATTATTTTAAAGAATTTGAGTCTGAGAAGGATTTATAGTCTATATGCTGGAAACTTTGGAGATAAAGGGAAAAGCTCATGTATGATTGGCAATCTGGGATAGAAGACAGAGAGTAGATGTTTTCAATATTTACTACTGAAAAATTATATTCATTAAAAAGAGCATCTTTTGCATTTTGGCAGCAGCTATTTATTATGTATGTGGTTTACTGTATTCATGCATTCATGAATGGTATTCATGGCATTTACTGATGCATTTGCTTTGCTTTGTCTGTCTTCTGAGATAGAAAGACAAAGATGTGCTAAATATATTTTATTAAAAATCCCAAAGAATGCTTTTTAGGAAGAATTGTCAGATATCTTTTTTTAAAAACTGGCCTATATATTTCCTATCAAAATTAAGTAACATACAGAAAAATGAAAGGATATTAGAATCAGGAAAATAGTTTACATATAATGGTCTTGCTAGATATATACACTAAAAATAATTTCTTTAAATTGTAAATTATTGTGAACATACTCTTTTTTCAAACTACATTTTGAAAATGAACTTCTGTCTTATTCTTTAATTTGTAATTAATAGTATTTTTATTTTGTGCATTATGATTATTAATATTTTCAAAATATTGAGTAATACAGTATAAAATATTCTTCAAGTAAATATTAATCTTTATATTGAACTCACCATCACTAATGTCATTTTGCTCTTTGGCTCTTTATGTCTAGGTGCCTTATGAGTGTAGATTGTTTCCCACTAAAAGATATATATTCCTGTGTTTCTCTTAAAGTTCAAGAACAGTGTTGGGCATGCAGAAGTCCACAAATTAATTTGATGGACTAATGAGTTTTTCACATAAGCTTGTTTTATAAGAGTTCAAACGACGAATGTGTATGCTGTTTATATAATTCTTGTCTATTTATTGGACCCGTGCATTGTAAATTCAAACACTTTTTAGTAATGTTTGGAGTTTCTTCAGGTATTGATTTGCATTTATGCACTGAGGAAACAGTTTGTTATCCAGGTGTTCTGTTCAATTATATGAGGCTAATGCATTGTCATAGATGGAAAAAAATTTCATCTGAGACCGGAGAAATCTGGATTTAAATCTCAACCCTATCCCAACTCATATAATTTCGTACAAATTGTACTACATCTTTCTAGCCTTTTATTTCTCATTTATACGATAGTAATAAAAATACCCAGTTTATGGTCTGTTTAAAGGATTAAGTAAAATATTTCTCAGTGGTTAGGTTTTTTCTCTCCACGTTTCAATATAATGTTTATCATTTCCCATATGACAAACCAGATTGTCAGACAGTATTTTCTAAGTGGAGGTTTTCTAATCTAGAAGCTCTTCTATGTAGACCTGGGTAGCATCTGGCTTTTATTCCCCATGAGTTTCATTCTGTTTTTTCACAAGGGGACTGTATTGCCTCAGTGAGTGAAAAAGTGACTGCACAGAAAACACTCTTTGGTCAAGGTCTGTGTTTTTTTAGAAATGCTACCATCAATTGATCCATCATCATTAGCTCTGTAATGACCAGCATTGATTACAGCACTCAGTTTAGTTCTACAAGGATTTGGGTGGTATCAAGCTTCCTTTTTACTTAAAGGATTTGAATTTCCCATATCTTCACAAGGGATTTGGTTCAAATGAAAATATACTATAACAGAACTGCAATTGATTTATAGAATTAATTGTTTGGAATAACTCTGAGCACAATACTAGAGACATATTATTTGTGGAAAAATAGAGAACTACAGTCATTAAAAAGGATTACGAAGTCAAGGTGCCTTTGCCTTTGTGTAATTAAAATGAGTGATTCTAAGACCCTTCACAAACAGGAAATAAAATATTTTCTAGACCCCTTCATAAAGTAAATTCGAATGCTTTCACAGAAGTAATCGAAACTGTGGTTGAAATAGAAAGAGCTGGTTCCGTCTGTGGACTGTTTACTGTGTTACTGAATCTAACTAATTCATTGATAAAAATGAAGGCAAATAAATTCTGTCTTAAAAAAAGTGGTGGTGGAAGTGCCAGTGAAGAGGTTTGCTGGACACCAGCAGCAGACTTGATTCACGTGACAAAAGCAAGCTTCTGTATAGTTTGTAACTGAGTTTGAGGCCAGGTCCTGAAAGCCTATTTCAAATAAAGACTGTATTATTAGATGACTCCTTGATAGAAATTCTACCTGAAGCTTTGGGTCACAATTGGACAGGTTTGTATTTTGGCAGGTAACGTATGATCCAACTAAACACATAGTCCTGACTCAGAGAGACGAGAAACATACTTTTGTTTTTTGTGTTGTCTGGAACAAAATGAATTTGATAATAGAACCTGAGGAGAGTGCACTGACAATATCATTTCAGTTTTTTTAACAATCTCTTTTCATCTAATCTTTTGGAGATTTAGTGTCTCAATTTTTTTTTTTTCCTGCCAGGTTTTCATAGTGACCCTCAACTAACATTCAAAGACATTTTTCCCCCTGCTATACATGTTAGGAAAACATATAACTCTAAGTTAGCATGTATATGCCTTGGACTAAGCTAATCTTGGACTTAAACTGAATTATTAAACTTGTGATGGAGTGTACTGTTTTCCAATACCAATTACTTAAGAGCATTTAAGAGACAGACTTAATGATAGATAAATTTCTTGATGTGGATTAACAAGGTATGACTGTTTATCTGAAGCCCAATTTAGGTGATTTATCCATTGGCTGGTTTCTTCACCTATGATCATTTTCCTCCAATTCCTTCCCTAGGAAATCATGATTCTATTTTCTCCTGACCCTTTGGTTTTTATCCAATGATTTGTGCCACTCTGGGCTGAGGATCTTTATTTTTCCTTTTATCAGTTCAGCTATTTGTAATTTTTTTGATAACTTTTTCCTTGTCCTTTAGGACTTAACAATGTATCAATAATAATTTAGAAAACATAAGTTCTATACCACATTCACTGTATGAGTGTACCCAAGAGAAATGATTACTGACATAGCTTCAAATAGGAGAGTTCTGTTATGTGGTGGCAAATATAAAAATTACTAATAGTAACAAGATGATAATTACCCTTGCACATGATATTATTTTGTATGTAATTGCCAATGCCATAAAAGTCAAAAAATAACCCTCAGAGTTAAGAAATCTGTGTAACAATCAACCAAAACTAGAATTCCATCAACCTAAGAACAAGGCAACACACTTGGCAACCAACAAAAACATGACATCTAAATGAGAAAATGCTGGTTAGGTATGTACTATATTATTAAAAAAACAAAAACTTTATTGTTCTTTAGTTTCTAATATAGTGTGTCTACTATAAATGCCATCAAATTGTGCAGAAATCAAAATATTAAAAAATTAAGAAATTAAAAAAACTGTACAGTATTCATTTAGCTTCATTTTAGCAATTTGCCTTTTCTTAAAGATATCTGTATATTTCAGAATTTTAAGTCATCAGCTTTTATGTAATCTGTGTTGAATTTGAAAAGATTGTGTTGGAAAATAACTCATAAAGATTACTACTATTAATTTCTTACTCCACGCATGTATTTAACTTTTACTTCAAATAATCTTGAAATTGTCCATTTTAAATTGAACATTTATTCGGTAACTATTTTACATGTCCCCATATGGTTTGAAATAAAATTTGTTTTGTTTTCCAATAAATTATAAAATTTAAGAGGAAGTACTCTTATTTTTATTATGGACACACTTTTTCATAATGACAAAAACATATTTTGCAAAACTTCTTTTATAGGATGAATTATTATATAGGTCAGGTAAAACTTTGTAATAAGTTTTGGATGTAAGACTCCCTTTTACTGAGTCATATATTGAGAGTTGTCAGAAATAAAAACAACTCTTGGCGCCTCTGTGACATTAAGAAAAGTCACTTAACCTTCCTAAGGCTTGAGTTCATTTCCCTAAAATCCAAAAGCAAAACCAAATAATGTCTAAGATCCCATTTAACTGTAAGACCTCGCTTTCTTTTGTTGAGTTGCCTGTTACCCTCAGAAATGGAGGGTCCCATTTCGCTTTTACAGTGTGTTTTAGAAATTTCCTTTCCATCCACATGTAAGTATCGCCAATTACCTAACATGTTAGTATGGACTACACCAAACTAAGAAGCCCTTGGCTCTGTGTGTGTGTGTGTGTGTGTGTGTGTGTGTGTGTGTGTGTGTGAGAGACAGGGAGAGAATTTTTACTTTCCCTAAAGTTGAGCTCACCTTGGCATTAATTCTGAGCAAGAGGTATAGGCTGATTTTACTCCAATCCATGCTCTGCTTCCAAGGAAAGCGAAAATGAATATGAAGTAGATTCAGAATGATTTGCCAGTAACAACATTATTTTTTAAACATTTATTATATAGGGACTGATAATAAATTCACTTTTGCCCAGATATGACATTTCTAAAATATACATTTTTGGAAATAATATTCATATTCTATTGAAGAGTTCCTCTAGTAAAGTTTTTTTTTCCTTAATACTTAGGATTTATTTATTTATTATTTTTTATTGGAGTATATAGTTGCTTTACAATGTTGTGTTATCTTATATTGCACAGCAAAATGAATCAGACATACATATATACATATGCCCTCCCTTTTGGATTTTCCTCCCATTTGGGACTCCACAGTGTATTAAGCAGAGTTCCCTGTGCTACACAGTGTGTTCCAATCAGTTGTCTATCTTAAACATAGTATCAATAGTGTATATGTATCAATCCCAGTCTCCCAATTCCTCCAACCCTACCTCTTTTCCCCTTGGTATTCATGTGTTTGTTCTCTACGACTGTGTCTCTATTTCTGCTTCGCAAATAAGGTCATTTATACCATTTTTCTAGATTCCACATATATGTGTTAATATATCATATTTGTTTTTCTCTTTCTGAGCTACTTCATTGTGTATTACTCTCTCGGTCCATCCACATCTCTACCAATGACCCAATTTCGTTCCTTTCAATGGCTGAGTAATATTCCATTGTATAAATGTACCACATCTTTTTTATCCATTCATCTGTTGATGGACATTTAGGTTTCTTCTGTGTCCTGGCTATTGTAAATAGTGCTGCAATGAACATTGGAGTGCAGGTGTCTTATTGAATTATGGTTTTCTCTGGGTATATGCCCAGTAGTGGGATTGCTGGGTCATATGGTAGTTCTATTTTTTGTTTTTTAAGGAACCTCCATACTGTTCTCCATAGTGACTGTATCAATTTACACTCCCACCAACAGTGTAAGAGGGTTCCCTTTTCTCCACACCCTCTCTAGCATTTATTGTTTGTAGATTTTTTGATGATTGCGATTCTGACCAGTGTGAGGTGATACCTCATTGTAGTTTTGATTTGCATTTCTCTAATAATTAGTGATGTTGAGCATCTTTTCATGTGTTTGTTTGCCATCTGTATGTCTTCTTTGGAGAAATGTCTATTTAGCTTTTCTACCCATTTTAATTGGGTTGCTTGTTGTTTTGATATAGAGCTGCATGAGCTTCTTGTACATTTTGGAGATTAATCCTTTGTCCATTGATTTGTTCACAAATATTTTCTCGCATTCTGAAGGTTGTCTTTTTGCCTTGTTTATGGTTTCCTTTGCTGTGCAAAAGTTTTTAAGTTTCATTAGGTCCCATTTATTTTTGTTTTTATTTTCATTACTCTAGGAGGTGAGTCAAAGATCTTGCTGTGGCTTATGTCAAAGAGTGTTTTTCCTATGTTTTCCTCTGAGAGTTTTGTAGTGTCATGTCTTATATTTAGGTCTTTAATCTATTTTATGTTTATTTTTGTGTATGGTCTTAGGGAGTGTTCTAAGTTCATTCTTTTACATGTAGCTGTCCAGTTTTCCCAGAACCACTTATTAAAGAGGCTGTCTTTTCTCCATTGTATATTTTTGCCTCCTTTGTCATAGATTAGGTGACCATAGGTCCATGGGTTTATCTCTGGGCTTTCTATCCTGTTCCATTGGCCTATATTTCTGTTTTTGTGCCAGGACCATACTGTCTTGATTACTGTAGATTTGTAGTATAGTCTGAAGTCAGGGACCCCGGTTCCTCCAGCTCTGATTTTTTTTGTTTTGTTTTTTGCCTCAAGATTGCTTTGGCTATTCAAGATCTTATGTGTTGCCACACAAATTGTAAAATTTTTTGTTCTAGTTCTGTGAAAAATACCATTGGTAATTTGATAAGGATTGCATTGAATCTGTAGATTGCTTTGGGTATAATATTTAACAGATTGAAGAATAAAAACCATATGATTATCTCAACAAATGATCAAACATTGTAATTATTCAAACATTGCATTATTTTAGTATAGATAAGGTGCATTTTCTTCAGTAAAGAATACTGAAAAGGAACCTAAAATTAGATCTAAAACCTCTACTTCAGCAATAGATTTTATGGAGATTTTTTTCTTTGATTCCTCTCTTTGATTCTTTGATTCACAAAAATATTTCACATAATTATCTGGCTTGAATGCTATGTTTTAAAATGGATAATTTATTATCATTACTACCTCTACCCTGAGTAATATTGATTTATAGGGCTTTTTATACTTAAAGTCAATTAAATCGTCTCAGAAATAACTCTCTTTGTATATGGTAATATTAAGGTCTTTTAGACAACTGTAATTGGGGGAATTTCTTGCAGCAAATTGGTGATATCATTGAAGACATATCTCCATGTGATACATCTCCAGTGCAGCCATAGTCTCATGTTTATATCTCAACTCTTAACTGGATAATCTTATTTATTGATTCCTATAGACATGTTTTTGCACTGAACTCTCTTCCAGTTAGTATAATTACCATTGCAAATTTTTTTCTCCTGTTCTGACCTCATTGCTCTTCCCTCACCACGTACTCTCCTGATACAAGGTAAACTATTCTCTTAAGCACCTGAGTAGCTCTGGGCACGTTGAGGTAAGCAAAATTAGAGAAATTAATTCAAGCTGAAACAACTATTTTTGCCTGATAGTTCTGGAGAATGTGTGAGTTTTAAAACCTGTCAGATTATATTACATACACATTACAGAAATGTCAACATCCTGAAGCATATGTTGCTTATTAGATTCAGAAGCTGAGGGTAGGAGGGTATATAAATTAAAAAGTTTAAAGAAATATGGTGACCATGGCTGAAATAAATGATGCATATAAACCAGATAATGTATGAATCCAAAATTTAGGAAGTCAGTGATATTTTTAATTGTAAGATTGATGAAGATAAGGTCTGGGGAAGGAGGTGTTAGGTACTGAGTATACCCCCAAAATTCGTAATGTAGAAGCCCTTATCCTCAATGTAATGGTATTAGGAGGTGCAGCGTTTGGGAGGTAATTAGGTTTAGATGGCATAATGAGAATGGAGCCCTCATGATGGAATTAGTACCCTTATAAGAAAAGGAAAAGACATGAGGCAGCTTCCTCTTTCAACCAAGTGAGGATACAACCAGAAAGTACCTGTCTGCAAGCCAGGAAGAGGGCCGTTATTGAGAACTGAATCAGCACCTTGATCTTGCACTTCCAAGCCTCCAGAACTGTGAGAAATATGTTTCTGTTATTTAAATCATCCTCTGTGGTATTTTGTTAATAGCAGCTCAAGCTAAATAAAACAGTAATAGTCATCTCTACCTTTCTAGATGTGGTTAATCTGAAAATGCAGTTACAGTCTTAAGGGTGGCCTGTTGTTTCTTTTGTTACTAAGTTATCCTTTGAAAATATAGTGAGTTATTTCTGAAATCCAGATCACTTCAGTATCTGCAAGATGATGACTTATGAAACTTGAGAATCTGCGGAATTTTATCCTGTTGTATTTAAATTTGGAAGACAATCTAAAAAAGTTAATCACTAAAATAGTGATCGAATGATTTTATTCACTAAGGTAACTATTTTTTAGTCAAGTACTGCTACTGGGTCATGAGTGTATTTGTGAATTTGGTTGGGGCCAAATATAATACTTTAATTTCATTAGGTAAATGAGGAAAATTAAAGTGGACTAAGTATATAAATCTTGCCTTCTTTCCTAGTGAAGACCATAAGTCATATTGCCTAAAATTTGTAAAAATTTTGTGGGAGCTTGGAATATAGAAATAAGATAGGGGAACTGAGTCATCTAGTACAGTCAATTCTGTAATGCAATATATGTGTTCTTTTTTTAAATATTTATTTATTTATTGGTTGTGTTGGGTCTTCATTGCTGCACACAGGCTTTCTCTAGTAGCGGAGAACAGGGGCTACTCTTCCTTGCGGTGTACAGCCTCTCAGTGCGGTGGCTTCTCTTGTTGCAGAGCTTAGGCTTTAGGCATGTGGGCTTCAGTAGTTGAAGCACACAGGCTCAGTAGTTGCAGCTCTCAGGCTCTAGAGCTCAGGCTCAGTAGTTGTGGCATACGGGCTTAGCTGCTCCCTGGCGTGCGGGATCTTTCCGGTCCAGGGATCGAACCTGTGTCCCCTGAATTGGCAGGCAGATTCTTAACCACTGTGCTACCAGGGAAGCCCGCAACATATGTTTTTTAAAACCACTACTCTATGAATGGACTGGAGGACACGGGGTTGGTGGGGGCGGGGGGCGAAGGGGAAGCTGGGATGAAGTGAGAGAGTAGGATAGACATATATATACTACCAACTGTAAAATAGATAGCCAGTGGGAAGTTGCTATATAACAAAGGGAGATCAACTCGATGATGGGTGATGCCTTAGAAGGCCGGGATGGGGAGGGTGGGGGGGGGGGAGTCGCGGGAGGGAGGGAATATGCAGATATGTGTGTAAATACAGCTGATTCACTTTGGTGTACCTCATTAGCTGGTACAAGAGTGTAAAGCAATTATATTCCAATAAAGAGCTTAAAAAAAAAAAAAAACCACTACCCTACTCAAAATCACAACATAAAATATAAAAGGCTTATGGAAAATTAGGATTAGGGACATAACACTAAAAAACTTTGTCAATGACATCTAAAATTATAAGAACCTAATAAAGTGCAGTTTTACCCAGGAAAAAATGATTAAGAAATAAACAAATACTACAATCAATATGGTACTTTTCCTTGGAAAAAGACCTGAAGTTTTGTGTGTGGAAGTGAGCACCAAAGGATTGCAGCTTTGGAGTTTTTGTGAAGTAGTGGAAAGAAGTTTATCTGAAATCAGGTGGAAAATTGTAACACCACAGGTGGATGGGTGTGGTTCATAACAAATGAGGTGGACTGAGGTGGCTGGGAGATGTTTGAAATGCATGCTTTTCACTTATTCTTACTGGGCTCAATTTATGCAGTTACAGTTTTCTGCAGTCATGTAATGGTTCTCATGAAGGTATCCTGTAAGCAAACATAAAATTTGTGTTATAGTTCCATTGTTCCCTATTATATCATTCATCTTGAGACAAATCTGCATTTTTAAAACCAACATTGTAGTAGAATTGACTGTACATAAATAGGCACACACACCACAGTGGCTATCTGTACCAATCATATTTTGAGATGCAAGCTTGTTTTACAAAAACAGCATCATCTAGCTCATTATATATTAGCCATTCATCTGACTTTGTTTTAAATTTCAATCTTTTTAACTTTTCACATTTGTATTGGCTTTCTGTTTAGTTGCATAAGACCTATGTGCATGGAGATTTTAATCCAAGGTCGTTTATTTGTACGTCACTAACACTCTAATTCAACATGACCTAGCACTAAAGTTCCAAGACCATTTTCTCCCTGTTAAATTCTTACATTTTCAAGTTTAGAATGTGATGTATTGGAGGGTTTTTGTCATCTTTTCTCATTTCTATTTCCCTATTGCTTTGTCTCAAATACCAAGAATCCTACTATGTACTCAACAAATACTCGTGCTAAAAGAGATGTACCATAACCTGGTAGATTTAAATAATATTCATTCATTGCAAAATACCTCACTCTTCATCTTCCATTTCCCTCTCTTTTGGTTTTCAATTAGCCCATAAGTGTTTAAAAGGAAAAATAAAGAAGAGAAAGATGTAAGGATGGTATACATATGGCTGTATTCAAATTTAAAATTTCTAGAAGTTAGAGACTGTGTTTTTAATATTTTTTTGCAAATGTTAGAATAAAATTACTCTATTCCCTAAGAGCATATCTAGGATTTCTGGAAAGTATATTAATTACTTAAGTCAAAAATACCAAGAAGCATATAGAGTATACATCATATACTTGATCTCAAAGAGTTAATGCAGGTACCAAATCCACAAGTATTTTTCCATGGAGAAAATTATAGGGTCTTTTCTATTTTCAAAGAGAATTTAAGAATTAATAACTTCTGGACATTTTAGCAAATACAAATACCTTACCTTCATTTTTCAATATTTCAGTTAAAAAGTATTTCTTGGTTTTGAGTCATTTGTTATTATTGCTTTATTTCTTCACTCCATTACTCTCGGAGGAGATGTGCATTTTGGAGCAATATATATTAAATATCATACATTAAATGGGCCAAATTTTGTTGAGTTGAAGACAATTTTCTATGGGAAAGTAATGCATCATCTTATATGTGAATTTCTGCTAGGAGATGGTTGTAGGCAGTTGTGTTTAACCATCATTGCTGTGAGCCTGATTTAAACTATTCTAACAAGTAAACCTCATACTGCAGTATCAACATAGATGTTCTCTTATAAAGTTCTTATTTTTATTGATCTTATTTTCCTGAAAATTAAAAATTGCTAAGCATTCTCTCTTCCTCCTTCCCTCCCTCCCTTGCTCCCTCTCTTCTTTGCCTGCTTCTTTCATCAGCACCTCCATGGCAGCATATAGCAAGTTTGAAATATTTCTGTATATGTTCTAATAGAATAATTCTCACATACTTTTAATAAAAAAAATTAAATTATATAGAAATGTATATATAAATATAAAACTAGTTTATTTAGACTAATTAAAACTCAGCATAAATTTTATAGGGTTTTTTAAGTTAAGGCAGACCTTAGAGGAAAGGCATTCATTAAACAAAAAATTACAAGTGCACTAAGCACTCCAGAGTAAAAATGGATATTAGAGCCACAGTTTGGGAAGAAGAGTGGTTAGGGAAAGCTGAGAGCTGAAAGAAATACTAGTTTGTTAGCTTAAGCAGAAGTGAGGTAGAAGTCAAGAAAATACATTTTTTTTTTTTTTTTTCCAGATAGAACGGTGTGTGTGGATGGCCTTGGGATACAGGAAAGTTATAGGTAGAAGAATTGAAAGAAATTCATGATAGCTGAAGTGTAGAGAGCTTTCTTATGAGTGACATCAAATAAAGCTAAAGAGAGGGAAGTAGTATCAAATAAGGCAGGGTTTTATAGTCCAAGGAAGGACTTTGGCCTTTATTTTGAGGACAATGGAAAACAATCAAAAGGATTTTAGGTGGTGGTTGACGTGGCCAGGTATATCTCATAAAATATCATGGTATCAAAAATGGATAGAGAGATAAAGTGAGGAGGTGAGAATGACATTTAACAAGCTATTGCATTAAGAGAATATGATTGATCTGATCATGGCATACTTCTGTAGCATTCTATGACATTAAGAGAGCACTGTGACTTGGGATCATGGAAAGGCTATTGAGATGGAGAGTACTAGACATGAAAAGAGATAATTTTCTTTTAAGTCAGGACTTAGGAACTGTTACTTGTTTTGTAGGAACAATGACACTCTCTCAGTGGTACATTGGAGCGGATATGTGGAGATGCTAAGATTTGAAGGAAAATCCCCAAACATCTGGGAGAATAGATGCAAAGGAAAATTTCAAAATATCTGGGAGAATATTTCCTGGAAAATTACTTGGTCAAAACCTGACAATCTTACCAGCATCCTGGGGGTTGATGAATACAAATGGAGCTATAGCTGCACTATAATGAAACACTGTCTAGCAGCTTCATTTTGAATTGGGGGTTGATATCTGCCCATTTAAAGAGGTCAGTTTGCTGTGAAGTTACTAAGGTGTCACTATTTCTCACTAGCACCACTAGATTTACTTGTCTCTTGTATAAAAAACCTCAGTGATCAGAAAAAACTCTTCATTTTACAGACATGGAAAGGAAACATAAATTTTGTTTTATCAAGGCAAATTATATTGATTTTTAATTTTGTAAACAGATTATGAGCCAATATCAAACCTAGATTAATGTAGCCATAAGATTCAAGTCATTTGTATTTAATCATCATGTCACACACTGCCCTAGAGAGTCACAACCTATTTACAAGTTTATTTCCCAGATATATTACTATTTTAAATACAGGAATACAGATGAGACTAATTTTTTTTAATGAAAAATTCTTTGTTTTCAGTTTACCTCGTAATCAAATTATTCTAAAAATGTGTTTCACTGTTGGTCACCTGTTTGAAATTAAAATATTTACATAATTGTAATTAAAGCAGAGTAAAAAGTATTGACACTTGTCACTTGTGCCTTAATAAGGTTTTTATGGAGAGGTGATATGACTCAGTTTGGTAATTGAGCACAGGGGTAAGGAGAGGTATGGAATACATTGGTTTTGTTCTGGGTACAAGGTATTACTGGATTCACAAGGTAAGAGCAAGGTGGAGAGACAGGAATTACTGGGGAAAAAATACCAGGCATCAAAATGATAAATGTTATTACTAATCACATTATAGAATATTTAGTCCTAATGTAATTATAATTTGGAAAGTCTGAGTGCTCAAGCTGAGAAATGGGGAATAGTATACTGAAAATAATGAAAGAGGTAAAAGGGGTTTTTGATTAACTGGGGTCATGAGGGAAGGTCACTGGTAAGACAATCTGGGTTAAAACTAGTCAAACATTGCACAGAATGGATATAGTGTAAACAGTGTGGCATCTGATCTAACCTAGATGGTTGGACCCCATGCATGATCTTTTTCCTAAATAGCTGTATAAGTATATTGTTCCCAAGCCCATATTTAAATATCATGGTCAAAATATCAATATTTTTGTCATAATGAATCCTATTATTTTTTTCCTAAAATGTTTGTTTCCCTACCTTAGTGAAGAGAATTTGATTTGGGGTCTATAGAACACAAGATGCAGTTTAGGAGAAACCAGTAAACATGTATCTTAGTGGTCAGCCACACTGTGAATTTGCCCAAGTATTAAGGTAGTGTACAAAAGGTTTGGGTCTCTGGAATTGTTTCTTGTGGCCATTTTAATATAAGAGTATTCTCAGTGTCACCACATAGAGATAAAGCACACAGAGCTAATATTTTGACTATCTATATCTTAAAAAAATGTGGGTACTAGAAATTCCACAGTAACCTAAACATACATGGTCTAGAATGAGTCTCGGAAAATAAGCTTCAATTAAAACAGGGTAATAAGTCCTGCGTGGAATGTTAATGGGAAGCTTAAGGTGCCCTTCAAGCAGAGATAGGAATTTGAGAGAGCCAGCCATACAAGAAAGTGAGTTCCAACCCAGGTGTGGGAGTACTTAATGCAGAGACCTAAGATTTGCTGAAATCTGCAACGGAACAAGGGCCATTTGGCATAATGGGTTACATGTGTAATTGTGAGTATTTTGATATTACCTAATAGGATGAAGGAAGCTATGAGACCTTGGAAAAGTCAAACCATTTAAAGATATAAACCGCACCTTCATGTGAGGATTCAAGGAGATAGTGTATGTAAATTGTGGTGACGTTAGCAATTGCAACTCCCGGTAGTTCCTCTTGATGCTACTAGATCAAAAAACCACTTCAAACTGAAGCAGCTTTTTGTGTTAGTAACCTTGTTCATTAATTGCATTTCTTTTGTATTGTTCAAAAGGCAAAAGTACTTGCACATGCCTATGTATTTCGGTATGAACAAACATTATTTGACATTCAGAAAAATATTTTGGAGGTGGATTAACCATATAACAAATGAAGGTTTGAGAAAGGACGAGAACATTGTCCAGATGACTAGACACATCTTCCATGGGGCACGATTTTCTGGTAGAAGAAATAAATGAAGACAAGCACTTTGTCGGGAAGAGTATGGCGAGTGAGATTTTTGGTTATGTGAAAGATTCCAGTGAAAAGATAGAAAGAAGAATCTGAGCTGGAGATGTCCCATTCCTCACATACCTGATAATCGAAGCCCTGAGAATAGAGGATATGGCCTAAAGAGGCAGTGGTGCATGTTAAAGTAGTAATTTGAAAACAGAACCATTTGAGATGAACCTTCTTGACAAGGTGAACCCAGAGAAACTGACAGAAAGAGAGGCTGGTGTGAGGGGACACGTGGAGTGAATGTGGAAGAGAGTCTAATTCTTGGAGGGAGTGGCCCACAAGGTTTAGTAAAGCTGAAAGTTCAAGTCAACTAAGGAGAAACAAGTAGTTTTTGGCTTCAGCTGGGCAAGTTATAAAAACTATTTTTTTTTAGTCCTAGTATATTTCAGTCATATTCAGATTTCTCTGTTCATAGCAAAAGACCTTGAATTTGGAAAACTTGGGGAACTTTTCTCTACCTAATTTTCTTAGGTATATTTGTTACCTGATGGGTTTGTAAAAATTATGTTATACTTAGTGAAAAATGAAGTAATTAGTTCAACAATTTAATAAAACTCTACATTTGGAAGAACTACCATAGAATGTTTATATAAACAATTACAAGTGCTCTCCAAGAATCTTAATTTTTTTTGTCATTTTGAAAATAAATGACATATGCAGATATTATAAATAATTTAAACATGTAAAATAGAATGATATGAATTATTGGTATGCTCACTATGCCTTCTATAAATGTATTAGGTTTTTTTGTTTGTTTTGTTTTTTAAAAAAAGGCAACAAAGGGTGAGATACATGAGCATTTTGTGAATTTTACTTCTCTTTCTTAAAGTGCTCAAGCATTATCTCCTCTGTAAAACATTTTCTCTGTGTCATCTTCTTGATGGAATAAATCACTCTGCCCTTGTATCCACACTGTAACTGGGGCACAGTGAGTATAAATTTTAACAACACTTTAGATGATGGTGCCTATTAACTAGGTTCTATGCCTCGAGTTTTATTCCTGTGTCACTAGTGCCTAGTTTATGGTTTGGTATATACTAACAGCTCAAAGAATGTTTATAAACTATGGAAATACTTTTCTTGGAGAATGTAGGTTATAGAAATAGAGGTGATGTTAGATTCTTTTAGTTTAAAGAACATGAAGCATCCCTCCATTTTCTAGGTGACAATATTGACAGCCTGAGGTAATATATGCCTTGCTCATAAAGTTAGTTTTTATCAAAGAAGGATTTTTATCATCATATTTTAACCTGGAAATACATGCTCAAAAATATTAACATTAGTACAATTCTATGTTTTATTTTAGAAAGCAAAGTAGGCCAATGTAGCGTTTTCATATGAGAGGGTAAAAAAGAATGCTAGAATATATAAATTAGGGAAAGACATATATCCCAAACTGGAAGCATTCTTTCAAAGATGTATGTACTACATAGAGGTTTGGATCTCAAATATGCCTGTTTTCTCTAAAAATATTTGAAGAGGTTTAGAAAAATATTTTGCCTTTCATATACACAGTTGTCCTTTGAACAACATGGGTTTGAACTGCACAGGTCCACTTATAAGTGGATTTGTTTCAATAAATATATTGTAAAATTTTTTGGATATTTATGGCAATTTGAAAGCACTTACAGATGCCTAGAAATACCAATAAATGCAGTACAGTATTATAAATGTTTTATCTCTTCCTTTTATGATTTTTTAAATAACATTTTTTTTTCTGACTTTATTGTAAGAATACAGTATATAACACACAAGCATACAAAGTATGTATTGATCAACTACTTATGCTTTCACTCAGGCTTCAGGTCAACAGTAAGCTATTAGTAGTTAAGTTTGGGAGGAAGTCAGAAGTTATAGGTTGATTCTCAACTGTGCAGGGTCAGCATCAAGGGTCAACTGTATATATATTCTAATGTCCTATGGACAGAGAGTTTTTTTGTTTTGAAACAAAAATAATATGAAATGAAGACATGCTTTATAATGTTATGTAAACAAAGTATTCATTTTCTCTAAATGCAGTGCAGATGACTCAGAACATTGGTTTCTCAGAAACCAAATTAAACTTCCTCTGAGTTACGAGTAGGGACAATCTGTCATCCATCTGCATAAGAGTGGAAAAGTTTCGCCTATGGGGAGAATGTATAACATACATCAATTCTTTTAGGATCAGAGTGAATGTCTATGTCTCTCTGCTCTGACAATTTATTTACATATAGTCATAAAATCTAAAGATTGCAGTAGACTTTGGGATTATGCATTCTAATCTTCTACTAGACATTTGAATTTACAGAATGATTTTCAGCAGTTTCTTCCTTTGCTTGAACCAATGCTAATGGATTCCTTAATTGTTACAGAGTTTCATTATTTCTTTGAAGAGTTCAAATTATTGAAAAAGACCTTCAAAGTAAGCCAAGCAAAGTCTGCATATAATACATCCTTTTTGTTTATACTTAAAGCCATGCATAGGACAATCAAATGTCTCTTTCAAAATGGCACTTCAAATAGTTGAAGATAGTTATCATGTAACTTCTAAATTTCCACCTCTTCAGATATTCCTGTTATTATATATTATTAATTTGCATAAATAATTTTATCATTATCCCTGATACATTTCCATTTTGTTTATATCCCTATTAGAGTATGAAATTTATAATCGAGTAAAGTACTTTTAATGTGTTTTAAGTAACTTGGAAATTATTGTAACTCATTTGAGATGCCCATTTTTTTCACAACTATTTATTGAGCACACATATGTGAGAAGCAGTTTGCAGTTGTCAGAGTAGTCAGTGACCCTGCATCATAAAGCCTACTGCCCACAGTAGACCTTTGGGATACTCTGCTCACTGTAAATCTTCTATGATGTTTCAAAGGCACTTCATACAACCCAATTTTGCATCTCCTTTCCCAACATCATTTTTAGTCATGTTCTATTAGTAACTTGAAATTGACCATAAGGGGAGTATTTATACTGTAGAAATCAGTGAACAGTACAAATAAGTATTTTAGTTTGTTGTTTGTCTTGCTTGGTTTTGTTTTGTTTTGGAGAGCTGTTTTTTAAACCAGCATATCACTTTTCTTCTGTTTGGAGTGCTTATCTCCCCGCCACGTGTAAGAGTCTGGTTAAGTTTTTATTAAAAGACTTGATTCTATGACTATAGTTGATTAGGCTAGTGGCAAACATACACTGGGTCATTTACAGACAGTTGAAAATAATGTTTATTCTGTGCTATTAAGGTATAACATTTTTTTGTCTTATTAACTATATCATGCTGATCCTCTATGCATTTATTTATTAATCAATAATTTAAAATTAAATTCCTTTACCTGATCACAATGAAACCAATGGATAAGCCAATTTGAAGGGCTTCATTGCCTTATTCTTAAAGCATAATCATAATCTTCATTTGGAGGATTTCTGCCACTCCCGTTTTTTATATAATCTACATTTCAGTTTCTATCTACAGTTTAAAGCCAAGCACTGAAGTTATGCAAATATCTTCAAGAGAACTCTCTTGCCTGGTTGAGGATAGTATTGCCATATGTGCATATTTTACATACATACATACATGCATATTATGGGGACACCTGTGTTTTCCAGAATTCAGTAAGAGATTTACCACTCTCTGAGAAGACTCAGAAATATTCAAGAGACTTTAACTGAGGTTATACAACATTTTATAATCCTATATAAGAATAAATCAGCTACTTATGCATTTAATAAAGATCTTTGTGATTAGAAAACAACACAAAAGAGGAAAACTAACCAACAGAAGATCCTGGTAATAAAACTGGGGTCTCAACAAGTAAACAGACTGCTTGCCAGATGCTGCATAAAGAGTATACTGAGCAGAATATCTGCAGAGTTAACTGGACTCATACCTGTGACACCTAATTATATCTACAAACAAAATAAAAGGGAAAAATAGCTGACTAAAAGGAAAGCATTTTTTCATAAATACTTAAATACAGAAAATGCCTCTGAAATTGTTCTGGAGGTAGTGTTGGCTGCTTTTGTGCTGTTTCACTTGCTAAAATTTAAGGAAAATTATGATTCACATGTATTGTTTAGCAGAAAAAACCATTAACTGAATTTATTATGGTAGCTAACCAGTATTTGCAAAAATTTCCAAGAAAAGAAAAGGGAACTTATGAAATGTAAACTCATGGTTTTATAAATCAAAGGCTTTGAAATTTTAGCAAGTGAACAAAGAATTCATACAGATATACAGAAGTATAGAACAGCAAATGGGCAGGGTTTATTTGTTTTTTTTGAAGTCTCTAATGGAATTAACTGTGGATTCTCTGGGAAGAAAGCTCTATTAAAGAAAAAATTTCAATCAACTCTGTATTCAAAAACTTCCCTGAAGTCTAAATCTAGATTGGAAAAATGCCCCAAATGCACAACCAATGGCTTCTCCTTTAGGACAGCTTGGGAGAATTTTATTAACATTTATGCTTCATTATTTTCATTATTACTCCTGGATCAGATTGGTACTTATGTATTTTGCATACGGAAATGGTATCTAAGGCTAACGGCTCACTATCACAGAGCTGGAGACTTTGGCCCACCAAAAGTTTTCCAGGCTCTACCATATCTTTTCTTGTTCCTATAGTTTCTTTTTTGGAAGATAGGAGGTTCTGTCATAGATTGATATGCATCTATAAAATTACTTCTCTATTTATTAGTAAAATGAAACCTCTTTTTTTTTTATGTGTAAGTGTGTAATCTATTTTTACCACAGATAAAGTCTATTTAGAGTTTTCTGCTTAATAGGAATGCTGGATGATTCTGACTTAATTGATATTTCTCAGAATCTCTTCTCCAAGCAACTGTATTACTAGAGATCCTCCCTTCTCTATTGTCCATTTTTGTTCTCAGCATCTAATAAGTCATATTTATTCAATATATCTATTCATTTGAGATATGCTAACTTCTACTAAAACACTTCTCAAACTTCCCTAATAGCCTTTCTATGTAGAATGATGAAAAATCATACATTTCATTAAAGAAACACCGATGTGCACTGCATATGTATACAGTAATTTTGATAAATTACTCTCTTCTCCCATTGAAACCAGGTCACTTACATATTTTTATGAAATTTGTGCCCACTAAGCAGCAGCATTATATGCTACCTTATTTTCTATATCAGTCAGTCAATTAATCAGTTAACCAATCTTTCTAGTCTGTTCTTACATTCTTTTTCATATCAGATTCTCCAGTATCTTGGGTTAGAATTCCCTAAGACTACACTGAAAGTTTCTCTTTATTTTCTCAAATTCTCAGAACATTGTATGAATCTGTTTCCTTGATATTTCATCTTTTATTCAGTATAAGTGACCTTATACTAGCCTCCTCATCAATATTTGAATTAAAAAGTTCATAATTTTATTTCATTTTTCACTCACAGGGACTATAAACCTTTTAAAGAGTTACAATTATGCTTATCCTGAATGCTTTCCTTAGGACAGAAGTACTCTATAGGAGAACAATGGCTGTCTTCTTTCCAAATGAGGGTTATCCTCAAAATCACAAGGTCAACTACAATTTTATGAATGCTTACCTTCCTGGGCATGATTGACTGTTGTCAACAATGGATAGTGAGAAAGGCTTCAAGGGCTAGTCCCCTATTATATTTAATTCAGACTTACACTTGAATCCTTAGTCACAAACAGCTATAGATACATTTTCAACCTCAAATAAACTATTCTCAAGCTTTGGAATTTGTGATCCTTGATTAAAATGCATTTTTACCTGATGTTCTTGTCAGAAAGGAGTTGCCTTAGGAATATTCAAGTAAATTAATGAGAAAAATCAATATCCAGTTAACCAATAAAGCAAAGAGTTTGCCCAACTTCTCATATTCAGTGGGCAGCTGCTATGATGGTAGAGGCTTCCTCCTCTTTTTTCTCAGAATCCTCTCTCTGGGGCTATTTCCATACACTGTATAAAACATCTTATAAAGTCCAGAAAAAAAAAAAAAAAAAACCTGCTCTATGGCAGAGATATCAACATACAGACTGAGTGTTGCTTCTTTCTGTTGGCCATAGTACAAGAACTCATCTCATACTAAAATCTGACAACTTTCAGAACACAGACAGAAAACACCTCCTGTTTTTCAGTTATTGCCTTTTTGACAAAATCTCATGGTTACTCAGTGGCAACTCAATGCATAACTCTGATCTTACTATTTTTTATCTCTCTCTTACAGATGGGTTTTGGCAGCATTTTTCTTTTCATTGTGTTAGGAAAGCTGTTTCCTACTATTTTTCCCATATACGAAAAGGGAGAAATATTCCCTTTGCCTTCCAGGTGAACTTATTGCCCTCCTTATTGCTTTATATTCTTGCCTTTTCTAAAACCTGTCAACATTTATACTTATACTTACTGTACATTTGCTATGGTTCGTGGATAAAGAAAACTGGAAACAATGAATTTCTTATCTAAGAAGGTGGTTGCTCTCAAATGGCCCTTATGCTCAAGTTTTTTAGGTTATCTTGTAACTACCTTCTACCACAAAATATGCTTGGTGATGCTACACGTGGAAATGATCTGGTTGATCTAAGCAGAGGTTATTTTTCATTTGCAACAACATTGATAGACTTTATTGGTAACACTTTTCCCTTGAAGAAGTTTTCAGTCTCTTAACATTTATTTTGCTTTATAAACTCAAATTTACCAACCTTTTGCTTTATGCTTAGCAAGACAACAGACTCCTCCAAATGGAGTTTGTACTGCCTAAGATTTGTTAATTTTGTGTGTATGTTTGTTTTTTAGTAATTTTATGAATTACTTTTCATTTTAGATACATCTGGGTTTAATTTTTGTAAAAGATGTGAGGTCGAAATCAGCTTCTATTTTTCCAGATTGCTAAAGACAGCTGAACTAATAATTTGTATTGAATAACTGAAATTTCCTCCTTTCCTTCAATGTTTAAAATACCTAATTTATCATGTTTTAAATGCATATAGATTTTTAGGTCTATTTCTGTACTCTGTTCCGTTTATTATATCTTTTCTTCATTCTATTAGTCAATACCAAAATGTTTTAGTTGATGGATTTTCCTTACAGTATTCATATGTGAAAGGCTAGAATTTCAAACTCCTTTATTGCAAACCTTTTTTTTTCCTTCTATTTTCCCATGTTTCATTCTCCAGAAACTTTATAATCACGCTGTTAAATTAAAAAACTAAAGCTCTGGGCATTTGTGTGTGTGTGTGGGGGTGATAAATTCCATTTTGCTTATGTGTTAATTTAGAAAGTATTGATATTTTAAAATATATTCTCCTCACCCAGAGCAGATTCTACCCTAAAGATGTTTTCTTTTTATGCCTAAGAAAAATTGTACCACTTGCTCTCTAAATTTCCAACCCATTTCACATAAAGTTTATATTTAGGTATATTTATTATGTTTATTTGTATTTTAAATGTAATCTATTTCTGTATTATATTTTCTAACTTGAAACTTTCTACATAGAGCTGCTATTGATTAAATAGATTATTTTTGTGAAAAAGTGCATTATTTTTTCCAATCATTATTCAACTGATTTTGATGGCTTTTTAACTATAAAAATCATACTATATGGAGATAATGAAGATTTAGATTCTTTCTAACTCTTAATTGAATACTTTTTCGTATTCTAATTGTATTGCCAATACTTTTATATCAATAATAAATAATACAATATTTTTCAGTTATCTCTTGTTTCTGACCTTAAGGAAAAGTTATGTAGTATATATCACCATTTGCAACGTGAAAGTTTTTAGTTAAGCATTTATTTTGGACTTTTTTTGTCATTTCAAGAGAGTATCACATTATTTGCATTTTAAAAGTTTTTTTTTTCTTTTTTTAACTATAACTTCACAGCTTAAGTTGCATATTTTTTCTTTGTTTTATTAACATGGCCAATATTCTTTTTTTGCTAATTTTTTTGTATGGACATCATTAGTTGAAATAAATTTTAAGCCTTTTCTATGATCTGAATTGGTTTAAATAATATTTATCTCATCCTTGAAGTAAAGTATTATAAAGTGTTCATGGCTGAAGCCTCTGAGCCTGGTGTTTTGTGTGTTGGTGTAGGACAGGGGAAAGATTATAGAAGCACTTTATTAATTTCACAAATTTTCTGTGCTTGTATATTTACTTTAATTTTTGCTTAAACAATAACTATTAAAATTTACACTTAAAAATAATGTTATTGATCAATTTTCAAATATATTTTCATAAAGTTTGGGAAGTACTCTAACAATTCTATGGACTTCCTCGGTGTTCATATTAACATTCTGTTTAACAGAGAATTTACCATATTTTCATTCTCACCTGATTTGTGTTTATTTTTGCTTTTTCTTTGTCTTCATCACCTTGACTATGAATTTATTTTATGCTGTAGTACTAGAGTTATACTGTGGCCTAACAAATTGCCACAAACTCAGTGGCCTTGAACAACAAAGGTAAATTATCTTACAATTTTTTAGGTCAAAATTCTGACAAAAGTCTACTGGACTAAAATAAATTGTGCTCCTTTCAGGACCCCCAAGTGGAGAGTCTATTTGCTGCTTTTCCAGTTATCAGAGACCTCATACATTCCTTGAGTTCCTCCATCCTCAAAGCCAGAGACTCTCTGATGCTTCATTCATTGGCACATTTCTTTCTGACTGCAGTTATGAAAGATTCTCCATTTTAATAAATCACGTAATGATGTTTGAGGAGTTTTTTTGCCATATAACGTAATATTTTCAGATTTCAGTGATTAGGAGAGATATCTTTGGGGGCCATTATTCTACCTACCACAATTATCTTAGAGCTCTCCTTCTGTGGGAAGACATTCTGGAACCTTTTTGAAACATTGAAAATGTTGAAGTATGTGGGCCGATCGATGGGATTCAGAATGTCCTGCTTGAGCAGTGGAGGAGCTGAGGGTGCGGGGCGTGGAGACTAATATCACCCTGTTTGGTCCTGAGGGATGGCTGGTTAGCCAAAGACGGGTAAGATTCCTCAGAGGAGGAACAACCTAAGACAGGCACAGCCGCAGAGGGGCCCACAGGGGTGGTGCATAGAGCCTTCCTTATATCACCGTGTTTGGCCCTGGAGGATGACTGGTTAGCCAGAGACGGGTAAGATTCCTCAAGGGAGGAACAACCTAAGACAGGCACAGTCGCAGAGGGGCCAACACGGGTGGGGCACAGACCCTTAATCCTTCTGAGAGAGGTCTCCTGCCCCCAGGGCTGCTTTGCTCTCCATGCCCAGCTCAAACCCATGCCTCGCCCAGCTCAAATCCACACCCAGCTCAAATCCACACCCTGCTCAAATCAGGACCCAGGAGGCAAACAAAGATCATTGCCCCCAGTCATGTGAGGCCTTTGATTGTTTATGGGATTAACCTGGGAGTGTTAGACCCTTAGGCTATGCCGAGAACTCAATAAAAGCAACGTGGGATCAATCAGCAAGGCTCTTGATCCTAGAGGTCTTGAGTCCCCCGGTCCCATCTTTCTCTTCAGTCTGTGTCTGTGTGTTCTTCAAGCTTGCGGCACCCGTCACTCACCTCGAGTCGCCGAGTTGATCCCGGCATCCTTCTTTTTTAATTTATAAAGTTTACTTTTTTTATTTCTCTGCCCCTTTACTGTCAATAAGATTCTCTTTCTTTATGAATTAATCTTAGTCTTAATTTACTGAATTTAAGATATGAAAGATAAAAATATCATTCATTTAGTAATTCTTCCAACATTTTTTGAGCACCTATCTGTACTTTATTCTAGATACTGGAATTATACTATTGAACAAAATGGGAAGAAAATTCTGCTATCTTGAAGCTTACTTTTCAGTGAGTGTGTAGAAAATAAGCAAGAAATGCATAGTATGTCAGAAGATAAATGCTATAAATAACAACAAAAAGGGGAGGGAATACAGGGTAGAGGGTAAAGTCTGATATTTTATGGAGATGTTTTAATTCGTTAGGTGACATCTGGTCAAAATGTAAAAAAAAAAAAAAAAAATGAAGTAGTGATACGAGAAGATACCGAAAAGACTATTCCAAGCAGAGTAAACTTCAAATACTAAGACCCAACAGCTGAAACATGCTTGACAAGTTAAAAATACATAAAGACAATTGTACTAGGAAAGGTGAACCAACAGACAGAGGAGTGGGAGATAGCTGCAGAGATGCAGTGCAGAGATACAGTTGGGGGTGAGATCACAGGCCGCTGTTGGATTACTCTAGGCTTTTGTAAGGAGTTTGCTTTTATTGAGCAGAATTTTAATCCGTAGGAGGGTTTTGAACAGAAGGATACCATGACTTATTCTATGTTTTAAAAGAACTTCTGCTGGCTGCTGTATTGAGAATAGTCTTTAGGTGAGCACTGAGGGGAAGCACAGATACCAGTAAGGAGGCTACTATATTAATCCACAGGATAGATTTTAGTAATGTTGACAACAATATTAGCTACAGAAGTGGGAGAAGGTAGTTTGAGTCAAAATATATTTTGAATTCAAGCCTATAGGATTTGCTAATGGAATCAATGTAAGGTATGAGAGAAAGAATTTAGTGAGAGCTTTAAGAAAACCGTTGCCAAGATCAGGTTTCAGAGATGAAGTGGGAGGGAGAGATATGAGTTGGGTTTTAAAAATATGAGACACCTATTAAATATCAAAGAAGATTATATGAAAGACAGCTGATTAGGTGAGTCTGGAAATAAAAAGATTTAAGTGCCATAGATATTCCGAAAACAAGAAGGATGGATAATATAGCTATAAAAGAGGCCTAAGGAGTGAATTCTTGAAACTCCCATATTTAGAAGTTACACATTTGAGAAAGAATCAGGTAAAAAGAAAAAAGAATAGATCAGATTAGAGGATAATCAAGAAAATGAAGTGATAAATTGCACACCAAGAGAAAAACTTCACACACACACACACACACACACACACACACACAGAATGGTTTTTGGCAAAAGATCTTTGAAAAAAGCTATTTTTGGTGAAATAGCAATAGCAAAGTCCAGACTGAAATGGATTCAAGAAATAAAAGAATGGTAGGAATTGAAAACTTGAATATTGAATATGGGACTTAAATGAATTCCTGACAAACTGAACATGGTGTGTGGGAGAAAGAAAATTCAAAGATGACTGTAAGAGTTTTCTTCTTTACAGTTGGAAGGAAGAGAATGGAATTTAATGACAGGGGGATCACATTAGTCAACCATTTTGAGGAGTTTCATTTTTTTCTATAAAGAGAAGCAGAAAAAAAGGGAACATTCCATCCCTCTGGATTTGACACATTTAATTACTATTTGAATTCTTGTTGTGAAACCAGTGGGATGTTTTTCAACCCAGTGTATGGCCTCTATATTCTTCTTATTGAAAATTGGAACTGTATTTGACTATCAAAAAATCTTCCAATAGTTCCCTTTTTGTGTGTGTGTCTTTACTCAAAGACTACTGGCATTGATGAAAGTAACACATTTTTTTCTTTTTCAGATATGCTTAAAGATGTTTGATGTGTGTTTCTGGGAATATAGTAGACATACCATGAAATCATCTCCTACTTTTAAATTTTTAGAAATTCTGGAGAAAACAAATCATTTTTTAAAATGCATTTCTCAAATATCATAATTAAGAAAAACTCCCCAAGGCTACTAATATATACAGAAGTAAAATATATGAGAGACATAGCTAAAAGTCAAGAGGGAAAAATGGAACTATGCTGTTGTAAGATTGTTATGTAATGCATTAAGTAGTGTCAGTTGAAGGTGGAATGTGACATAATTATCATTTGTAGAATATTCCATCCAACAACAGTAGAATATACATGGAATGTTCTTCAAGATAGACCATATTTTGGAGGGCCATATAAAAAGTCTTAATAACTTTAATTTCTGTCACCAAAACAAGGAGGAGAGAGGGGGGTAACATTGCCTTAGTTCCTCTCAGTACGGAAATGAAAATCACAGAAATGCAGATTCAATTATTTGAATCCTAGTTTCTCCTCTTACCCCTTATATGCCATCAAGTTTATTTAATATGTGAAACCATGACTTCTGAATCTATATAGTGGTAGTACTAATGTGATAATACTCATTTTTCATCAGGTTGAAAGAAAAGTTAAATGAAATTGTTTTATTGAAGTTCGTTAGGTAAATATTGTATAAATTTTTTCATCTCCTACCAAAAACACAGCTGTTTCAGGACACCAAAAATCTAAATCTTTCCCAGTGAGTCCATTTTCATCAACTTTCTAATTAATTGGAAATTAGTATTTCCAATCATGCACTATTAGCTATAATTTTCACAAAAGTCCTAAACTCTCTTTCATGAGAAAAGTCTGGAAAAATTAAAAGCATAAGATGCTTTGGTTTCAAAATTGAAACCTCTCAACCAACATCCTTTTAATGTGAAGTTATTTATTCAACATTTGCTATTAAAGTATTCCTACTAAAATCAATAGAGTTCAATTCATCATCTATTTCTTTCTTGCTTTAGAGAACTCAACACACTGATTTTTTTTACTATTGGAAGAATTATACATATCACACAGTTTTTAAAATGTAGATAGTTTTTATCACAAAACAAATTACGTACGTATATACATAGAGGTGGGAGATTGATTAAATCATTTTTTCATTCATAATATAACAACATCAAACTTATTTTTAGAAAATTGACAGAAAAATAACAGATTACAGTAAAAATTTTAGATTATTTAAACAGTATGTAGAGTAACTCATGTATATGTGAGAAAAAAGCTTGGAAGCATATATTTTAAAATGTTAACAGTGAGTATAGGATCACAGGTGATTTTTATTTTCATGATTTTTTGCATATTTTGAAATAAATATACATTAGTTTTGCGGTGAGAAAAATGCAAGAAAAATGTATTTTAAATTAAATTGTTGATTGAATAATGGAATGGTTGCATTTATAACTATCAAGTTAGATAAATATGCAATTAGTTCAACCAGATGCCTTACTTTCCCCAGAATTGACTAATGTTTGGTTCACTTAAATTGATTAACAATTTGTTCTGGTACATGTAGGTACTCTCTAAGAAGTACTTTGGAAGAAACTCTGTGCCTTGAACATAGTTTGCTTTATTTTTAACAGTAATTTTTCAGAATTCATTTATTTCTACAGGTGCTGCCTTATGAATATATCATTTGTCCATTGGGCATTCAAGTGGTTAATAGACTAAATCTCTCTAATTATAGAGGAAATCAAGATGTGTTGACAGCCCTGCTATTTTAGGGGAGTGACGACCCTGGGTTCCTACCACATTCTGACATTCAAGCTACACTTGTTAGTATCAAAAATTCTCTGTAAAAATAATCTCTGGAAGAGCCTCATAGAAGAAAAAATTGCATATATTTTATCATATTTGTCTAGTCAGCTGTGACATCAGTCCCCGCACATCCTTACACATTTTAAATCCCAAGAGTTAGCAACAGAATGCAGTGCATTCATCGCCTCTAGGATCCTCTCCTCTAAAGGTTGGTGTCCAGCTGCAGAAAGGCATAAAGCTGAGAAGTGAGAGGCTAGGTTCTGGCCTTGGTTCTGATTTGTGACCCTATTGGTGAAACTTGAATGTAATTCACTTTTTAGTTAGAGAATTAGACTAAATTTTCTCCAAGCTCCATTTTGGATTTAAATTTGTGTGACTTTATTTTTAATTAATTGCTGGCTTTAGAAAGGCATTAGTTCAGTAAGCCTTTAGGACATTTCCATTTCTCTTAAACAGTAACTTTGATCCTTTCACAAGGCTAGTTTTCATGGCATATTTTCTGTATTAATTCCCAAGTTTCATTTTAACCATCATCAGAAGAAATAGTTTCTCACACAAAAGTTTGGACACTTTTATAAATATTTGTTTATAAACAATTTCCCATAATTTGGTAGGTGTGGCTACATTATTATATATTTATGATATCTACTTATCAAGACACACACATACATATTTATGAAAAAGCTGCATGAACCTTAATTTATGAAGCTTTCTTGACTCCTATATTTTACAACTTCTGATGAAATGAAAACTGCATTTTCTTAATACTGATTAATTTTCTTGCTTCATTAATCAAACAGGAAAATTTAGGAAATATATTCTTTTATGCTTCTCAGATTTCTAATTTGTTTAATGGAGTTCTGAATAATTAAGAATAGTGCAGCTAATTTAGCTAAAATAAAGTAAGCTGAAAGATTCATGTGGAGCTTTTTCTTATGGAACACACATGGTCCACTTATTAGAATTAAAACAATTCTTGGAACTTTGTGAAAATTTTGGAATATAATTTGCATTTAAGGTTACATTTCAGGATTTATTAAGATCAACCATGTTTGTTTAACCCTAAAATAAGTGTACTGATTGATTCCCATAAAAAATTTCAAAATTGACAAAAAAAGAATATTTCCTCCTTTATTTTCTAAGAGATCTTGAATGATTGACAACATATTTGAGCTCATTAAATCAATAATCCAGAAAAAAGTTAGAAATTATTCAGTACAGTTAAAAGCATCCAAGTGGAACTCACTTAATGACTTCAATTAAATGGTGGCTAAAGTCATTTCTTAAAAGGTTTTTTTCTGGTAATCACTGTTTATCATGTCTAAAATGTGAAAATTTGGGAAGTGTGTTTCAGTCAGATGTTTTAGTATAAAGCTAACCAAATTCAGGTCACTTTTATCCCAACTATAGTTGATTTCAATTGTCCTAACTTGTTTAGAGAACTGTACTTTTTCATGCTCATAATATATGTGTGTTTATGAATCCCTTTATCAAACGTTGATTTTTTTCAACATGGGAACCTCCCCTTAGATATATAGTAGATTTCAGCATTGGACTCAGATCTCCTATAACTTCTCTATCTTTGACCTTTGCTTTGTAAATTTGCCTTGCTCTTCTTTTATAGGTGTACATAATTCCCTGTCCCTCTGCTCATTATGTTTTGGCCAGTGGGATGTTAGCAGATCTGATGCAAGGACTGTTGAAAAGGGTTTGTGTGATTGGATTTTGTCTTGTGTTCTTGTACCATCAGTGAGAAGAACATGTGCAACTTGCCTGCTGGTCACACAAGAAGGATAAGAGATATAGAGATGTCCAGCCTAGAGTAAGTCAGCTGACTCACTGACACAAGAACAAGCCTGGCATATATGAGCCAAAACTTCCAGCTGATACCCAGATTTATGAGAAGTAAACGCATATTGTAGTATGCCACTGAGGTTTCATGGTTGTTTGTTAAGCATTAGATGTGTTATAGCAAACTGATAGTATATCTTTCCAAAATCATCAGCCATATCAGTAACAGTTATAGAAAGACTGTCTATCTCAAAGATAGCTTTCACAATTGATATTGATTTATCTGATGAAAAGTAAGTGTCTGGAGCAGCAATGGAGAAAAGAGAAGGATGAAACTGCAGTATATACAGACTGAATTGATTCTTTTTTTCAGTCACATTTCTGACTTAAACTTGCCTTGTTTGGGGGTTCTTGCCCTCTCCAGGGTCAGAACTATTTCCTAATCGTTGATTTCATTTTATTACTTTTTTCCCTCTAGCTCATTAGGCACTATTCCCCTGCCTGATTTATGTCATCTAGAAAATTTCCTATTTATTGCAGCTAGTTGGGGTTTTTTATTTGTTTGGTTTTGTTTTGTTTTAATTCTACATAATTGTATTATGATATCATAGGAGAGATAAATGAATGTGCTTAATCCAAAAACCTGAAGAAGACTATCATTAGGAGGTGGATGGTCTCTACTATATTGTCATCACTTAAAAAACTGAATTTCCCTTAGTGCACTTTAGTGAAGAAGAATACACTTGGCATAAAGTTCAGTTGTTTTAGTCCTTATGGCCAGGAAAGTAATGTTGAAATGTAATAATTCATTCTCTATTACATTTGAGTTATTGTCCCCTTGTTCATGGTATATTTTTTTCAAAGTAATACTGCTTTTTAATCATGTATTTAAAATGATAGCTAAGTTGCCAACTTGAAGACATCTTCAAATAATGAACGTGTTTTCCATTCTATCAAGCAATAGTGTAATAAACACCGTGCAGGGCACACTACTATAAAACATTTCAATATATTTCTTTTGAGTATAATTATTTTATTTGTTAATTTAGTATTTTATAAAATTATTCATTAACTGTGTCTCTGAAAAACTAGATTCAAGTTAGAGGTCTTTACAATAATATTGAAGAGATTAGTTACAAGGAATAACAAAATTCCCATTCTTTGCAACTTGGTGGATCAATTTAATGAAATCTGAAATCTGTTCAGATTTAACTCTTTTAAAATGTCAAAGAGTTTGTGCACAGAGAATTCAATCATATCACATTTATATGGAGAATTTTGGATTATGCAAAGTAAAGCATTTATTATTTATGGAGTGTAGCAGTAATTATAAAAGTTGGCTTTTCTACCATATTAAAATTCCACCAAGGAAATAAAAACTAATACCCTTCCAAAGAGTGAAAATTTTTTTCTACTAGATATACATTAATTAAAGCAAAGTTAAATGAAATTTAAATGCATGTTATCATTGTTTGCTAAAACAATAAAACTACCTGATCATGCAGTCATTAGCAGGTTTGAGTAGTTTGCTCTGAATTAATTCCACTCTGTTGGGAGATAATTACGAAATTTTCTAATTTTTAAGGTATGCTGAGACAGGAAATTATGTTTTATAAGGCATACTACTCTAAATTGAATTATGGTCAGCAGAAACTAATAGAACACAGAGGCTACACTTTCAAGTATCAGGCCACTCTTGTCTTGAGTTATAAACAGTTAAACTTTTATACCAAATACCAGTCCCATAATTGGGAACCAGTTTTGTTTTACTTCCAAAATTTATTTTGGTAAAACTAATGAGTCTATTAAAAAAATGATTTGAGGCTAAAGACACTGTGGTTCCAACTTCAGCTCCATCAATTCTTTTAATAATAGTAATTTTTGTGATGGTCTTCTATTAAAATGTTGTTCTTAGCTATTTGTTTACATTTTCAAATGTGTAGACATTTTCACTGTCATGAGAAATGAAGATGTTTTTAAAACTTTTATACGTTTTTATTTATGACATGGGTTATCTTTCTTACAGATACTTCTGATACTCTTTTTTGATGAATAGGTATATAATTTTATATTTCTTCTTTAATTACTCCATGTGTTGCTTTATATTTTGAGTATAACTTCAGAACAGTGGAGTGATAGACTTCATAGAACATCACTACAGGAGTAGCAAAGACTGCTATCTGATAACCTATCACCTTAACAAATCTAAATTTTGTTGAAGGTATCATTGTACCCTGCTGAAATACTGTATTCTGTAGCACCACCTAAAGGAATAGTGGTCAATAATACCCAAATGAAAGTTGATATCTGACACTTCCAGAAAGTTTCAGAAGACAGATTAATTTGGTTGGTACTTTTTGTCTTTGATATTTCTTTTTTCTTCCTGGCTAAAATGTGGACATCATGAACTGAAGCTGTAGCTGCTGGCTTAAAACTGACCATAAATGAAATAACAGATTTCACGGTGACCTCAGCTCAGAGATCTTTAAGCTGCTATTGTACTTTAGACTGGGACTGCTTACTTCCATTTTTCTGGGTACTTGGGAGAAAACAGAAATCTCAATCTTGTTTAAATCACCATCATTTGGAATTTCTCTTGCATACAGCTGGACTTAATCCTTAATTGTAATGCCTGATTTTAGCAACATTCTGAACCCTTGGGGGAGTATTTAAATACATCACTACCCAGACTCCACCCACTCAGGCAACTTAATAAACTCTGGGTAAGATAAATGGGTGTTGATATTTTAAAAAAATCTCTCCAGGAAAACTAATGTAACTCTCAGATTGAGAAACCATCCTTCCAAGTGTTCCACTTGGTCTATCCACTATAGAGATGGTATCTTGAGTGAATCATCAGTTCTGATTCAGAAATTAACTTTGAAAATACCTTAACTTTTTTCTATGACTTAAATTTTGAAAATGACTGTGCTAGCATTGTGGACTTTTTAATAAATATTTTTTCAGTAGTTAATTAAACAAGATTATAATTTCAAAAGTCAAAATAATAAGCAGTAGTTTTCTGAAATTAGCTTTCAATACCTCCCCTCTAACTAAGATACGGTGAATCAAAATATTTCCATTCTGATTGAAAATATGTGTACATGTGAATGTTCATAAAACAGAAAAATTAAAAAGATAAATGTCATGTGGGAATAAATGAATTCAAGGATATAAAATATCCCCTGAATTCTTGGTTATGTCTACTAATTTCAAATGAATCAAAGCATTGGCCTCATTCAGTGCCTCCTGTGTTAGAAATTATATGATAAATTCCCTAAAATTTAGCATAAGATTAGTATACTTTAAAACACTAATACATTTTTATTTTGAAAATTATATAGTTTTATTTTCCTTGTCTATTCTTATGATGGAAGAATTTTGATTTTTAGGTCTTCAGTGTTATTAAATTTCATGATATGGAGTTGTAGAGAATATATTTTTATATTTCTGCATAGTTCATGCTTTCTGAGAAAAATCTTAGTGAAGCTTGGGACCTAATCTAAAAGAGCAAGTCTTAGAAGTTAAGGTACAACCATGAGAATCCAAGAGGAATTTATCTAACTCTGGAAGTATGCACTTACTTTTCAAAGAGTGCTGAGAACTGAAACAGGGAGCTATCCCTGGGTTGCAAAGCTGAAGACAATATTCTTATCTTTCCCCACGAGAGATTTGTTTACATTCCAAAAAGTGTAATATGAAATCAGAATCTTCCCAAAGAATAAAATATTTTCTCCCTCCTTCAAGGAGGGGAGAAGGACAGTGTGTTCATAAGTACATAGATTCATTTTTGTGGTGTTTCATACCTACAGTGTAGACCCCATTACAAATAGGTGACATCTGGTTCTTATCACATTGCTCCAGGGGAAAGAATTAAGGCAAAGGTGAGTCAGTGCAACTATTATTATGTAAATATAATAATTAATCTGTCTCTGCTCCAGAAATCTTCTATATGCATCAGATTATTATTAATAAATATGATAATTGCAAACATAGCACATGCCTTTTGATTTAAAAATGCATTCCAAAGTGATACGATTTTGCCCTTGGTTTCATAAAATTTTAAATTTCTGATTAATTTGTAGTTTTTCCTGATATACATTGTGAGGTGAATAAGTAACTAGATACTTTTACACATGGCTACCAGGTTGGCCAAACACAATTTGTTAAAGTGTCTACCTATACCCCTCTGTTTTGTTTGTTTTGGTTTTAAGTGTTTTACAAGGATGGGGTAGTATCTGGCATTGAAGCACCTAAAGCACATCCTGTGAATATCTAGAGCTTGCACCAAATGGAATGGTACAGCTGTAGAGCTACAGTCCCCAAACCAAAAGCTCAGTCTGTCTTGAAATCTATTTTATTTGATGCTAAACTAGTACTCTCAGCTTTCTCATTCTGACAACTTGAAAGATCTCTTTTCCATTCAATTACTTTCAATTACTTATTTGTATTTAAAGTGTGTTTTTCATGGGCAGCATTGCTTATTTAATTCATTTGATAATATCTGTTCTTTTACTGGAGTGTTCAGAACATTCGCACATAATATTAACCATCGATATTATTGAATTTAGGTCTACTATTTTACCTTTTTATCATTTTTCTTCTATTTTTGATTTCTCTGTTCTCCTTTCTATGCCCTTTTATATAAATTTTTATCAAAATTCCACTTTAATGTACTTATTGGCATTTTAGCTATACATATTGGTGTTATAGTATGCATCCTTGAATTTTCATAGTCAACTGAGAGTTAATACTATATCACTTTAAGTTAAAACTGAAAACCTTTAAATCACACAAGCTTTTCCCATCTTTATGTTATATTTGTCATATGTATTTTTAACTACAATTTTTAAAAATATAAAATAATACCTTAAGTTTTGCTTTAATGTCATAGATATTTTAACTGACAAAGAAAACTAGTGCTTTTTTCCCCTATTATTTCCAATTCTTGGTGCTTTTCCTTCATTCCTCAGGATGTAAGTTGCGCTCTCACACACTTTCACATGTAAAAATAAATACATAATATATAAATACATATCTTGTAGCACAGGTCTGCTACTGGCAGTTTTTGTTAATTTGAAAATGTCTTACTTTGCTTTAATTCTTGAAGCATATTTCATTGATTATAGAATTCTAAGTGCACAGTTCTTTCCCCTTATGAAAATTTAGGTTATTTTATTTCTTACAAAGTTTATCTTGAAATTCTTCTCTCATTCTTATTGTTGTTTCTTTGGAAGTAATGCATCTCACCTTTCTGACTCATTTAGAATTTCTTTTTTTCCTTTGTTTTCAGAAGGCTTTCTATAAGTCTATGTATCAATTGGAAATAATTAGAAATTATTTTTCCTGGATTTCACAGACCTTTTTGTTTATTTGACTTGGTGAATTTTATCTATCGTATCTCTTCTCTGTTTATAGATTCCAATTTCTATATATTAGATTCCTATACTATGTTCCATATGTCTTTTACACTCTTTTTGAATTTCCTGCCTTTTTTCTCTCTGTGCTTCAATTGGGATATTTTTTCCTAAGCAGTCTTCTAGCTTATTAATCCTTTTTTATAATGTCTACTGTGTTATTGATACATCCTAATTATATTTCTGGTATTTTTTCAGTTCTATGACATAGAACAGTTGCCTATGACATAGTCTTTATTCTCCACTAATCATGATTACATAAATTCCCTGCCTAATAATCTCCAATATCTAGATCATCCATGGCTCTTTTTAAACACCTCTATATTTTTAAAAATTTAAATAGAAATTTTGTGTTTTAAAACACTTTTAAATTTACAGACAAAACGTAGAGGTAGTACAGAGAGTTCTGAATACCCTGCACCCAGTTTCTATTATTAACATCTTATATGAATATGGTGCCTTTGTTAAACTTAATGAACCAATATTAATACATTACTAACTAAAGTCTGTGCTTTATTTAGATGTCTGTAGTTTTTACCTAATGTTTCTTTTCGGTTACACTATAATTATACTTTAGTCCTGTTGGTGCTATGGTAAAATGTGGGGGAGGAGAGGCATTACACAATCTTATACATAAATCCTATTGTTTTACGGGGCCTGTGTTTCTGGTCTGTAACTTTTACAAGTATTTCTCCAATAATACAGTATTTTTTCCCATTAGATTGAAAGGGAAAACAGTAAGACTAGAGGTTGTTCAAATGTGAGGAATGCCCTTCCACCAGGTGGAATTAGGCTCTGAGGAAGTCCTTCTCCTCCAGAGTAGGCCTTTGCTATAGAAAATGCTCCGTGTGTATTCTACAATGACTGTTCTTCTCCTGCTACTGCCAGGCGTGAGGGAGATTTCTTGGATCCTGACGTTGAGAACCTGGTGTGTTTCCCAGAGGTAAAACCCACTGAAGTGTGTGTCCCCTAAAACTGCAGCTTCAGGAATTTCTCATTCTCAAGCTAATCCACACTCAGCTTTCAGCAATCAGTCAAATTTACCATGTAATTACCATATAGGAATCTACCAATGTTTATAGCTCCAGCGGCTTCTGCTCCAGGTAAGCAGATCTAAACTGTGACTTTTCAGGTTTGAGGCCAGCAGTTTGCCCTGCAATCTCAGTTCTCTAATAGGTTAAAGAAAATTATCACTTTTCAGTTTAAGCTTTGCTTGATGTAAATGTTGGAGTAATGACTTCTAAGCCGTTTTTATTTTGGACTTGAAGCCAGCATTCCTCAATTTCCTTTAGTAGAAACAGAGCAATGACTTGTGGGTCTTTTTACATTATTTTGTTGATTTTGGTTTGGTTTGGCTCTTTAGGGTCTCCTCTTTTGGAATGCCTGTGATCTCTTTTCGAATGCCAGAAACTTTTTAATAAAAGCTGGTAAGGCTCTACCTTATGTTCTCTCAGAAGGATTTGATTTTCTTCTGGAAAGCAGCTAGAGAACGTTTAGATCACCTTGATCCAGGTAACAGTGTTAGTACTAGTTATTTTCAGTTGCTGGTTATTTTCAGTTGCCCTTCCTCATGAAGAATAATTCTTCGTGGTCTTAACTATTCCACGATTTCAATTTGATCCCCCACCCCCACCCGCACCCCACCCCTTCTTGCTCGCTTCTTTATCTTTTTCTCTTAACCAAAAAAAACCTTCATCTTGGTGGGACCTGAATTCCAACTTCTGTCTCCTTAGCATTGTCAGACTGCTGAAACCTTTGTGGAGTCAGTCACATAGCTACTGCTTCCTGCTTTGTGTGTTTCACTCTTTATATATGCAAGTTAAGAATCAGCAAATACCTTATTATGGGCTAAATTGTTGTCTCCCAAATTCATATATCCAAGTCCTAGTACCCAGTATCTCAGACTGTAACATTATTTGGAGATAAGGTCTTTAAAGAGGTGATTGCGTTAAAGTGAGGCCCTTAAGGTGGGGCCCCAATCCAATATGACTGCTGTACTTACAAGGAGAGACAGAGGGGGACCAGGGATGTGTGTGCCAGAGGGATGACCATGTGAAGAGACAGCAAAAAGGCAGCCCTCTGAAAGCAAAAGAGACGCCTCAGAAGAATCTAACCTTGCTAGCACCTTGATCTTGGACTTCCAGCTGCCAGAACTGTGTGAAAATAAATTTCTGTCTTTCAAGCCAACCAGCGTGGTATTTTGTTAGGGCAGCTTTAGCAAACTAATACATACTTTATGAGCAAATCTGAAACAGAATTTTAGTCTCATATCTATATAGTTCTCATTTTCCTCATGTCTCAGTTTATTTGGCTATATCATAGTATAACCTCACTATTGTTAACTGGGATGTTAACCTAGGATGTTAGTAAGACTTGGGATGTTACTTTCTGTAAGCCTGTACTTTTCCTGTTATGATTTGGAAAATCATGCAAAGGGTTAAGCTGAAGTGAGTATAAGGGCTCAGCTCAGTATGACATTCTTCTCTCAAGAATTTTCACCCCTTGAATGTTGTCTGCCTTGTGCCTTTTTCTAGGTTTTATAATTGATCCTTGTTGGGAGTGTTAGTCTTGTAAAAGCTGCTCTAGCATGAAGCTGAAATCTCTTAGCTGTGTTAGGACTGAATTTTCTATTGATGGTTTAAAAAATGAAGCCATAATAGACCATTATGGTATAGTATACTTTGTACAGTGTGTAAAGTGAGACTTGGGTACTCAAATTTTTCTGCAAATTACCCATTTTCCCCTTTCTCATTGAATGTGTATATAGCAGCTTTTAAGTTGTCACTGAATTTCCTAAGGGAGTACTTTTTAAAAAAAATTCCATCTGCCTTCAGAATTTTTTCTTCCATACATAAGTTAAGCTAAGACTTATCACAAGGTTGCTAAAAATTTGTCTCTATCTCTATCACAAGATATAAATAGATACATAGAGAGATAAATCCAAATCAGTCTATATATCTTTAATGAGAATACACTAGTATCTGGTTTAGTGATTTAAATATTTAATAAAAAGAAAAAGTTAAGCAAGATAATCTTTTGTAGTATCTTTAAGAGTCCACTGCTTCATGATAAGTACTAAAACCTTGCTAGCTTTTATTTCTTAGTAGATTTAGGTTGTACCCTTACCTGAAAATTATAAACTGCAGTTATACATGATATAGTTATATATGTTTATACCATATCCTTCATATCATCAACTTTAAATGACAAACATTATTTCAAACCACAGCATTTATTGATATTATGTTGAACTTACTATTTATTTTTTGCTACCCAAAGACAATTTAAAACTAAGAGAAGAAGCAATGAAAGTATATTATTGAGAATTTCAAATTTAAGATCTCACCTTTTTTTAAAGCACAGGCAATCTAGGTGGTTTTTATATTTGGAGCCACACTCTGATCAACCTGAGTTTCAGATTTGTGCACAACTGTCCCAAAATAATGATATTGATAACAGCAACTTCATGCTTTATGAGGCTTGTGGGGAAAAAAGAAAAGCACAATCAATTCTCTTTCATGAGATGTTGAGATCTGTAGGCCTCCTTCAAAGGAGTTCTTTGTCCACACATGGAAAGGGTTAGGGAAAAGAAGAAGGGAAGAAAGCCTCACTCCCCTTTAATACAGATTCTGTGAAAGTGGTTCAGTGAGGCAGAAAGCTTCATTGTACATCTATGATACAGGTCCTATAAGAAGCAACAAAGAAAAAGTCAATTTCGAAGGTCTTTTCAAAAAAGTAGATTAAAAAAAAAAAAGAAAAAGAAACAAACGACAACACTGAAGGGCTACTTCAAATCAAGGGTTGTACCATAAAAAAATAACAAATATAGAGAAGTGCTAAATAATTGCATTAAGTAGAGCATCTACTCATGTTGACTTCCTTTTGTAGTAACATATTCAAAAAATATTTTTCCAAATATATATATTTCCCAGTATTTATATTTCAAAGCATGAAAGCCTAATGTTCAACTTAGACAAAAGCAATTTTTGTTAAAAAAACGCACACAAAACTAGAGAGAATAACACATATGTTTGGCCTACAGTATTTTGGCCCATAGCATATTAATTTTAACATTAATTATCAACTGTAAAATTCATGGTAATTCACATAAAAATAGCCATATTTTCAGCTTCTCTTGGAAGAAAAAAAAATGTGAGAGTGCCAGGCCAACAATCTCATATAAAAACAATTTTCTGATACTCAGCTTCCTTTAGACTAAGTGTGCATTCTCCTCTGCCATAGTTTTTATTTCTCTTATCATCTCCCGAATGTGAGCTACCATTTGTGATGAAGTTGGATTACTTAATTGTAAATTTTAGAGAAAGTTTTAAAACTCACATCTCTATTAAAAGTGGAAAAATTAAAAGATCAGTGGTCCATGTGTGTCAGATAATGGTAGTAATCATTCTTAGTAAAGGTGAAGAATATTTACTATACATTTTAATATTCAAGGTGTGTTATGAAAAAAGTAGAGACACTTAAAAACTAAGCAACACTAAGATAAAGGCTGGAGTTCAGAAATATCAAATGACTAAAAGAAAAAGAAAAAATGAACTAAAAATTATACAAATGTCACTGCCATTTAGTTTCTTTTGTGTGTGTGTGTATACATTTTTAAAAAATTGAAGTATAACTGATTTACAATGTTGTATTAGTTTCAGGTGTACAACAAAGTGATTCAATTATACATATATATGCATATATGTATGCATATATATACTAGTTTTTCAGATTCTTTTTCATTATAGGTTATTACAAGATATTGAATACAGTTCCCTGTGCTATACTGTAGGTCCTTGTTGTTTACCTATTTTATATCTAGTAGTGTGCCTCTATTAATCCTAAACTCCTAATTTATTCCTGCCCCACCTTTCCCCTTTGGTAACCATAGATTTGTTTTCTATGTCTCTGATTCTATTTCTGTTTTGTAAATAAGTTCATTTGTATCATTTTTTTTAGATTCCGCATATATTTGTATTTGTCTTTCTCTGTCTGACTTACAAAGTATAATAATCTCTGGGTCCATTCCTGTTGCTGCAAAAGACATTATTTCATTCTTATTTTATGGCTGAATAATATTCTGTGGGTGTGTGTGTGTGTGTGTGTGTGTGTATACCACATCTTCTTTATCCATTCATCCGTTGATGGACATTTAGGTTGCATCCATGCCTTGGCTATTGTAAACAGCCATGAACATTGGGGTGCATGTATGTTTTCAAATTAGAGTTTTCATCTTTTCCAGATATATGCCCAGGAGTGAGATTGCTGGATCACATGGTAACTCTATTTTTAGTTTTTTTAAGAACATGTGGTTTATTTCTGATGCTGTAGTATACAGTAGCCCTTCTGTTTGGGCACTAATATCTGAACAACTTTTTCAAATTTGGGGAACTTGAAATATAATTATATATAATTGATACATGATAAATATTATCATATCAGTTGGCTTGATTCCATTGGAATGAGTGTTTTAGAAGAAGTTACTGGTTAAAAGCAAAAGAAGATTTTATTTAAAAATGGAATATTTTAATTTGAGATAATTGTATGTTTCAAATTCTCCCCTTCTGACCTTTATCTTATGTTATACATTTTACTTGTACATATGTTATAAATCCCATATTATTATTATTATTATTTTTTGTTTAGATAGTCCATTATCTTTTAAAGAGATTTAAATAATAAGAAAAATAGTCATATATTTATTCATGCAGTTACCATTTCTGCTACTCTTCATTCTTTTGCGGGGATCTGATTTTTCGTCTGGTATAAATTTTTTCTTCCTGAAGGACTTTAACAGTTTTTGTACTGTGGGTCTGCTGGATTTCTTCAGCTTTTCTGCATCTGAACTCGTATTCATTGTTTCATCTTTTGCATATCTAAAAAAATCTTAATTTTGCCTTTATATTTGGAAGATTTTTTTCTTTCAGTATTTGAAAGAATTTGCTTAACTGTCTTCTCACTCAAATTGGTTCTGATGAACATTCTGCTGTCATCTTTATCTGTAGATAATGTGTTATTTTCCTCTGGCTGGTTTTAAGACTTTATTGTTAGTTTTAAGCAATTTAATTATAATTTTTTTCATGTTGCTGTGCTTGACTTTGAGTATCTTGGATCTGTGAGTTCATTATTTTCAATTTTTTTTCTCTTAAAATTTTAAAGATATTGTTTTCATTAGTTATTAACATAAGCAACTAATTTTAAAGTGTTTTTAAACCTTAAGCAATAGTTCCCTTAACTTACACTTTTGAATTTTCATTTTTCCATGTTTGCTGGTTTGTTTAATTTAAAACTTAAATTTTAAATTTTTTTAAATTATTTTTTTACATTTTATGCAGTCTTGCATGCTGGAATCATGCTGGTACCTCTCACTATCCACATAGTTAATGTTATGATTTTTGTTTCTTACCTCAGTGTCATTCACAGTCTGTAGCTAAATTCTCTTGTTTACCAGTTGTATATTTAAACAGGCTTTGTTGTACTGAAGAGTTCTTTCATTGCATGCTTATTAGCTCAGACTGTATGGGAGGTAATTTATTTTTGGAGAACTAGAAGTTCCCCATAGTCAGCATAAATGTATAAAACAATACTGAATCTATAGCTTACTGTTCCTCTGGCTTTTTCCTAATTTTCTCTCTTTGTACTATCTCAAAATATGGTAATACCAATCATATTATATAATACTATTTATATAGCATTATTGGAAAATGTAATCTTAAAATGGATAAGGAAAGAGAAGTCCTAATGGGAATGCTGGTCATAAGAATATTACTCAGAAAGTAATGTTCCTTTAGTAAGAAACAGTTTCTTTCTCTTTAATCAGTTAAGAACCTGTGCCCCTAAAGTTAATCTGTAGATACAGTTACAAAGGGTTATAGTCACCTCCTGTATAGTTTCCAGTCTCCACAAATAGTCCTCAAGATCTCTCCCCTGCTTTAATTAATAAAAATTTCTTCTGGAACCTACAATAAACACAACTAGTTTTCAGTGCTATTGAAAATTTGCATCTCTTTGTTTGCATATCATTTCACTGTGAAATCAGGCACTATCTTAAACCAAAATCTCATAGGGTAAAACTTTTGTACCTCAGCAGCTTTGCATATCTCACTTGACTTAGTTGAATGGTGAGATTCCTAAATTCTCTTGAAGAACTGGCAGCAAAAATATTCATGTTACCTTTAAAAAAAGCAAAACAATCTAGCAATTAAAATTAATTGCTAGGGATAAAAAGTGTGTAGCTTGAAAGCCATAAATACATTTGAGTTTATTCCTTGAAAATTTAAATATTATTTCTTAAGATAATGTAAAACAGTAATATAAAATATGATTTTTAAATTCTTTATAGTAATATCAGCAGCTTTGATAAAATATAAAATGACTAGGGAACTTAGTTCCACTGCAAAAGACAGGCAAGGGAAATACCTGCTGTTTCTCTTGGCACAGTTAATAGCAGAGTACCTGCCAATAAAATCTTGGCAGAATCTTTAAACAGCAGAATTCTACCAAAGTTCATTCTCATATACTTTTAGTTTTGTTTTTGTTTAAACAAATTGATAGGAAATATCATTGTTTTATGAAGATAAAAGGTAATCAAAGAACTATTTTTTTCTTTTTTTGGAGAAGCAGTTTTAGTATAAAAAAGAGTCATCTAACATGTCTCAGTATTCCCAGTGTGACTGATAAAAATTTGATCTGCATGCACAGTTTGGAGCAAACACAAATATATGCTACTCCCTTCTTCCCCAGAACAGGACAGCTCTGCTATCCTGATACTCACATCTACCCTCAAACCAACACATGTTCAGTTCATTGTAAAGATATGGCTATGTTCCAATGGCAATCACATTTTTCAAACTACATATTATATCATCAGTTCATCTCACTAGTTATGGAGAATGGTGTCCTTTTGTGGGTTGTAAGGATTTTGATGGTTTTATTCTACTTACTTATATGGCTCCTGCACTACTAACCAATTGATATTAAGTCATTTGGTCTATCCAAATCCTCTTTTGAGGGAAAAATAATGCATTAATATATAAAAAGTAAAATGAAATGGTCCAGGTGTCTACCTTTCTAAAAAAAATTGTGAAATGTACCAAAAATCTTAGTATTCATTAATTAAATTACAGTAGCGATATTATCTATGAAGAATTTATCCTTGGTCTCTGTTGAAATAAAAAAGATTCTCTTAAGACTTTTCCTACATATTTTCCCTATGATTGCCTGGAATGCTTTCTCTGTCTCTCAGCTCCTGTTGGGAACATCACGTGTGTGTCCTTTTTTTTTTTTCCTTTAATTCTCAGTAAAATTCCTCTACTTTTGGTGAAGACTTCTCAAGTAATAGTAACAATCATTCTTACCTCTTGAGGACCCATTAATAGAATGCAAACAGCATTGTGATATACTTTCTGTAATTTAATAAACAGTTCTTCAGTTTGGCATTATTATTTCCAATTTTTAAAAAGAGAAATTGATGCTTAAAACAAATATTTTAGCAAAATTTATATACCATAATTTATATTAATTTCTATGTTGGTGTTAACCTCTTCTTTCTTCTAAAACACTGTTGATTACAGGTTCTAAATCATTTAATAAGCTCTGAGCTCCCTTGAATATACAAAATATGCATTATTCATATTTCTGTCATTATCATGCCTTGTTTAGAACCTGAAATTCAGTAAATGTTTAACACATGATAAATATAAATAAAAGAACATAAAATATTTTTTAATACTGACATTTTTAAAAGTCTGAGTGACTTCATCATTGCAAAGATGTTAAAATATTTCATACCTGTAATGTTAATATAAATTATTTTATTAATTATAAACATTGTTCTCATTTAACAATGCATGAATTTTAGTTTTCTGAATTTTGGAGTCAGCTAGAAAAAAACCCAAACACTTGTTATTGTATCAGACTGAATAAAAACCTCAAAGCATCAAGGGTGCATGAATTCAGCTGGAAGTTCAGTTAAACCTGGGCTCTTTGAAGAAACTTGAGGAAAGTTTACGGCACAACCCTGTGATTATGATATTATAATTGCCATTAAAAACTATTTGAGGGATAAAAATTTTAAGGGCTTCTTGAAAAACAAATTACTGAATTGGGTAATACATATTTCTTATATCCTATGGAAAAATAAAACTATGCCTTAGGGAAAAATTCCGATTAACACTCACCCTTTCTGATAGCTAGGGTCCATCTTTCCTATAATCTTAGAGTTCATGTTCAGTTCTGTCTAAAACAACAATTATGTCCTCAAGCCACTGCAAATGTACTCTTCCAATTTCTGAACAATGGTGTAAGAAAATATAAGAATATAGAAACCATATCACATATAAATTGGTTTATTTCTAAACACACTATTCTAAGCTAATTAAATGAATAAATCCTAACTGGACACTTTATCATCTGTATATTATAATTTGCTTTATTTAGAAATAACTTTAACCTTGAATTACTTTTGTACTGGCTATGATGTTCTCTGACTCCTTCATTTGCAATGGGCAATGGAAATTACAAAAGATATTTAATCCTTCTTTCTTCCTTTCTCTCTCTTTCTCTCTTTCTTTCTCTTTCTTTCTTTCTTTCTTTCTTTCTTTCTTTCTTTCTTTCTTTCTTTCTTTCTTTCTTTCTTTTTCTTTCCTTCCTTCCTTCCTTCCTTCCTTCCTTCCTTCCTTCCTTCCTTCCTTCCTTCCTTCTTTTGGCTGCATTGGGTCCTAGTTGCAGCACGTGGGATCTTTGTTAAGGCATGTGAGACCTTTTGTTGCAGCTCGCAGGCTTTTCATTGTGGGGAGCGGGCTCCTCTCTAGTTATGCTGTGTGGGTTTTCTCTCTAGCTGTGGCACACATTCTCCAAAGTGCATGGGCTCTGTAGCTTGCAGCACATGGGCTCTCTAGTTGAGGCGTGTGAGTTCAGTAGTTGTGGTGTGTGGGCTTAGTTGCCCCACAGCATGTGGGATCTTAGTTCCCCAACTAGTGATCAAACCCACATCCCCTGCATTGGAAGGTGATTCTTTACGACTGGACCACCAGGGAAGTCACAAGATGTTTAATCTTTATTTTCAAGGAATGACCAATCATAGGAAGAAAAGGAACATGTAAATGCGAAATAATTGAAAGCAATGCAAGTTGGTATGTATTATAATGATTATAATGACTGCTACTGTCAGTAAATATAAAACAAAAAAAGAAAAGAAAACACTTCAAGAGCATTCAGGGATCTTTATATTCTATAAGTAGTCAGGGTTTACCGAATACTGAGAAATGTTTAATTTCAAACACTTGTGATGCTTGCAGGAAATATGTGTATGTATGTGTGTGTGTGTGCCTGTGTGTGTTTCCTTTCATAGCACAGATTACTTTTACTGTGACTCTGAGAAATTGCTGAAATGATAAATCACATTTGTTATGACCTAGTTGCTTTGATACAGTGAAATTTAACCTAAAGTTTGTTTCCAGCTCACTGAAATATACTTGGAGTCTAATCTCTAGTAAGCCAGATATTCTCAAAGTTCTTGTCTATATAATAACCAGCCTGGGAAATTCTTAGAAAACTACAGATTCCTATGAACAATTCTTAGAAAAGCATAGATATTCTAATTTTTTGGCCTTGGGTTGGCCTAGAAGTCTGGATTTTAATTCATTTTCTGCCCACCCAAAGGATCCTTACATAGATGGTGGGTGGAGAACTTCCTGAGAAACATTACACTCTGCTGTCAGGTGAAAGCAAGGTTCTGGCTATCTTATTTGCTGCTGCATCGCCAGTATCTTGCAGGATTTTTTTTTCCATGAAAAAAAAATTGTGATTGTTTTTAGTGAGCAGTTTTTTTTTCCCACTAAGTATGTGTTTATTTAGTAATTTAGAACTTCCTATTGTTTATTTATGAAATTGCAATGTTCATTGTGACAATATGGATTAGCTCTGAGGAATGCAGCAATACCAAGACAAGAAAGCACATCATGAGAAACTGTTAGTAGACTGTGGTAAATGTGTCAATAAAGATAGGCATGGGGTGGAGTGAGCCTGGGAAAGGTCATCATTTCTCATACTGGGTTCAGATAGAAGACTTTCTGGAGTAGGTGATGCCTGTATTGAATCTTCACAGAAAAATTGGAATCAGTGTGTCACAGAAAATTGATTGAAGATGTTCCTGTCAGAGACATGTGACGTGGCTGCTGTGGGGGAATAGTATGGTATGGAGGATGCAGAATGAGGAGGAGTGTGGCAGGAAATAAACCAGAGAGAGAGAGACAGATGGAGGCTAGATCACTGTGAGGTGGGACAAATGACAAACTGGAGTTGGATGTTCTCTTTATGTATCATAGGGTCACACAAATTTGTTCTGGTGAATCTACAGTATTCAAATCAAAATTATAGTTCTAGCGAAAGAGCTGTGGACAGCTGGCCTGATGTGCATTCACTAGGGGATCTTGGGAAGGAAGAAAAAAGGCAGATAACTAGATCTAATCACTGTCACCTGATGTATAGGTTAGAAGACAATTGATATTTGCTAGGAGGAAGAGACTTTATCTCTGAAATGCCATTAGCAGAATGTCTCTGGTTGAGGATTGCCTACAGTAAAGAGAACCCAGTGTCTATGGATTCATGGGCCAAGGCTTCCTGGGGCAGCTAATAGAAACTGTGTAACTCTCTGGGGTACAAACTAGAGGTCTTTGAAAACTCATATACTCCTCCTGCTATAACCTCACCTAGAGACCTCATCTATTATCCTGGGATAGAGAGTACATTTCTGTATGACCTGGGGAGCTGCTCTTGATATCCTAGATTTCTCTCTTCATCATCTGAGCCAATTGATTGCCTCCACACAGCAAGTTATTAGTAAAGCTTGATACAAAGCAAGATGTTTGGTTTGTATTAGCCTGATTTGGCAATTCAATTATTTGTGTTGTCACAAGTGATAGGTTGGAAAATTAAAGTAGAATAATACCATAATTGGTTTTGAAGAGAAAAGTAGGGACATACACATAGAAAAAAAATACTGCTATGTGCCATGCCAAAATTACTCTGATCATCAAGAAAGGGAGAAGGGCTCGGTAATATTTACTATTTTGTCCTCATAAAACCAGGATAAACTAGAAAGACTTTGGGGGATAGAACAAAGAAGCAAAGACAAAACTACTTATCTTCTATTCTTGATTACTAATTATGAATTTCATGCCATAATTAAATAATAACTAGAAAATCTCATAAAAAAGTAAATATTAAATAGGATTTATGGATAGCATCATCTCTAAAGAGGTCCTGGGTAAGAACGTAAAGGTAGTTGAAATAAATGGTAGAATAACAAAGAGTGAAATTGCTTTTGTAGTGGGAAGTGGTTTTCTTGGTATTAAAAATAAAGCTTAAAATGCTGAGTTTTAATTCCTGCACACTTGTGGCATCTCCTACAAAACTAGTCACTATTGCAAATAAACTATATGGTTATAAATCCATGTCACCTCACCTATTCTATGTGATGGCCATTGCTTCATAGGAAGAATCACAGAACTGGGATAAAAACAGCCTACTTTGCTGATATAGTGACCCCTGTAAACTACCTTGTATGCTCGGCAATTATGGCAGCCTACTTCACTGATTGTTTTTTACCCTTACTGCTTCCAAAGGGGATAGGATATGTTTAAAGAGGGTAAAGAGAATGTAGATTGTTTGGTATTATTTTAAATATACAATTAAAGAAGAATTAATACTAAAAATGCTTGTGGCCAAAGGTCTTATAATAATATACTAATATAATAATATAATATATAACATATAATAATATATTATAATAAAATGATATATATTATATAATAATAAAATATAATAATATATTATATATAATCTAATAATATGTAATAATATATATATACAGGAAAGATAGTATAATGTAGACAAAAGCTTTTCTGAAGGTAGGTCATGAGTTTTTAGCAAAGAAGAAAAAAAGGAAAAAAATAAAGTAAAAAATAACTGATAAATTGATGTGTAAACCCAGAGTTAACAACAAGATCTTAAAAATCAATTCTCTGCTTTTTTGGGACCTAGTGGAATTCTCTAATTACAGAGGTAATGTGATGAAAAATCCCTGTTCCTAGCAATATGAGAGACATTCAATTCCATTCTGAATACAAATAGATCACAGGAAAAGGAAAGCTATGAATCAGTAAATAAAATATAAGAAAAAAAAAGGCCAAAGAGGAAATGTGATTTTCTAATCATTTAAGACTTTCCTGCAGACACGAGATAGCAAAAGTAAAATGTAAAACCTAAAGATATGGTGCAATTAAATAAAATAAAAGGTAAGATGTTTTAAAGTTAACCACTGATACTTTGTGCTGGAAGAGGTAGGTAATGGAGCTCCATTTGTACAAAATATATCAGTCTACACTGACATTTTCTGTTACACTTATTTCTACACTGAGACATCTATTTATGAAAAAAATCAAATCAAGCAGAGAGCTTTCAGATATTAAATGCAGCCTGGAAAACAATTTGTTTTAAAAATTCTTCTCATTTTATCTATTTGCTAGAAGAATTTATTGCTCTAAGGAGATAATAATTTTTTTTTCGTTAATATCAACTAATCAACCTAAATTTTAAACAAATTGAAATTTTTAATGTGATCATTGGTTTAAAATATATTTTAGATATATATACATATATAAATGAACAAATACTGTAAATTGCATTTTAGAATTAACTGAATGTGCTAGTATTTTAATAAGTTAATTGTTAAAAATTTTTTTTCCTGGTTATTCATTTTTTGCACTTTAAGGTAAAGTGGCCTTTCCTTCTTTCCTTCCTTCTTTTTCTTTCTTTCCTTCCTTCCTTCCTTCCTTCCTTCCTTCCTTCCTTCCTCTCCCTCCCTGCCTTTCTTTTTTAAAACAACATTACTATCCATCATTATTATTATCAAACACCAATATTTAGTCCAATATTATTTACTTTACAGCCAAGAAAATAAGATTCCAGCATATAAAATAATGTTTTTAATGTTAACACAATAAAGAAATTACAGAGTCCATTGTAATATTATTTTAGAGTAACAGGAAGGGTTATTTATTTATTTTGAGGGGAAGGAATTCCTTTTTCATAGTAGTTTTGAAAACCAGATAATGATCTAAGGAGAAAAAATGAGCCTATTGCTTCATAGCCACATCTCATTCCAACTCAAATATAATATCACTCGTGGTTTTACTTTGTTGGTTATTGCTCTTCACTCCTTTACTTATGTGTTTCAGTTGGAAAGAATTAATATAATATTGATTACTCAAGGAGTTTATTTGGCAGACACATTGATATAATGTATTTAGTAAAAAAGGAGTTAAATTTGAAATATATTGAAGATATATATATATATGTATGTATTTAATGTTATTACTCTTACTCAACCAAAATTGCGTCGACTCATCCGTGTGCAGTAAAGCAATCTATTAACACTAGGTTGTGATGAAGGAAAGTAGAGCATTTATTGCAGGGTACCAAGCAAGGAAAATGGGCAGCTTATGCTCAAAAGACCCAAACTCTCCAACAGCTTTCAGGGAAGGGGTTTTAAAAGCAGTGTGAAGAAGGTGGCTGCAGGGTGCGTGATCAGCTCATCATGAGTCTAAGATTGGTTGGCATCAGGTGAAATTTCAGGCATCATCAGCCTCTGCTTTCAACCAGTCTAAGCTCTATGTTCTTGCCATCAGCAGTTTTCATCTGGTAGGGTTCTGCTTCCTACAAAATCAACTTAGGAATGTGTGTTAGACCTTTATACATATATTTTCAAGGAACTATGAGGTCAGCAATTCTACTATGTGGTGAGTTTATAGTCTAAATTGTTACCAGCTTCCCAGTCCAATGGCATTTCTTTGTTTTCTTTATCTTCACATTTCCTAATCACTAACTCTTGAATCAGCCTTTAGAGACCTCAAGGAGGCCTGGGACACTAAAGCAAAAGCCTTTTACTTAAAAGGACAGGGACACGGGGGCTTGTATACAGTTTCATTACCAAATGTGTAGTCAATTCCAAAATGAAAGCTTCCATAAAACCCTACCACTGGCATATGGGTTCTTTAGTTGACCAAATGGAAATCTTTGTTAGAGAATATTTGTTGTAATATGTTTCTCTAACAAATATTTTAAGATATAATTTCCTGCAACTTGTTCAATGGCCTTTCCTGGACCATACAAACTAAATTTTAGTTTTCAGTATATCAATATCCTATGACTTTTAACACCATTTCCTTTGTAAAGTTAAATAATTTCATCATTTTGATTTTACTTGGGTGAAGGCAAGCTTTCATTCTTCAACTCCATTTCAATCTTCTAAAAATTCTTACTGAAAGCTCAAATTCTAATCCTCTATATCTTATTTCAATAATACAATCAACATTCTTGCTCTCATGGAATAGAGTCTTTGAAATATGAGAAATCAAGAAAACAATCTGCTCTATGAAATTGGGATTCTAGAAATGAATGTATAATATAAATGGGCATGTTTTTAATGGTTTCAGCTATAACAATTTCCTATAAACGGATTTAAAGAAGTCAGAAGTGAACCACATGATTTTATGTATCCTCACTATAATATATTTGATTCACTTTGTCTCTTTTTTAATGTATATTATATATGCATGTGTCTGTATGTATATTTCACTGGTTTGAGATTTAGATATCAAATTTTTTCAACCAGTGATTCTGGTCTTGCAGCTGTGGACTTGGACAAAACTCTCACTCATTCCTGATTTATCTTCCATGATTGGAGCTCCTACATAAAGTATGTATCTGACAAAATGAGGAAAATATTAGGGTTTGTAGAGAATGATTAGTCCAAGCTTTTAAGAAGCCTTTGGTGTTAATATCTGAAGTTAAAGGAATTAATAATATTACATTCCACATAAATTACATGTAAATATAGATGTTTAGTATTTTATAGTTTCAGCATGCTTAAATGTTAATTTATTTTGCCATGAATATTTGGTGACATCCCTGTTATTATAATTTTAATTATATAATAAATTACTCAGAATAAGTTCTTCTTTTAAAACTACCTAGACCATACAATTTAATGGACACAACATTAAAAATACTTCCTATTAATGTTAAAGAGTTTATGGCTTGAAATTTGATATTATGACTATTTTATCTGAGTATTGATATTCACAAAAGAAATCACTTAAGCAGTTCTACTATGATTTCTAAGTTAAAATAAATCTTTCAAAAATCTCAAATATGATCTTGAAGTGGGGACAAGTGCAAAGACTGGGACATTCTATGTAAATTGTGCACTTGATTGATGGTCTAAAGTTGAAGGAGTAGTAACAAATTTTACTGGAATAATCAAATAATACAGAATTCAACTGCATTCTTCCTTCTACATTTTGTCCCCACAGTGCTTCAATTCCTTCTGTGTTATTTGTAGTTGTTGTTGTTGTTGCTGTTGTTGTTTTGGATTATAATGACCATTATGAATGCTGAAGTGTTTTCAGTGAAAAATGAAATTTTATTGATTTGTTTAAATATGACGTTTTATCTTTCTGACCAGTGAGAAAATAATCCTTATGTCTCCTCTGTTTGCAATAGCCTAAAGCAGAATTCAAGAACAAATATGTTGTATCCCAGTTTATCCAAAATCTAACTACAATAATGGAAATACTCTTAATTCCTTAAAATAATTGTTTCATCCTATAGGGTAGTTCACATAGTGAACCCTTAGTACTCTCAAAGAGCCATGGAAGGTAAAAAGCCTATAGCCTGAGGATATCCTCTTCTGTGTGCTGCAGAGAACAGAGTGAACCATCAATTAAAATAATAAGACAGAACCATTTAAAATAGAAATATGGAAATTCTAAGAATTACAAGGAAATCATGCACTTCCATATGACCTATGGATGAGACTAGCTTCTTCATGGCAATGATAATTTAGACTATCTCAAAAATTTATTGATGGGAAAAGCGTGGTGAATTTGAGAAGAAAATGCAAGTGTCTTGGCTATCTCATTGTAGAAGGATCAGTATATGAAGAGAAGCACAATTTGTAATTACTAAAATTTATTTTCCTAGCCTTAACCTACTTATACTTAATATTACCCATTATACTATGCAATCATTTGTCTATAATTAGCACTCAGACACATACATTGACACATGCATAGTGTTTTGAATAATCTACAATAATCTATGATAATTTTGAATAATCTATCATAATCTATGATTTTTAAATGTTTAGAAATAGGATGAAAATTTATTTTATCTTATAATTCATATAATATGCTTATCACATATTCATAATTTGATATTTATTTTGAAGGAATGGGAATTTAAATGAATTAGGAGAGAGAAGGGAAATGAAAACAATAGATTTTTTTTTAACTTGCAAAATTCTGGTATTTTAATAAAATGCCATTGTAAAATGCAAAATGCACTTTTTGCAGTTTTTTCCTCCTACAAATATAAGGCTATGTATAATTAAAATATAATATTGTAACTATGTTGAACATAACATTTTAACATATGTATTATAATTTAAATTTTTACCAAAATGCTCCACGTGTTAGGCATCTCTGCTTTAATTTTTCTGGCATCTCCTCTACAGAGAATTTCCCTCCCAAGCATACCAAGTGTAGTTTCTATAAGGCTATCATTTTTCACCTGCCCATGCCCCCTCTCCCATGCTTCACCTCCCTTCTCATCTCCAGTCATCAAGTAGTCTGCAGTGTTGCTGAAGAACTGAACTTAGTGTTAGATAGTATTGCAGAATTGCAATTAAAAACAAAATATTATCTCCCACCCCAGAAATCCTTTCCACAATGGTAGTAGAGAGAGAGAACAACTTTATTGTCGAAGAAGCATCAAACCAGAATATGATGCCCATAACAGACAATCAGCTCAGACGTTGCAAAGACAGAAAAGAAGTTCGTGCCCTTATATATCCAAGCAGATACAACCCATGTACGTTTTCAAGATAAACAATAACTAGTGCTCAAGTAAGAGGACTTGACAAAGCCATTTTTTCACACCACATTCACTTAATATTACCTGATAATTGGAGTGGCCATCTGTGGGGTGAATATTTGTATTAATTAATTGGTTTTATCTCTTCTCCTGTCTTTGTGACAGGAGGAAGTTTTGAAGTTTAGGGCAAGGCTCCCACTGAAGTTAGGCTCCTACCCTCCCACAGAAACTGGGAGAAACTCTCTTGAAGTTTGCATTCCAAAGAGATATTTCCAGGTCCTTGAGGTAGACATTCCTGGGTAATAAACCTGACAAAAGGCCAATCTAGTCTTCAAAAGGATTTATATACATTTCAAACAGGAGAAAGCACAAGTTTTCTCAAGCAAATGCTCAAAGAAAAAGCTGGGGAAGGGAAATGTATTCTCTTATTTTCAAGAGGGAGAATTAAGTCTCATTTTTAATTTATATTTTTGCTTACAGTAGAAGCACAGGAGTATCATTTGTTTGAATTTTCTTAAGAACGTTTTTATATGATGATTTGCCATCATTTCCTTTAAAAAGTTTCTCATGAATTGTCATGCAGTAATTTTTTTTCTTTCCTCTTACTAGCCTTTTTGCAAGGCAAAGGTGAAAGAACTATTTAATAGGTTAAAAGTAAATTGGTAAAAAAATATAATTTCTGATTCAAAATTTACCCTTTGTTTTACATTTTATTTCAATTTTAATGCTTAGAGTTGATGTTTGATTTTAGGCATGGTGAGAAAGTAAGCTAATTTAAAAATTCAAATTGAAATCTCTGTATTACACAGTGTTTGATCAAAGTCACATTAATTGCAGTTTGTATTAAACCCCTAGATGCTGTAGAGTACATTTCTGAATAATGACAGCCCTCGAGGGTTATCAATTATTACAATAGAAGTTTTTTTTAGAGGAACAGTTTATAGAATTTCCAGTTTCAGTGATTTCAGAGAGTTCATTTATTAAGCAGTTAACATTTTTGGATACCTTTTCAAAATATTCTTATTGAATACACGTATCTTTGACCCAAGAGTTGTGTGACTTGGGAACTATCTTCTATTCAGAGTTTGTTTTCTTCTGATTATAGAGTTACTGATACTTGCAATATTCATATACGGAGCAGAGATCTGAATCAAGAGCTGTAGAAAACTTATAATACACTATCCTTACATAGAGATTGAGAAATACATATAAAATATATCCTATTCATTAATATAAACTCATGCCACAAGACTGAAATAATCTGCATATGAAGCTCATTCGCAAAAACATTTGATGAGATATTCTTTTCGGTTAAACATAAACACTCAAAGTGAAATTGCAATTTATGTGTTAGAATGATACACAATGCCATATTTCAAACAGTCTATCTCTTGCTTTACTTTAGATTATTTGGAAAATAAAATAATTTAAAAATAGAAATAGAAATATGTTTTCATTAATTTAGTACAATTTTTTTCAATTTATGCTTTTTTTTTTTTTTTTTGCTCTGTGTCAATTGACTAATCTATTTTCTCACTGGCAGTCACTAATGAATACATAATTCTACTAATAATTATATTCAAAACACACTGGCATCCACGTTTTTGAAATAATAGATTTATGACTCTTGAGCCTTTCTTTTTAATTGCATTTTGTCCCATTTCACCAGAGGACCTTTCCTCTTGATCTTTCATTTCATGTCACTTTGCTCACAAAGGTTTTAATTACTAAGGATTTATTTATTTATTTATTTATTTATTTATTTATTTATAGTCTCAAGCCCATAGTTTAAATTTGTTTCTCAATAGTAATTTTCTATGATCACAGAACAGTCTAGATTCCAGAGGATTTTCTCTCTCACAGTTTCTCACCCTAAATCCTGTTTACTCATTTCAAGCCAGTCTTGATGGAAGTATGTGCATGTGGCAAGCACCAGATAGAGCATTCTTGTACTCTTCACAAAGGCATTCAAGTAATTTTTTGCATTTCTGTAGTGACATCACCTGTCTCCAAGATATGTGATGTGGATCCTTCATTATGAAAAAAATTAAAGAAAAAGTGCTCAGATTGAAAGGATAAGCGAATGGGTTGAATTTCATACTTTCCCCTATACTCATCTTTCTTTCACTAACCTGAGACATCCATGTGAAACTAGACGAGCTTCTGCAGAAAACACATAAAAACTGATGGAGATAAAAAAGATGTTAATACTAGGATTCCCACTGAATGAGACTGCAATCAGTAATTAAAAGGTAGTAGTATTAGGAAAAAGCAGGAGCTCTGTGGTATGTTAATCTGACTTTAATATATATTATTGAGTTAAAATGAGAGTGCATAGAACATATTTTTTAATTAACTCTCAAGAACATATATGACAGCTTGAAAATCAACTTTGAAGAGAATAAACTCTGTTAAAGGAACATATCCAAATTTTTACTTAATTGTCATATGATCCAAAAACAAAACAAGACAATAATGTCTCTCTATCTGTACCCCTTTTTCAGGATAATGAGCCACTTTTCTAGCACATCAAGTATTTTATTTGTCTTAAGTTTATCTTTAACTCCTTCAAACTACGTACACTGCTCTTGGATCCAGTATTCTATGATTTGCACAACATATATATTACCATTTTGTGCACACCTTCACAATTAAGGTACCAAAATTTGGGGGGGCTCCCAAATAAATGAAAGCTTTTAGATTTCTCAGATCAGTTTATGTATGCTTTCCCAGCTCAATAATAATTTCATCACATGGTATAATTCACAGCAGTCCATTTTGTTTAGACTGCAGAAATACCAAGAAAAATATTTCATGGGTTTCATATGGGGCTGTATCAGTTTTCTTTTGCTGCATAACAAAGCACTCCACAATTTAATACTTTCAAACAGCAGCCCCTTATTATTGCTCACAAGTGTATCAGTCAATAAGGCAGTTCCTTAGATCTGACCTAGCCTCAGCTAATTTCCACTGGACTCATTCATGATATCTGTAGCCTGTTGGCAAAATATGATCTCACATGGCCTCACTCATATGTTAGGGATTAGCTGGCAATCAGCAGGATTGATCGGGATGACTGAACCATTTGTCTTCATCCAGTAGGTTCTCTAGGGTTCACTCACATGGTAGCAACAGGATTCTGAGAGAGAGTATAGAACAATGCCTAAACTCAGAACTGGTGTATCATCAGTTCTGCTACATTCCATTGTCCACAGCAGTCCCAAGCCTAGTCCTCATGCAAAGTATATAATATATATATATATAATAATATAAACTCCCACTTGATGAGAAGACCTGCAAAGTCCAATTGCAAAGGGTAATTAAAACAGGGGATGATTAAGCCATTTTTGAAATAATCTATGACAAAAACTGAGGCATCTTCCAAGAATTCTTGTCATTTTACAAATCAGTAGACAGCAATAGAAAATTCAACTTTAATAGAAAAATTGTAAGCATAGCATTAAATTTGAATTAATGCCAAAGTATAATACTAAACCAAAACTAGATTGAGCAAATGTTTTGCAACCTTAGAGGTTTTAAAACAGATGAATTCCAATTTTGTTTCCTTTTATAAATAGAAATTCAGAATAATGTTGATAAATATTTTTTTCATATGTGCATTAAAATGTAGTCTTTATTACTTGACCACAATTCACTTATGATCTTCAGATACTGTATAAGTGCTTTCTGAAAAAGGAACTTAAGTGTTATGTGGTCATGTGGAAAACAAAGTGTTTTTATTGTAAAAGGAAGCCATAACAAAGAATTTCCTGATTACTATGCAATCAAATAATATTAGAAAAGTACACTTAGTTTAATGTGCCATTTATTTTGATACTGCTCTGATAGTATACTAAGTAATGAGAAATATAATAAATCACAAATACTCAACTTTTAAGACATTTATATAATGTTAGGCTGGTTTAGAAGAACAAGAATCTTTCAAAATATTTTAAATCATCATTGTTCCTTATAACTCTCTGCAGTATTAACAGTTTTTATAAGTATATTGTTTCCTTGGAACCATGCATTATAATGCAACTAATTATAGCACAACTATTTTGGATTCTTGGCTAAAAAAAACATGCAGGACTTGCCTATGGAGCTATTTAGATGTCTAGCAAATAAGTGGTTTTAAAATTTTATTCACATGTTGAATAACAACTAGGACAAAGGAAAATAAGTAAAAACGGGCCTAATTTTTTAAAAATTGTATCCTACATATAGGTGATTCATGCATAGAATAGAGTTATTTTGAATTTTCTGCTTTGATCATATACCCTCTTTTAGCTTATGCAATCTCTTACTATAGTTAATAAACTAGGATCCAGATTCCTAGAGAAAGAGAAAAGCTTGAATCAGGACAGACGTAACATTTCATGCTTCAGTCCTGCTTTTTCTACGTGTAAGTCTTTTTAAGGGTCATCAGGCTTATCACCAAATTATGGTAATGATAAGACATATTATTATTAATATGACTGCTGCATTTTACTTTTCAGATCCCGGAAAATAATATGCCTGGGCAGACTGAGGTGAGGTTAAAGAACATGGGGTATGGCAAAGGGAAAAGCTAATATATAGTAGAAAATAATGGCAATAACTTGCAAGATACAATATTTAAATAAAATATTGGACTGTTATCTATTAGTTATCTTAGTAAAGGAAATAAAATATTAGCAGGTGCTACCACTTATGAAATTCCCTTGTATAAAAGATATTTTCAAATTTTATTCTACAAGCATCTTCTAATTAAAACTAGTGAACAGAGAAACAAAAACCAACTCTCTCCACATTTTAAAATAGTTTTATTGGTGTCAACCATTGCAGTTGCTTTAACTGCTGAGCTCCATTCTCATGTGCAGGACTACATTACCCTTAATTTTTATAAGTATGGAATGACTCATGGATGATTCTTGTTTTCACGAACCTTTGATAGTTGTCCCTAATTGTCATGCAGTAATGTAATGAGGATATATTGTACATATTGTCAGATTTAGTTTTCATAGATTAATGAAGAACTAAATATTCTATGTATGGGTATTCAGGGTTCATAATTATTTGTTGCTAAAGCATATTTATTGCTCATTCCCACCAGCAGTAGGGCGACATGTTCTTTGTTGAAGGAGGATCTGGGTGGAGCATTGCAGTGTCCACAAGAATGTAGTTACTTTACAAATACTAGGCTTGCCAGAGCAAGAAAGTGAAAGAGTTACTGGTTCCCAAAATGGGTGGCTGCTTAGAAAGGTCTGCTTTACAGGAGCTGAGTCTTTTGTAAAGAGATGCAGTCATCCTAAACCAACCTGATGAGATGGAGCCAGGAAAAGAAATATACTTGCATCACTTTCTTCCATCTCTGACCTCTAAGATGTGCCCCATCCCCCATTTGTCAAACCAGATATCAAGGAAACCTGTTGGTATAGTATATATAGGTGACTCCTAAGTTTTAAGACAAGGATTGTGAGTGATATTTGGAGGGTCAAAATGCACCAAAATATTCCTACTTAATCTTACCCTAGCATGCACTCTGATCTTATCTCCTACTATTTTTGTGGGCCTTAATGAAAGTTAATAAGCCAGCTTTTCACAAAAGGTTTCCTCCCCATTTATCAGTGGGCAAAATCCCTCTGGTCTCCTATCTAGGGCATATAATTCTTGCTGCTGGTTTTCTGGGAGTAGGGAGAGTATATGGCTGGTAATTTCACAATTCAGTTTCCAGATTTCTACGTAGACCCTTGTTTTGAGCACCAGCCTTACACTCTCTCTAGTCTCCTCTTTTCTTGTATCATTTCAGTACAATTACCCATGCACCACAACTATGGTTTTCTGCCTGAATTAGTGTGAGTAGAGTCCACTGACTTCATAAAATGGTTAATTAGCGTTCTAGATGGCCCAAGTAGAGTCCCCATCAATCTATCAGATTTTAGCCCTTCATCTCCCTCATCCCCTTAGCTTCTTCTTGGGTTCCCCCTCTGTTGTCACTGTAGCCATTTTATTTATTTGTTTGTTTTCTTTTTTTTTAATTAATTTATTTATTTATTGACTGTGTTGTGCCTTTTTTGCTATGCGCAGGCTTTCTCTAGTTGTGGAGAGCGGAGGCTACTCTTCATTGCAGTGCATGGGTTTCTCACTGCAGTGGCTTCTCTTTTTGTGGAGCAAGGGCTCTAGGTACGTGGGCTTTAGTAGTTGTGGCACACAGTCTCAGTAGTTGTGGCTCATGGGCTCTAGAGCACAGGCTCATTAGTTGTGACACATAGGCTTAGTTGCTCCGCAGCATGTGGGATCTTCCTGGAGCAGGGATTGAACCCGTGCCCCCTGCATTGGCAGGTGGATTCTTAAGCAGTGCACCACCAGGGAAGTCCCATATTTATTTATTTTCTATTTTCTTTTGTTTAATAAAAATAGCTCTCCAGCAATCACTTTTCAACCTCCAAAATTATTGAAATTTCTTTTTCATAACGTCTGCTATTGTGGATATACCCTTTTGTAGTCTTTATATAATGTTAGTGCCTCTGGGAGCGAGAGGTATTTATAAATGCTTGTGGTCTGTCAGCTATGTTTTCCCAGAACCCTGAAAAATTCACTAAATACAAAAAAACGAACAAGAAAAATATTACTGATCATTAACTGAGATCTGAGGAGAAGATCTTGGTAGGGTCTGAGGAAACAGGAGATTTTCATTTCTCATTTTTCTAAACTACTGTTTTCTTAATTTATGATTCTGCTAATTCTTATTTTAACAACACAGGGCTTATTTTAGTGGACTAGTTGTCAGGTGTTATAGGAGGATAACCTTTCATATCTTAAGTCAAATGAAACACAAAGGAATGTTGCTATCATTTCTTGATGAGTATTTTTTACTTTAAATTTCATCACTTTTATCTTATATTATTTTTATTTTTACTACACCATATTGCCTTATCAGGAAAACAAAGCTCATACCAGGTAGTTTAGGAGAGCAAATACAGGAACTGGGTACATTTAGTAAAATGAAAAGATCATATGGGAGTGTTGAAGAACAGAGTGATTAGTAACTGTAGAAAGCTGCAACCTGGGACAAGAAAAATAAAAGGAGTAGGTGATATTATCAGAGGCCAGAAGTTAATAGCACCTAGTATGGGATTAATCCATGTCAGAAGTACCAGGTCAGAGTAAGACCATGGAGGTGACACAATCATTTTAGAGACACTAAAATGAGAGGAGAATACCTTGGATTTTTCTTTTCTCTTGCCCTACAGTCTCCCACCAGTGTTTCCCTTGACTGAAAGTAACAGGAAGACAAAAGGCAAGGAAATTTGGGAATGCAGAGGCAGAGAATTGATATGAGACAGGAAAAGCACATTATCAGCCACCTTCTCTTCTCTTCTTTTCTCCTTTTACTTTATTTGCTGTCTCAGAACAGCACCATGATTAAGAACTCACATTCTAGTCCAATTAGGCTAGAATTCTTGCTCTGCTACTTCGTAGAAGTATGACTTCCAGCAGCCTGTTTTACAGTCTCTCAGCTTCCATTTACTTATCTTCTAAATGAGTATGATAATAACAGGACCTGTATCTTAGAGTTGGTTTAGGGATTTAAAAAAGCCAATACACATAAAGTGCCTGGAACAGTGCTGGGCATGTAGACACCTTAATACATTTTAGCTATTATTATTACTACCCTGTAAACATTAAGAGGAGTCCAGAGTGGATCTGCTTTACAGGGAAAAAAGGTCGAATTTGAGGAAGGTTGAAGTCCTGTTTATTTATAGGTTTTTTAATAATGTCTCTTAGCTCTGGTCTGGTATCACAATAGAATCAACTAGGGAGCTTAAAATGCATTATAAGACACTAATGAAAGAAATCAAAGGTGACACAAACATTGCTGAAGGGGTCATAAGTAAACAAGTCCCCCTTCTTTAGCTCCTGTTTACTGTAGGTGGAGGAATTCAGATTTGTACATAATCACATGGGCATTTCTACTGAGATCCTGGTAGGATTTCACTACCAAGTTGTCACAAAGTTGGAACTGGTGTATGTTTTAACTTTGATACCTCTTGTAAATTTTGTCTCCCCTTTGACTATTTCCACCCTTACTGGAGACAACGAAAGAGCAGTACCATATTTGGATTTTTATTAATATCCAAGGGAGGGATAAAGTTGGCTAAGCTGAACTCACAATATCTTGATAGTTTTTGTTGCTGTCATTTTCAATAGAACACTCCAATAGATTTTACGTGAAGTCTCAAATACTATGGATTCAGCAAAATCTTTTAAAGAAATACTCAGATTGAACATATATGTCTGCTGAATTGGTGCTATATTTATTTTGTTTATAGGTATACAGCTTTTTCTTTTGTTGTTATCTTTTAATGTATATTTCAAGTTTTTCCTTCATATCATAGAATTTCCCATAATTAAGCTTCACCCTTTAAAATCATATTGTTAAAATCAGTTTTTATAGTTTATTGAAAACTAGAAAAATTATACCAAAGAACGGGATATTTTTAAAGTGTAAACTTGTATCTGTAATCTAAGATGCAAATGTTTTCTACTAAGTCACATACAGTGTGTTTTGTGCTAGTCTCGGCCTGTCAATAACCAATGTGGTTGGACCAGTGCTTGTGGTTCGTATTATGATTGCAAGATGCCCTTCAGCAATAACCATCAGGAAACATTGAAAAAATAAAGATTTATTACTTACAAGACCTGGAAATTACACAGCACACCTGGGGCCACACAGCAGGGTAGCAGGTAGAGAGCCTGAGTGCTCAAGCCTGGGGCTCTGCTTTTATTGAAGTTAAGGATGGCAGGCTAACATTTATTGAGCTCATTCTTTGTTGGTGAATTCAAAACATAAGAGAGGGAATTTAAATCTCAGGAAGAAAAAAAGCAAGTGGCCAGACTGGTCAATTATCAAAATCAACCAAGATCTCTAAAACAAAGGAGGCTCAATGTGGGGAGGCTGCTGAGCCCTTTATCCAGTTATGTGGCTGGCCAGGTGTTTATTCAAGATAGCTGGCTTTGAAGTAGATGCCTCTTTGAAGGGGATGTCATGGCAATCAAAGCTTAAGTCAGGCACTTTCGTTACAAAAAAGAAAAAACAAAAATCTGCCAGGGTTTACACTGCACGGTGTTATCTATATTACTGCTGCATTACAGGGCCATGGATAAAGATCACTGCATTATGGGAAAAACTGAACAGTTTTAGTGGGATGATTTACTCAAAGCATCAGACATATCAGTTAAGCTAAAAGCAAAAGATTAATAGATAGTGGTTGCATTTCATGTTTTATTCAAGTTAAATGAAATTTATCATAATTAAATTAGTTTTATAGAAATCAGTCATTAAATGACCCCAAATCACAATCACATTTAAAATATCCTATGCAGTGCACACATTGTACAAGAGACTCAAAAATGAATCGAGCTGGACTCAATTATCAGGCTTTGCTCTACAGATTATAACTTAAATTATTTCCTTTCTCTTCATTTGAAATAAGTTGGAAGTGATGGAGTTGTTTGGAGTTTACTCCCATGGCATTCCTAGAACTTGGGTTAACCTCTTTCATTTTTTAATCTAACTTTCCCCATAACACAGCCCTCAGAATAGGTTTTTCTTCAAGCATGTTCCATCTGAAGTACTGAGTCTTCAACACCGACCCAAAGAAATTTCCTGGTGAAGAAGCAGATTCTAGTTGCCCCAAGGATCATGATTGTTGCCCCACCTGCTCTTTTTTCATGGAAGATTCAGCAAAAGCCTTGCTTCCCCAGAGTTCCGCAAACCACTGTGACATCACCATGTCTCAACAAGCCGTCCTCTTTCAGTGTTCACACACCCTTTATTTAACCCACACACTCAACACTCATCTATCACTATCCAAGACAGCAGCCCAACCTTCTAGACAAACTTTAGCACAAGATTCAAATCTTCTCCCTTTTCTCTGCCTTCCCTTTATTTACATTAACAGAAGCATCGTTACCATCTCAAATACTTTTGACACACATTCACCTCCTCAACGCTTATGAATCTTTTTTTCTATTTCACTTCAGAAATCTTCAGACTGATGCACGATGAAATATTTCTGGTTAGAACTGTTCTACTTCTAATTCATCTTGCTCTGTGTAAAACTGCAAAGCTATTTCTTCTGCAGTAAGCACCCTATGTGCTTTTCTCATGAAATCCACTGGTTGCTAATTGTCGATAAGATTAAATGAAAATTTTCTGACTAATATTATCTACAAACTGGCCTCATTTGCTTTTCTAATCTGTGTCACAGTAATTTCATTGATAGTCCCTAGATTGTAGTATCCCTTTCATATTCAATGCTTGTATGTTATTTGTGCTGAAACTTCTCTTTTACCAGAAAAGGTCAGATCATACCCTTAATCTTGGTAAGTCCATGTCTTAACTATACTTTGAGAAAGTATTTAAATATGAGCGCAAAACAAGGACTATTTACATTAATATTAGTAGTAGAATCCCAATTTACAGTTGAAAAAAGGAGCCTGAAATTGTTTGCTGTTATAAGGTGATCAATAATTTTTACTATTTTTGAAACCTAATACGCATTCTCCTCAAATATGTAAAATCATGTAAGGATAAAATAAACCTAAATCTTATGAGGACTATAAATCAATTTTTTTCTCCATTGCAACCACTTCCCCACATTTCGAGCCATTCAGCAAATATCATTTAGATTCCTAGCCAATTTGATCTTCCCACCAAACAATTTTCCACGCTGCAGCCAGAGATATGGTTGTAAGATTTAAATATTATCATAACATTCCATAACTTTAGACACTTGAGTGATTCTATATTACTGCAGTATGGATTCCAATTTGTTAATGTGGTTTACAAGGCTTTGAAGATATTTCATCCTATTTAACTCTCTTCCACTCCTCTCCTTCATAGCCACCTCTTGACTTCTACAACTTCACATGCACCAGACTTTTGTAGTTATCCTAACATCTTATGCTCTTTCACTGATGGCCTTGGTACATCCTATTCTCTTAATTTACAACATCATTTTCCCTGACTCTCACAACAATCTTTGTCTAACTCAAGGTGTTTAACTTTGTTTCAAATCCTAGGCTAGATATCACTTCATTTAAGAATTCATCCCTTATGCTATAAGCCTTTCTAAGTACTGCAATAACACTGTACTTCCACTATCATAATTATCACACTCTCTATTATAGTTAATAGTTGCTCATCTGTATCCCCAAGTATAGTATTTGTTCACTAAGTCTGAGTAGCATATATTGATTGGGATTTATTGTTTCTTCACCACTTTCAATGTGGGGGAGGGGAGTCCTCACACAATCCAGCAGTTCTCTGACACCAGCTCAGTGTCCTATGATTCAGCTCAATTTTGATACTCTCTACCTGGAAATACTGTCAGATTCCATAGGTTAAGGGCTCAATTTCATAGAGAGCTTGCACTTCATATGCCAGTCACAAGCTCACATTGTTAACCTGTGCTCCTGACCCACTGGCTATAGACTGGAGGATCCCACAATACCCTCCTGAGGATCCCACAATACCCTCCTTTGGTTAATTTGTTAGAACTGCTCGCAGAACTAAGGAAATGTTTATTCACTAGATTATTGGCTCACTACAAAGAATATTAAAGAATATGAATCAATAGCCAGATGAAGAGATAAAGTGAACAAAAAAGGGGGCTTCTATCCACATGGAGTTTGGGGCCTGGCACAGTGGCATGTGAAAGTATTCTGAATCCCTCCTTTTGACTTTTTAATGAAGGCTTCATTATATAGGCATGATTGATTAAATCATCACTCTAGGCAGCCATGTTCCCACAGAGCTTGCTAGAAAATTGGTTTAAAAAAAAAGAGAGAAAGAGAGGGTACATTGGATCAATACTAGGAAAACTCAAATAGGGCAAATTTCATCATAAACATCCCCAACATATATGGCAAAGCCCAGCTGAGAAGATCTCTGTTCTAGGAAGCTTCTTTCACCCCTAGGCAGAGTTGTAAATGCCTCCTTTTTGGTTCTTTTCAGTCCTCTTTGTTTGTACTTATCACATTAGATGAAAGATCTGTTTATTGAACAACCACCCCTATAGGTTCTAAGACATCTGAGAGCTATACACTTCTCTATGGTGTGTGAGTGAAACTGAGTCCCCCTAAAACTGAGTTTCCCTACAGAGTTTATGATTAACCTCCCTACCCAGAACTTTATTCCTTTTCTTGAACCACCCCTGTTCCCCACAGGATTGAAGAGTATCAAAGAAAAGGTGTGATTGAAACCAAGCAGGACCCTGTGGGGCTTTCCTGGGTACAAAAGCCCCTCAGGGTCCCCGTTTTTTGTCTGTAGAACAAAAGGCTTTAGTCTTCTAGGTCTTCCTGGAGTTCCAAACAGCAGGCACAGGCAGTTAATGAATAGGACAATGGAGTCACAGGACTCCTAGTTCCTCCTGAAGGGATGTGGATAACAATCTGATGCATATCTTTGAGTTGAAGACACTACCCCCCCATCCCCAGGTGGAAGATGGTGATTACATGCTGACTACAAGCATGTGCTGACCACAAGACCCCAGGCTGGTTGGAACCAGAAGGTTAAGATTCCTGAAACATTACCCTGTTACCTCTGCGTCAATCAGTCAGAAGAAGGTCACACATCCTAAGACCCTCTCCCCTGACACTGTCTTTAAAAACCCTTGTCTGAAAGCCAACGGAGAGCTGGGGTCTCTTGAGCATGAACTGCCCACTCTACTTGTTTGGCGCCCTGCAAGTAAACCCTTAATTTGCTGCAAAAAACCACTGTCAGAGTGTTACCCAACTCAGGTTCAGCTGCTCGCCACTGGAAAGCCAATACTGGAGAGATGCATGTTGGTTGGAAAGGAAAAGTTGCTTTGTTCAGGAAGTGGGCAAACCTGGGGAGAAGGTGGACTAGTGTCCAAAAACCAACTTTGAAAATTCTACTCAACCATGAAAGGTTTTAAAGGGAGAAACATTGGTGTTGGGGATGGGGGGAGGTTTTTGTTATCTTCTATTGCATGCAGACTTACTTTCTTCTGATTGGTTGGTAGCGAGGTCGCAAGGTGGTGTTCTAGGATTCTTGTGCTCAGCCTGAAGTTTCCATCCTCCATTAGGGTGGGGGCTTTAGTTCCTCCAGAAGAACTCAAAAATATTGTTATATACATTCTTTGAGGAGGAACCAGGACCCTGCCCCATTGCTGCATTATTGTTCCTTGACTGCTCCTCCTTTGTTTCTGCATTCCTTCCATTCCCTGATAAGCAACTGTTTGAATCTGCCCTTTGGAACTCAGGGAAGGTCAAGGGGGCTGAATGAAGCCTATTTCCTACAAACAAGAAACAAGGGACAGAGAAAGGATTTGTACCCAGGAAGGCCCCATAGGGTCCTGCTCAGTTTTAAGAGTTTGACTTTTTCTGCTGCGGGCACACCAGCCCTTGCTTGGTAACATGAGTATCCTCAGTGCAATACCTAGCTTACTGTTTATTGAAGTAAACACAATTGAATGGCTGCATCTTCCTCTCTTTCTAACTTTGTTCCTTCTTATTCTTTTCAACTGATATACCAAGGTTCTGTCTTTTACTCCAAACCCCACCATCAAAATCTATCTTTTTTCCCCTCTCAAAGATCAAATATCAATCATGTATTTATTCCCCAATTGCATTTAAAGTCACTTCTGTTATCTCTCTCAAGAATATTTGAAGTGTATACCTTATCTTCATTTAGGAGTATGTTTGGTCTCCATTAAAATAATGCCATGCTTCACACCTAGACAGGCAAAAAAATTCCCTCCCCCAAATCCTGGCTAACTCCCTTTTACCTTTCAGAAGAGAAATTAAATATCACTTCTTAAAGTAAGTCTTCCTTGCCCTTCAGAGAGCGTTAAATTGCCCTGATAAAAGCCTTTGTCATCACTCAAACTTTTCTTTCATATCTCTTACTATTTAAATATTTGTGCAATTTCTTTTTGTTCAATGCTCATCTCCCTCAATGTGCTGTATATTCCTTGCAGGGGTTGGAAGACATACTCATTTCCTGCAACACTATCTTCAGTAAATAACACAGTGCTTTTCACATGGTTGACATGTTACATTTTTTTCTGAATGCCCTAAAAATTAATATAACATAGAATTTCTAGGTCAAAAGTAAACTTAAGGCGTTTTATGGTCAAGAGAGCTATTCTCCCCTCACAGTTACGTATTTAGACAGTCATGTTCTCTGCTCAGCATAAGGCTTATGATCTTCTTGAGGATCAGGCTCATGTGGAGATAAATGGTTATAGATAGGAACCGATGCTGTTCCACTTTGGCACAGATGAAATTGGAACTTGAAGGTAATAAACGATAAGATTTAGGAGTTAGACAATAAGTCTAATAAGGATAAAGGAGTTTTGAAATGTTTCATAAACCATTAGTATGATATTTATTTTACTTCTTTTCTTACTACCTATAATATATTGGTTTCGCTAAAAAGTTCATTCGGGTTTCTCCGTAAGTTGTAATGAAAAACCCAAACGAAATTTTTGGCTAACCCAATAGTATGGCCCAAATCTGAAAGATACAGATAAACAATTTTTTGTTATTAACAAGTTAAAATTATTTCATCTACATTTAAACAAATATTGTTACACGCTGGAAAATGTGTCTTTTTCAGTGACAGGAAACTCAACTCTATTGTTCTGTTTTTATTTAACCATCTGTCTTGTTTTACATTTTTCAAATTATTCAGACTAGAAAACATAAGGTGTTATTTGTGAAATAACATCCACCTGGTGGCTCTCATTTTCTTCATTCTTAAAGTGTCACCCAAAATAGTGTCGCTATAACATATTTAGTTGCTGTCACCATATCCTTCTAAAGCATATATCATATACTGTAAATGTTCTTTTTCTATTCTTACTCTTTATCTTGTTCCTTTTTATCACCTTCTCTTCAAGTTTCCATGGGAACGCTAATGGAAAAAAAATTAATGATACATTATCTAGGTGTACCAGTTTACTAATATTTTCACTGTGGGGTTTAATGCTGGGAGAGTTTTTACCTCATCACAAATATGGATGTATCCTCTTTAATGGGCATAAGAAATATTTTTTGTATGAGACTTTTAACTTGGTTTTTCCTTTTTTATTTGATCCAGCTTTTATGTGAAACTATGTGACTGTAACCATTTATACATTTATGAAATGTGATATATGTCTTCACTAATCTCAGTAGTTTTGATGGTTTGCTCCTATTCATTCCTCTAATGTTAGGAAATTGGAAAATTTCGACTAAATGCAAAAGAATCTATTGAGGAAAACCTTGGGAATTTTCTTGTGACAAAGTAGTAGCGGTGTGACAGTAAAAAGCACAAGCAGTTAGTTTTAGAAAAAAACTTAATCTCTTCGAACACTGCTCTTTTAATATGCAAATATTCATATCTACAAAGTAAAACTATGTTAGAAATCAAAACAAAATAAAATTGCACTATGAATCCATGAAATGATGCTTCTTTTAAAAAAATTTTGTTGCTTCTGTTTTTCCTCTTTACTAAGCTTCCAAAGAGAAAAATGGCTGTTATCCTTAAAATGAAAGGCATGTAAAATTATATTTCATAAGCCTAACTTTCCATGAAAAAGCAAAAAATAAATAAAGTAATAAGACAAAGGCAGATCAAAAAAATCCTCATTTAATGAAGTATCTAAGAGAAATTTTAAAATACTTATTGTAGGTTAATAAAGGCAGATCACCTTTTTTTCTACATTTTTACTTGTATGAAGATTCTTTTTCATTTTTTGACATTTAAAAATGAATATAATATTTGTCATTTCTTATTTTGTTTCATAAAACAAACATCTTATACACATTGGCAGAAGCAGAATTCTTTTGAATCTTCAGTTAAACAGCAGCAGAACCCAATTGCTTTCCAATCAAGCCCCATTCATTTTCCAGTTGAAATGTCAAAGATTTTCCTATGTTTGCCACCACCAACTGAAGCAAACAGAGACAGCAGTAGAGGTTAATCAGCTTCTCTGTGGAGGTACTTTCAAAGGAGGGTTTTAAGTCCAGGCAAAGGTTTCCTAGAGTGTGTTCCACAAAATCCCAATTTCTTAGACTTTAAAATGTTACATTACTAGAAAATATTATTTGGTTAAGGTTGGAAACAAAACTGAACTATTTTTTTAGTATAAAATTTTTCTGAGATTTTGCTATGTGGATGGTCATTATAAAGTGTGAAGAGAGAATTTATTATGTGCAATGATATTTACTAAAATAATTAGAGCAGTGTGCTTTTTAATGGGTGTGGCTAATTAGTTCCTCCTTGCCCCCATTACATTTAAGAAAATAACTGTTTTAGATAAAAGGTCTTATTTCAGGGCTAGTAAAGACACTGTTTTGTTGTTGTTATTGTTGTTGTTGTTTTGGTAGAGAAGAACTTATTTCTCAATCAATAAGGTGATAAGATATGAAAGAAAGTTTACTAGTTTCCGAGGACAGCTCAAGTAGAGATGCTGTTTAGGGGAGTTTAAAAATCAGGAACTTTTGTACTGGTGATATGCATTTGAGATTCATTAGCTTATTGGTAGTTATTAACTAAATAGGAAATTACTAGATATTGGGCCTGGGGGACCAAATTATAAAAAGAGAAGGATCTAAGACTACAGTGCTGGAGAACACCAATGTTTAAGAAACATATAAAAAGAGATGTCAAAGGGAACACAAAAAAGTCATGAGTCAGATAGGTAGAGGAGAAGAATAAATATTAGGAAAAGATAATTTCTAATAAATAATAATATTGTATTCTTTATATATGTTGACACAAGGAAGTCAAATGACAAAAAGAACACACGCAGATATTTAAAGAATCACTGAATTATAAGAATTTTTGTACACTTACATCTATGATTTTTCTAGAATCTTTCCTAATTTATTAGAGCAAATCAAAGTAAAATAGCATATGTGTTCATGTCTATACCACTTTTATGTCTGTTTGTGTCTTAAAATATAAAATATGCTTATGTGTATAAAATATGCTTATGAATGCATTAAATTATTTTTAATAATCAATTTATACAGAAGTCAGATTCTGTTATAATCAGAGTCAATTATTATGCTATGGTAGTTAGCAGTAGCAAAGTATTTTTATAAAATATTAAAAGGGTTCCTAGGGACTTATACTATATTCATTAATTTTTTAAACTTCTAATTTTGAGAAAGTTTATACATTTGTAAAATACACAGAATAATATAACAAATGTACATGAACTCATCATAAAATGTCAACAATTATTGTCATATCATTTTATCTGCAATATTTTATAATACATATTTATAATAGGAATTCTATTTTTTTAATGGCACCTAAAAAATTAAGATTTTTAAGACAATTCAACACTAATTGGATAGTTGACATGAAATCTCAGATATTTCAACATTTTTGACCTATAGTTCAATGTAATATCATCAGATATCTAGTTAGTGCTCAAACTTAATTGTTTCATAAGTGTGTGCATGTGTGTTTCTTATTTGTTATGTATCTTTACTTATGGTTTAGAATTGTTTGAAACATGATCGCATAAACTTTAAACATTACAGTTGGCTAATATATCTCTGAAATTAGTTTATTCTATTGATTTCTCCTTGATAACTTTTGTTCCCCTTGAACATTCTGTTGAAGAAGTTGGGTAATGTTTTTCATAGAGTCCTCATAGTCTGAAAATTTTTAACTGCATCCTCATGTTTTAATTTAACTCAGTCTTATATCACCATATTTCATATATATTTTATATGTTTTCATAAATATTTTATATTAGAATGTATTTCTTATTTTTTTCTTTGTAAATTGGTATTTAGATCTGTCCATAATTTACTTCTTTGACATTTTTGTTTGTTTGTTTGTTTTCAATTTTTGGTTAAGAGTAACTCTAAATTGTATAGGAGCTACATAGCAATTGATTGAGTCTCTTTTGGAGATACACACCCTCTATATCCTCAGGTTCCATATCTGTGGATTTAACCAACCATGCATGGAAAATATTTGAAAAAAAAGTCCAGAAAGTTCCAAAAACAAAACTTGAATTTGCAGTGCACAAGCAACTATTTACATAGCATTTACACTGTATTTACAACTATTTATCTAGCATTTACATTGTATTTGGTATTATACATAATCTAGAGATGATTTAAAGTGTATGGAAGGATGCGTGTAGGTTATATGCAAATACTACACCATTTTATATAGGGGACCTGAACATCTATGGATTTTGGTATCTGTAGGGGTGCTGGAACCTATCCCCCTTAGATACCAAGAGGTAACTGTATTAACAGACACTGATCATCATTTACATCTATTGGTTATTTTTTTTTACATCTATTGTTTCATTAAGTATTACAAAATGGTGACATTTTCACTTTATATTTCCTACTTAATTGAAAAACTGGAATCATTCTATAAAAAGAAACTTCTTTATCAACAGTTTGGCTACTCAAAAGCACAGGTTATAGAGGGAGAGCAGGATAAATAATGGGTTTTTCAAGGTACTTATCAAGTTTTTAAAATAAACTTTTTCTTTAAACAGTTTTAGGTTTATAGAAAATTTGTGAAGATAGTACAGAGATTTCCCTTAATTAAACCCAAATCCAGTTTTGTCTTTTATTAATATCAAACATTAGTCTAGCATATTAGTTACAATTGATAAACCGTTAATGATACATTCTTATTAGCTAAATTGTATTCTTTATTATTCAGATTTCCTTATACTTATTATCCTTTTTGTTTCAGGATCCCATCCAGGATACCACATCATATTTAATCACCATGTCTTTAGATTAGACTTGGTTGTGACGATTTCTCAGAATGTACTTATGTTATTGATGACCTTGACAGTTTTGAAGAGTACTGATTAGATATTTTGTAGAATGCTTGTCATGGTTAAACTGCGTTTATAGGTTTTTGAAAGATAGACCACAGAGGTAAAATACCTTTTTTTCACATCATATCAGTGGCACATACTTTCAACATGATTTATCACTGTTGATGTTGACATTGATCACCTTGCTGTAGTAGTATTTGTCAGGTTCCTTTACTGTAAAGATTTTTTTTTATTCCCCCTTTACAGTACTCTGAGAAAGAAATCACTCTATTTAGCTCATACTTAGAGTATGGAGTCATACTCTACATCCTTGAGGGTGGAATATTACATAAGTTATTTGGAATTCTTTGGCAAGGGATTTTTCTCTTCTCCCATTTTTTTACTTATTTATTTATTCAATCATTTCTTTAAATCAGTATGCACTCATGGATCTTTATTATTTGGACTGTAGTTCAATATTTTATTTATTCAAATTATGCCAGCTTTGACCTTTGAGGTCTCTTTCATTGGCACCTCTGTCCCTTTAATATAGCTCTATCAAAATGTATGGGTGGAAGGAAGTGTTTTTGCACTTCTTTCCTTTCTGGCATTATAAGATGTTGAGGTTCATCTTATATTTTTCTTGCCCCAGTTTTAAAATCAGTAATTTCTTCGAGGAGCCTAGGTTTCTTTTATTAGAAAATGGTAATAGAGACAAGAGTTCTGGGTACTAGGTATGTTCATTATTATGGATGTCATTATTTCTAAGCCCTCTCTAATAACATAGTTAAGAAATACATGCACATGTACCAAACTGTTTGTATACACACATCTAAATATTTCTCTGTATAACTATATGTATCTGTGTTAAGCTAAACAAGAGTTCATATGTATGTCTCTAACTAATCCATTACCACAAAGTTCATCTTTACCTTCTTCCCTTACTCTCCATAACTTCCAGTCTAATGGGTACAACTTGGTTCTCAACTTCTGCAACACATTTACTTAATTATTTGATTCTAATATTTATGTATAGTAGTATCAGAATTGTTAGCCTGAATTCACTTTAACAACTAGAGCATGGTGCATATATACAGATTCTCTTAGTTTTATTTTTTCAGACCTTGTTAGTTTCTAAAATCACTTAGGTCAGCACCTCTCTCCCCACCTATCACTGTTAGTGAAGCTGTTTCATTTGTTTATTAGGAAATTTTATTTTATTTATTTATTTATTTTGGCCCCACCACATGGCATGTGGGATCTTAGTTCCCAGACCAGGAATGGAACCTGTGTTCCCTGCAGTGGAAGCACAGAGTCTTAACCACTGGACCCCCAGGGAAGTCTCATTTGTTTATAATAGTGTTAGATTGCATCATCACATTCTGCATTCCATCTGGGTGTTCCCCCAACTCTTAAATTACTTCTATTGACACTGTTTGCAGATGACATGATATTATATGTAGAAAATCCTAAAGATGCTACCAGAAAACTACAAGAGCTCATCAGTGAATTTCAGTAAAGTTGTAGAATACAAAATTAATACACAGAAATCTCTTGTATTCCTATACACTAACAACAAAAGATCAGAAAGAGAAATTAATGAAACAATCCCATTTACCATTGCATCAAAAAGAATAAAATACCTATGAGTGAACCTACCTAAGGAGACAAAAAACCTGTACTCTGAAAACTAAGTGACACTGATGAAAGAAATTGAAGATGACATAAACAGAAAGATATATCATGTTCTTGGATTGGAAGAATCAATATTGTCAAAATGACTATACTTACTACCCAAAGTAATCGACAGATTTAATGCTATCCCTATCAAATTACCAATGGCATTTTTCACAGAACTATAACAAAAAATTTTTAAATTTGTATGGAGACACAAAAAATCCTGAATAGCCAAAACAATCTTGAAAAAGAATAACAGAAGTGGAGGAATCAGGCTCCCTGACTTCAGAATATACTGCAAAGCTACAGTAATCAAAACAATATGGTACTGGAACAAAAACAGAAATATATATCAATGGAACATGATAGAAAGCCCAGAAATAAACCCACGCACCTATGGTCAATTAATCTATGACAAAGGAGGCAAGATTATACAATGGGGAGAAGACAGTCTCTTCAGCAATTGGTGTTGGGAAAGCTGGACAGCTACATGTAAATCAATGAAATTAGGACACTCTCTCACATTATACACAAAAATAAACTCAAAATGGATTAAAGACCAGACACTATAAACCTCTTAGAGGAAAACATAGGCAGAACACTTTTTTGACATAAATTGCAGCAAGATCTTTTTCAGTATACCTCTTAGGGTAATGAAAATAAAAAGAAAAATAAGCAAATGGGACCTAATTAAACTTAAAAGCTTTTGCACAGCAAAGGAAACCATAAACAAAACAAAAGGCAACCAACATAGTGGGAGAAAATATTTGCAAACAAATCGACTCACAAGGGATTAATCTCCAAAATTTACAAGCAGACCATGCAGTTCTGTGTCAAAAACTAAACAACCCAATCAAAAAATGGGCACGGGATCTAAATAGATGTTTCTCCAAAGATGTACAAATGGCCAAAAAGCAAATGAAAAGATGCTCAACATCACTAATTATCAGAGAAATGCAAATCAAAACTACAATGTGTATCACCACACACTGATCAGAATGGTGAATCATCAAAAAATCCAGAAACAATAAATGCTGATATGGTGTGGAGAAAAGGGATCCCTCCTACACTGTTGGTGGGAATGTAAATTGGTACAACCACTATGGAGAACAGTACGGAGATTCCTTAAAAACCTAAAAATAGAACTACCATGTGATCTATCAATCCCACCCCTGAGCATATATCCAGAGGAAATGATAATCCAAAAAGATACTGCAGCACTATTTACAATAGCCAGGACATGGAAACAACCTAAATGTCCATCGACAGAGGAATTGATAAAGAAGATGTGGTACATATATACAATGGAATATTACTCAGCTCTAAAAAAAAGAATGAAATATTGCCATTTGTAGGAACATGGATGGACCTAGAGATTACCATACAAAGTGAAGTAAGTCAGAAAGAGGAAGACGAATATCATATGATATCACTCATATGCGGAATCTAATTTTAAAAAAGTGATGCAAATGAACTTATTTACAAAACAGAAACAGACTTACAGATATCAAAAACAAACTTATGGTTACCAAAGTGGGAACATGGGGGACGGGGAGGGATAAATCAGTAGCCTGGAGTGAACATACACACAGTACGATATGCAAAATAGATAACAAAGCAAGGACCTACTGTATAGCACGGGAACACTATTTAATACTCTGTGATAACCTATAAGAGAAAAGAATCTAAAAATGAATGAATATAATTATATATATATAACTGAAACAATTTGCTGTATACCTGAAACTAACACAACATTGTAAATCGACTATACTCCAATAAAATTAAAATTAAAAAAGTTACTTCTATTGAAATTTTCATAAAACACAAATCTACTTTTTGTGCTGTAATGTTAATGGCTTTTAATAAACCATACTATCATATATCTACCATTACAATGTCACAGAGGATAATTTCAGCACCCTAAAAATTCTCCTGTGCTTCACCTATTCAACCTTCACTCTCCTATCCCTAAACCTTGGATAACCACTATCTTTTTATTCTCAATATAGATTTGCCTTTTCCAGAATATCATATAATTGGGATCATACAGTGTGTAACTTTTTCAAATTGGCTTCTTTCGCTTAGCAATAATCATTAAAGATTCATCCATGTATTCTCACAGCTGATGGTTCATTTCTTTTTTCATTGAATAATATTCTTTGTATTCAGATACACCTCAGTTTTTTTTAATGCACTTGCCTATTGAAGGACATCTTGATTGCTTGCAGTTTATGAAGATTAAAAATAAAGATGTTGTAAACTTTTGTGTGCAGATTTTTGTGTGGATACACGTTTTCAAATTGGTTGGATGAATACTTAGGAGGATTGCATGTTAAGACTATGCTTAGCTTTGGGAATTCCCTGTGGTTAGGACTCCACACTCTCACTTCCAAGAGTCTGGGTTTGACAGGTGTTTGGGGAACTAAGATCTTGCATGTCATGTGGCTTGGCCAAACAACAACAACAACAAAAAGAGACTATGCTTAGTTTTGTAATAAACTGCCCAACTATCATCAAAAGTGGCTTACCACTTTGCATTTCTATCAGCAAACTGCATCCTCACCAGCTATTGATATTTTCATGTTTTATTTTTATTTTTGTACTTTAACCATTCTAATCTGTGTACAGTGACATTCCATTCTTTAATTTGCAATTCCCTAATGATAAATGCTGTTGAGCATTTCTTCATATGCATATTTGCCATTTATATGTCTTATTTGGTGAAGTATGTGTTTAGGTCTTTGGTCCATATTTTAATTGAGTTGTTTGTTTTTTTATTGTTGAGCTTCATTTTTTTATTAAATTAATTTTTTTTCCTGTAAAATCATTTTATTTTCTGCGACATACACATTTTTCTCAGGCAATGTTACTAGAACAACCTCTTTATGAGGTTTTATAGTTTGGAGTAAATATATTTTTTTAAAAACTTATCTCTATTATATAAAGTTGTAATACAAAAAATGATTTATAAGCTATATTTTCCAGGAAGGAGTTACTAAACTATATTCCTGTTGAAGAATCTTTCCTATTCAACTCTATGATATGGAATGAAAAGATATAATTAAAAAGTCTTCTGATCAAAAAGCTTGAGATCACCAATGGAATGTTTAGTTTCCTCCACAGAGAGCCAGCAGGATTTTTTCATAATCTCCCTTAGTTTCATCCAGGATGGCTTGGCAGAGAGAAATGCCATACAGCTTCTGATAGCATGCTTTGATGTCATTCATGTCAATTTCAGAACGGGGAACCATAATCCTGATCAGTATCTTATGACCAGTTCCAACACCCTTCATGGCCTGATGAAGTTGCTCAGCAAAGAACATTGGTTTGCTTGTAGCACACTTCACAATAACTGTGAGGCATTTCTCGATGTCACCTTTCAACCAGGTCCAGAACTTTGTTCATGTCATGCTTACTGTACTTGGAATACTTCTGAAACACTCTGCGAAGATGGGGATAACTTCTGGTGGTCAGAATGGTAGTGAATACATTCACATCTGTCCCTTTTCTTCTTTCTCCTGCTTCATATAAGGCCCTGGCATCCATATCAGCCAAGTCATCATTTAGGGCAAGCTCCTCGGATCGGTCACCCTTAGCAAGAGAAAGCAAAGCCTTCTCATAATCTCCAGATGTGTCTGTGGCGATGTCTTTAGCCAGATCTCTCTTCAGGTCCTCTCTATAGACTCTGTTAATTTCTCTGATTTCTCTGTTAGTTCTTGATGCCAAAATTTCATTCAGAGTGTCTTCATCAGTTCCAAGGCCCTTCATGGCAGCACGGAGCTCATCAGTGTCAAACTGGGCTGGAGTTTTCAATAGAGCCAAAGCAACTTCCTCAAGGTGACCTGTGAGGGCTTTCTTCAGAGCTTCATCCAGGGGCTTTCCTTTTTCCTGAAGATAGGCTGCTTTGATCTGCTGACGCTGTGCATTGTTTCTCTTAGTTAAAATTTCAATGATGGTTGCTTCATCCACACCTTTAACTGTGATTGCTTTATGCAAGGCCTCAACATCCGAGGATGAATTGAGGGTAGGATAGGGGCTCACTGCTGACCCAGGACCACCTTTGGATGTTTTCACAGTTTTGATGTACTCCTGCTCTTCATTGTCAATAAACCAGGCCTGCTTCAGGAATTCAGATACCATTGCCATTTTTGAAAGATGTTTTTTTTCACCTCCGTCCAAAGACCTAAAGAGATTCTTCTCAGAACAGTTCAGGCTCTAAATTAATTCTTATTGGAGTATAATTGCTTTACAATGTTGTGTTAGTTTCTACTGTACAGCAAAATGAATCAGTTATACATATACATGTATCTCCTCTTTTTTGAATTTCCTTCCCATTTAGGTCACCACAGTGCATTAAGTAGAGTTCCCTGTGCTGTACAATAGGTTCTTATTAGTTATCTATTTTATGCATAGTATCAATAGTGTATATATGTCAATCCCAGTCTCCCAATTCTGCTCATCCCCCTACCTTGGAATTCATATATTTGTTCTCTCTGTCTGTGTCTCTATTTCTGCTTTGCAGATAAGATGATCTATACCATTTTTCTAGATTCCACTTGAGTTCTTTGTGTATTTTGGATACAACTACTTTATCAGAAATGTGTTTTGTTGCAAATACTTTCTTATAGACTGATTTGTTATTACATTTTTAACAGTGTATTTCTCACAGCAGAAGTCTTTAATTTTAATGTCTAACTTATTTAAAAATTGTTTGTATTTAAAAACTCATTGCTAAAACTATGACCACCTAAATCTTTCCTATGTTTCCTTCTACTAATTTATAATTTTGTGTTTTACGTTTGGGTTTATAATCCATTTTGAGTTAATCTTTGTGAAAAGTCTATGTTATGTGTCTAGGTTCATTTTTTTTAACATATGAATGTCCAGTTGTTCTAGCATCATGTTTGAAAAGATCATCCTTTCTACACTGAATTGCTTTTGAGTCTCTACCAAAGACAAGTTGACTATATTCTTGTGGATCTATTTCTGGGCTCTGTATTCTGTTCCTCGGATATATGTGTTGATTCTTTTGCAAACAGTATGCTGTCTTAATTGTTGCAGCTTTCTAGTACATCTTGAAATGCAGTAGTGAGTCCTCCAACTCTTCTTATTCAGTATTGTGTTGGCTTATCTCGGTCTTTTAGAGGAAAAGTTTGAGTGATGGGCTGAGAGTGACAGTGGGATACTATGTAAATTAGCAGAGGATGCAAAGTGACCTTAGGAATAGTACACACATGCTCTAGATATTCAAATGAGATTCTGAGAGTACTTAGGTCACATCATGGTAATTGGGTAGGTAAAGAAGGTGTACCTGTAACTTAAGTAATTTGAGTATAATTTTACCCTCGATGATCCCATTGCAATTTAAAGAAAAATGCCCTTTTACTTCTGATGTCTACCTGTAATTTCAGAAAATTGCTTTAAACACTGTGTCAGAAGAGATGAGTAAACAAGAGAAGTTCTAACTCATGAAACCAGAAGCATAAACTTTAAAGGGAAGGAAATCCTATATTTTTAATATAATAACAAGAGACTATTCCTTACACAGGTACAAAAAAAAATTCTATCAAATACACGTTATTTTCCCTGGGGAGAGTTAATATCAAAAGTATTTTAAGAAACCAGTCCAACATAGATACTGACCAAACCAAAACACATCTAAATAACTAGACTGCCTTGATTGGTTCATATTTTCTGTACTCAGACCTAGGTCTTTTTTTGTCACAAATCATGAGAGTGGGAAATTCTAATTCCCTTCCAGCTACCTAGAGTGATGTTCCTAGTAACTCAATTGCCTTTCAGTGCCAAACCAAATAGACACTCTTGAAATCTGATCTAACATATCCTTGATCTTTAAAATGATTTTTCTAAGTATCTCAGGTTTAGTTTTTCAGAAACTAGAACTGATGGATATATTTTGTGTTCACTGCATTTCTTTTCACTAGATAAGAACTTAAAAGGAATTTCTGTCAAAGGGAAAAAAAGATTTACTTTATTTGATGTGACGGTTTCATCCATCATAAAATTAGTTTGTAGTAATTCAGCTCTTAAAAGCATCTTTTAAAAGAATCTTGGTGCGCTGACAAGACTATTTTTACAGTTTTGCTTCTTTAAGAATTACACTGATTTGCTTACTTTTTCTCTAAAACGCTTAGGCAATTTGAAAGGGGCAAAATGCATAATGATAAATTCAGCTTGTATGAGATGAATCATATACACTAATCCCCAGTAGATAAAATGAGGCTTTGAGTTGTAAAAATTTTAGCTGATACCCAATATAAATCTAAACTTCTTTGATAGTGTTATTTCAGGGACAGTATGGCATCATTAAGGAAACATTTTTAGTTAGATCAGGAATACAACCTTACTTATAAACAAATCAGAGTTTATTAAGCGCTTACAATATGCAAATTATTGCCAAAGATGTGATAGATGCTGTGGCGACTATAACAAAAGAAAGAATGCCCATAGAAATTGCACAATCACAGTCAAATCTATATAGATATAACAATGTTGCCTGCAGTAAATTTTGCGTAACATTTAATGTGGAAAAATAATATCTGAAGTTTTGATACCATTTAATTTCAAGCAAAACTGCATTAAGAACACCTAAATCAATTAAAGTAGGTCTATAAGTCTAAGTTTTGCCATTTTCTTTAGATATTTTGAGGTGCCGCATAATACATTTAGGGATGAGGGTGTAATAGAAAGCACATGAAATTATATATTTAAATATTTTAGACACTTAAAAAACAGCTGTGTGGGGAAAAAAAAACCTTTTTCTTGAAGCTCAAAGTTAAACAGAAGATAGCTAGAGGATTCCTTCTTATAATGGAGTTCTTTGGTTTACTCACACAAGCTTTCTGTTAACCTATCAAAACCTCAAAATAAAGCTAACATTATGCATACCACTGAATTAAGAATAAAACAAAACCAAAAGTCTTCTATGTTAAAAGTCTACATGTCCAACAAAAATATCCATAAAGGAATTAAACAAATAAATTGATTGTGTAATTAATCCCCCAAATATGTCTACTCTGTCATTTTAGTACAATAATGTTACAGCTCAAAATGTATTAAGGAATCTATTCAACATCTGGCTATTTGTTGTCATGTGAACTCTCCCTGGTAGTCCCCACTTCCAAAAGAAATATGTATTTAGTCAGTTTTTCCTTTTATCTGATTAATATCTCATAAATGCAAATAAAATACATTTTTCTTTCCCTGGATGCCTCTTTGTGGGGAGGGGGGGTTCTGATGGGAGAAAAGCAGACACTAGACATATGGGCTCATTAATTCTTTATGGAATTAAAGTAAAACAACATACAGGCTGAATATAAGGAAGGCACCATTCTTTTTACTGATTACAGCAAAAGACCTTTTTTTCTCTTGAATAACACTCTGGAAATTCACAACTGGAAATTGTAAACTGGCATAGATTCCATTATGGTAACTTTCCTTGTTTAGGGGCAGGTATTTCATCAATGACAGTTGACTTGAGAGCATTAAACATACTTCAATTTGCCAGAATAAGACATTTTTCTTCTTGCACTGTCTTCTTTATGTGCATGAAGAAATACTACCTTTTCCCCAAATTTTGATCTAATGGTGTTTGATGTTAGGCATTTTCTCAGACTTAACAGTCATGTAATGGAAAAGAAACAATTTCTAATCATTCCTAGGTTCAAGATATTGAGCATGGAAAATTCAATAGGCACTACGAATTCTGATCACTTAGGTGAAATAGCTTTCTGTAATTTTTAATTCATTTCCTATTATTTTTCTAAATTCACTGAATTATATTTTTCTAATATTTAAAGACTGGTATTTTGTGGGTGATTGTTATGGCTAGTAACATTTATTAGGTACTTATTCTATTCAAAATGTATAATTTTTGTTCATGTAACACTCATCACCGTGTGTGGGTGGGGGTGGGGGTGGTATATTCCAGAGAAGGAGTTTCTGGTCTCTCTGACTCCATAATTTAGTGATAGAAACTAGGAAGCATGAGCTCCCTAAAGTCAATCAAGAAATCTTACTTGCATTAGTACAGTGGGAAATAGAATAAATGCTCCTGCCCTCCAGGAGCTTCAGACTTAAATGTAAGGTTAGGCCATGTTGGATTACATAATACAGGGTGAGAAGTCAAGCTCCAAATACACATAAAATGCTGTGTGTGATATTTGCCTGGATATAGGCAATTACAAAGCCTTTTTGAGACTGGCCCCTGGGAGAAAGCTGCCTTCCCATACTAGAACTGGTGCATAGCCAGTGCACTGCAGTCTCTGAAGGGAGTACAGTCTAGGGCTCAGTCCCCTGGTTGGTCATTCTCTTATTCATAGCTGCATTTCCAGCCCAGGTGCCTTCATTTGGAGGGGTCTTTGTAGGGGCCTTCCTGAAGCAACTATGTCAAAACCTCCTTATGGCTGGGGATAAAGGCAGGGAATCTTGACACTTTTTCTCTATTCTGACTCCGTACTCAGTGCTTTTCCACTCTTAGCCCTTTCCTCTCTCCACTCCCCCCTCCCCCCCACACCTTCCCACCCTCCCCAAAAAACTGCAGGATCCTTTTGTTTTGGGCTTCCTCTCTCTACTGTGAGACCATCTCCATTTCATGGGGAAATGGGTGGGGGCAGGGGTCAGCACGTTCTCTCTTTTAGCTTATCAGTGCGTATTCAGTGCTTGACTGTTCATTTCATTTTGACTTGTCTTAATTAGCTACTGTGACACCTGGCAGCTCAGCTCTGTTGAGTTCAGCTAAGCTCCTGACAAAGGGAAGAGTACCCATGAAAAATATCTCAGTGTAGACTAGAAGAGTAAGGGAAAATGCAGGAACTGGGAAGGAAGGTGGCTTATTAAGGATACTTACATGTAGGTCTTGAGTAAAAGTTGTGAACTAAAATCTCAGAGATCCCAAGAGACATTAGGAAGGCAGCAAGGATATGAACCTGGTCCAAACGAAGGCTTTCACTTGGGGTTACAGCAAGAAATTTGGTCTGATAATTCTAGTGGGGACATTTTATATTTAGACTAGAATTCAAGAAAATGCAATTGGTTTTTATCCTGTACACACAATGAGAAAGTCATGTGTTTGAGCAGAAGAGTAACATAATACAACATGTAATTTAGAAGTGATTTTTAGAAGTGCTTTATCTATTTCTCTCGCCAGCCTTGCCAAACATTTATTGTCCATATGTTTTTGGAACATATTGTGTGAGATATTGGAGTGCCTTTGAATAGCTCATGATCTAAGGGGGTGATATGTGTTTCAAAAAAGGCTAGAAGTTATCCTCCAGTATGACTTAATAGAGACGCTTTAACAATACTATGGGGAAATAGAGGTATAATTGACTAACTTGGACACAATGGGGAAGATCTCACACAGTGGGTGATTCATAAGCTGAATTTTAAAAATGTGTAGGATCACAGCAACAGAGCAAGTACTTATAGAAAGACCACCTGAACCAAAAACTTGTTTTACTTCAGACATTCTCTAAAATTTATTTCATCCTTCAGAAAAAGAGAATGATTACATTTGTCCTACAAAACTACATAAACTGAAGGGCTAATGTGACAACTGATGAAAGTATTTGTAAATTCACAAAAATGGCTTATTAACAATGAATCCTGTGTTTATAAAGTTCTAATAATTTTCAGAAATGCATAGATATTTGATAATTTAACCTACCTTACATCTCCAGCTTAATTTTCCACCAATTTTTAATAAGTACATATCATTTTGACCAAACCAGGTTACAACTGAAACTATCCCATCATAAATGAGATGGGGTCATAGTGTTTAATTTAAAATATCTGATAATAAGAAGTAATTAAAAAATTATACATAGTATTTTTAAACATTGCATTTTAACATAGAAACATTTGCATAGATATTCATTTGCCAAACATCTGCTATAGAGCCATTGTCTTTTCTTTGTGTGTGGAATTTCTGATTGCAGTTTGATATTGCCTTACTTCTTAATTTTCATCATAATTTAGATTTTCCAGTTTTAGTTTCTCCAAAGAAGGGTAAAAATACTGAAAACAGTTTTCTAGACTTATTCTAGATATTTATGATTAACTTTCCAATATGTGAGTACTATCTTTTCACACCCAATTTAACTATAATTTTAAAATTACACACCTTTGTCAAATATTTACAAATCATTTAATTTATTTATCATAGTAATTTTTTGAACTCAGTTGATTTTATTATTTAAATTAATTACATAATTAACATAATAATTGCAAGTGACAAAACAGAAAACCAGCTGCTTTCCATGACACAACTTAAAATGCAGGAGAAAATGTGTGTGTATACTAGAGAGTGATTTACCTAGTCATGAACCTTTAGCATCTGTGGGTAATATTCAGTACTTTTTCATAGAGAGAAGGTTATCAGTTAAATAGGGTAAATGGATTAAATGGATTTCCTTATAAGATTTTCTACTATAATTATCATTATTTTTCAAATTCTCATTTATTTACATTCGTACATGTTATCCCCTCTGCTGAAATGCCTGCTCCCCTATTCAAGGTTCCAGGAGAAGCAGTGATTTCCCCAGAATTATTTTCAAATTATTTGTCACTAAAGAGAGTCAGGCAGCCATACATCTGTGCTCAGAAATCTCCCTCTCTAAACCACTATTGTTAATCTTTTTACACAAACATCAGTCATAGCTAACAATTATTGAGCACCTTGTTATTATATGCTAGGCCTTGTTTATAGCAAGTTGCAAGTATTAACTTATTTAATCCTCTTAACACCCTATAAGGTAGATACTAATATTTTCTTCCATTTTATAAATGTGAAAGATGCATGTAGAATTTGAGTAATTTATACAAAGCAGCATAGTTAGTAGGTAAAAATGTCAGGATACAAACAAGCATTTTGGCTTCAGAGGTCATGCTTTTTGGGTCTGCACTTATTTTCTCTCAATCACAGGGCATTGTATTTTAGTTGTTGCTCACAATAAGTGATTAGTTCCTGCTATCAGAATTACGTCTTTTTCATTTTTCTATCCTTCATATAGAGCACCAGTGCTTGGAATATAATGTAACTTATCACATTGTTTTTGAATAAATGAGTAAGATTTCAAATGGAAATACTTTTTAGCCATTTGAAATTTAGAGGACTAACTGTTATCAGACATCTTTTTAAAGCATGACATTTAGAGAAAAGTAGAAGGAATGCTGCATGTTTCTAATATTTTAGAAATATTGTTGCTTTGAAGATCCACAGAAGCTTATTTTTTCACCTCAAAATAGTATCAACATTATTTAGTATTTGATTATGCATTCTTGTTACATTAATAAATCATGGAAGCTGAAAATTGATATATCATTGAATGAATCCAGATTATTTTTTTCATTTCTGCCATTCTATCCATAAAGTTCAAAGTGTTGGTTGTCTGAGTTCATAAAATTTCCACTGGATAGATAAGTTAGAGCCACTCCGTAGAATCAATGTCACACAAACCATGTGGGTTGATGGATTTTTTCACATCAAACTGTCATCTTGTCTCTGCTGTTACATTATATTTGCTACCTCAACAGTGACTCAAATTGTTATTTTTTACAGCTGGTATCCCACTATAAAATAACCCAGTATATTTTTGACTGCCCATTTGACTGTTTATTGATATTCAAAGGCTTTAGTTTTTCATCCTAAGTTTGAGTGTAAAAACTCTCTAGATTTTTTTTTATGGTGGCACACACCTAAAAACAGACCAATACATAGGAATCTCACTGTGATAGGAAATTATGTTAGGAGTCAGGGTAGACTTATTGATGTAAGATTTTGCTTCCTTTTTTATTTATATCTTTATATCGGTTACCACCCAGCTTAACTTGATGACATTCTATGATGACTGCTGGCAGTGGTGCTCTGAGAGTTAACTCTGGGGATTTTGCGTTTGTGTAGGTGTTGGTATTCACAGCCAAGGAGCCACACACACATTCACAAATATCAATAAAAAAGACACAGCTTTCTGTAGATAATTTCGGAGGGATTTTTTGCATTTAAATAAGAAAGACATGCTCTCTCAGGTATGATTAAGGGGTTGACCTGTGTATAAAGGACAGTGCAGTCAGTGGGAATTACAAATTAAATTACAGAGAGAAAATAAAGACAACCTGGGATTTGATAAATAGTCAGGATTGGAGTTGTGTGTGTGTGTGCATGTGCGTATGTGTGTGTTCACACGTGTATTTTGAAATGAGACTGAGAGAAGTAAAAACAATAAAGACATAAAAATTTTCAAAGATGTAAAAAAGTGAAATATCTTCTATAAGAATAAAGGAGTTTACATTTTATAGTACATCCACTAAAGAAGTTTAAATGGGACATTAATACAATCACATCTATTTTAGATTCTGTAGCTGTGTGAAACAAGTATTAAAGTGGGAAAAAACAGAGACAGAAGGACCAATTATACCATTTTGAAGTAATTGATGTGAGAAATAACTGAGTTTTGTACTGGAGCAGTAACTGTTAGGGTATGGAAAAGAAATGGATTTGAAAGAATTTAAAGAGAGAATTAATACCACTTGGTAAATTACTATATTGGGCTGGGGAGCAGAATGATGGGAAAATGGGAAGAGTGAAGGATGATGCTTTCCGACCTGTGCACCTGGGTAGAAAAGTTCATTGAGATTGATGAAGGCAAATGATTAACTATTTTAATAAGATGAGGAAGGCGGAGATTGGGATAGATAATTGTTTAGGACATGAAAAATTAACGTGTTTATAATATACACAGACAGAGAGGTACAGGGGCAGCTGGAGCTTGGGGAGAGATTTGGAGTGACAGTGTAGATGTGCAAATCATCACCATATATCTGGTTATTGAAGCTATGGGTGCCAGGCTGATCATAAAGCCTAGTCTCAGAGTTGTAAATGAAAAATCAGGTAGGTAAAAAATACACCAAAATGAAACCTACGCTCTTTGTACTCTGAACTTCTCACGGTTCTCCATGACACTTTCACTGTTGCATACCTTCTCACGTTTGAGGGTGTACCTGGAAAACCGTGTGCTTCTGTTTTCACTCTTTCTGATGTGTTCCTCACCAGCATTAATCAGTTGGACTTGAGATATAAGTTAGGCACAAGGAATCTGAAAAAAGGTGGAACTGAGGTGGTGCAGAGCGAAACCAGTCAATTACGTTCAGTATTTACTTTTATCCATCCTTAGGCAACTATGAATAGCATGTTCAAATATTATCTGTTTCCTGGCTGTTCCTGGCTCCTCAGAATAACATCTCTTTGTTGCCCAAACAATCTTTCCTTATATTTTTTTTTATGATACTTAAAGAATTACTTTATATTCATGTATTTTCATGTCTTCTACTTCTCTTAGGCTAGAAATTCTTCAGTGTGCTTGTACGTCAGTTTTAGTCTTCCAAGAATAGGACCAAAGAAGATACCAAGGTGGGATTAGGCATTGGACAATTTATTGGGGGAACACCTGTGAAGGATAAGGGGGCAAGAGAAAAGGAGAGTGTCCTCAGATCATGACACATGTTTGATACTTGTGAAAGAAGAGTGGATAAAAGAAAAGTTTGGGAAAGAATAGCCGCAGACTTCAATGCAATTTTAAGAATGTTTCTAGTTGTTCTGGAGTGAATGCTGTGGTAACTAGAATGAGCAGTGATATAGTCTCTCCTGAAGGTTTTTCAGAAGGGAGTTGTATGCAACATACATCCTTGACTGCTGCATGTATTTTGAATGCTGCCTGGAATAAATCCAATGTACAATAAATGTTTTAATGAACAATGAATCAAATGAATGACAGTGAATAGTTTTCTAGGAGTTTTGATGGGTTTTCTTGCTTATCGTTTTCTTTTTTTAAATAGGTTTTCTTTGCTTGTCCTTTTTAAATCAAATGCATATATTGAAAATGAATAGTAAGGAGAATTTAACTGACTCTACTAGGACCTTGATTTCATTAACATCACATATTCATCAACTGAGATTCTAGCCAAATTAAAGTTTATAACTAATACTTATATCCTAATAATAAGTAAACATATTTTAGTAAATTTTTATTTCTCACATAGACTTAATTAAGAAGTTGTGGTTACTCTCTGCTATCTCATGGCAAAAAATGAAATATGTTTTTTGTTATTTTTCATTTCTATACTACTTATACAGAAGAAAAATTAACCACAAAATAACATTGTTACAATAACATTAATGTCAAACAACTATTGCTTCAGTGGGAATTAATATTTCAAGCAACCAAAAAAACCTCAATTGTTTTCAAAAATTTTTCCAATTGCAATAAAGTCTGTTCTTTTTAAACAATGCAGACTATGGGTTTTAAATATTCTGTTATGGCTCATTGAAATAATGGAATAAGTTTAAAATGTTAGTGTAAATTAAACTAGACTAAATAAAAAATATGTAATTTACTTCCACTCAATGTTATTTAAGTATTGCCCTTAATTTTGAAATATATAGAAGAATTACCTATGCTAGGTATCTTATAAAACACTATTCTTCCTAATAACTTGAGCTATATTCAAGCTTTTAAAAATATATGTAAGGAATGTAATTTAGATTTTAAGTACATATATTCCTAAATGTGAGACGATTTGCAAACATGTAAATATGAGGTATTTTACCAGAATTAGTGACATATGATCATCAATGTGAATAACAAAATAAAAATTAATTTATGTAAAAAAAACATTGTATTTTCCTTTTACATGCTGACCAAACACTGTAAATTAAGTATATCAAGTTGAAAATAAAACTTATTCTTGAATAAGTTCAAAATTACAGATGTCTTTTAAATTAAATTTTTTAAAGAATCAGGTGGGGTAATATTTATATTAAACAGGCATGTGTGTTAGTTTCCTAGGGCTGCCGTAAAAAAGTACCACAAACAACATTGCTTAAACAATAGAAATTTGTTTTTTCACAGTTTGAGAGGATACAAATTTGAAATCAAGTTGTCAGCAGGGCTAAACTTTCCTTGAAGTCTCTAGGGGAGGACTTTTCTTTGCCTATTTCTAGCTTTTGGTGGTTTCTAGCCTTTCTTGGCATTCATCAGCTTGTAGATGTAAGACTCCAATCTCTGCCCTGTCTTCATCTGGTTTTCTACCCTCTGTCTTCACCTCGCCTTTCCCCAGTGTCTATGTCTCTGCGTCTCTTCCCCTCTTGTTATAAGGACACCAGTCTTACTGGATTTAGAGCCTATCCTACTCCAGTGTGACCTCATCTTAACCTAATTACATTTACAAAGACCCTATTTTCAAATATCACATTCTGGGGTTCCAAGAAGGTCTTGAATTTGGGGCACACTATCTAATTCAATATAGAATGTATTAAATAATTTTAACACATATTTTGTACTTTTTTATAGTAGGCTCAAAGTGTTTAGATAGTTTATAAAATATTCCTGGAGAAAATTATATTGTTAGATAGTTGAAAAAAGATACAAAATTGATTATTGTTGATTATAACTGAAAATAATTTATATGCCCACTGTGTAACTGTACCATGAAAACAGAGTGATCAATCAACTTAGTGCTCTGGGGTGGTAGGTCAGTAACCCAATCTCTATCATTTTTTAAAAAATAAGACCCATTCTAATATTTAGTTTTAAAAATTGTCAAAAATTCCAATATGTAGCTAAATATACTGGTTACAAATACTATGATACAGTGCATGCTTTTGAAATTCTTTAGTTTATTCTTATTAAGTTATATAGAAGGTAAGAATTTATCTAAAACATACATGAAAGCCTAAGTGATCAAATAAAACTTGGAGAACAGGAAACAAGTCTCTAAGACCAGAGACCAGAAGGGAAACAGAGAGCAAGCTACAAGTGGGTCATTTGCAGAGTTTAGTTAAAGAATTATTTATGAAGATATGCAGAGAGTGTAGGGGCAGCTTTAAGTGTGCAGTGCCCTAGCCCTAGTAACAGTAATGGTAAGGGTCCTCTTCCTTCCCTAAGCCCAGAAGAAGTTACCTGGAACCGAAAACAAAGAGGCTAAGGGGAGAGGGCCACCTTACAAAAGCTGGTACCCTAGGTCATGTAGTCATCAAGTGAAGCAACCTTGTAGGGAGGAAGCCAGGGTAATAATTACTCTGGCTTCTATTTCCTCCCTCTACCTACCTGCAAGTCCCCCCATTGTCATATTCCAACAGAAGCCAGAAGCAAGAAAGCTCATTGATTTATATCCATACAGATCAACTTCTCAGAGCACATCCTTGGATGGACAACGTTGTAGTGAAGATTTGAAAGTTCATCTCAGTTTTATTCATATCTATCCTAGAACATCATTTACCCTCTCTGATAAAAGTTTAAAGGATAATACTATTTAAATTTTCATTTTTAATATGATTTAGTCCTAATGTCAATCTTCTTTTTTATTTGACAACTGAAAGCCGAGTTTAGCTACAATCAAAGCAGTGATAGGAGGTAGGGAATCACTGTGTCACTGGTTTTTTTGTTACATGCAGAGGCAAATGCTCTGCAATCGACAGTGACATTACGCAGTGTTTGTATATTGGGCAGCAGATTCATTCTAGCATGCTTTACAGCAATTGCTGCCATTTGATAAGTAACTCCATATGGACTGAGGCTGAAGCACTAAATCATTATGTCTCCTTCATGCCAAGCACTGATTCATTGCAGTAGCTTACCCTGTAACTTATTGCTGCCAGGGTTTAGAAAATATACTTGTTTTCCCCAATCACAATGATATCTTCAATTTATTCTCTCTCTGGCTGGATTTGACCATGTTGATATTTTAGCATTTTCAATCAGGCATCTACTTATAGTCATAACAGGGTTTGAAGGGACCTTAAAGGTCACATAATCTCCCTTCTCACTAGATGCACACCATCCCCAAATGATAGTCGTATATCTGGCTTCTGCTTGAATAATCCAATGACAGGGAACTGACTACTTGAGATGCAGCCTTTTCTATGCTTGGATAGCTTTCATTGCTAAAAGGTCTTCCTTATGTTGAGGGGAAATTTATTAACTCTATTTTTCAAATCTTAGTCCTAGTTCTGTTCTCTAGAATAATAAATTTAACTTTATATTTTTTGTTAACTCTTAACTATTCACTACTTCAAGATATTTAGCAAGGCACATACAATTTAGTTAAAGTGTATATCCTCTAATAACCATACAGAACAAATTTATTCTGGTCCTTGTTTACCAAAGCAGTGAGTTCTATGACATTCTCATTCTATATAGAAATTCAAGTTAAAAATCAAACTAGAATCTTAGAAGTGTGGAATTCAAAGAGCTACTCAAAATTATGTATTGATGTCCTGATTCTTCATCAGAGTTATATGTGAAGCAGGTTATGTGTGCAAATTTCCGAAAAAAAATTTTTTTTGTTTGTATATAAATGACATTGTTTATGCAGAGTTCTTAATCTTAAAATCGAAACTTAAACTTGATGTGGAAAGCAAATCTGAATTTTGAGTGAAATTCCCATTAATGTCCTTTGTTTTACTTTCCATCTAAATCTGAAAAGAAAAAATGAATACATTTAGGAATGCCAACAAAACATAACCATTGACTACCTCATTGACCACTAACTAAACATTTAGTTACTGAACATATATATAAAACATGACCTCTCCAGGCTCTAACTAAAGAGCACTTTTATTAAAACTGGATTCTTCATTGCTCCATCGTCCACTATGAAGTTTACTTACATTACTTATTCCCCTGCATCTAGTTTATCTTATCTTTCAAACTTTCCTCACCTAGACAATGTACTAAATATCTGCTAAGCTAGTCTTACCATGGATTTATATCAATATAGTTCATTTATTTATTTAGAATTGAACATTTACTCAGGTCAGGCACAGAAGAAAAAAGGAACAAGAATCAATCTAAACTATGAAAATATCATCAACTTTTTTCCCAGATTTAGTTCTGCACATCACACTCTGCCTACATTCTTTTCTTTAACAGTACTGTCTTGAGAACAATATTTGAAAAAATTTAGATAAATCATTTTGTTTATGTAGATATTATCATAGCTAAGGATATTATAAATGCTGGCAATCAATTAAATGTAAAAAATTAAATCCTTAACTCAGCTAGAATATTTAGGACTTAGTTTAATATTTTATATGTGCTCTACTCTTCAAGATGCTTATCATATTTTTTCTAAATGAAGTGTTTAAAATGAATTTTTCCAAAGAAAATCAACTAAAAAATTCAATTCATATATAACCAAGAGAAAATTATTGACTATTTATTATATGAACTACTTACATTTAAACTACTTATAGTCTCAGAAAATTCGTACAATGTTAGATGAATAATACAACTAAAATTGAATTGGAAAAATAATCAAATTTAATGATCATATCACCTTTACTTATATTCATAACAACTTTTTTATGCCATTTTCACTAATTTGCATCTGTAATTAAGGCTTGTTAATAAAGTATAACACCATCAGAAAACATAAGGTAAACATTTGCAAAGGTAAAACTACATAATTACGTCCTTGTTGATAAGCAACCCTTATCATGTGTACAGTATATAGAGAATTTTTATGAAGATTGTTGTTTAAGATGATTTTTGGTAACTGTGTTTAACTATGAAGTGTCAAAAGCAAAATAGTTTCCTACACAAGCCCTTGTGGAATTAGCTTTCAACAAGATTTTGGATAATGGGTGAATATTTTTTTTCCTGTGAGAGGGAACAGCTGTGTACTTTAGGTGATGTCAACATATTTATGGAACTATCGCATCATTTGTTCAATGCACTTTGCAGCCTGCATTACACAAATGAGGTGAAACAGCAGGATATTATTTATGCTGCACTGTGGCTTTGAAAGTGACACCACAATCTTTCTAAAAGTTATTAGTTTAACACAAATGTAGATTTTTTTTCTGATGGTAACAATATGCAGTTCTTCTAAAGAAAAAGTGTTCTTAGCATGTTTGAAACTTTATTTCCATTATTTGTTTGAATTTTAGTAACAGGTAAACATAGTGAAGGTTGAAGAAAACAAAACTCTTCCCTTAGGCTTGTGATCAACATGTTTCGAATCATTTTAAAGACAAGTGTGACCTCAAAAACATTTCTACCCTAAACTGAATTAAACTGGAATAGTGGTGGGGTTGGAAATCTAGCTAGGCTTCCTGAGCTCTGTCAGTGATTTATTAACTGATAACCTTTGGGGAATCTGTCATGAAGAAAAGTCTTCCTTTCAGAGCTCTGCTATTTAAATCTCAATAACATGGAAATTTTAATTTTTCCCATGTTTTCAAGCCGTGGGCTTCAGCTTCCTACTTCCTAGTTTGACAGCACTGCCCAAGAGCACAAATGAGAAGCCAAAATGCAATTAACCAGCATTTTATGTCAGGGCACCTCCTTCCTCACACATGAGAAGCAATAATGCTGCTTGCTTCTGTCCCAATCTGCTCTCGCTCTCTCTCTGACTTAGGTTCTAGGTAATTGCAGAGTGATGATTAAGCACAAGTAGACCAGGAGAGAAGGAAGTCATATTTATTGCACAGCTAATTAGCACTATGCTAATTCCTCACATATGTTATTATTCGATTTCCTTTCTGCTATAATGACTCTTTACATCTCTCCACCAATATATTCAGTTTCCTGATTAGAACTTCCAGTGAAACGTGCAGTTTTGATCCCTGGCTGGTCTTTCCCCCACAATCCCTATTTGCTTTCTTACACTGGCAAACAAAGAAACTATGCTTTTTTTCTTTCTTTTTTCCCTTTTTATTTGTCTTCTGGAATGTCTAAACTTCAGCCTCGTCTGAGAGACCTGTTACAATCACTGGCCCTTTTCCTGGGTCTTATCCTGGCTTCACATTCCTTTCAAAGTGGAAGGTACCTTTCAAGAAAGAACACTATACTTCAGTCTTCTCTTTTTTATTTTTATTGTTTTAGTCTTAAAAAAAAAATTAGTGGATAAAAAAAGCTCTGAGCATCACTTTTCTGTTCCCTTCTAAGCCATAAATGAAGGAGAATGACTTCATGTCTGCCAAATATATGACCATTTAATCTCTTTTCCACCTCAAAAAAATTGAAAAAAATAGAAATTGGTATTATTTCCTTATCCCACATTATTGGAAGAGAATGGATAGAGCTTTGTTCTAATGGGGCTCAATTTGGTGTACTTGACGTTCTGCAATGTAGCTTAATATGGTCTGGACTTGCCTATCTCAGAAATGTGAAGTGATAACAGTTAAGAGAAAGAGAGAAACTTCATACTGAACACAAGCCTATAGGATAAGCATTATTATCCAAATCTTGTAGGTTAAAAAATCTGAAACTCATGCAGTTTTAATGTTTCTTCAAACAGAGTGGTAATTTTGAACTCAGGTCTATTTAAATCCAAAGATAATGGACTTTGCATTAAAATATGTCTCCATAGCAGAAGAACTCTATAGAAGAAGCCTATCTGTGACCTAGTTACACTAAATATTCAACATTTGCATGAGTGTTTACAACCAAGAGACTCAATATTTTATCTTAGTCACACATTATAGATGATATATGATAAATGGTTAACCTAAGTTTGATTCATAATTTTTTGTAAATGAATTGTGACATAATTTTCATACAATTAAATACAGTTGTTTTAAGATTACAGGTCAATAAGTTTTATTATTATTTTAGTACTATGATTTATATTTAACAAAGGTATGTGCTTGTCTAACTTCTACACCCAATCAAAATCTAGAATATTTCTGTAACTCTAAAAAGTTTCTTCATTCCCTGATGTAGTCAATCCACCAGGACCTCCCATCTCAGACAATAATTCTCTGATCTCTATCAGAAATATAGGTTTAGTCCAGGTCTAGAATTTTATGTAAATGGAAACACTATGTACCTGCTTTGTGTCTGTTTGTGCCTTGCTTGTTTCACTCAATATAATGTTTTGAATTTCATATTATTGTTGTAATATCAGAAGTTTATAATTTTTGCAAAATACTATCCCATTGTGTGCATGCACCTTAGTTTATTTATCCATTCACCAGTTGGCAGATATTAGATTTGTTTCCATGTTTTGCTTTATGAATAAAATAGTTATGAACATTTGTGTACCAGTTTCATTGTGGACCATATTTTTTCATTTGAATTAAAAAATTATATACATATTTTGGATATAAGTCCTTTGTCAGATACATATATTACAAATATTTTCTATGAGTCTGTCGCTTACCTATGTATTTCCTTGCTGTTATCTTTTGAATATCACAAATATTTAATTTTTCGATTGGGAGAAAGTTGTTATATAACATTATATGTTTCACGTGTACAACATTATAATGTGATATTTCTATACACCACAAAGTGATCACCACAATAAGCCTAGCTACCATCCATCACCATACAATTGATGCCCTTTACTCATTTCAGCCACTCCCCAACCCTCTTCACCTCTGGTAACCACCAATTTATTCTCTGTATCTGTGTTTTGTTTTGTCTGTTTATTTGTTTTTTAGATTCCACATATAGGTAAAATCATATGGTATTTGCCTTTCTCTGTCTGACTTATTTCACTTAGCATAAAACCCTCAAGTTTTATCCATGTTCTTGCAAATGGTAATATTTCCTTCCTTTCTGTGCCTGAGTAGTATTCCATGGTGAATGTATGTATGTGTGTGTGTGTGTGTGTTTGTGTGTGTACATCTTCTTTATTCTTTACCCATTTACTCACTTTCCTTCTCTCATGGCCGCCTTCTTCCATCTTCAAAGGCAGAAATATTAGTCAGATTCCTCCTCATACTACCATTTCTCTGGCTTACTCTCTTCTGCCTCTCTTTTCTATTTACAAGGATCCTTGTGATTACATTGGGCCTAGACAGACAATCCAGTAAAATCTTCCATTGCAAGGTCAGCCGATTAGCAAGCTCAGTTCTTTCTGCATCCTTAACTCATCTTTGCCATGCAGGATAATGTATTCACAGGTTTCATGAATTAGGATATAGATGTTTTGGGAGGCTGTAATTCTGCCTAGTGAATCTAGTATAGCTGTATGATACATCTTGAAATAGGTAATAAAAGCTTTCTTCCAAATTTGTTCTATTTTAGTTTGTCTTATTTTGCTGTATTTGTTTTCTTTCTCTTTTGCATTTCTAGAAACATTTTGGAACTGTTTTGTTAATTTCTACAAAAAACAAAAAAACCCCGCAAAAAAAAAAAAAAAAAAACAAAGAAAAACAGAAACAAAACCTGGTGGAATTTTAATTTCAATTTTGTTTCCATTTTATTTATTTATTTATTTATTTATTTAAATTTTATTTATTTATTTATTATTTTTTTGGGGGGTACACCAAGTTCAATCACCTGTTTTTATACACATATCCCCATATTCCCTCCCTCCCTCGACTTCCCCCCCATCCCTTGAGTCCCCCCCATCCTCCCCCTACCAGTCCTCTAAGGCATCTTCCATCCTTGAGTTCAACACCCTTTGTTATACAACAAATTCCCACAGGCTATCTATTTTACAGTTGGTAGTATATATATGTCTATGCTACTCTCTCGCTTCGTCTCAGCTTCCCGTTCACCCCCGCCCCCTCCCAAACCTCGAGGTCTCCAGTCCATTCTCTACATCTGCGTCCTTATTCTTGTCACTGAGTTCATCAGTACCATTTTTAGATTCCGTATATGTGAGTTAGCATACAATATTTGTCTTTCTCTTTCTGACTTACTTCACTCTGTAAGACAGACTCTAGGTCTATCCACCTCATTACATAGAGCTCCATCTCATCCCTTTTTATAACTGAGTAATATTCCATTGTACATATATGCCTCATCTTCTTTATCCATTCATTTGTTGATGGGCATTTAGGTTGCTTCCATGTCCTGGCTATTGTAAATAGTGCTGCAATAAACATTATGGTACAAGTTTCTTTTGGGATTATGGTTTTCTTTGGGTATATGTCCAGGAGTGGGATTACTGGATCATATGATAGTTCTATTTGTAGTTTTTGAAGGAACCTCCAAACTGTTTTCCATAGTGGCTGTACCAACTTACATTCCCACCAATAGTGCAGGAGAGTTCCCTTTTCTCCACACCTTCTCCAACATTTGTTGTTTCCAGATTTTGTGATGATGGCCATTGTGATTGGTGTGAGGTGATACCTCATCGTGGCTTTGACTTGCATTTCTCTGATGATGAGTGATGTTGAACATCTTTTCATGTGTTTGTTGGCCATCTGTATGTCTTCTTTGGAGAAATGTCTATTTAGGTCATCCGCCCATTTGTGGATTGGGTTATTTGCTTTTTTGGTATTAAGCTTCATGAGCTGCTTGTATATTTTGGAGGTTAATCCTTTGTCCATTGTTTCATAGGCAACTATTTTTTCCCATTCTGAGGGTTGCCTTTTAGTCTTGTTTATGGTTTCTTTCGCTGTGCAAAAGCTTTTAAGTTTCATGAGGTCCCATTTGTTTATTCTTGATTTTATTTCCATGATTCTAGGAGGTGGGTCCAAAAGGATGTTGCTTTGATGGATGTCATAGAGTGTTCTGCCTATGTTTTCCTCGAGGAGTTTTAGAGTGTCTGGCCTTCCATTGAGGTCTTTAATCAATTTGGAGTTTATTTTTGTGTATGGTGTTAGGAAGTGTTCTAATTTCATTCTTTTACATGTTGCTGTCCAATGTTCCCAGCACCACTTATTGAAGAGGCTGTCTTTTTTCCATTGTATATTTGTGCCTCCTTTGTCAAAGATAAGCTGCCCATATGTGTTTGGGCTTACTTCTGAGTTCTCTATTCTATTCCATTGATCTTCCTTTCTATTTTTGTGCCAGTACCATACTGTCTTGATCACCATGGCCTTGTAGTATAGTTTGAAGTCAGGAAGGCTGATTCCACCAACACCATTTTTCCTTCTCAAGATTGCTTTGGCTATTCGGGGTCTTTTGCATTTCCATACAAATCGTAAGATTTCTTGCTCTAGTTCTGTGAAAAATGCCATTGATAATTTGATGGGGATAGCATTGATTCTGTAAATTGCTTTGGGTAGTACAGTCATTTTCACGATGTTGATTCTTCCAATCCAGGAACATGGTATGTCCCTCCGTCTGTTTGTGTCATCTTTGATTTCTTTCATCAATGTCTTAAATTTTTCTGCATACATATCTTTTGGCTCCTTAGGCAAGTTTATTCCTAGATATTTTATTCTTTTTGTTGCAATGGTGAATGGGAGAGTTTCCTTAAGTTCTCTTTCTGCTCTTCCATTGTTAGTGTACAGGAATGCAAGAGATTTCTGTGCATTAATTTTGTATCCTGCTACTGTACTAAACTCATCAATTAGTGCTAGCAGTTTTCTGGTAGAGTCTTTAGGGTTTTCTATCTATAATATCATGTCATCTGCAAAGAGGGACAATTTTACTTCTTCTTTTCCAATTTGGATTCCTTTGATTTCTTTTTCTTCTCTGATTGCTGTGGCTAAACCTTCCAAAACTATGTTGAATACTAATGGTGAGAGTGGACACCCTTGTCTTGTTCCTGTTCTAAGAGGGAATTCTTTCAGTTTTTCCCCATTTAGAATGAAGTTGGCTTTTGGTTTCTCATATATGGCTTTTATTATGTTGAGGTAATTTCCTTCTATGCCCATTTTCTGGAGAGCTCTTATCATAAATGGATGTTGAACTTTGTCAAAAGCTTTTTCTGCATCTGTTGAGATGATCATATGGTTTTTATCCTTCAAGTTGTTGATATGATGTATCATGTTGATTGATTTGCGTATATTGAAGTATCCTTGCATCCCAGGGATAAACCCCACTTGATCTTGGTGTGTGATTTTTTTAATGTGCTGTTGGAGTCTGTTCACTAGTATTTTGTTGAGGATTTTTGCATCTATATCCATCAGTGATATTGGTCTGTAATTTTCTTTTGTTGTGATATCTTTGCCTGGTTTTGGCCTCGTAGAATGAGTTTGGGAGTGTTCCTCCTTCTGCAATATTTTGGAAGAGTTTGAGAAGGATAGGTGTTAGCTCTTCTCTAAATGTTTGATAGAATTTGCCCATGAATCCATCTGGTCCTGGGTTTTTGTGTGTTGGGAGATTTTTAATCACTGCCTCAATTTCCATACTTGTGATTGGTCTGTTCATATTTTCTATTTCTTCCTGGTTCAGTCTTGGAAGATTGTATTTTTCTAAGAATGTATCCATTTCTTCCAGGTTATCCAATTTATTGGCATATAGTTGCTTGTAGTAGTCTCTCATGATCCTTTGTATTCCTGTGGTGTCCGTTGTTACTTCTCCTTTTTCATTTCTAATTCTGTTGATTTGCATCGTCTCCCTTTTTTTCTTGATGAGTCTGGCTAATGGTTTATCAATTTTGTTAATCTTCTCAAAGAACCAGCTTTTAGTTTTATTAATTTTTGCTATGGTTTCCTTCCTTTCTTTTTCATTTATTTCTGCTCTGATCTTTATGATTTCTTTCCTTCTGCTCACTTTGGGGTTTCTTTGTTCTTTTTCTAATTGTTTTAGGTGTAAGGTTAGGTTGTTTATTCGATATTTTTCTTATTTCTCAAGGTAGGACTGTATTGCTATAAACTTCCCTCTTAGAACTGCTTTTGCTGCGTCCCATAGGTTTTGGGTTGTTGTGTATTCATTGTTGTTTGTTTCTAGATATTTTTTGATTTCCTCTGATTTCTTTAGTGATTTCTTGGTTGTTTAATAGTGAATTGTTTAGCCTCCATGTGTTTGTATTTTTTGCAGTTTTTTTCCTGTAATTGATATCTAGTCTCATGGTGTTGTGGTCTGAGAAGATGCTTGATATGATTTCAATTTTCTTGAATTTGCTAAGGTTTGATTTGTGACCCAAGATGTGATCTATCCTGGAAAATGTTCCATGTGCACTTGAGAAGAAAGTGTATTCTGTAGTTTTTGGGTGGAATGTTCTATAAATATCAATTAAGTCGAGATGGTCTAATGTGTCATTTAAAGCTTGTGTGTCTTCATTTATTTTCTGTTTGGATGATCTCTCCATTGGTGCAAGTGGGGTGTTCAAGTCTTCAACTATTATTGTGTTACTGTGGATGTCCCCTTTTATAGCTGTTAGCAATTGCCTAATGTATTGACGTGCTCCTATGTTGGGAGCATAGATATTTACCATTGTGATATGTTCTTCTTGAATGGATCCTTTGATCATTATGTAGTGTCCTTCCTTGTCTCTTGTAATAGTCTTTACTTTAAGGTCTAATTTGTCTGATATGAGTATTGTTACTCCAGCTTTCTTTGGAATTCCATTTGCATGGAATATCTTTTTCCATCCCTTCACTTTCAGTCTCTATGTATCCCTTGGTCTGAAGTGGGTTTCTTGTAGGCAGCATATAGAAGGATCTTGTTTTTGTATCCATTCAGCCAGTCTGTGTCTTTTGGTTGGATCATTTAATCCATTTACATTTAAGATGATTATTGACATGTGTGTTCCTATTGCCATTTTCTTAATTGTTTTGGGTTTGTATTTGTAGGTGTTTTCCTTCTCTTGTGTTTCCTAGTTAGAGAAGTTCTTTTAGCACTTGCTATAAGGCTGGTTTGGTGGTGCTGAATTCTCTTAACTTTTGCTTGTCTGGAAAGCTTTTGATTTCTCCCTCAAATCTGAATGAGATTCTTGCTGGGTAGAGTATTCTTGGCTGTAGGTTTCTCTTTCAGGACTTTCATTATATCCTGCCATTCCCTTCTGGCCTGCAGAGTTTCTGTAGAAAGGTCAGCTGTGATCCTTATGGGTTTTCCCTTATATGTTATTTGTTGTTTTTCTCTTGCTGCTTTTAATATTTTTTCTTTATGTTTAATTGACATTAGTTTGATTAATATGTGCCTTGGTGTATTTCTCCTTGGGTTTATTCTGTATGGGACTCTCTGTGCTTCTTGGACTTGGTTAATTATTTCCTTTCCCATGTTGGGGAAGTTTTCCACTAAAACCTCTTCAAATATTTTCTCAGACCCTTTCTTGTTTTCTTCTTCTTCTGGGATGCCTATAATTCGAATGTTGGTACACTTAATGTTATCACTGAGGTCTCTGAGACTGTCTTCTATTCTTTTTTCTTTTTCCTGCTCTGTGGCATTTATTTCCCCCATTCTATCTTCCAACTCACTTATTCGTCCTTCTGCCTCAGTCATTCTGCTGATTATAGCATCTAGAGTATTTTTAATTTCAGTTATTTTGTTATCCATTGCTGTTTGTTTTTCTGAGTTCTTATGAACTGTTTCTTGTACTTTATTTTGTTATCGAGATTTTGTATCATTTTGACTATCATTACTCTAAATTCTTTTTCAGGCATTTTTTCCTATTTCCTCCTCATTTATTTGGTCTTGTGGGTTTTTTTCCTGCTCCTTTGCCTGCATGGTGTTTCTTTGTTTCCTCTTGGTTTTCTAAACTTTTGGGTTTGCTTGTCCTGGCAATAGAGGTGTTTATAGAAGACTGTCCAAGCCTCAGACTAATGTCCAAGTGTTGGGTTAAACAAATATTAAGTCTAGGAATTACATACATGTATAAGGCACACAATTACTGAATCCATTAGGACATAAGGCTCTGGAAAGACCTGACAGAATCCCAGTATGCTATCAGATATTCAAGAGAAACCCAACAGAAATTGACAACTGAAACAGAACAAATCAGAGACAAAGGCAAAAGGAAACAAACAAACAAATAACACCTTACACATACAAACACTAATCCAGGGAGATTTTGTAAGTTAGAATCAAATATAGAAAAGAGGTAGAGTACCACCAGACAGAATGGAGGTTCTCAGAATGAAATTAAACAATTATATTAAGAACTAAGATAAAGACAAAAAGCTAATATTAAATACCAAGGCGGTGCGTTATCTGGAGAATAGAGCAAGGAGTCTGAGCAGATCGATAGTGTTGCTTATAAGTATGTTAAGATAAAATAAACTAAAAATGGATGGAAGAAAGGGGAACAGAAGAGTGTAGTGTGATTGGAAATATGCAAATAAAAAGAAAGGAATAGAAATGTATAAAAGATAGGGATGAAAAGAAAGTATGAGAGATATATTGTCCATACTACCAAAAACTTAACTAGAAATAGAAGTATATAAAAAGGCAAAAAAATAAAAATAGAAAAAAAAATCATTAAAAAATTATGTTATAAAACTTGTAGATCCCTTAGGACTAAGATCGTAATTAATAAAAGAAAAAACAAAAAAAAAGAAAAAAAAAATCCAGAACTGATCCCAGAATGGACCAGTTCAATTGGATTGATACTAATATTTCTGTTTCCTTAGAGTCTCAGCTCTAAGTGTCCTTCTCCTCGCCTTGGGTTTTTTTGCATTATTCTGTGACCAGCAGAGCTTCCTTTATTGTTCTCTGTAAGTGTCGGTGTGTGGGGAGGGAGAGGGTACAATAGTGGCTCCTTTCCCTGGGAGTGAGTGAGCAGTGGCGCACTGTTGTTTCAATCGGGCTTGGAGGTGCCTGTTGCAGAGGGATGCCAGTGGCTCAGGTGTAAACAGAAAGTGTCAGAGTTGGGCCTCTCTCGGGGGTTTTTTTTTTCTCTGCAGCCTCCCTGCTGCCGGTGTTCCAAGGGGTTTTAATCTAGCCCCACCTGAGTGCCTGAGGGTACTTGTTATCCCTGAGTGCCTTAGGTGGCCCACAGGGCGTCTCTCCACTGCCTGTTTCAGAGGCACTGAAAGAGAGAGAGAGAAGCTAGGGCCGCGGCTCCTCCCCACTGCCCGTGAGCCTGCAGCCTCCAGCCACCATCATGGCCAGGCAGCTCTCAGGGGCTGGCACTCCTTGCCGCCAACCTCTTCCCTCCTGTCCTCTCAGTCCGTCACCTTACTGGCAACAATTTTCTTAATGCTGAACCAGCTCTCTGGTTCCCACGCTCCCACTCCGGGACCCTCTGTTCAGCTGTGGATCCACGTCTCGGTCTGGGAACGCTGAGCTGCGGTGCAGTCCCTCCGTATGTTTCTCACTCCCTCCCGTCTGCCACAGTTCTGCTGCTTCACCCTCTTTGAGCCATCGTAGATGCCTCCCTACCCGTTATGTCAGGATCCTGGAGGTCCTTTCTGGTGTCCGAGGCTGCCTGCTGGTGTTCAGCTGGTTGTCTGTGTGAATTATTGTGTTCTTCGGTGCATTCCCAATGCATCTGTGGAGAGGGAGGTATTCCACGTTCCTCTGCTTTGCCGCCATCTTTTTCTCTCCTCCACTTTATTTTTTATTTTGTTTCTGAATTCTTTTGAATTGTGTTTTTAGTATTTAACTTTATTTATTAGCTCTATTTCTTTTAATTTTTTTGCAATATAGTTGATTTACAATGTTGTGTTAGTTTCAGGTGTACAGCAAAGTGATTCGATTATACATATATCCATTCTTTTTCATATTCTTTTCCCATATAGGTTATTACAGAATATTGAGTACAGTTCCCCGTGCTATACAGTAAGTCCTTGTGGTTATCTATTTTATATATACTAGTGTGTGTATGTTAATACCATGCTCTTAATTTATCCCTCCCCTCATGTTTCCCCTTTGGTAACTGTAGGTTTGTTTTTAAAATCTGTAAGTCTGTTTCTATGTAAATAAGTTCATTTGTATCATTTTTAAAAATTAGATTCCACATATGAGTGATATCATATGATAATTGTCTTTCTCTGTCTGACTTACTTTACTCTGTATGATAGTTTCTAAGTCTATCCATGTTGCTGCAAATGGCATTATTTCATTCTTTTTTATGGCCAGGTAACATTCCATTGTATATATGTACCACATCTTCTTTGTCCATTCCTCTGTCAGTGGACAGTTAGACTGTTTCCATGTCTTGGCTATAGTAAACAGTGCTGCGGTTAACATTGGGGTGCATGTATCTTTTTGGATTATGCCCAGGAATGAGAATGCTGACTTATGTGGTAGTTCTATTTTAGTTTTTTGAGAAACCTTTATACTGTTCTCCATAGTGGTTGTACCAATTTACATTCCCACCAACAGTGTAGGAGGGTTCTCTTTTCTCCACACCCTCTTCAGCATTTATTGTTTGTAGGCTTTTTGATGATGGCCATTCTGACCAGTGTGAGGTGATACCCTATTGTAGTTTTGATTTGCATTAGTGATGTTGAGTATCTTATTAGCTATATTTCTATTCTTTTTCATTTTGAGATTTTTATCCAGGGTTACCTTATGTATTTTCTAAATTGCACTGTAACTTCAAATAACACAATACTTGCTTTATGTAAATCCAAAATGCTACAGCTGGTTGTTTTTTGGACTACTGAGTTGTATAAGTTCTTCACCTACTTTTGATACTAACCCCTCATCAGATAAATGACTTGCAAATATTTTCTCCTATTCCATAAGTTGCCTTTTCAGTTTGTTGATGATTTCCTTTGCTGCCCAGACGCTTTTGAGTTTGATGTAACCCCACTTGTTTAATTTTGCTTCTGTTGCCTTTGTTTTTGGTGTCAAATGTAAAAAAATCATTGCAGAGATCAATGTGAAGGAGCGTACTGCCTATGTTTTCTTCTAGGAGTTTTACGGGTTTAGGTCTTAGGTTTTTTCAAGCCTCTAATTCATTTTGAGGTTTTTTTTTTTGTAAATGATATAAAATAGGGATTCAGTTTAATTTTTTTGCTTGTAGCTGTCCAGTTTTCCCAGCACCATTTATTGAAGACACTGTCCTTTCCTTGTTCTATATTCTTGGCTCGTTTGTAAATTAGTTGAGCATGAATTGATGGGCTTATTTCTGGGTTCTCTATTCTGTTCCATTGATCAATAATAATAATAATAGTATAAGTAGATAAAAATAAAAACAAAATATGTTTCTATTTATCCCCTGTACTCTATTACAAAATATGTTTCTGTTTCTCCCCTATCCTCTATTATTTTTACTTATAACTCTCACTGCACACTGGTTTGATTTTGCTTTAAGAGTCAAATATGTTTGAAGCAAGTTTCATTTTTAGTGGGAAGAGTCTTTTATATTTATTCATGTTCTTATCATTAGCAAAATTTTCAATTTCTTTCTACAAATTTGAGTTTTTATCTGGAATAGGCTTCATTTAGATAATACAATGTCTCTTAATATTTCTTATATTGTGAACTTGCTCAACTTTTGTTTTTCTGAAAATGTTCTCATTTCATCTTTATATTTGATTTATTTTTCTGAGTATAATCTTCTAAGTTGAATTTTAAAATTTTTTTACCTTTATTAATAATTTATTCTATTATCTTCTGGCTTTAATTGTTTCCAATGAGAACACAGCTTTTATTTTTTTAATATTTCTTTCCCTGTACATAATGTATCTTTCTTTGTTGGCTGCTATTAAGATTTTCTTTTGATCATTGGTTTCCAGAATTTTTATCATGATTCCTGGAATTTGTTTTAAAAACTTTTATCCTACTATGATTTTGCTGAATTTCTTGTTCTATGGATTGATATTGCTCCTAAAATTAGAAAATATTTTCTCATTATTTCATCACTATTTTTTCTTCCTCATAGTGCCCCAGGTTCCAATTACACATTTGTTAAATTACTTATTTTCCTTCAGATCACTGAATTTCTATTCATTTTCATTTTGTACAATGTTTTATTTTGAATAGCTTCTATTGATCTGTCTTCAGGTTTTGATATTTTTTGTTTATAATGTCAAATCTGGTATTTTGCCCATCCAGTGATGATTTTCATTTCAGTTTTTTTCTAATCAAGAAATTTCATTTATTTCTTTTTTAATAATTTGTTTTCTTTATTTATCACGTTCATGTTTTTTTCTTTAAATTTCTCTATATATTTATCATAGCTGTTTTTATGACCATATTTGATAATTACATTATATTCATTATTTCTGCTCTCTTATATTTACTGATTTTTTTCCTATCATGGATATTTTTCTACCTAATAAAAAACTTTTTTTGTATCCTAGATAATATGAATTTTATTGTGGAATATATGGGTCTTGTTGCTTTCCTTTATGAATGTTTAGGTTTGTTCTCATCAGCAGTAAATGTATTTGTAGCTCAGCTTGATTTTTTCAGGTCTTATTAGTGTGAGTCTAGATAGACTAAACTTCAGGGGCAGTTTAATTATACTCCTTCCACATAGCCTGGGCTCTCCATTAAAATCTGTGTGCTCAATATGGTATGTTATTTCTGATTTTGTCAAACTTGAACATCTCCCAAACTTATGTGTTGTAGGAGCTTTTCAGTTTATAGAATTTTACTATTTGTTCTTTTCTTGGTTTAGTTAAATCTTACCCTGTGATATGCATCTTATTGCTCAGCCAAACTCCATGGTACATCTAAACATATTTCTAGATGTCCTTCCTCTGTATAACTTCCTACTCTCTGGTATTCTGTCTTGAAAATTCCAGCTGCATCAGACTTTCTGAACTTTGATCCCTGCCTTGCAACTTCAGCAAAGTCACTATGCTCAATCCTTCCTACTCTAGTTTTTGGTAAGTGTTTTTGGATAGAATGCTGGTATGAACAAAAGACTCACTTGGTTAGTTTCCCTAGTTAAACTAAAGCAATAACAATTCTTTATCAAGCATATTCTTAATTGAAGAAAAACAATAACAGCAGTAATAGTAATGTAAAAATAGGTTCATGTTTTTACTTCCTCTATGTAGGTAACTCAGTGGAGTTGAATAAAGTTGCCTACTTCTTCACCTCAGTTTTGGTATTTTGCATATCTACAGACCTAGCCTACTAGCGTATGAATGGGCATATCTGCTACTTCCAAACTGTTAAACTACCCAGATCTGTCCCAAACAGCAACAGCAACAGCCACAGCAGCAGCAACAACAATTACAACACCTTTTCCAAAATAAAAATTTGGAAATAAATATTTCCAAAAATGAACTTTTATGAAGGGAATAATACCAGTTATTTATTACATTTTACGGGTAAAAATTTCTGCAGGGCAATTACCAGGGCATCTGTACATTGTAACCTAAGAGTTGTAAGCATCCACCTTCATGCACAGTTTAATTAACCAATATGAACTTTTGTAGAATTTTATAGAAGAGTTCTACGGCAAACTTTTAAAAAATTAACAAGTATTGACTTGCTTTTCTTTGTTTTTAGAATTAGAAAAGAAATATGTATTTACTGATGACAAACAATGCACCAGGCAATGTTCTGGTGCCCTGACATACTTTCATTTATAACAAGCCTCTGAATTATATATTATTATTCCTCTTTTCCAAATGAGTAAAGTTAAATTAGAAGTTTTTCATTTCCCAAGATCTAACAGCTGCCAGTAGCAGTGCTGCAATTTCAACCTAATTATTTTAATCCAAACCATTTTATTTTTCCCAACATCATGCATTTTGATTGTTACCTATTGCCATTTTCTAACTGCACACCACATTGTAGTCTTAAACCCAACATTTGTACAAGCTCAGAGGGCCACATATGTCAGCAGATGTTAGCTGTTCTTTTCCTTCCCTCTAAACTCCCACTCACGGAAGATACAGAATTTACTAAAGGTGAAATACAGGAAGTAGGAGAGGCTTTAGAGTCCATATATAACAGGAAAAAAAAATCCAAACAAAGGAAACTCCCAAATTTTGATATTTCTGTTCTTAAATATTGAAGTGCTTTTCAAATTATTTTAATCACAAAGTCTTTAGCTTTTTCTGTCCCCTCTTTTTTCTCCTTTGAAGGCCTCTCTTCCTTTCTTGCTGTCTTTTTACCTCCACCGCCACCACTCTGATCTCTGTGTTCAGTGTTCACTAAGGATTTTCCACTTCCCCCTCTCTTTAGTAATCACTTTATTCCTCTTTAACTTAGGTATTTGTCCTAAGAGGTTTATCAAAAGCAATGTCCCAATTAATTCAAGTAAAAGCATGTTATAGAAACTAAGAGAATACATGCTGTCTTTGTAATTATATATGTATAGAGAGAGAGAGAGAGAGAGAGAGAGATTTTTATTTAAAATGTCAAATTTCACTGTCAATATAAGTTAACATAAACAAGAACAAAGGATTAGGAACTCTAATTCTTCCAATGCATTGTTGCAAAACAATTATTCCAAATATATCTAAAAATTTGCACTTTGTATATATATATATATATTTTCTTACTTCTCTGTACTACTTAGGTAGGTGCTAATACAGTAAAAATAGTTGATAACAATGAAACATTTATACTAGAAAACATAAGGCCTAGATAACCAGTTTTTAACACTTGTACTATGTCATAGATCATCAATAACATCATTGATTAGTAATAACTTTATAAATACATGTACAGAGTCAGTTGCTACATGATAGTTATATGTTTAAAGGAATATAATTTGGAATTATTTATATAAATAGCAAAAGAATGGTAAAAAAAAAGTATCAATTTCTTAAATGATTTTCTTAAGACTCTTGAGTCTTTTATATTCATACTTATGTTACCAACCCTCCCAAGTTGGTCCCCAAGCATCCTTCTGCCTGGTGTTGTTCAAGCCAATAGAATGAGACCAAGTTCAGTTCAGAAGCAAAGAAAAGCTTTATTCTTTGATCAGAGAACGAGAAGTTGCATGCTCATGCTCTAGAGCACACGCTCTTCCCCACATGCTGTGGGCAGGGCTGCTTTATAGAGACAAGTCAGTGGGGAGTGGCTGGAGTAAGTCAGTGGGGAGTGGCTGGAGTTCTCACAGTGTGGCTCAGCTATGTTGCTCATGCTCCAGATCACAGTGCCAGGCTCAGCGTCTCTGCACATGGTCCGCAGCAGCCATTTTGAATTGAGGTGTCCTGCCCCACACGTCTGCACCCGGTCCCAGAGCTGACAGTCAATGTAGCCATTTTGCATTAGGAACTCTGGTCTAAGTGCCCATGCGAGGCCTCTGCCTCACTCTATGAGTGAGTGAAACTAGACTACGCACAAAGGGAAAACAAAAGGTTAGGCTTTATTTTATCACCCAGATTCTATTTTTATTTCCTGGAATTGTTAATGGGCTTTGCTAGTGATACTTGTAACAATGAAAAATATTGAAGGGATGATATAAAAGTGCCAGGTAACAGTTTTGATGATCTTCATGCTGTTTTACTTTATACTTAATGACACTGGCAAGATGGAGTGATGTTGTATTTTACAATTTCGAGTGTTTTCCAATCATGCTATAGCATTTCACTTTACAAGTGTGTATGTGTATAAATAGACTCATGGGAGTATATCTTTTTTCTTTTGAAAAAGACATACATTTGATTAAGAAAATAACACAGCAAATTTCCCTAGCAATTTGACCTCAAGGATTTGAAAAATTGATTAATTAAGAAAAAATGTAACATTTTCCTTGGAATATGAAGTTATTGATGAAGCATTTCAGAATTGTTCCCTAAATCATGATAACATTTTAAATGAATGAAGACATGGTTCATGCAAATAGTTGTGTCTAAATAATTTCATTTAGGGCCTTGGGAAGCTAAAACTTACTTTAAGGAGAATATCACAATGATGAAAGAAATCAGCTTTAGAATTTGAACAAGTACTTGGGATATATATCCCCAGGTTTGTCACAGTGGCATAGAAATAGCACAGCTACAAAAGAAGCCCCTATAAACTATTTTATTAAGAAGTTATTTAAGAAATTAAAGTGGTTAGCATTGGGAATCATCTAATTTACTCACTATATTCCAGAATTTCTGGGACAAAAAGCTCATTACAGCTCAAGAGCCAATTGCAAGATCTTTTATAAGAATATTATACTTTTCATGATTGGTAGTGTTTTATCTAGAAATAGTTTTCAAAATAAAACACAAAAATAATTCAGCTATATTGCTCTAAAAATATACTGTATGCACAAATATTAAGCAATTTTGGTTCTATTTGATCTTAGAAGAAATAAAAACATAAAAATTCTCTTACTTAAGACTAAAAATACCATTAACCAAGATTAATAATAATAGAGATAAAAGTATTAAATGCTAATCTACAGGAGACCTATGAGACCTTCAATACACAGATAGCTAATGCCAGTCTGTTTTAATAACTTTTTAATTGTGTGTTAATTATTTATTCATTAAATTGTTTATTCTAGTACTTTATCTAGAGTCTCTAGTGGCCCTGAGTGAAAGAATCCAAGCCCCAGTTGCTTGTAAACAACCAAGCAGACATTTTTATTGCATTTAAATTAGTTGTGATGGGAAAACATGCAAGAATATGCATGGAACCCTCTCAAACTTCATGAGCTTACACTTATTGCCTCAATCAGAAATCTCAACATTCAAATATTAGCTTTAAATTTTAATTCAATTATATTGACTCTATTGTTGACTCAAGACTAGAAGACTAGAATATATGAGTTTATGATAAATGCATATCATAAGAAGAATGGAGCATAAAATTTATAATCAAGACTTTCTATAAATTGGACCTATAATTAAGCAAACAATGCATACATTTTTTTCTTTTTACAATTACTTATTATGGGCCAAAATATGGAATAACATAGCATGGCCTTTGTCCTTAATGAGATCATGATCTAGTACAAGATACAGCTGTGAAAACAAAGCATTAAAATATTATGAGAAAAATATACAATACTGTGGAGTCACAAAGGAAAAGGCAGAGATTAGGGGATCATATTTAAGCTGGTTTTTGAAGGATAACTAGATTCAGCCAGGCTAAGCGAGTTATTCCTAGGGAAATGCTCAGAGGCATTAAAAGATGTTTCAGGAACAGAGGAACAGCAAGATTAATGGGATAGGATATAGGGACATATAGACATGAAAGATGAAACTGAAAGTAGGTATGAAATGACTAGTAAACAACATTGTATATCAGGATTTAAATTTTTCATTTTATTTTGTATATAGCAAACTGAGAATCAACATATGTGTTTTTGAAGAAAGTTGATTTATTTTTCTTTTAGAAAAAACACTCTGGTATCAGAGTAAAATATGGATGGAAATGTTGGTTTCCTGTGGGTAGTGGGGAATAGCATGAGGCTAATTAGAAGCTGTAGATGAGAAATAGTAGAAAGTCTGAACTACAGAAATGACAACAGGATTGAATGGGGCAGGGCAATTGCAAGAAACTCTGCTGAGGTAGAATAAATTTTAACTGATTGAATATTGGTGGAAAGACAAGAAATTGTCTTATATAATTCTGAAGGTTTTAATTCGAGGTTATCATGAAGCTATTAACTAACATAAGGGATTTAACAGAAGTAGTAACAATTTTAATCATGCTGGTAGATCTTAATTTATTTGTCCTTACATATCCAGGGACTCAGATGCGACTTGTCCTTTCTAATGGATTCTGCTACACTGGATCACTTGTTGGAGCAGCACTGGAATTGTAAGAAGTATTTTCACTAGTTTTCTTAATGGGACAAGTCCATTGAGTCATATATAATCTAAAGAAAGAGGAGTGGCAATATTAAAATGTCCAGAGATTTAGTTTCCTAACAAACTTTTGTGCACATTGCTTGACCTCAAATATGATGGAGAAGTTAAGTTTTCATTATATCAGTGTACATACAAGAAGGTAAACACTTGATTCCAAAGGAGTTACTCAGTCATAAAGAAAAATCAGGAACCATTCAATGTAAGGCTATATAGAAAGGGTCCAGAGAGCAAGAGATCAAATGAGACAAGAAAAAAAGTACATATCCCTAAGGTGAATTCCAATTATGTGGTAAAATCTGTTTGATCTTTGTACTGTTTGGTGCTTTACTTTGTGCCCAGAAGAGGTGATTCTTCATTTTACAGTGTCTTTATGCCTATAAATGTCCACTGCTTCAGTAATCAAGTGTTTAGAAAATATGGAAGACAATATTTTTAATTTTTTTAAATTTTTTTTTATTTTTTAAGAACTTTTATTGAGATACAGTTAACATACAATAAACTGCATATATTTAGAGCATACAATTTGGTATTCCAATCTCCCAATTCATTCAAAACAAAGAGAAAACATTAATGATAAGCAAAATTTCATGTGCAATAGGCTAAAGTATATATTAATACCTGAACTTCTATTTGAGCATATTAGTAATAGTAAACCTCTTTCTTAATCTGTTTCACAGTGACTAACATCACTTAGGACCTAAGACAAATCTCCACATCATTTGTATTATCTTTGATAGGAAAATTGATTGCATCTACAAGTTTGAAATATTGTCAGTGGTGCTGCCAACAATATTAGAGACAGAGAAAGCTTCAAGTTGCAAAGAATAATTTGGCAGCAGAATCTTTTTTTTCCATAAAATAAGTTTGAGCTGTTACATTTATTTTTTCCAATTTTATTGAGGTATGATTGAAAAATAAAAATTGTATCTATTTAGCAGAATCTTAAGTTAGAGAATTATAAATTTATTAATTTGCCAAATTATTTCTCTCAGATAGTAGAAAGTCCTAAATAACCAAGCATTATTTCTTAGTTGTGTGAGGTATCAACTTTCTTGCTTCTTTTATGTTCCAACTAGTGATTCTGAAAGTAATATGCATTAATATGATACACCAAAATTGTACCTGGCAACTGGAGAATGTATTGCAATATTACTTAATGTTATTCTTAAAATTATCTGTATATAGGTTGAGTGTTACTTACCTGAAATGTAATAATTCTTTACACTGACAACCAAATGGATTATGAATGGTAAAATTGTAGTAGTTTTACTTGTATAAAATCATTCAAAAGCAATTAAATTTTCAAGAAGTTAAAATGTCAGTTTTACTTAATTTTCAGCTTGAAACTGTGATATATCTCACAGTATTCTTTAAATTTTATAATTTCAAATATATAAACAAGAAAATAATTATTTGAATATATACATAAAATTGAGTTTTGAGTTGACACATTTGGGTGATATTTATTTTTCATTAAAATTTACTGTAAATGGGTATGTGCAAATATAAATGTTTCATTTTTAAATCTTTATTGTTTATTTAATGAACCCAAATGTGAAAAAATTATAACTACATACTTATTAATTTTGTTAAAATAAAGATAGCAAATATATTTTATGTAATATGTAATAGCTTAAATGTATTTATGAGGGTGAGTCAAAAATTATCTGCACTCTGGCTTTCTACAACCAGAGTGTGGATAATTTTTGACTCACCCTCATATTTACTTCATTACTTATTCAGTAACATTACCAGGTCACAAGGAGAGCAAACTATATATATTATTTTAATTAAATTCTGTCTTTATATCTTGCCTACTTATAGAAAAATCATATTTTCTTATTCTGTCAATACAGATGCATGATTTTCAAGGTGAGCAGATGCCACATTTTTTTAAACTGTTACCTTAATTTTTTTTTCCAGTGTTTGAATTATATTATGTGGTTACATTTGTATTTTGTCCCAGTCCCTGCACAAGGTAGATGGAGTCTTGTTTCTACTTTTTTCCCATCTTTCATAATATTTTGTGGTCTCCTGCACTGTATACTTCTTCTGTTCAAAACCTCTCACTCTTAATCCCACTGGACTAAGCTTTTGGATAGCACATCTTCTCTACTTACATTTACCATCTAGAACAAAGGTTGTGCCAAATATAATCCACTGCCTGGTTTCCTAAAACCTGTGATCTAAGAATGGTTTAATGATCTTTGAAAAGGTCACAAAGAGCCTAGAAAATGTTGAAGTAACTCTTCCTGAGTTGTTCTATGTTATGAGTATGTTTGGGCAAAATCTCATACACTGAATAAAACAACTAACTTCTGGAATTATTTCTGCTTCATAATTAAAAAAAAACAAATCACCCGCAAAGTCAAAGGACTTTCTCACTTTTTAAACTAAAAATGTTACTTATTTGGAATCCAACTTTGATTTCACAAGTTCCAATTATCTCCGTGCTTTAAAACCATTTTCTCTGAGAAGAGATGTTTAACTTAATGTACACCCAGTATGGGGTATTTAAAATGATGAACATTTTTAGACATAGTCTACTTGATGAATTTAAGATGCAAAGAAACTAACTGACAAACAGCTGATCTACAAAACAATTCTGTAAATATAAGTGGATGGCATTTTTTTGAGATCTGGAAAATAATTCCTACAGATCAAAAAACCTACAGTTGCTGATAAGTAAAAACCTAGGTATTCCATATTCAAACATTTTCATTAAGAGGATATGTAGCTAGTGTCATCATATTACAATGATACTAGGAAGCAATGTAATGTGGGTTTTATAACAGCAGAACTACAACTCAGGCAGAATTCTACCTTTGACTTTATTCAGTTTTACCAATATATCCAAAAAAGAAGAATAAGAAGGAGGAGGAGGAGGGGGAGGGGAGAGGAGGAAGAAGAGGAGGAGGAGAAAGAGAAGAAAAGGAAAAAGAAGAAGGGGGGAGGGGAAGGGGGAGGAGGAATGAAGAAGGAGGGGGTGGAGGGGAGAAGAATAAGGTGGTTCTAAATGTTGCAGACCATTTAGAGAGGTATTTTGGGACAAGAAAATAAAAAGTAAAAATATTTTACTGTATTATGGGGCAAAATCTTATTATATTTTTATTAAATACAGGCAATAGCTGTTTATTATTCCTATTCATATTCTTTAAAAAGTTTTACATTTGTGTACCTTAAGAATATACAATAATATAGGTTATAAAATTTAATATTCAATAAGGAGTTTAAAGAAGTTTAATTTCTCTTTTAGATGACAGAAGCATTATAAAATATCGTTATATCTTACTAACACATGTTATTTATTTAGTTTATTCCAATTGCCACTGTTTAGTCTTACTGTTATTGTTTAAATTATACTAACATTTATATAATATAAAATTTAATAATACAGAAAAATCTACAATTTCAAATAAATTTCTATTTTCAGATATTTATGTTAAGGTAATAACACTTCTGTCTACAAATTTTTATTATATATTATATGATCATGTTTTGTTAAAATTTAGTATGGACAACTGGCTCTCTAAAATATTGGTTGTTCAAGAGAAGCAATTATGCTGGTGTTAATTGAAATTTTATCATTTTAATTTCAAAAAAAGAATCAAATTGATAAATGATCAGTAAAAATAAGTATTGGTACAAATTACCAGTAATAAGGAAAAGGATTCCGAGATGATATAGATATCAAAGTTAATAAAATAATATTTTGAACAAATTTCTGCCAAAAATTATATAAAATATTTTGAAAGATATGGATATGAAAAAATATAACTTACTAAAAGTGACAGGAGAAATAGAAGATGAGAAATATTGAATAATAATTAATTTAAATTAAATTTTTTTCCACAGAAGGTAATCAGTGCTCAGTTTAGGTCTTACCAAATATTTAAGAAAAAATTTCAACTCTTATCATCCACTTTTGGAGAATGCCAAAAGAAGTTATACTTTCCATCCTATTTGTTGAGCCAATAACACTCTAATAGCAATGACTTAGAAGAGCACAGAAAGCAAAATCACAGCTTGTTACTCGAATGAACATGGATGTAAAGATTATAAACAAAATATTCATTAATTTCATAATCAACATGTGAAGAAATAATGGTTTTATCCTAGAAAAATGAAATTGGTTTAACATTAATCAATTTACGTACTTACAAGATTTATATTTAATAAAGAAAAAGTATATGACCAGATAGATACAAATATAGCATACAAAAAAATTCACATTTATTCATTATAACAAGTCCTAGTAAACTAGGTATTGGAAAGGAAATTTGATAAAAAACATCTATAAAAATTTAAAATAATCACCACACCTAGTTGTGAAATATTGAAAGCTTTCTGTCTGAGAAAAAAATGCCTCCATATTATCTGGTACTGGAAGTCCTACACAGTACAATAAGGTAAGACAAAGAAATAAACTATATATGGATAAGGAAGAAAGAAATGCAACTGTCAATTTTCTTAAATTATATTATTGTATACAAAGAAAAGCCATGAGAATCTCCAAATAAAATATTGGAATTAATAAGAGTGGATAACAAAGCTTCTGGATACAAAATATGTATGCAAGATTAAATAACCTGTGTTTCTATTTATCAGCAGCATCTCAAAAATAAAATTTTTAAAAATATTCTTAGATGAAAATGCAAAAGCTGCAATTACATTAAAAAATGACTAAACATGGATCAATCTTGCTAATTTAACTTGAGATAAAACAGGAAGTTTATGAGGAAACAAAGAAACAACATGCAGGCAAAGGAGCAGGGAAAAAATCCAAAAGACCAAAGAAATGAAGAGGAAATAGGAAAAATGCCTGAAAAAGAATTTAGAGTAATGATAATAAAATGATACAAAATCTTGATAACAAAATAGAGAAAGTACAAGAAACAGTTCATAAGAACTCAGAAGAATTAAAGAACAAACAAACAGCAATGGATAACAAAATAACTGAAATTAAAAATACTCTAGATAGTATAACCAGCGGAATGACTGAGACAGAAGGACGAATAAGTGAGTTGGAAGATAGAATGGGGGAAATAAATGCCACAGAGCAGGAAAAAGAAAAAAGAATAAAAAGAATGGAAGACAGTCTCAGAGACCTCAGTGATAACATTAAGCATACCAACATTCAAATCATAGGCATCCCAGAAGAAGAAGAAAACAAGAAAGGGTCTGAGAAAATATTTGAAGAGGTTCTAGTGGAAAACTTCCCCAACATGGGAAAGGAAATAATTAACCAAGTCCAAGAAGCACAGAGAGTCCCATACAGAATAAACCCAAGGAGAAATACACCAAAGCACACATTAATCAAACTAATGACAATTAAACACAAAGAAAAAATATTAAAAGCAGCAAGAGAAAAGCAACAAATAACATATAAGGGAAAACCCATAAGGATCACAGCTGACCTTTCTACAGAAACTCTGCAGGCCAGAAGGGAATGGCAGGATATAATGAAAGTCCTGAAAGAGAAAAACCTACAGCCAAGAATACTCTACCCAGAAAGAATCTCATTCAGATTTGAGGGAGAAATCAAAAGCTTTCCAGACAAGCAAAAGTTAAGAGAATTCAGCACCACCAAACCAGCCTTACAACAAGTGCTAAAGGAACTTCTCTAAGTAGGAAACACAAGAAAAGGAAAACACCTACAAATACAAACCCAAAACAATTAAGAAAATGGTAATTGGAACACACATGTCAATAATCACCTTCAATGTAAATGGATTAAATGCTCCAAGCAAAAGACACAGACTGGCTGAATGGATACAAAAACAAGACCCTTCTATATGCTGCCTACAAGAAACCCACTTCATACCAAGGGACACATATAGACTGACAGTAAAGGGATGGAAAAATTTATTACATGCAAATGGAATTCCAAAGAAAGCTGGAGTAGCAATAATCATATCACACAAATTAGACTTGAAAGTAAAGACTATTACAAGAGACAAGGAAGGACACTACATAATGATCAAGGGATCCATCCAAGAAGAACATATCACAATGGTAAATATCTATGCACCCAACATAGGAGCACGTCAATACATTAGGCAAATGCTAACAGCCATAAAAGGGGACATCGACAGTAACACAATAATAGTGGGAGAGTTGAACACCCCACTTACATCAATGGACAGGTCATCCAAACAGAAAATAAAACACACAAGCTTTAAATGACACATTATACCATCTCGACTTAATTGATATTTAGAGGATATTCCATCCAAAAATGACAGAATACACTTTCTTCTCAAGTGCACATGGTACATTTTCCAGGATAGATCACATCTTGGGTCACAAATCAAACCTCGGCAAATTCAAGAAAACTGAAATCATATCAAGCATCATCTCAGACCAGAATGCCATGAGACTAGGTATCAAATACAGGAAAAAAACTGCAAAAAATACAATCACATGGAGGCTAAACAATTCACTATTAAACAACCAAGAAATCATTAAAGAAATCAAAGAGGAAATCAAAAAATATCTAGAAACAAACAACAATGAAAACACAACAACCCAAAACCTATGGGACGCAGCAAAAGCAGTTCTAAGAGGGAAGTTTATAGCAATACAGTCCTACCTTGAGAAATAAGAAAAATATCGAATAAACAACCTAACCTTACACCTAAAACAATTAGAAAAAGAACAAAGAAACCCCAAAGTGAGCAGAAGGAAAGAAATCATAAAGATCAGAGCAGAAATAAATGAAAAAAGAAAGGAAGGAAACCATAGCAAAAATTAATAAAACTAAAAGCTGGTTCTTTGAGAAGATTAACAAAATTGATAAACCATTAGCCAGACTCATCAAGAAAAAAAGGGGGCAAATGCAAATCAACAGAATTAGAAATGAAAAAGGAGAAGTCACAACGGACACCTCAGAAATACAAAAGATCCTGAGAGACTACTACAAGCAACTATATGCCAATAAATTGGATAACCTGGAAGAAATGGATACATTCTTAGAAAAATACAATCTTCCAAGACTGAACCAGGAAGAAGTGGAAACTATGAACAGACCAATCACGAGTACGGAAATCGAGGCAGTGATTAAAAATCTCCCAACACACAAAAGCCCAAGGCCAGATGGATTCATGGGTGAATTCTATGAAACATTTAGAGAAGAGCTAACACCTTTCCTTCTCAAACTCTTCCAAAATATAGCAGAAGGAGGAACACTCCCAAACTCATTCTATGAGGCCACCATCACCCTGATACCAAAACCAGGCAAAGATGTCACAAAAAAAGAAAATTACAGACCAATATCACTGACGAATATAGATGCAAAAATCCTCAACAAAATACTAGCGAACAGACTCCAACAGCACATTAAAAAAACATACACCATGATCAAGTGGGGTTTATCCCTGGGATGCAAGGATTCTTCAATATACGCAAATCAATCAATGTGATACATCATAACAACAACTTGAAGGATAAAAACCATATGATCATCTCAACAGATGCAGAAAAAGCTTTTGACAAAGTTCAACATCCATTTATGATAAAAGCTCTCCAGAAAATGGGCATAGAAGGAAATTACCTCAACATAATAAAAGCCATATATGAGAAACCAAAAGCCAACTTCATTCTAAATGGGGAAAAACTGAAAGAATTCCCTCTTAGAACAGGAACAAGACAAGGGTGTCCACTCTCACCATTAGTATTCAACATAGTTTTGGAAGGTTTAGCCACAGCAATCAGAGAAGAAAAAGAAATCAAAGGAATCCAAACTGGAAAAGAAGAAGTAAAATTGTCACTCTTTGCAGATGACATGATATTTTACATAGAAAACCCTAAAGACTCTACCAGAAAACTGCTAGCACTAATTGATGAATTTAGTAAAGTAGCAGGATACAAAATTAATGCACAGAAATCTCTTGCATTCCTATACACTAACAATGGAAGAGCAGAAAGAGAAATTAAGGAAACACTCCCATTCACCATTGCAACAAAAAGAATAAAATACCTAGGAATCAACCTGCCTAAGGAGGCAAAAGATCTGTATGCAGAAAACTTTAAGACATTGATGAAAGAAATCAAAGACGATACAAACAGATGGAGGGACATACCATGTTCCTGGATTGGAAGAATCAACATTGTGAAAATGACTGTACTACCCAAAGCAATTTACCAATTCAATGCAATCCCGATCAAATTACCAATGGCATTTTTCACAGAACTAGAGCAAGAAATCTTACGATATGTATGGAAACGCAAAAGATCCCGAATAGCCAAAGCAATCTTGAGAAGGAAAAATGGTGTTGGTGCAATCCGTCTTCCTGACTTCAAACTATACTACAAGGCCACAGTGATCAAGACAGTATGGTACTGGCACAAAAATAGAAAGGAAGATCAATGGAATAGAATAGAGAACTCAGAAGTAAGCCCAAACACATATGGGCAGCTTATCTTTGACAAAGGAGGCACGAATATACAATGGAAAAAAGACAGCCTCTTCAATAAATGGTGCTGGGAAAATTGAACAGCTACATGTAACAGAATGAAATTAGAACACTTCCTAACACCATACACACAAATAAACTCCAAATGGATTAAAGACCTCAATGGAAGGCCAGACACTCTAAAACTCCTCAAGGAAAACATAGGCAGAACACTCTATGACATCCATCAAAGCAAGATCCTTTTTGACCCACCTCCTAGAATCATGGAAATAAAATCAAGAATAAACAAATGGGACCTCATGAAACTTAAAAGCTTTTGCACAGCGAAAGAAACCATAAACAAGACTGGAAGGCAACCCTTAGACTGGGAAAAAATAGTTGCCTATGAAACAATGGACAAAGGATTAACCTCCAAAATATACAAACAGCTCATGCAGCTTCATACCAAAAAAGCAAATAACCCAATCCACAAATGGGCAGACAACCTTAAATAGACATTTCTCCAAAGAAGACATACAGATGGCCAACAAACACATGAAAAGATGTTCAACATCACTCATCATCAGAGAAATGCAAGTCAAAGCCACAATGAGGTATCACCTCACACCAATCAGAATGGCCATCATCACAAAATCTGGAAACCACAAATGTTGGAGAGGGTGTGGAGAAAAGGGAACTCTCCTGCACTATTGGTGGGAATGTAAGTTGGTACAGCCACTATGGAAAACAGTTTGGAGGTTCCTTAAAAAACTACAAATAGAACTACCAAATGATCCAGTCATCCCACTGCTGGGCATATACCCAGAGAAAACCATAGTCCCCAAAGAAACATGTACCATAATATTTATTGCAGCACTATTTACAGTAGCCAGGACATGGAAGCAACCTAAATGGCCATCAACAGATGAGTGGATAAAGAAGATGTGTCATATATATACAATGAAATATTACTCAGATATAAGAAGGACTGAGATGGAGCTCTATGTAATGAGGTAGATAGACCTAGAGTCTGTCATACAGAGTGAAGTAAGTCAGAAAGAGAAAGACAAATATTGTATGCTAACTCATATATACGGAATCTAAAAATGGTACTGATGAGCTTAGTGACAAGAGAAGAATAAGGACACAGATGTAGAGAATGGGCTGGAGATCTCGAGGTTTGGGTGGGCGCGGAGTGAAGGGGAAGCTGAGACGATGTGAGAGAGTAGCACAGACATAGATATACTACCAACTGTAAAATAGATAGCCAGTGGGAAGTTGCTGTATAACAAAGGGAGTTCAGCTCAGTGATGAATGATGCCTTGGAGGACTGGGACGGGGAGGGTGGGAGGGAGTCGAGGGAGGGAGGGGATGCGGGGATATGTGTATAAATAGAGATGATTGACCTTGGTGTACCTCAAAAACTGGTACAAGAGTGTAAAGCAATTATATTCCAATAAAAACAAACAAACAAACAAAAAACAGGAAGTTTATATATCTCTATCTATCCACACAAAATATATGTGTGTATATATATACAGTTAATCAGTAACTTGAACCGATATTTTATAGGTTAGGCATTTTTAACTATTAAACTGCATATATGTGTTTTATGAATTTTTCACATATTTTTTACAGCTCCCTTAAAAATTTCAAGATGGAGCAAAAGTTAGAAAGGAAGAAAAACTGGTTCCTTGAAAGCCACGTGAAGAAAGTATTTCTAAAAAGGGATGGGGTATAATTATTTGTTTTTTTCAGGTAAGACTACATGGATTCTAATTATGGAAAATTGTACTTTCTAATACAAAGTATAGAATTTAACATATTTACCTCTTTAGAATTGCCGGAATAGGGCATAGGTAGGTCTCTACTGCCAGGAACAGAGCCTGTCCCTAGAGAAGAAAGAAACAGTCTCTTCACTGTGGGCCTATTATTGTAGCAAGACAGAGGAAGAGTTCCATGACCAATATCTTCTTCTAAACTCACCAACTAGTTATTTTACTTGTCCTGGTGCAATCAGAATGAGCACTGAGAGGACTAGTGCTAATGGTACCACTTTTTCAGAAAAGAAGCCTCCTGGAATTAACTGTTAAACCTATGATCAATCAAGTACATGGCTATCCTCCCAAGGAAAGGGAGACAAGGTCTGCACGTCACGAGACCTCTTAAGAGTTGCTCTTTTTATCTTTCTCTGAATCATTCAGTTGAGATATTACCTTGTCAGGCAAAGAATCAATAACTTGAATTATACTTTTTTATCTTTTACTCATTTAGTTTAGAAAGTAATTGTAAACAGTGTTTGTTTCTTCACTCATTTTAGGTCTTAGTTTACTTGCATTCATAATCTTATTTAATGTAAATATTCTGTTAAGTAATTTGTTATATATTTAATTGCATTATTTTTTTTCATTCAGTAGTATTTATCAAACTCCTAATATAGTCCAGGAATTGTTCTAAGTATTGATAGGAATACTACCAGCTTTTCATTTTCAGGTCAACATTTTATTACTGTAAATTTTGCCATGGCTCTTAATTCACTCTTTTGCAAACAAAGTATTGCTTTAGTCATTGTGACACATAAAACAAATGTGGAAAAATCAATGGGGTCCTAAAAGTAAACTGTGCCTCTCAATTTAGCTTCCATCACCGTAGGAAAGCCATCCCTACAGCACAAGAATAAAAGATCATGAAACAAGTCAGTCTTAAATACACTTTAGTTTCCCTCAGAACACAAAGATAAGAAATAGAAAGAATTAAAAATCCATGATTACTTTTTATGTCACTGACTCCCAATTTAGGTTTCTTATGTGATAATATAAAACAAAGTGATTATACTTACCATTATTTCAAATTATATTTTAATAGAAATATTCTCCAGTGTGTTATTATATGTCTTTGGAGAAGCGAACAAGTATTTTTAAATATAAATAATTACTGTTACACTCTATTATTTAATACTTAGATGCTAACCATGTAGATTAATATTTTAAGAATTCTCTATCATTGATACTATTTAAATTCCATATTTGGACATCATTACAGTTAACATAACAATATGTATGTATTAATAGAACTTTAATAACTCAGTCTATTAAGGAGATTATTACCTTTCCCACAGTAAACTAGCAGTATTTATTACAAAGGACTAGTAATAATTCTCTCTGAATATTTTGAAAGATTTCAAATGACTTTACTTCTTTACAGAATCCAGAGCTGCTCTAGGTTTCTGAGTCTGTACTTGGGTTCCAGATTCTTATGTTTTGATTTGATTATTCTAACCCTTAAATCTGCATATTTAATAAACATCAGAGTTAAGTCTGTTCTGGATGTTCTTTGGATCAAACTGAGAGCATAGTCAGTCATTGTTTCTTCCCTCTCCAAAGATTTTATATAGAAAATCATTGCTCTAGACATAGGGAAGGAGATAAATTTGATTTGAAATATGTATTTTACAAATAATTGCTTTATAAGTGAGACCTATAGAATGTGTTGTGAAAATACTGACTTTTTTGTTTTTCTCAACATCCACCTAACTGTATAGAGAACCTCTCTAACCTTGTCAAAAAATTATTTATTCATAGATTACAAATCATTTATCTCATATTGACCTTGCCCAGGTTAACTCTGCAGGAAGCATCCATGTTACTCTTTTTAAGCTTGATTGCCAGAGAAAATAATAAACTCTTGGCTTAAATGTTGATATATGTCACATATTATGCATGTTGAAAGCAAGCAGATACAGGTGAAAGGGAACATATGGGATGATGTGTTTGTAGTCACACAAAATATCATCCAAATCTTTAATAAAACCAAAAGAGCCCTTAAAACTCTTTGTAAAAAAAAAAAAGTTTTACTTGTGTTCACATTTATAAAATTTAGTAGCATGAAAGAGTGATAACTGGTAATTTTTCTCATTTGCATTTACATGGTTCAGTTTGGAAGTCTGAGTTGTAAACACTTACTACAGATTCATTTAAAAAGTCATGCTCCTAAAGCCTTACAACATTACAGCTTCATTTCCATTTATATTGACAAATGTTCCTAACTGAATCTGTAGATATACTAAACAATCCACCTATCTATAACCCAAGAATCTTATAGAAATTAAGTTGTACTTTTAAGAGGTACTCATATTCCAAAGGTCATGCTTATAAGTAAGCATATGTTGTTTTGAAAAATTAATATATGAAACCTCAAATAGGTAGAAATAGTAAATATAAATTATGTTTATTTAACTAACAAAAAATTTAGAGTAGAATTATGTAAAAGAATACATTGTCCTAAAGCAGTGGTTCTCAAATGTAGCTTGTATCCAAATCATCTGGTGGGCTAGTTAAAAACAAAGATCCTGGATCCCCCCTGAAGAATTTCTTACTCCTTAGTTTCTAGGCAGAGGCCAAGAATTTGCATTTCTAAAAGTTCCCAGATAATGCTGATGCCTCTAGCTCAATAACTGAATTTTGACCCATTGCCTTAAAAGATTCAAACTGCAATTCCGTTTTCAAAACTTTGCTTTATACACAAGTTTACATGGAATGTTAGCAATGGAAGAAAACAGATAATCGAGCCCATCATTTTGTAAACAACAATAGTTTACTTAGAAATTAGGAAACTGAGGCACAAGGGCATTAAGTGATCAATTTTGTGCATAATTCAGGACACTTTACACTGAAAGTGAATTGATGATATGTGGGAAGATTCATGGCTTTATGTGTTTGAGAAAGGGGCAAGATTCAGTAATAGATACGAGAGATTTTGTGAGGAAAAAAAGATTCAATGGACTGCAGTGACTAAGAATATCAGGAAATGCATATAAATTAACAAAAAGAAACCTTTGAAGCTGACCTCAATTCTAGTTTCTACATGTTAAAAGATTGGAAGTAGTCACCTTCATCCTTACAGCAAGATAAAAGCTGAATAAACTGAAAATTAACAACCTTTCTTACCTATTAGAAAATTGAGGTTGCAGTGCAAGTCACCTCCCAGAAATCTGAGTGACAGGCAAATATATAAAATCATGGCTGAGATCAGCTGTCTTGGACATACACTGATAGAAATACTCCAGGGATGAGGATTGTAGACTAGCATGAGAGTGAGAAACTTCTGCAGGTTCCATTCTCAGGAGATCCCCACACTTTTGTGGATTTATTTCCAGGAACTCCACCAGGTTTTCAAGATAAAGAGCTAAGAAAAATCAGAAGCAGAAGGTTGGAAAGAGTAACGATCACTAAATACACTCAGCATATTTTCCACAACAAAAGCTTACTCTCCATTGTAAAAGGTTTTATAAGAGCCTTATCTTGCATAGACTAAAGGGCAATTATTCTGCCTGTTGTACTGACAATAACAATACCAATTACTGGGGAAAATGTGGAGTAAGGGAATGTAAAATGGCCCAGGCACTTTGGTAGACAGCTTGGTAGTTTCTTATAAAAGCCAACAGTCTTACCATAGTCTTGTAATCATGTCCCTAGGCATTCACTTAAAACATCTGAAAACTTATGTCCACACAAAAACTTGTGTCCTACACAGGGATGTTTATAGAAGCTTTACTCCTAAATACCAAAATTAAAAGCAACGAGGATGCCCTTCAATAGGAGAAAGAAGAAACAGTGTGGTACATCCATACAATAGCATACTATTGAGCAATGAAAAATATGAGCTATCAAGCCATGGAAAGACATATATGTACCTAAATGCATAATTCAAAGTCTAAAAGCTAGTCTGAACAGTCTATGTACTAAAAGATTCCAATTATATGATATTATGGAAAAGGCATAACTGTAGAAACAATAAAAATGTGTGGTTCCTGGAGACTCTGGAGGAGGTGGGTGGTGAAGTACAGGGAATTCTCAGGTGGTGAAACTATCCTGTATGATACTGTAATGCTGGATACATGACATGCATTAGTCAAAACCCACAGAACTTTACAGGATATGCTGTAATGTATGCAAATTTTAAAAAATCCTATAAGAGGTAGAAGATCACAGGATGGAATTCAGAGTGTGGCAGAATAATCTAGCTGTATTACAAATGCATGAAATAATCTCACTAAAGTGAATAGGGGAAAAGGTGCAGCCCTAGAGAAACTTTGGAAATGAGTGGAATCTGTGAGACTGAAGGCAAAGAAGCTGCAGATAAGCATTGTACTGTAGTTGAAAAGGTTGTTTCTTGGATATACAGGTTAACAATTCTGTCACTACTGTACATGTATACTGGAAATGAACAGCTAAGTAAATGGATGGCAGATTGTGGGAGCCAGGTTTCTCACAGTTTGATTGAGAGTTTGCAGATAAGAAAGGGGAGGGGGCTAAAATGATTGATTGATGGGGTCATGGGTTATAATTGGAGATCCTATGAACTCACTGTTAAGCTTAATATAGATACATATTATATTTACATATAAAATACTTCTAGATATGTGTAAATATACAGATTAGTATATACATGTATATTTCCTTGCTGTGTCAACTAAGAGAGCCTGGAAACACTATCAACATCGAGTAGCAATGTGGATATCAGTGCATGTATCTTGGTTTTTATTATTATTGTTCAAAAAAATGAGCCAGAGCTTCCTGGAGGAATGTCTGATTCTAGAACTGGGGCAGGAACTATACAAGATGAACCTGGAGCATCTTGCATTGTCAGAAATTAAGGAAATGCTCAATGAGAAAAAAATACCAACGTTTATGGGATTACGTCAAAGGGAAATAAAGGTCAATTGGAGGTCCTGGTGGCCAAAACTGAAACAGTTTAAGCAATAAGATAAAATAGTATTGGATTATAACTCAAAGTATATGACAAGAATCTATGAGTTCATACTGATATGAATAAATAATCTTAAAGAACTGGAAATGACAAATCTCTCTGGTAGAAAAATTTCATATAATTTATGTAGATACTTCACCCCCAAGGAGATTCATGCATCCCCACTCTTTAAGTGTGACCCATGCATGGTGACTTCCTTCCAAAGAGTACAGTATGAAAACATGGGAAGAAAAAGAGTAACTTTGCAGTGGAGAAATCTGACAAACACTATCACAACCAGGTGATCAAGGTCAGTATCAACAGTGATAAATCATGTTGATAGTATGTACTCAATATTATATGACAGAAATGATACCTTACAGTTGTGGTCTTCTTCCCAATAAATCATAAATCCAGTCTGACTATGAGAAAAACATCAAAAAATTCCAATACAGGGAATTCTGCAAAATCCTACAAAATCACATTCAAAAACCAGAAAATCTGAGGAATAGTGACAACTAAAAAAAACTTAAGGGGACAGAACAAGTAAATGTAATGTAGTACCTTGGAACACAAAAAGACTTTAGATAAAAACTCAAGTAATCTGAATAAAGTAGGTAATAGTAGTGTATCAATATTGGTTCATTAATTATAACAAATGTACATACTAATGTAAGACATTAATTATAGGAAAATTCAGTGAGGGAGTGTATATACCATCTTCTCATTTTTTTGATAATTTTAAAACTGTTTAAAAGTAAAGCATGTTAAAAAACATTTACTTTACTAAATAGTTACATTTCATAAATATATTTTTTATCCAAAAAGTCTTATTATACATGCAAAGGTTAAATCAAAATCAAAATCTTGCTATTTCCCTAGACACCTGTCATAAATGACAGTAAACCCTACATCCAGATTCCTTAATGCATCTTTAAATTCTCCTGTGTTCAGAAATGAATGGTTAATGGCTTTGCATTGTGTGTCTCTGTGTTTTTAAATCTTTTTTCTTTCATATCCAAGTCCTCTAACCCTTTTAGAAGCTAAATTTTGTCATTTTAATATGATGGTAATTGCTATATGCTGCTCTACTCAGTATCCAAGGGTATTGCCTTGAGGGAAAAAAAGAGATAAGTGCCCTATTGAGTTTAAATAGATTTATTCTGCAGATATGCCAAAGTACATTTTATTATTTTTTAAAAACCTCTGTAGAATGAATCTGAATCTGTTTCAATTGCTTCATATTACTGGTGATGAGACTTTTGAATGAGATTTTTTTTTTGTCCTACATAAAAATTCTGAGAAAAAAACAAATAACCTTTTAGTATAAACTGTACACCCTTTGTCTCTGATTTTAATGGAGAGTTTATTTCACAAGACAGGTCTGCAATCATTTCCCAGGAACAAATTGTGATATCCACAAAACTGTTGGTGGTGACCTGTAGCATCTTTTTTTTCTAAAGAAGTAACCTGTGCATTTTAAGGGTGCGTATATGTGTTGCAATCATTTGAATTTTACAATACATTATCCTAATTACATCAACAAAACAGACATACTTTATTAGATCTAATAGTTAAAAAATACTATGAACAGAGACATGGAATCAATGGAATATACTCCCCCCCCTCCTTTTTTAAGTTGGCTAAGACTTTTGGAAATGTCTAATCCAAAGCTTTCAAATTTAATTCCAGGACACTTTCATCTAATAAAATCTTTAAAATGCACACATAGTGGAACTGTTCCGGTTGTAAGGGAGTGGAGGAGGTGTAAAAGTCCTTTGTCCTTGTTGCTTACCCCTCCATCTCCACCATCACAGAATCTTGTAAATTTTGGAACATGGTCTGAAAATTAAATGACACAGATCCAAGTGCCTTCATTTATCAGTAAGGTTTTAAAGGGATCCTTTTGAAGAAAAGTGAAAGTCTGAAGGGAAGAGGAAATTATAAGATGTTGAGGGACTTACTGAAGATTTCATAGTGAGTGGCAGAACTAAGCTTGATAAATATTCAGAAATATTCAGAGAGAATAGAGACCTTGAGTCCATGACTGCTTCTCTTTCCACTGCACCACACATCTTCAATCATAATTACGATTATCAAGGAAAAAAACTGAACACTTATTTAAAATATATGACTTAATTTAAAGAACCTGAATTGTCTAAATAAATTTGGGGATGTAGTTTTGCAATTCAAAACCGCAAGTTGTTCAATTACTTTATTTTAAGCTTCCCAAATCACAGCTGACATCACAATGCCTTTCTTATTTTTCCAAATCTCAGTATCACCTATGCTGTTTGTTCTTACAGCAATAACTTACATCAGTAATTTTTTACATTTCAATAAATTTATTTTCAAAGAAACATGTACTCAATCCAATTACCATTAATAGAAGTTAACTGTCAAAATAAAATCATTGGAATTCAAGAAAATTCTCTCTAGAAACTGTTATGTGTCAAAAGCTGCTCTTGCTTTGTTAAAAAAAGACATCTCATTTAAGATATTTTAATGCAACTTGCATCAAAACTGAGATTTCTTTTTGGAAGATGGGGAAAGAAAATTAGAGCGTGATCTTTTTAAGGCAAATAACTTGCTAATTTTCTTTCCCAATCTTCTGTTTTTCTACTTCTTCCAATGCATCTAACACTTTAGCAATACAACATTCCCTGAAAACACATAACTTCCCTTTGCCTTCTTCCAGGAAGAATGAAAATATTTCCTCCTCTGTGAAGCTTCTTTTCTACCCCAGAAAGAAGAATCATTTCCTTCTAAGAAGGGTTCTATGGTACGCTTTGTCTGCATTTTAAAAAATCAGTTTGTATCATTTTCTTGTTTCTCCCTCTTCCCCCTCCCCCCCCCCCCCCCCCGCTTTCTTTCTAGCTAAAATATATCACATACAATGATACAACATAGCTTACTTTAAAAAAAATCAGGGGATCATCACACTTAGTTAAAGCACTTAGTTTTATAAAACTTCTTTTTCTTAAATTTAAAAAAATATTTATTATGGAATACAAAAATACAATAATATGATTTTTAAAATTATCTCTGTCCTATACAAGTATTATTTTTATTTTGGAAAATAGCATCTCAATATTTGTACAAAGTGTGCACACAGGTTTTTTACATAATGTGATTATATGTATATTAGTTTTTACCCTCCAACATACAGTGATATTTTTTGTGTATCTCTAATTTTGTACTTATTTATTTTTTGATGAATGAATAAATAAGTAAATAAATACATAAGGAAACCCGTGATCCTGAACTTTGATCCCTTTCTGAATTAAAAGTTATCATTGATCCAGTGACAAGGAAATTTAACTTCCTTGTCAGTAACTACATCAATTACTATCATCAGAGCTTTTAAACTTTTGTTACCTTAGACTATGTGTAAAATGAGGGTGCTGGACATATAATCTTAAGATATTGAAGGAAATGAATTGACCAATAAATGTTCTTGGTAGTAAGCAATGGAAAAAATTCTGATACATTAAGCAAAAACTTAATTGGAAATATACCAAGAAGCTATGAGAATTCATGGGAAGGCTGGAGTTGTTTAGGAAAATGGAACAGAACTAAGGAAACCCAGGTACCAAGAATTGTAGGTAAGATCACACAATTGAAATTGTGTGTTTAGAATCTCACTTTAAGACTATCACTATTACTGGATTTTTGCTACCTCTGAACTCTCTCATTGCTGCTGCTGTGAATGATCTCTCTCTTTTAACGGCATCATTATGTTAGCTCAACAGAATTTTATGTCCTGAGAGGAAACATGATTGGCCAAGCTTGCATGTCCATACTCAAGAGCTAGGACAACAAAGGGTAGTGTATTCATATAATGGAATTCTACTCATCAACTAAAAGAAAAGGAAAGGGTGGGAAGGGAAGAGAAGGGAAGGAAAAGGAGATATACTAATACATGAGAAAAAGATGAAACTCAAAAATGTTACATTAGGTAAAAGAAGCAAAGATAATACATACTATATGATGTCTTTTATATGAAATTCAATGCAAGGTAAAACTAATCTGGTAGTACTAGAAATCAAAGCAATTGTTGCCTATCAGAGGTAGATATTGATGAGAAAGGGCCAAGAAAAAATCTTGGCATTATGGATATATTCTAAATATATCTTGATTGTGGTGGTGGTTATACATACTAGTAGTTACTAGGAACAACCACATCTGCAACAAAAACTTGATGTGTGTTCAATTTTTTATCTATTTTTTCCCTTTATTATTACAATTTTATCATGATATGACATATTTGCTAATACTAAGAGGGTTAAACTGAAGACGTAAAACATTACTGAATTTCATTAATTTCCGAAGACTTTGGCATAGTACTATTGATCCCATTTAAGTAATTGTTCACAATTATTTATCTCCATGATGTAGCGTTAGGGGATGTGGATTCTGCCTCAGACCATCTGAGTCAGAACCCCAGCTCTACACCTAACTAACTGCGTGACCTTGGTTGAGTAGCTTAACCTCTTTTTACCTGGGGTTCTTCATTCATAAAATGGCAGTGATAATAGTGCCTATCTTTTGCAATAAACTTAATACCTGAAGCATGGTAACTGTTCAATCTATATTAGCTATTATTATCTGAAAATCATCAGTCAATCTCTAAAACGTCTTTGACCCCTTTTATATTGCCGTCTGATGTTGATCATAAAAATGGAAGGACTATAAATGAGTGAATTTATGGAGAATAAGTCACTATAAATCTCTGCCAAATGAACATTTTTTTTAGATAGCCCAAGGTAAAAGCTGATTTTAGAAGACCAATCAGTTTGACTTTGGCTTCAATTTCCTTTTAGAGCCAATTTCCAAAAGGTGCTCCTGGGAAGAGCCATCTAGGAAATCTTGACTGGTATCTTAGAAAGAGAGACTTTTGTAGTTAAATACACTTTAGCATGGCAGAGAACTAAAGCTTGCCAAGAGGGTTCATGACACACCTATAGCAAGATTCTCAGAAGCTATAGCAAAAATATTTGCTTACTTGTTAAATAAGAAGGAATTTTGATCAACATACATGATAACTTTGGAAATTAGAGATCTAAGTTTTAAATATAAATAAGGATCAATAAAGGCATTAACATTTCATTTTTTGTTTGATGAGTAAGGAGAGATTTTCAACAAACAATATTTTATAAATTCAACCCAACAGTGTTTAAAACCACAGCTGTAAATAAAACTCCTGGAGTAGCTAAAATTTGTCATTAAAACTTTCTTTTCTTGAATTATTTTAGTTTTTTCATCAGTGATGCACCATTTTTATTTATATTTTGTATCTCCCTCCCTCGTATATATGTCCTTCCTCATCTAGACACCTAACATGTCCAGAGTGTGGTTCATCGTGTTACTTCGCTTAGGAGAAATGTGATTTTGAGTGCTCCCTGACACCCTAGAGGGACTTTGTATAATATATCCTGGCTTTGTTAGTAATAGGTGTATGACCTTCGACAAGTTAATATCTCCATATTTCAGCTTTTGTGTCTGTAAAACTGAGACTATAATAGCATCTCCTAGATTTATTGTCATGGTTAAATGAATTCATATATGTAAAGTGTTTAGAACAGTGCCTAGCACATAGTAAACACTATAAGTGTTAGCCATTGTCATCACAATCATCATTATTTGTGCTACTAGTAATAATGATTATCATTATAAAAATTTTATAATGTTTACATTTTATAGGAGAATCTCATAAAAGAGAGCTTATAAGATTCAATGGTAGTCTAGATTTGAGGAGAGTATTTTGCGGGCATTGACCTGCCTCAAAGTCCCTCAACTCATATCACCTACTCCATCTATTCATAAAGTCAGGCCTATACAAAATAAATGTGCTCTTTATTCTCCAGACAGCCAATATGATAAAAGAATGTGATATTCATAGCCCTGGACTGGTAAAATCAACTATAGTTGTTCTTTTTCTTTCAGCTTATCACAGAGAATATTTTAAAAATTCATATTTTAGACGTTTCTATCTTATGTATTCAGGGGCCATAGGGCGGTTATAAACATTAAGTCAAAAGCTCTTTGTACAATATTTACATTTCTTTTTATATCCTTTCCTACCTATTAGCATACTTGGCTAGTTATCACAGATAAAAGTTTTTATTTTTTTAATCATAAGGTACATTTCTAAAATTTAACCAAGTAATTTTGGAGAAATACTTTTAGCTATTAAGTTACCTGATTGAGTTTTGATTTAGTTCATATTCAAAATGTGATATTGCTTTGCTGTTTATAACATATATTTTTTGGAATAAGGCAAAATTTCTGTTTTAATTATAATATTTGAATCACACAAATATAGAACTTTTCATAGATGTTTTATTCTACTTTATGTTTGAAACTATGTAAAATTCTGGATTTTTTTTTAAAGAAAATTACATGATAAGTGAATACATGCTGCTTCTATTTCTTTAAATAAAATAAATGTAGATAAAACATACCAAAAAAATACCAAACTTCCTTACTTGAAAAATTCAGTAAGTACTATACAGAAGATAGAAAATTAATTTTTGCAAATGATATTTTGTAGGAAAATATTGTAGTTATTAACAGATGTTACAAGTTTTTATAATTATTTTTGCACATCTTGTGTGAACAACTCATGGTTGAAACACTCAAAAAAAACCATTGAACTTTATTATTAATATTTCATAATCTATCCTGTATCAAATATAATTTTCACAAAATTTTGGCTGCAGTGTTTTTCATCTTTGATCCCCATTTTTCATCAGAGAAAAGACATTCCATTGTCCTATGTTGATCATTGAATAGAAAAGAAATACATGAAATTAAAAAGAATTAGAGAAACTATGCAAATAGTGGTGAATTTTGAGGTAAGTTAAGATTAATTTACATCAATTAGGAAAAGAGTACACTACGTTTTGAGCATCGGCTTCATTTCAAACCTTATGTTAGCATCAAAATTATCATCCACAGTAATCATGGCTTTTGATCACTAGGGGAAAATTGGCAGGAGTATGAATGTTTGGCATGTTTAGTGGTCAAGGACAAGAGATGACATTAGTGTAAAAATCATGGATTACTCTTTATTCAGGGGGCAGTACGGTTTTAAGACTAGATATTGTCTCCAAAACTAAGATCTCCATTATTAGATAAATGGCCCTTATCCTGTAGCATTTAACTTTTAATGATGTGACATCACAGCACTAAAAATGAGCAAACGGACAAGCCAACCCAAACTTAACTCTCATCCTTTCTCCCTATCTAGTCCTGTCATCCCAGTATGCCCCTTCTCAGATAATATACCTTACAGGACATCTGACTCCAAGATTTTCAAATTAATATTAGGTTTGAGAACATCTAGTTAAAATTTATGATTTCAAAATATGAAAATACCTCCATGATTAGTTGATTCATCCTATTTATAACTCCAATTCTCCTAACACTATTGACTATGTGTTCTATACTGACCCCAAAGCTGCCAGATCAGACAGCCTCTGTTATGATAGGCCCCAATTGTATGTTTGCCATCCATTTGTTCACTCATTCAGCCACTCATTCCTTTCTTAAAGAAATATTTATTAAAAGCCTACTCTGCACCAGGTATTGTTCTAAGAATTAGAATACGACAGAAGCCTAAGTTTAAGTTACTGGGATATAAAAATGCATGCAAAAAAAGAAAAACGTGTTTCTTATGTTTGTTTTTGGCTGGAACAGGTATTTTAGGTTCAGATATATGAAAGCATAGAGGGTGGTGTCAGGTGGTAGGAATAATTGGTAAAGAATCTTAGAGATCAATTTCAGGTTAGACAAAGCAAGAAATCTTGGAACTAATGTCAAGCTAGTTCAAAGGCACCTACTGTGCAGGACAAATATTCCATAAGTCAGATAATTTAGATATGATCAAAGCACTCTGAAAAATAAAAATCAGGAGGTCAGGCATCAGTAATCAGTGTTAAGAGTTCAAGGAATATTATCTTGGCAGAAAGAGAATGACATATATGAAGAATGTCTGAATAGCAGCTAAGATAGTTGCAACAGGAATTGTTCGATTTTGGCCAAAAAAAAAAAAAAAAAATCCCTTTGTGACCAATTGGACTTGCTCCCTCCTATACAGAGGTCTTCTCTAAAATTAGATTCAAACTTAAGTTTAAGGTACATGAATACAATCTAAGAGAATGGATGATGAATAGTAGGGTAGTTTTACTTGCTTTGTCTAGAGTGAGATACTTTATTTTTTATTTTTTTATTATTATTTTTTTTTTGGGGGGGTACACCAGGTTCAATCATCTGTTTTTATACTTAGATTACAACAGCCAAGAATACTTTGTTCAAACTTACCAAAGTGTCAAAACTGCAGAGCAGAGTATAATGAATCTAGAGAGATGGAATCACAGGCTCTCCAAAAGTTTTCTAGGCATTAACCAAGGCAAGGAAATACAAAAAGATTCTGAGCCACCAGCACAGTGGAGAATTAGCAGCAACATGGAGGAGTGGCTGCAGAGGTGCCTGAGCAGGTCGTTAGTGACTCCATCAGCTCCCTCAAAGCCTAGCCATATAAAAACATGATTCAAATAAAAATGTGTTATCTATGCAAATCCAGTCTCAAGTTCACTGGCATCTCTCTTCCACCTAAATTGCAACTTCTGTTTCCCTCCTAATGAGAAATCAGGACCAGCTACTGCACAGGACTAGCAACTATGCAGAAGCAGCAGAGACCCCCTGGACGTGAAGGCCAAGTGGACAGACAGAGACAACAGACACCTCAGAGGTAATGGGGACACAAGGTAGAGGTCTGCAGACTCTAACTCCACATTGAATACTTTAGCATTATGTAAAAATGATCCTGAATCATAATATGATCCTAAATAGAGGTCCTCTGAGATGCACTGTTTTATCACCTAGGTCATAGAAGCACCAATAACTGGAACATTATATGAAATAAAAATATGCTTCTTGGGCACTTGATTTTCAAAAATGTAATTTATATTCTTGATTCTATATATGAGATGTGTTTCTAGAGAAGAGATTAGCACATAATTTTCTAGATTCTAAGTTTAATAGATTCATTCATTTAATGCTTTTTTTGGCCAACTACCATGTGCCAAGCCCACTTCTTGGGATTAGAGATAGAGAATTAAACAAAGCAAATATATGAGGTCACATCTACTGAACAAAGAACACTTTTCTTTGCATGGCAGTGTACACATCCCATGGAACATCTCCAGTACCAGTTTTTCATGGAAAAACAAGTCAAGGCATACTACCTTAAGTCAAGAAATCAAGAAATATTTGTGGGGTCATACTATGTCTACAGTAGCATCCAAGGTACTATAAATTTTGTCTTATTTCATGGAAAACACTAACTTCATAGACTACATTGTTTGATTCTCAAACATTAGCTTTTCTCTTTTTTCACTTGGTTACTTTTTTCCTTCTCTCTCTCTCTGCCTTTTCCCTCCCTCACTGCACCTTCCTCTCTTTCTGTGATGACTTCTGCAATTCCTTTGAAATAAGTACCCTTAGGAACCTAATTTTGGGAAATACTGACACAGAAGAAAAGCTTAAAGTGGAGAAATTGTTCTTATTCATTTGTTATAATGATATTTTATACACATTAAATTTCTATTAAATACATTTTTGTATTATCACAGCGCAAATTTCATTTGAATATAATTAGTATTTTAAAATAGTGTTTGATTTAATTTCTAAGTCATAGTTTGGCCATTAGCATTGAATCATTTTTTTCTACTTTATAAATCAATAATCTCACTTTTCACTTCTGACAAAATTGAAAGCCAGTTTTTATTTTCTATCCTTAATAAAATGTCCCTTTCTTGTTCAGGAATCTGAAAGGCTGCACAGTGACAGATACCAAAAGCTGTATTATAGCGTAGAGAGTGATCTTTATTTTTTTTACCTTTGAAAGTGAAGCCACACAAAAACACAGTGGGATAGCCCTTCTTTGCATACACAGTGTGCTGCAATCTTAGTGGACTCTTATTTACAGTAACCGATGAAGGACTGAAAAGAGTCTTGCTGAGATCAGCTCCTTCCGTGCTCACCTGATTGAATTAATAGAGTATGTGTTTGGCTTAATTGCTCAATAATGAAAGGAAAATAGATGTCATTACACATGTTGTACTTTCCGATTAGTAATTTTCACAAAAAATCAGAAAACAGTTTTCTTTTTCTAAAGCTTTGTCAATATGCTTCAAGTAGGTGAAATCTGAAGACTAAGAAATTTAATTTGAAGGCAGAGTAAATTTATTTTCATATATATTTTGTTTCTCTCTCTCTCTCTGTATATATATATATATATGTTATTTTCCTCTAATGCCCATTTTAGAACTTGAATGCTTGTTTGATGAGGATGTATCTTTTCTCTTGAAAGTAAGGTTCATAAAGGCAGAGACTAAATTTTATGCTTTTAATGTGTTTGTAGAAGAAACTATCATAGCAGATCAGGTTCACTAACTGCTTATTCAAATCTGTCTCCCTTTCCCCCACCCTCACCACCCCCAGTTCCCAGTTCATTGTGCCATTTTCTTCATCCAGAAAAGGACTTGTGAAGAGATTCTTTTTCCCTTTGGTCTGATGAGGTAAGGAGAACCGATCCCCTTCTCTGGGAAACTGGGAGTGCTGTTTGACCATGGACTGTTGCTGCCTTTCCTGCCATCAGAGAACTGCCTGATGGTATTCTGAGGGAAACAGAGGCAAAATGGTGGGTCTCAGATGCAGAAAATCTTTGGAGGTTTTCAAGTTAGAAGTAACACAGCCTCTGGGTTTTTACACAACTTGAATTTAAACTGCATTTGTTTAAATATGTAGAAATTTATGACTTTTTTATTTATATAAAATTCTACATCAGCCTTTCCAAAGCAAGTGACAGATTGTTTCCTTAGTGGAAGAGATTAAAAGGTATGGGAAGAAATCAGGTCTACTGATATAAATTCATTTTATCCATTTCTGTTCCCCAGTAGTTTTTTTTTTTTAATTTGATTTTTTAAATGACAAATTGTATGTCTCCCAAGTTTCTGTCTTTACTTCTTTCCTTTTCTTTGGTTTATACCCTTATAAAATTATTAGCATTATGAAAAAGGGGGACTATAGTTTTAGACGCATTCTTTCATATTTTTATACATTCATGTTTAATTCTCTATTTTATTAAAGAGTGGATCACAATGTGATACAAACACAGAAGCCCCTTTTAAAGATATTATGTTTAGAGATAATCCTGTTATATTTTCATCTAAGATAACTTTTAGTGACATTAGATATTTCCGTAGAGTTTTGTATACATAATGCATCATTAGAGTTTTAAAATATAACAAAATAAATCCATTAACAATTGAAAATTATAGTATAAATTTGAGTATAAATTTACCTGCTAGTAATTGTAAAATATTTTAAAAACAGTATTATTGAAAATTATTTTTAATTCTATGATCAAAGTAATCTCAGAAATATCAGTTTACTACCAGCATGTATTTATTAAAACATGCTGAGTCAGGAGTATGAAGCAGATTCTTCCCTGTCATTAAGAATTAACCTAGGTGGGCAACCTACAGTTGCTCAAGAGGAACGAAGAGGAACAATATGCACAATGAAAGATGCCCAGGCACTAAAGGAGAGCAAACTGTTATCATCGCTGAGTCTCATGTGTAGAGCAATCTGCAGAAACATGAAGGTCAAAATTTGCTACTACCATGCCAAAAGATTACTGGAGTGTCAGGAACCACAGTTGCCAGAGAAGATGGGATATGAACAAAAGATGATTTTTAATTACCTTTGTTAATTAGAAGATGTCTACTTCATAACGTATTTCATGTATAACTGGTTAAAATCCCTGGTACCAACATTCTTTGCTACTGCATTGTTCCCACTCATGCCTGCTTGGATAGAGGTAAGAAAATGTGTTTGTGTGAGGGGAAGGAGATCAAGAAACAGATCCCTCCTTTTGGAACTAATTGTGAAGCTTAAATTTTGTATATAATTAAAAGCAGTCAGAAATCCATCTGATTATTATTTTTGAGAAGATTCTCCTTTGCAGAATCCTTATGGTTCTTTCTTACATCAATTATTTTAAAAAATATCAGGGAATTATACAGGTATAATATGACCTCATTACAAAATATTTTAACCACCTACTTGGCTTAAAACATGAGCAACAAAAGGTTAGTTTTTACCTGTTATTTTAGATATCAACATAATCTATATCAATTAGATTAAAACACCCAATTGACCCTGTCTTTTTTAGGTCTGTGTAAGAAAATAATTGATGGGTTATTTAACTCAATCCACCAAGTAATTATTTCTGAATAGTCTATTCTATTTTATCCCATCTAAGTATTACCTTAGTTTATTGACATCAACAGTAACAAACTTTTGGGGAGTGTCTACTCTATTGGAACATGTACTTTACAGAGAGTACACTTGCAAGGTAAGATGTATTATTATCCACATTTTTTAGATGAAGAAAGTGATGGATATAGTTTGCGGATGAATATAGTATAATCGTTTCTTGATATTACTGTTTCTTAGAAAGAGAAACCCAACTATATCAGTCCAAAATTCATATTTATATTTTTATTTACATCAGATTGCCTCAATTATTAAACTTCTTGTGTTTAATTCTCTAACAAACAAGATGACAATGATTTTTCACCTCTTCCAGTTAAAAAAATATAAAACAGACACCAATTTCTTAATTGTGTATCTGAATGAAATTTTAATGGAAGGGTTAAGGAAGTTTGCAGTGGAGCTTCAATCTAGCAAAAGATGTCATAGCTGTGCATGCATGAATGATATGCATTGTACCATTCTGATCTTGAGTCAAGATATTTGACTTCATCAGTACAGTCTTAATGTGGTATTGTAGGTACCTGAACACTGTATACGTGGGTGCACTGCATTGATGATGTGATGATTGTTGACTCCTCATGGACATAAATACATAACAAGTTAAGGACTGGAGTTATCTATGTGACAAAGAAAGGCTAGCTGAAGAATCCTGCTAAACATCAAGGTTCAGCCCAATTTGTGAAATTCTGAGTAACTATGCATGCCATCACAACCATGGTTGTCCCTGAAAATATTGGAAAAAATTATAATTTTCCAACCTCACCATTTAAAAGTATTCCAAGCATCTGGCAGGGCTACTTGGGGTCTAATGAATCTCATTTCCCACTGAGGAATTTCGCTAGCTACTATATATAAGGCTGCCAAAATGAAATCTAAACTGGGATTGGGTACTGAGCAGAAAAAAAAAAATAACAAAAGGCAGTTATTCAGGAACTCTTACAAATATAACTCAGTGGCTCATAAGATTTTAAATGTGCTTGTGAGCAGAACTTATGCAGACTGAACTCTTTGGCAGAAATCAATTCATCCAAAACTTCTTGTCTTTTGAGCTCTAAGACAGCCTGACACAGACACTTTTATAGCTTCTCTGAAAGACACTTTCTGATTTGTTATTGGGTGTTGAAGGAGACTGCTCCTGCCACTGAAGGATATCAGATAATTCTAAGACCATAAATATCTATCGTATTTCAGGTAATGTTGGAGAAAGTCCAATAGAGAGAGAGTAGCACAGCAATGCTCATTGATAAAAAGGAGCTGATATATACAGAATCATGATTTGTGGGATTTCATTATGAGTTCTTACATCCCAAGCCTAGTTTCTTCACTGCTTGCAGAGTCCTATGATAGAGCCCTTGAAGGGTTTCCCTGTCCTTAACCCAGTTTGGTGTAAGGCTATGTTTCCTTTTCAGCAAAGCTAATCTTACTGTTTGATCCACCTTACTGTTCTAAAACTGAGAGTTGCATGGCTGTTTTGGAAACTAGTTGCAATATACTTGATAGATAGTATAAAACCTTACTGGGAAAGGAAAACATACAGTTCACATTACTTGAAACTGGGAGCAGTTTATTCAGCAGGTGCAGGTGGAATTAGGCTCCCTCACCAAGCCTGTCTTTAGGGTAAGACAAAATTTTGGCCCTTGCAGCTAAATTAGGTGTAACTCTGATTGTATCCCCATTACCAAGTGGCAAGGACAGTCTTATAATTTTTTACCTATCAAGTCCTAAGACGTCTTCCTGGAAGGAGGTGAAAACAGGACCTGTTGTAACAATTATTATCGATGCTTCTGTCTTTCTTTAGATAAGCACTATGTCCAAACCAGAGTTCCCCACTAAGGAAGGAAGTATATGAGTTAAAACAGGTAATACAAAGGAAAAATAAATGTATGGCAAATAGGAAGAACACCCAATAGGTTGTAATTTCAGGGAAAGATTCAATAACTTTATTCCCACAGAGTGTCTCAGAGCAAAAGAGTAATACTCTTAGCTGTCTCTAAGATCTGGTATTAATTATTGGAAAATGTTGGAAAACGCATCTGATCTGTGTTGTACAAAGAATGGAAATTGACTTGTGCTGACTTACGTGTTCTGCCTAAACACTCAATCTGGATAATCTGGAGAAAAAATATGGTCATAGTGCACCTGGATGATTCAATCAATTAGAACTAACATTGGGTTCATGATTTGTGGACAGTATTTACTGTTTTGTTTCTTTTAAAATATAGCATGAGATAAATAGTAACTTGAATCACACTTCTTAGCTGCTTCTGCACGTGGCATGGATTTGAAATGAGTATGATGAGAAGCCAATTGATGTCATTTTCCCAGACCCTTGACTTGCTCCTTTCAATATACTAAATGGGAATGCAGATTAAGTGATTTTTGTTTTGTTTTGTTTTTGTTTGTTTTTTCAAGAAAAGTTGCATGGAAGCAGGGTACCCTCAAGAGAAACAGATTTCAGGTTCACATGGCAGACATATATCACAAATAACTCTCCTTTTGAGATGCATATGTTCTACTTATGGCAACTCATGATGAGCTATATTTAGGTTTACACTCTGCTCAGTGAAGAGTTTACTGGGCTACACAATTCTTCTGCAGGTGTACCCATCCTGTCCTTTGTCAAAAACACCCCATGGTAAAAATATATGTGGTGACTTGATGAGAACTAGACATGTTAGGCAAGATGTAGTACAAATTTTAGTTGACTGTCTCATGGACAGTCTAGGAGTATAATGGGCAAATTATTTCAGGAGACTGGCAGCAGCAGCCAGTTAGGGAAGATGATGAACAATATGCAAGTTGATTAGGCCGACGCTAAACTGATGGACACCAAACTCATTAACAGTTCTGAAAGAGGGCTTACACCTTCACTTAAGGGAGGACAGAATGGATTCTGGTGTTTTCAAAGACCTGTAGTAAGTAATGTTAATGACCCAGGCTAAGGTGGTGTATTTTGAGGGACACTTTGGATAGCCTCAACTATGAAAAGATGCCACAGGAGCAAGATCCTAGCTCTCTATTGTCCCAGGTGCCAAAGATAAAAAGAAAAATCCCCCCTCCTGTGATTCAGCTTAGGTTGGATTCATGAAGAATCAATACCATGTTGCCCCTACTTGGAGAGGCATGGACACTGTCATGTGATTCTGGAAACCTATATCTGTAAAAGCTTATATTGTGGTATGCAGGAGAGGCTTATATTCATAAGTCAGAGAGAATCTGCAATTTACTGAATAAAGGCCTCTAATTGCTACCCTGGTCACTAGAAACATGGGAAAAAGTCATTTCTGTTGGGAAGGAACAAACTGTAATAGTATGCCTTTTTAATCTCTCTGCCATGTCTGTGTAATGTAATAAAAATCCGTATACTCATTCATAGAATTAAATGAAACAAAACCTGTTTACATGGTGCTCCCATAGCACCTAAATGAGAAAATATTTAGGATGACTGATTGGAAAGCCACCGATGATGCAAAATTATTGGCAAGGGGAGAAAAAAAGTGAAAGTGGCTTTAAATTATACAAGTTGATAACAGCAGCATTTCCTTTCTCTGAGATCCAGGGTACAAACAATTGATCTAGGACTCAGTTCCTTATAAACATGGTATGATATTTATTAGTGGCAAGGTAGGGGTGGTGTTCTTCTCTACTTAAAAAAATTGCCTTTTTATTTGGCTCTGCCAGTAGGCCTACATTGCTTATTGTAAGTACACTTGACAGTTTATAGATTTTTTTGGAGAATAGCTGACTGGAGAATAGTAGGTAGGCAAGTAAACATCTTTTATATGTGCAACTGAGGAGCCCCCAAAGCAAATGACTTCTTTTGAGAATGTTTCCACATACATTGTTCAGAACTTGTCCATAAATCCAAAACCACAGTGCATAGTAAATTGGGAGTAATGATTTTTGCTTTTTTTCTGAAACTATGTCTAAAAGATTTGGCTTATTTCATATAGAGTGTATCTATCTGTATCAATAGAATTATTATTTATCCTTGGCATTGGCTAAGAACTATAATTTTTATGAGTCTTTGACAACCTACCTTCTGTGTTATTACATCATGAATTTAAATATTACCTATATATAGAATAATTTCATTTTTTCCAGCTGAGACCTATATACTGAGGTGCAGACTCATAAATTTTTCCTTGATATATCCACTTGCATTTCTCACTTAACTTAAAATTTCATCACTTGATTTGCATCCTTTTTTTTAAATAAATTTATTTATTTATTTGTTCATTTATTTATTGGCTACGCTGGGTCTTCGTTGCTGTGCCCGGGCTTTCTTTAGTTGTGGCGAGTGGGGGCTATAGTTGTGGCTCACAGGCTTAGTTGCTCCATGTTATGTGGAATCTTCCTGGACCAGGGCTCGAACCTGTGTCCCCTGCATTGGCAGGTGGATTCTTAACCACTGTGCCACTAAGGAAGTCCGATTTGCATTCTTTGATCCATTTCAAATCTGATTTTTTTGTTTTCTCCCCATTTTACATTTATTCTCCATCTTATAAATTAGCCAGTCATAGAAACTTTCATTTATTTCTCTCTTGCCATTACCCAGAACACAGAAAATCCATGCTGTTTTTCAATACCTCAACCGTCTATCTCATAGTACAAAATATGGGTAGCTCTCCCATAGATCACCACAGACCATCAAACTGGGCTTTCCAAGTTCCCATTTGCGCCTATGTCCATACATTGTAATAAATATCATTGGGAAACTTAAAAGGTATTTAGTAAATTGGTAACCATGACTGAGCTCAAATAGCAACCACCACATCCCTGAAATGGAAACATCTCATGTAATCCTGGTATCACTAATCTTCTTAGGTGGATGGAATCTTAAATAAAGAGGGTAAAAACTCTAGCTAGGAAGAGCCAATAAGAGAACAATAAGAGCTTTAAATTTATTATCTCATTTAATTCTTGCCATGCTCAAGCCTGTTAGATACTATTATTGTTCCTATTTTGTATATAATGAAACTGAGGCACCTGGAGAGCAGTGGTAGTCCAGAATTCAAAATCACAGCAGAGGCTGCTGCAGGATAATGTAGGAAAGGAAAATGAAAAGAGCAAGGTACAAGAAAGTGGAGACAGTCAAGAATCTAAAGTAGGAGATGGAGTAACAGAGACAGGATTTATCTTCCCATGTAACCAACAAATAAAAATATATGGAACAACAGTTTACAAGACAATGGGCATCAGACAATGAAAGGCAGTAATCTCTGAAAGACAGGAAACAAATGAGGGTGAGTCATATGATTGCCCCAGCTTACTGCCTTGAGAGGATATCCAAGCTGCAGCACAGGGAGAGAAAAGTCAGATGGAGCACCATGAACTTACTGGGTTGAGGAAGTGATAGTCTAGGGAGACAAAGACAGCAAGAATTTGCAGCATAGAGGCAAGAGCTGCATAGATAGAGAGCTCCAATGTATTTCTCTATAGATCATGCTTTTAGTGTCTTATATAAGTGCCTAACTGAGGTCACAAAGATTTCTCCTATGCTTTCTTCTAGAAGTTTTATAGTTTTAATTTGTACAATTGGGTCTGTAATCCATTTTAAATTAAATATTTGTGTGTGGTGCAAGGTATAGAAGTTTACTTGTTTTGCATATGAGTACCAACTGTTCTAGTACCATTTGGTAAGAGACTGCTCTTTGTCTACTGAAATTTTTTTATCTTGGTCAAAAATCACTTGTCCATATATATGAGTATAATTCTCAACTGTTTTTTTCCATCAATCTCCTTTGTCTGTCTTTAAACCATATTGTCTTTTTTTTTCCACCTTATTGAGGTATAACTGACAAACAAAAATGTAAGATATTTAAAATGCATAATGTGATTATTTGATATACATACACATTGTGAAAGAATTACCCCATTGAGTTAATTAACACCTCCATCACCTCAGCTATTGTTACAGAAAGCTCTGCCCCTCTGTACACAGGTGCCAAACCAAATTCCAGAGACAGAGTTTTGGGTGAATTAGAAAAGGATAACTCTATTGCTTTGCCAGGCAAAGGGAGACACACCTTGGGCTTCTGCCTTGAAAAACTATGTGTCTCAACCCACCTCTGACAAGATTAGGGTGTGAGTAGGGCTTGCAGTCCCTTAATCTTGTCTCAGGTGGTCTTCTCTTAATCATGATGAGTTTCTTTGGTCCCTTTAATCTTGCCTCAGGTGGTTTCTTAGCTGGTCCTCCCTTGATTAGCAACTGTTCAAATCCACCCTTTGGAACTCAGGGAAGGTCATGGAGGTTGGAGTCTTGCCTATAAGAAATGATGGACAAAAGGAGGCCTCCGTGCCCAGACTTCCACTTGGTTTCAGTACCTGGGAGCCCCACAGGGACTATTTACCTTGAATGTGTGCAGCTACTATAAAAAAATAGCATGGAGGTTCCTCAAAAAACTAAAAGTAGAGTTACCATATGATCCAGCAATCCCAGTCCTGGGCATATATCCAGACAAAACTGTAATTGAAAAAGATACATGCACCCCTATGTTCATACCAGTACTATTTACAGTAGTCAAAACATGAAAACCTAATGTCCATTGACAGATGAATGGACAAAGAAGATGTGGTATATATATACAATGGAATACTACTCAGCCATAAAAAGAATAAAATAATGCTATTTGCAGGAACATGAATGGACCTAGAGACTATCACACTAAGTAAAGTAAGAAAGAGGAAAGACAAATACCATATGATGTCACATATGTAGAATCTAAAATATGACACAAATGAACTTATCTTCAGAAGAGAAACAGACTCACAGACATAGAGAACAGACTTGTGGTTGCCAAGGGAGAGGGAGGTAGGGGAGGGATGGATTAAGAGTTCGGGATTAGCAGATACAAACTGTCATGTATAGGATGGATAAACAACAAGGTCCTACTGTACAGCACAGAGAACTATATTCAGTATCCTGTAATAAATCCTAATGGAATGCAATATGAAAAATAATATATCTATATGTATAACTGAGTCACTTTGCTGTACAGAAATTAATACAACATTGTAAATCAACTATACTTCAATAAAGTAAATTTTTAAAAATCAAAGATTGCTCCATGAGATCCAAAAGTAGTGTCCTCAAAGGGAATTAAATCATTATTTTTAGAAATGCCTACTCTACCAGATAAAGAATCATTGTTACATTATTAGTTCTCTACAAATTAGGCCCTAATGTATTGTTTGCTTTTTGTTGTTGTTGTTGTTTTGTTTTTGGTTTCTAATCAATAGCAAATACAAATCAAACAAAATTAGATCCTTCTAGTCAATCCTTAGGTGATTTTTGTTAGGCACTATTCTATTATGATATTAAAAAGACATGAAATCACTTTTTCCTTTTATTTCTAAGTTTTTAATATTTTTTTATTAATGGATGTTATTGGATGTGGGATAAGGTGGTGACAGAGGGCCTGCCCACTAATGAATTATGGATCTGAATATTAAGGTGATTTTAAAATATTTTAGGCTGGAAGAAGTCTAGAAATATTCAGACCCTGTAGTAATCAAGGAAACTCACTGTATTAAATGAATGTATTTGTGATAACGAAATATAAATTGCATTAAAATTAAAATTATTCTGAAATTAGCTTATCTATATTTCTATATTATTTGAATGCATATTAGCAAAATAACAATAAACATTTCCTTTTTTAACTCTTAGCTAGTTGAATGAGAATTTGTACAAGAGTGGTTTTTCAAACTATTTGCCTTAGAATTGCGGTGAGAACTCTAGGTCCATTTAATATTTTAAGATTTCTGCCAATTAACTCATCATTGCCTTCTAAGATGGTCTCATTTTTATCCAATTTCTTTTCAGTGTTTTCATCCACTTGTTATAATGCCAGAATGTAAATCCGGCAACTCAGTAACATTTGTCTGGGCAGGTTGACATCAATCAGTTAACTGCTAAACTTTACCAAAAGAAAAAAATTTGTTCTTAACCTACTTTCCTTCTTTCCTCCTACAGTATGATGTACTTGTCTCCAAGAAGATATAAGAATACTTTCCTTTTACTGTTTCATAGTTGTTTCCTATAGGATATTTCTCAGAAGGAAGAAAATATGCATTACTTCTCTTTATTCACACAATCGAATACAAAACTGTTACCTTACTGGCATGTATTCAATGAATAGGGGTAATTTAAGAGAGAGGTTAGTTAAGGATGAAAGCTTACATTTTAGTGGATCATTACTGTCCACACCTATGAAGGAAACAGTTTCTTGAGAAGATTGGAACACCCTGTGTTGAACTAACTAGATTTAGGATTCCAATTTAAGATTTTTTAAGCATCTGGAAGCTCTCTAATGTTCTCTGTTAAATGTATTACTTTCATCACAAGTCTTTCTATGGCGTTAGCACACTGTTTAGAAATGCAATGCATTTAATTAAACAGAGATTAAAGAAAAAAAACAGTTACTCTTTGTTTCTTCATCAGCATTTGTCATTTTAACTCATACTGACCCCAACTGATGTCTATTTTGTCGTTTAAATATTCTAATAGAAATCTCCGACACGATACAAGCCAGTCACTTGCCCAGTAGTGACCAATTGTAGTGTAGAAATTGTGGGGTTTGGTCTTTGTTTACATTTAAATTGATATCAAAATTTTGTTCTTGGAGAAGTTTGAACCGGTGTCACTTTTTCAAGCTCTTTCACCTCGTGCTAAATGAGAACATCATCCCTAATACTGCTTTGCTCGCCTCTATTTCCTGTTGGATGAATGAGCCTACCCTTTTTCAAATATGATTACCCTCTTCTTCAGGTTTACTATTCTTGTGGAATTAGATCACCTTATCAAGTACAGCAGTTCAATAATAGCCTTCCTTAAATAGGTACATGAAGGTCAACTTGAGACTTCCTTCTCCACAGGGATCAAAAAGAGGTATCAAATGCCATTAGAGCCTAAATTCTGATTGTCTCTAACCAAGTGGAAGGCGTTTTTATAAACAAATCTAACTTTATAACAGATGGCTTAGCACAAGCAGAAAGGGAATAAATAAGAAATGTGAAAACAACTATAGGCCAATGAATATTAACAGCTTAATATTAAAAGGACCATATGAATTCATAGCAAGTATATATATTATTATTTCAGAACTCTTATTTTTAATAAAGAAAGGATATGTTAGAGTCATATGTGATGCAGTTTGTTCTTTCAGTACATGCTTCTCTAACATCTGTTTTCATACAATTGTAAACTAAAGCAAATTACAGAGATGACTGTAAATAAATGACCTGCTTATATTTCTGCATATTCTGTGAATATACCATTTATTGCTCTTATAACTATCAGAATACCAAGAGTTTTCAGCTCCACCACCTGCAATAGAATTTGTGTAAAATGATCTTTATAATTTCCCAGATGGTAGGATAGAAAAGTTTTTGCATGTTTATGAATTTTTCTGTCCTCTGATGTTTTTTCTTTAAAAATGGAATGAATTTTTCTCTTTTCATTCAAAATTTTATTGCCAGTGAAGTGCTTAATGATATAAAATCTCCCCTGAAAGTGAACTAGAATTCAATTATTTTCAATCTCATTTTAACTTATAGTTTCTGCTAAGCTTTAGATAAAAATACGACTTGTTATGTAGTCATGTATTTCCATTGAAGTGAATTTCATATCGAACTGCCTTCTTTTGCAAATCTGTGAAGACTATTTCAGACACACTCTATCTTTTCCATATTCTCTCATGAGTCTTGAAACCTGTTTGTCTCATATCATAAATTACTTTAGTGAAATTTGATTCTGTCTCTGAAATGTCTAGGACAAGGTAACTCCACAGGGACATATATGTACCTTGGCTGTGGAGCCATGATTAAATGACTGGCCAGGTCCATGAAGCCTACCCTCAGCATGCAGCCAGAGTACTTGTATGGTCAGGCCATTCAAGATGACTGTTCTCTTGCTCCCTGTACATCCCCTGCTCTATCAGTCCCTGTTTCACTCACATGACTATCCAATCCTCTTAATTACAGGGCTTAATTAGTAACTACCTACCTGCTTGCCCCCTGTTCCAGCCTCTGGTTTCCCTGGTAACGCATGAGCCAACCTGACTTCAATTCCCCCTATAAATCATAGCCTCCTTCCCCGGTAGTGAAGATTGCTACTGATTCCTGCCTGCCAGCTGCCGAATATGACAGTGTCACTTCAGGACCTTTTCCTTCAGAATGTAAGATCCCCTGTTTGATAAACCATGATGTCCCTGTCGCTGTCTCTGGGCTCTTTCTTCAGTTTTGAGGCTGAGCACCTACAAAGCTTTCAGGGCTGCAAGGTACAGCCCAATAGTACCATGTTTCAAAAATATCCTTAGCCTACATTTCTGCTCAGAATCCCCCAATGGTTTCCTGCATTATTAAAACATAAGTCCCTCAAAAGACAGTGACTGAGTAAACTCATCTCCTACTTTTATCTCCCTTGCTCATTTAGTTCCAGCCACACTGGCTTCCATACTCTTCCTTCATGACACAGGACATGCTCTACCTCAGAGTTTTTGCACTTGCTGTTGTCTTCGCCTGGAACGCGTATCTCAGGTATGTGGCAAAGTCTGTGTCTGGGTCTGTCACCTCTTTGGGGTCTTAACATAAATATTGCCTTCTCAGTGAGGCCTTTCCTGTCCACCAGGCTACCTAAAATTGTAACTTTATTTCACCACGTTATTTAGTCTTCTGTTGCTTTAAGTTTTACTGATTACTTATTATCTAACGCTGTGTGTCTCTGTGATGTATTTATTTTTCTATTATCATCCTTCTCTCTCCCCTCCCCCCACTAATTTTCATTTTCCTAAGACTGTGTCCCAGTCTGCAAATAACTCTTGGTTTACTTCCCAAGTAAGGCCCTAGGCACTCACAGACACCCTCTGATATACTAGTTAAATTTCGGTTTCTTAGGTTTCTCTGTTCTGGTATGAGACATCAGGGCTTTATTTCCTGAACCTGGTTTTCCACCGTTCCCTTCAGGTGAACTGCCCATGGGGCCTGCCTCTTTGCTGTTGACTCTGGATTCATCTTAGAACACTGCCTCTTGCATCCTTGCACATGACTCAGACTCTGTAAACGCCAACCTGAATCAAGCATGTGGACTCACTTTATCATAAGTGTTTTTGTACATTAGGTAAGGGAGGTGTCAGGTAATTTATTAACATTCTGAAATAAAGTGGGGTATTGATAACACCTTTCTGAAAGTTGTGGTGAGTGAGCCTATAGTGAAGACAGGTGCCAACAGACAGCAGAGCCAGCAGGATTCTAGCTCCTCAGCAAGCCCTAGTGGCCTATCACAATCATCTCCTATAGAAACATGGAAAATAGTGTGATTTTTTTCTCTTAATTTGCTATCCCAACAAATTCTATTCTACAAAAGTAATATTTCTTTTCCAGATCAATATTTTCCAAAATATGTTAAAATTTCAATTTGGATTTAAAATGAATTGTCTTTCCATTAATCTTTAAAACATGGCATTGGCTTTGTGTTTCAAAATACGCTAGACAAATGTATTGTGGGGAAAAAGTGTCATTTTAAGACGTTCTGATTTGCCTGACACCAGCTGATTATAATAATTTACTCTTTGCAAATTTCTTAAAATATTTCTTTCTTTGGTAAATGGTTAACAACTTTGACCTGAATAGATTTCTGTTTGAAGCTGTTGCTAATCGTTAATAAAGCGAAGATACATCATATCTGAGGATTTAAATTACATGAAGTTTTAGCTAAAGTGGGCACTCATGAATGAGAGAAAAGATGGCATTTTCCCCAAAGATAGAAATGGTTATTGTTTACAGCAAGTTCAAGATTTAACAACAACAACAAAAATGTTGCTTTTGGTTTCTAGTTCCTTCTATTCCTTAGAGAAAGACTATAATTTGGCATGCATGAGTGAAGGAGAAATAGTGGAGAACCTAACCATAGAATTTTAAAGATGCCAGTCTCTAGATAAAATCGTTTGTTTTCACTTGCATAAAGGATACCAATCTGAGGCCTCTGACTCATGAAACTAGTTAGTATCAGGTGCAGGTCTGAAATCCAGCTACCCTGACAGCGTGGTGCTGCTTTTTTCACCTGATGTAGATAAAACAAGGTAGTCAAAGAAACAGCTCACTAAATCAACAGTTAAAAAGAAACAGGTTAAAATGTTTTTTTTGTTAGCTTGAAGTTGTAGAATATATTAAAAGGTTTAGAAAATGCCTAAATCTTTGGTAAGACAACAAAGAATTAGATTGAATGGGGACTAATCTTCCAAAAACTAATATAAAAATAAAGATAGGGAAGTATAACATTTACTGTATTGACTCTATAGTTTTTTCTTTTCTATATGTAATTCTTTGCTTGGTTTGTTTTCCTTCAGGACTTTTAATAAGTATATAACATATATTTTTACATGTATAAATATAAATCTAGAATCAATAAATCTGTTCCATGTATTGTCAAAGTCAGTGAGTGAGTCATGATTCCACCACAGAATTACACCATGCACAAACATAAGCATCAATTTTGGGGAAGGTGTGGGATTGTGTATGATCTCTTGAATTCTTTTAACAAAGTTAAAGTTTTTAAATTGAAGTGTAGTTGACTTGCAACTAGTTTCAGGTATATAACATAGTGATTTGATGTTTTTATAAATTATATGCCATACATAGTTATCATAAAACATTGACCATATTCGCTGGGCTGTACATTACATTCCTGTGACAATTATTTTATAACTGGTAGTTTTTACCTCTTAATTACCTTTACTTATTTTGCCTCTCACCCTACCCCCCTACTCTGGCAACTACTAGTTTGCTCTGTGTACATGTGAGTCTGTTTCTGTTTTGGTATTTGTTCATTTGTTTTTTTAGATTCCACATATAAGTGAAAACATACAGTATTTGTCTTCTGTCTGACTTATGTCACTAATCATAATACCCTCCAGGTCCATATGTATTGCAAATGGCAAGATTTCATTCTTTTTTATGTCTAATATTCCACTGTATATATTCACCACATATTCTTTATTCCTTTATCTGTTAATGGGCATGTAGTTTGCTTCATATCTTGGCTATTGTAAATCATGCTGCTACCAACATTGGGGTGCATATATCTTTGCAAATTAGTGTTTTTGCTTTCTTCAATAAGGAGTGAAATTGCTGGATAGTATGATACTTATATTTTAAGTTTTGTGAAGAACTTCCATACTATTTACCATAGTGGCTGTACCAATTTACATTCCCACCAACAGTGCACAAGGGTTCCCTTTCTCCACATCTTCACCAGCTCTTGTTATTCCTTTTTGATAATAGCCATTCTGATAGATGTGAGGTGACATCTCACTGTGGTTTTGATTTGCATTTCCCTGATGATTAGTGATGTTAAGCATCTGTTCATGTGCCTGTTGACCATATGTATGTTCCTCTGTCCATTTTTAAATTGGATTTTTTTTTTTTTACATTAAGTTGTTTGAGTTCTTATACATTTTGGATATCAACCCCTTATCGGTCATATAACTGACAACTATCTACCCCTATTCAGTAGAAAGCCTTTTTGTTTTGTTAATTTCCTTCACTGTACAACAGCTTTTTAGTTTGATTTGGTCCCATTTGTTTATTTGTGCTTTATTGTCCTTGACTGAAGAGATATTACCAGAAAATATTGCTAAGATTGATGTGAAAGAGCATACTGCCTGTGTTTTCTTCTGGGAGATTCATGGTTTCAGATCTTACATTTAAGTCTTAATCCATTTTCAGGGTTTTGTTTTTGTTGTTTTTGTTGTTTTTTGTGTATGGTGTGAGAATATGGTCACACATTTTCTTTTCTTTACTCTTTTACTTGAAGCTGTCCAGTTTTCCTAATGCAACTTATTGAAGAAACTGTCTTTTCTGCATTGTATATTCTTGCCCTCTTTGTTGTAGATTAATTAACCTTATATGTGTGGGTTTGTTTCTGGGCTCTCTGTTCTGTTCCATAGACCTATGTGTCTGTTTTTGTGCCAGTACCATACTGTTTTGTAGTATAGTCTGAAGTCTGGGAGCATGATACCTCTAGCTTTAGTCTTCTTCAGGATTGCTTTGTTTATTCAAGATCTTTTGTGTTCCATACAAGTTTTAGAATTATTTGCTCTAGTTCTGTGTAGGATGCCATTGGTATTTTGACAAGGATTGCAGTGAATCTATATATTGCAGTGAGTCTATACTATGTAGTATGGACATTTTATCAATATTAATTCTTTTAATCCATGAACACAGAATATCTTTCCATTTATTTGTATCATCATTTTTTTTTCCTCAGTATTTTACAGATTTCAGAATATAGGTCTTTCTCCTTCTTGGCTAAATTTATTCCTAGATATCTTATTCTTTTTGATGCAATTGTAAGTGACACTTTTCTCAATTTCTCTTTCCAATAGTTCATTATTAGTTTATAGAAATCCAACAGATTTCTGCATATTAATTTTGTATCCTGCAACTTTATTGAATTCATTTATTAGTTCTAATAGTTTTTTTTGGTGGTATCTTTAGGGTTGTCTACATAAACTATCATGTTAGTTGCAAATAATAACAGTCTACTTCTTCCTTTCCAGTTTGGACTACTTTGATTTCTCTTATCTGATTACTGTGACTAGGACTTCCGATACTATGTTGAATAAAAGTGGCAGGAGTAGGCCTCCTGGTCTTGTTCCTGATATTAGAGAAAAATACTTCAGCTTTTTTACTGTTGAGTATGATATCAGCTATGGGTTTGTCATAAATGGCCTTTATTATGTTGAGGTATGTTCCCTCCATACCCACCTTGTTGAGAATTCTTATAAATACAAATTGAGTTTTTTCAAATGCTTTTTCTGATCATCTCTATTGATGATCATGTGATTTTTATCCTTCATTTTGTTAATGTAGCATACCATGCTGGTTGATGTAGTTATTGAACCATCAAGCAGCAATAAATCCCACTGGATCGTGGTGTATGATCCTTTTACTGTATTGTTGAATTTATTTTGCTAATGCTTTCTTGAGAATTTTTCCATTTATGTTCATCATGATAATTAGCCTGTAATGTTCTTTTTATAGTGTCTTTGTCTGGTTTCGGTATCAATGTGGTGCTGGCTTCATAGAATGAATTTGATGTGTTCCCTCTTCAAATTTTTTTGGATAGTTTGAGAAGGATAGGTGTTAACTCTTTTTAAAGTTTGACAGAATTCATCTGTGAAGCCATCTAGTCCTGGATTTTTGTTGAGAGTTTTTAAAATTACTGATTCAATTTTGTAACTAGTAATTGGTTTGTTCAGATTTTCTATTTCTTCCTGAGTCAGTTTTAGGATTGTATGTTTCTAGGAATTTATCCATTTCTTCCACTTTATCCAGTTTGTTGGTATACAACTGTTCATAGCATTCTCTTGTGATTGTTTGTATTTCTGTGATATCAGTTGTAATTTCTTCTTTCATTTCTAATTTTAATAATTTAGGCCCTCTTTTTCTTAATGAGTCTGACTAAAGGCTTAACAACTTTATCTTGTCAATGAAACTAGGCTGTTTTTTTGAAATTTTCAACTGTCTTTTAAATCTTATTTTTTTCCTCTGATTTTTGTCATTTCCTTCTAACTTTGGGCTTTATTATTTTTCTAATTCCTTTAGGTATATAACTGGATTGTTTATTTGATATTTTTCTTATTTCTTGAGGTAGGTCTGTATCACTATAAACTTCCTGCTGAGAAATGCTTTTGCTGCATCTCATAGATTTTCAATCATTGTTTTTCTATTTTCATTCATCTCAAGGTACTTTTTAAATTTCCTCTTTGGTGTATTCATTGACCAGTTGGTTTTCCAGTAGCATATTGGTTAGTCTCCATGCCTTTGGTTTTTTCCAAATTCAGTTTTTTTCCTGTAATTTTTAGTTTCATACCATTGTGGTCAGGAAAGTTGCTTAATGTGATTTCAATATTCATATATTTATTGACTTGTTTTGAGGATTAATATGTAATCTACCCTGAAAATGTTCCCTGTGCTCTTGAAAGAATGTGTGTTCTGTTGTTTCAGTTGGAATGTTCTGTATATATCTGTAATCTGGTAGAATAATATCTCTACATGCTTTCTTGGGTTTGCTTCAGAAGTTCACACCAAACACATGTATCTTGCCATCCTTTTACATTTTTTTCCACAGTGCTAAAATGATAGGAAAACTGGGAAATTAGATCTGTTTTAGGTGAACCCATACTACATCTTATGTGACCTAGCTAGAAGAACTGCTCCTATTTTTCCACAGGAAAATGCTTTCATAATTAGCACAGCATTGAGATCTAAACACAGGGAAGTCACATAGATACTTAAGCATTTATTTTGTTGTCACTCATGAAAGGTGAAAGAGGCCCCTTCCCAATTAATAAGTTGAATGTTGAGTTTGATACTCCACACACCAAATAATTTGAAACAAAGTTTATTACTCAGATGAGGGAAACCTGGGGAGAGTATGGGACGCATAAGTAGGTCCAGGCTGGTTTGAGTGTGGCTGAGAGTGAGTTCAATTAGATAGTACACCTGGGGAAAAGTTTACCCTAGTGAGTTTTATGAAGTTTGAATTTCCCTTCAGAGCCAGATAAGGGGGGCACATGGGTTTTCTTCTCATCTCACCTAGTTGTGAGGCAGAGGGATTGTCAGTCAGTTTGAGCCACTGTAACAAAGTACCACCAAGACTGAATGGCTTGTAAACAGCAGACATATGATTCTTACAGTTCTGGAGGCTGGAAGTCTGAGATCAGGGTGGCAGCATTGTCAGGCCTATTTGCTGGTTCAAAGCCAGTTCCTTCTTGCTGTGTATGTTCACATGGTGCAAGGGACTGCAGAGTTTAGTGGGGTCTTTTTTATATGGTACTAATCCCATCCATGAAGGCTCCACCCTCATGACTCAAGCAGCCCCTAAGGCCCCACCTTCTAATACCAACACTTTTGCGGTTAAAAAATTTCAACAAATGAATTCTGGGGGAACACAAACTTTCAGACCATAGCAAGTAGAAAGGAAAGGCAGGGCTTGAAAGCTATTAGCTGCCAAATATAAAAAAATGGAATTAGATTATGACACTGATATAAATATTTTAGGATAAATATGCTATTTAAAGGCATAGGAGGTAAACAAATATTATTTTGTCTGAACATTCCTGTTTCCTGTCTGTAAATCAGTGTGTGCTTTACAAAGTAAACAAGATGTATTCAAGAGCTCTAACTTGTTAACAAACTGCTCATACTTTATTCTAGGTCCAAATATATTATGAGGCCAAGAAGGAAGTTGGAGAAAGGATATCATAGATGTTGGAAGGAAAGAGACCTCATGAATGAGATCTTAAAAGAGTCAAAGGTAAATACAGTAGGTCATACAGGAGAAAATTGAATAAAATTAAAATTGCCAAAGAGGCTTAAAGTTCATTTAAGAAACTGAGGAATGATGATTGAAATTAGAATAGCTAGTATATCTGAGAATGTAGAAATTAGGGAATAAAAGAAATTATATGCTACAATTTTTAATCATGGAACTCTGAAGACAGGAGTCTTATGGATTTTTATAAAAAGTGATAAATAAGAATGATTTATTTTTATGCAGAAAAATTTAAATACTAAGTTTTTCTAATGGCAGATGTCTATTCTAGTGTTTTCTTGTTTTTTTTATGGAAGTATAGTTGACTTACAATGTTAGCTTCAGGTGTACAGCAAAGTGATTCAGTTATACATGTATATATTTCAGATTCTTTTTCATCATACATTATTACAAGATATTGAATATAGTTCCCTGTGCTATATAGTAGGTCCTTGTTGTTTATCTATTTTATGTATAATAGGTTGTATTTGTTAATCCATACTCCTAATTTATCCCTCCCTTGCCTCCTTTCCCCTTTGGTAACTGTAAGTTTGTTCTCTGTGTTTGTGAGTCTGTTTCTATTTTGTATATCGATTCATATGTATTGTTTGTTGGGTTCCACATATTTGTCTTTCTCTGACATTTCACAAAGCATAATATTCTTTAGGTCCATCCATGTTGCTGCAAATGGCATTATTTCATTCTTTTTATGGCTGAGTAATATTCCATTTTGTGTGTGTGTATGTGTGTGTATACACCACACCTTGAGCCAATTGTCAGTTGATGGGCACTTGGGTTGTTTCCATGTCTTGGCTATTATAAAGAATGCTGCTATGAACATTGGAGTACATTTATCTTTTCAAATTAGTGTTTGTTTTTTTCTGGATATGTGCTCAGGAATGGAATTGCTGGATCATATGATAGTTCTATTTTTAGTTTTTAAGGAAACTCCACAGTGTTCTCCATAGTGGCTGTACAAATTTACATTCCCACCAACAGTGTAGGAGTGTTCCCTTTTATCCACACCCTCTCCAACATTTATTATTTGTAGACTTTTTAATGATGGCCATTCTGATAGGTGTGAGGTGGTACCTCATTGTAGTTTGGATTTGCATTTCTCTAATAAATAGCAGTGTTGAGCATCTTTTCATGTACCTGTGGGCATCTGTATGTCTTCTTTGGAGAAATCTCTCTTAAGATCTTCTGCTCATTTTTGGTTGGGTTGTTTTTTTTGATACTGAATTGTATGAACTGTTTTTATATTTTTGGTATTAACCCCTTGTTAGTTGCATCCCATTCCATAGGTTGTCTTTTTGTTTTGTTGATGGCTTCCTTTGTGAAAAAGCTTTTAAGTTTGAGCAGGTCTCATTTGTTTATTTGCTTTGATTTCTTTTGCCTTGGGAGACTGATCCTAGAAAATATTGCTATAATTTATGTCAAAGAATGTTTTGTCTATGTTCTCTTCAAGGAATTCTATAGTACCATGTCTTACATTTAGGTCTTTAAGTCATTTAAAGTTTATTTTCTTATACTGTGTGAGGGAGTGTTCTAATTTCATTGATTTTCATGTAGCTGTACAGCTTTTCCAACACCGCGTGCTGAAGAGACTATCTTTTCTACATTGTACATTGTTGCCTTCTTTGTTGAAGACTAATTGACCATAGGTGTGTGGATTTATTTCTGGACTCTCTATTCTATTCCATTGACCTATATGTCTGCTTTTGTGCCAATATCATGCTGTTTTGATTACTGTAGCTTTGTAGTATTGTCTGAAGTCTGGAAGGTTGTGGGTCCAGCTTTATTCTTTTTCTTCAAGATTGCTTTGGCAATTCTGGGTCTTCTGTTGTTCCATATAAATTTTAGGATTATTTGTTCTAATTCTGTGAAAAATATGATGGATATTTTGTTGGAGATTGAAATAAATCTGTAGATTGCTTTGGGTAATATGATCATTTTAACAATATTAATTCTTCCAATAAAGAGCATAGGATAGTGTTCCATTTTTTTGATTCATCTTCAGTTTCCTTTATCAATGTTTTATTGTTTTCAGGATATAGGTCTTTCACCTTTGTGGTTAAGTTTATTTCTAGGTATTTTTTTTTTGACACAACTTTAAATGAGATTGTTTTTTAAATCTCTTTCTAATATTTATTGTTAGTATAAAGAAATGCAGCAGATTTCTGTATATTAATCTTGTATCATTCTACCTTTCTGAATTCATTTATTCCAATAGATTTTGTGTGTTATCTTGGGGCTTCTCTATATAGAATATGTCATCTGCAAATACTGACAGTTTTGCCTCTTCCCTTCCAATTTGGATACTTTTAATTTCTTGTCTGATTGTTGTGGCTAGGACTTCCAATACTGTGTTGAATAGAAATGGTGAAGGTGAGCATCCTTGTCTTCTTCCAGATTTTAGTGGGAAGGCTTTCAGGTTTTTTTTGTTTGTTTTGTTTTGTTTATTTTAGGCTTTCAGGTTTTTACCACTGAATAGTATGTTGACTGTGGGTTTGTCATAAATAGGTTTTATTATGTTGAGATATGTTCCTTCTATATCTACTTTAAGAGTTTTTATCATGAATGGGTGTTGAATTTTATCAATTGTTTTTGTGTCTATTGAGATGATTATATGGGTTTTTTATTAACATGGTGTATCACATTGATTTGTGTATGTTGAACCATTCTTGTAACCCTGGAATTAATCCAACTTGATCATGGTATGTGTTCCTTCTCATGTATTGTTTATTTGATTTGCTAATGTTTTGTTTAGGATTTTTGCATTTATATTCATCAAAGATATTGGCTTGTAATTGTCTTTTTTTGTAGCATCTTTGTCTGGTTTTGGTATTAGAGTGATGGTGGCTTCATAGAAAACATTTGGAAGTGTTCTCTTTTCATTCTTTTGGAATAATTTGAGAAGGATAGTTATACATTCTTCTATGTATGTTTGGTAAAATTCCCCAGTGAAGCCTTCTGGTCCTGGAGTTTTGTTTGCAGGGAATTTTTTTTTTTATTTTATTACAGATTCTATTCCACCTCTGGTGATCAGTCTGTTCAAATGATCTGTTTCTTCTTCACTGAATTTTGGCAGGTTCTATATTTCTAGAAACTTGTCAATTTCTTCTAGGTTGTCCAATCTGTTGACATGTAACTGTTAATACTATTCTCTTGTGATTTTTTGTATTTCTGCAGTATTGGTTATTTCTCCTTTTCTCACTTCTTATTTTTTTAAAATTTGTGTTATCTCTCTTATCTTTTTAGTCAGCCTGGTAGAAGATTCATCAATTTTATCTTTTCAAAAGATTTTATTGATCTTTTCTATTTTTTGATCACTATTTTCTCTCTGATCTTTATTTCTTTCTTTCTGCTGACTTTGAAATTTATTATTTTCTAATTCTTTTATGTGGTAGGTTAGGTTGTTTTCAATTTTTCTGGTTCTTAGGGAAGGCATGTATTACTATGAATTTCTCTCTTAGAACTGCTTTTGCTGCACCCCATAGGTTTTATTAGGTTGTAGTTTCATTATTGTTTGTCTCAAGGTATTTTATGATTTACTCTTTGATTTCATTGTTGACCCATTGGTTTTCTAGTAGCATGTTTAGTCTCATGTGATTGTTCTTTTTTCCTTTTTTCCCCTGTGGTTGATTTCTAGTTTCACGTTGTTGTGGTTAGAAATTATTTCAGGCAACTTGTTTTTTATGTTTTGTTTTGTTTTTTATCATTGTATATTTGTTGTGGCTTGCTTTGTGACCTGGTATGTGGTCTATCCTAGAGAATGTTTCATGCTTGCTTGAAACAAAAGATATCAATTAAGTCCAACCGATCTATTGCATTATTTAGGATCTCTATTGCCTTATTGATCTTCTGTCTGGGAGATCTTTCTGTGATGTCATTGGGGTATTAAAATCTCCTGCTGTTATGGTATTCCTGTCAATTTCTCCTTTCATGTCTGTTAATATTTGTTTTATATATCTAGGTGCTCCTATATTGAGTATAATATCCTCTTCTTGATGCCTTTATCATTATATAATGTCCTTCTTTGTCTTTTTTTTTAATGGAATTTGTTTTAAAGTCTAATTTGTCTGATAAGAATATTACTACCCCCACTTGTCATTTCCACTTATAAAATATCTTGTTCCATCTCCTTACTCTCCGTCTGTGTGTCTTTTGCCTTAATATGAGTCCCTTGTAGGCAGCACATTGTAGGTTATTATTTTATATACAATCTGCCACTCTGTCTCTCAATTGGAGAATTTAGTTTGATTTTTAAGGTAATTATTGATGAGTATATATTTATTGCCATTTTAACCCTTGTTTTCTAGTTTTTTTTGTTCTTTGTTCATGTCTTCTTTTTGTTTTTCCTTTTGAGGTTTGGTAGTTTTTTTTGTATTATGCTTGAGTTAGTAACTTTTTGGTTTTTGTGAATCTGTTGTATATTTTTGATTTGTGTTTACCCTGGTTTTTAAGTATGTTAACCTGTAACCATATCTACTTGCTTTGGACTGATAGTCATACATGTTCAAACACATTATAAGAGATCTACATTTTTTTACTCCCCTCCCCTACATTTTGTGATCTTGATGTCCTATTTTACATCTTCTTGTTTATCCCTTTGCTGTTAATTGCAGTTATAATTGCTTTTACAAAATTTGATTGTTTTTTAATCTATGTACTGGTTTAAGTGATTTTCATCTTTTTTATATATTTGCCTTTCCTATTGTGATCTTCTATTTCCTATAAATTCTTGATACTTTTTAGAGAAGACATTTTAATGTTTCTTTTAGATATTACTGTATTCTTTAACTTTTTGCTCATCTGAGAAATTCTTTCACTCTCCTTCTATTCAGAATGATGATTTGCTGGGTAGAGTATCTGTGGCTGCAAGATTTTCCCTTTCAGAATTTTGAATGTATCATGCCACTCCCTTCTGGCCTGCAAGTTTTCTGCAGAGAAATCAGCTAATAGGCTTATAGGGCTTCCCTTGTAACTGAGTCTAGTTTTCTCCTGTTGCCTTTAGAAACCTCTCATCTTTTGCCATTTTAATTATAATTTGTCTTGGTGTGAGTCTAAGTTCATCTTGCTTGTGACCCTCTTTGCTTCTTGTATCTGGATATCAGTTTCCTTTAGGTTTGGGAAGTTTTCAGCCATAATTACTTCAAATACATTTTCAATCCCCTTCTCTCTCTCTGTTATGCATATGTTGGCATGCTTTATATTATCCCATGGATCTCGAATGTTGCTTTCTTTTTGTTTCATTTGTCTTTCTGTATGCTATTCTGATTGGATGATTTCCTTTATTCTAACTTCCAGGTCAGTTATTCATTCTGTGTCATTTATTCTGCTATTCTTTGCTTATACATTGGTTTTTATCTCAGCAATTGAGTTGTCTAATTTTTATTGGTTCCTCTTTATAGTTTCTAGTTTCTCAGTATAGTGATCTGCATTTCTACTGACAATCTTAATAACTTTAGCATTTTTATTACCTCCTTTTTGAACTTGAGGTCTAGTAGACTGGTGAGTTCTGTTTTATTTGTTCTTTCAGGATATTTCTATTCTTTTAATTGGATGTAGTTCCTCTGCTTTTTCATTTTACTTAACTTTCTCTGTCTCCATGAGTTTAGAGGAAACATCTACTGTGGTCTTGAAGGGGTGTTTTTATGTGGGAGTGTCCCTGTGTAGACTGTGTGAGTGTAGTGTTTTTGCAGAAGGGCTATTCTTGTTACAGATGCCAGTCATGTTTTTCCTCAGTGTGTTCTGGCCATTATCTCCTTGATAAAGGATGTGATTGGTGTTGGTGTTTTGATGTCCAGAGCCTGCACTGGATGTTGATGGGGTCTCCTTTTTGCTCCATGGGTGCCACAGCCTTGTTGGGGGTGAGGTATGCTCCCCAGTTGTTGGATTAGAAGTCCTAAAGTTTGGGTTTGATAAGTGTGTGCCTTTAAGTGCATGCTGTTTCCCAAAGGAAGTGAGCACTGAAGCAAGTGAGGCCTGTGTGGTCACAGGGAACCTATGCATTGCCCATGCAGGCATCCACAGTTCTTCCCATCAGCAGCCCAAGGTCATGTCCCTTTCTTTGTTGTGTTTATCCCAGACCAAGTGCTTGGCTAAGGCCTGAGGCTGGGGCACTGTGGCTATAGGAAACAGGATGTTTGTGCTACCACCTGGGACTTGGGCTGCCACTGTGGGATGGCCCCTCCCAGACCTGTTTGTTCCTGATCCAACTCCAGGCTGGGGTGTGAGGTGAGCAGAATGAGAGTGCTCCTGCCAGGAAAGAAACCACTTCATATTCCTCCCCAGGGGCGCATCTGCTGGAGGCCTGTGATTCTGTGATACCACCTTGTGTGCACACCAACAAAGTCTGTCTTTGTGTGACCCACCCGCACTGTTCACAAGCTGACAATGGCCTCCAAGTTTTGGCCTAGACCACACCTGAATCCCTCCTGGCTTTCTCCATTCAGTTATACCAAATCTCCTCCCAGGGCCCAAGATTCAGTGCCTAGCCACTGGGCATACTAGCAGCTCTGCCTGTCATGGGTTTGTGCTGGTAAGCATGGCAAGGTGGCAGCTAATCTGTGCCTGTCTTTCTCTGTCCTGTTTTCTAGCAAGCTAGCACATGCCCACTCCTCTAGAGCAGAGTCCAGACCCCTTCATCCCCTCTGTCTGTCCTGGCAGACCTTGTAGCAGGCAGGGGGACTTCCCAAGTGAGGGCTTGCCCATGTCTCCTTCACAGATCCTTCCTAGGGGTACTGGTCCCTTCCTGGTGCTTTCTTTTCTTTTTTTTTCTTTTTTTTTTTTTTGTCCTACCTGGTTATGTGGGAATCTTGCTTGCACCTTTGGTTGTATAAGATATATTCTGCCAATTTCCAGTTGTTTTTTTTTTTGTGAGAATTGTTCTGCTTTTGATGTGTTTAAAACTGGGTATCAAAAATATCTTAATGTGCTTTCATATTAACTTTGCTTTAGATATATAAAATAGAGGCCAGGATTAGATCATATCTGTTTATATGATTACCGTAACTTTTAAAAAGTAGACTTGACCAGTAAAATCAGGGAAAAACTGAAGTTATACAGTTATTGGTCATGATTTAGGGACAAAAAGTCTTGTCATTCAGTCAGTAGAAAATAAATGGAAGACATGAACTTAAATAATATAACATTCTAACTTTCATAAATTAGATTACTATAATGAGATAATGGATAAAATGCTATGCTCTGTTTCAGGCAATTTGCTTTTGGGCTATCTGGTGGTGAACAAAATTACTCCATGATTTTGTTGCAAGGCACATGAGTCTAGGTTCTCCGGCTTTTAGGGGGCACTGTTTGTATAATATGTAACTAATATTATCTATGCCCCCAAACTGAGTAAATGCATAATTTTCAGTTTTTAATTTCACCTTTCTTTAGCATCACTGATCTCCCTGAGGAATTTTTCAAAAGTTGCAGAAATGTGTCATGGTTTCCCCCTTGTCACATCCTGCTAATGACCACTGCTACATATTCCTCACTTTACCTCTTTCCTTTTTATAACTAGGTTCTTTACTGTATTTTGCTCCAACCTAATTCCCTAATGCCTAGCCATTTCCAAGTTGAAGTGCAAAAATAGAAAGTTTAGAGATATTATAAGGAAATTACAGTGCTGTCACAAAGTAGTGTATTCATAGGTACACATACACATAATTGGTAATATATTATCTATAAAGTTTATGTTCTTTATCTCTTCAACAGTATATTGTGAACATTTACCACATCATTAAAAATGATCCAAATACATTATTTTAATGCCTACAAATTAAATACTTTTTGTTGCTGTAACTAAAAATGAGATGTATAATACATACTTTAATCATTTTTTCAACTCTGATTTCATAAACTCTACTTTAGGAAGCGGTAAGATGACATATGCTGGGAAACATATTTTCAATTGGCCAAGGTAAAATATTTCATTTATTACATTTGGTATCACCAGTTTCAATCCTAAAAATAACTACAATTAGAAATCAAGATTAGTGTAACTTTTTCAGAGTCTGTAATTGATGTACTGGTTCCTTGCTCATGTTTGTGTATGAAGAAGAGTAAGTGATAGGAATTGGTTCTGCGTTGACAAGCATCCACACATAAAAGCAGTAGCTCAGCAAAACAAAGGTACATTTAGAATCTCTAATCATTCCTCTGGCTATACTTATGAAAATAGGTAAATACAGACTTTAACAGAAGCTTAAAATGACATTTCTAATAAGTAGAAGAAATTGAGTCCACATTACCATGTTTATATCAACTGGTAGCAGAATCCAGCTTTTCTAGCTTCTGGTCTAGAATTTTTGTTTGCATTCCACCATATGGGTACCAAAATTTTGGTTACATATGCAGATGTTTGACCAACATTTAGTAATTCAAAACATATGGGGATTTTCTCAATTTTTAAAGGATGTTTGTTTTTATCTGTAAATTAATCACTTTGCCCTGTCCAAAAGAATTTGAGTTTCATTCTATTCAAAGAGCTGCAACATCTCAGCAGAAAAGATTCAATGACTGACTTGATTCTGAACAGGTTTATCTGTGGAAATTTCACACATTTCTGTATATATTTTTATTATTTTTAATAACTATATGTATTTCAAATATGAGTCTGTTTTGAGGAACAGTATTGGCTGGTCAGTGTTATTTTGGAGTCTTTATACTGGAGTTTATGTCTTATAAAAATACTTATGTATTATTGCTATTAAGGACTTTGTGGGGGAAAAAAGGATAAAATTAAGTAATTAAAAGTGTCACAGTTCAACTTAAGTTTACAATTAAGATATCTATGGTGGGATGAATTGGGAGATTGGGGTTGACATATATATGCTAATACATATAAAATATATAAGCAATAAAAAAACAAAATTTAAAAAATCTGTTTGCTTGAAGGAAAAATAAGATATAAAATCCCACTTCAGTTACTTGTAAGGGATGAGACTTCATATGAAAGTCATTTAAGGAAAGTGAAAAAGCAATAATACTCTAGCTGTTTGGTTAGGAAAGGTTTATCAGGACTGCTTCAAATTCAGTCAAACAAACTGCCAGAGTTCTTCATGGACCACAATGTGGCTGATATAATTGAAAGTTTATTTCTAATGTATATTATCCATTTGAAAAGTATATGTGAAACCAATACTAATATTCTCCTTCCTGTATGTAACGATAAATGAAAAACCAAGACTTCCAGTATTTTTAGAAATGAAAAATAATGTATTTTTATCATTTTTTAGAACTCCACTTAAGCATGCAATTAACTTGCTTAATTGTGCAAATAACTTGTTTAAGAGAGTATAGAGTCAGTTAGCTTTCATCTCACAATTGGAGTTTGGGGAGAAAAGCTGCAGTTTTGAGTAGGGAAAGGCATGCCTGGGTATAACAAAAGCCAAAAGTGTGGATGATAGCATAGCTATCTATACCATGAAAAAACAGGTTTTAAATATTTGTTATGGTTACAAAAAAGATACATCTTCATTGTTAATCAACATCTTCAAAAATAAAAGTATTTTAGAGAAGAAATCATGTTCATTTTGCTCAGAAACTCCATATTTCCTGATGTGGAAAAATGAGTGATTGCTTACAGTATCAAGTATTTTGAATAGATGAAGAGAAAGCAAGGCTTGGGAAGGATAAACAAATAATAATGGAATTATTTGGTAGAGGTCAGCTTACTTTCTTATGCTGACATGTAAGGAGATGTAGTTTTCATTGACATATTCACTAATTAAAAACTTTGAGTGTTATACTAATCTAAACTTACTTTAACCATTTAAGTAATGACAAAGACAGTAGGTAAAGCATCACTACTGTCATCCTACCCTGTTTGACAATGGCAGAAATCTAAATCATCACAATTGGGTCAATCAATGATCAAAAAGAGAAAGACACATAACAATATTAAAACAAACTCATGCAAACACATAGGTGCAATGTTCAAAAGAGAGGGTTTTTTCCCATTGTTGTATATAGAAGAATAAAATAATAGTTTCATTTAGAGCTTTTAATATCAATATGCTTTAGTAAAGGCATTTATTTGCATTCATTTCTAGGACCTAAACAAGATATCTCTGTCACAGAGCTGGAATTAACTGAGCAACTTTAAAGTTAATATGTTATTTATGTATTAAGTTTGAGCTTCAAAAAACTGTCATTTATTTAAACCTGTGTGTGTGTGTGTGTGTGTGAATTTTCTACATAATTTGAGATACCTCCAACTTGATTTAGGAACAGGAATCTTCATAGTAAATCAGTATACTATTTACATAGTTTCATAACTTTCCATTTAATTGTACTTTACAAAATAACCCTTATAATATTTTCCAGTTATTTGAATTACAAACAATTAGCTAGCATCAGATTTTCACATTATAGGAGGTGAAGAGCACTATGTACTTTGCTCTGCGTCATCTTTTGTGGTGGGTCAAAGGTAGACATTCAGAAGCACGCATATCTTAACCTCAACCAGTGATTGGCTTAATTTTTGTAGAAAAATCATTTTAGGTTGGGTACAAAGAGGTGAATTATAATGCTTGATTGTTACATAGAAAAGTCATGACAATAAATTTTCCAGGTGAGGGAGTCAAGCATAGGTTTTTTATTTAAAATGTTAAAAGGAAGCCTTTAAGAGCAAGAAAGACTGTGGGTTATTTTTTAATGAACCATGTATTATGGTTGACATCTCTAAAAAAACAAAAAGGGAGTAACTTTATCAATTCCAGAATTACCTTAAAAGTGAGACACTATGCATTTAACCTTTACAAAAAGTATATAGTGGAGAAAACATCTATTTTTTTATGATTTTTGTGAAATATCAGCTTTGAAGTTACAGCTGTGCAAAATGCCAACCTGAAATGTTGGGTTAAATAACTTAGCCAAACAATGGAACACAACAGCATTTCCCTTTGCAACACCAGATGCACAGCTAAGCATTAATCTCTAAACAGGATCAAAAGATAATGATGAAATGTGAAATTTCTCAGGGCTTTTTACTTCTGGGTGAGTAATATCAATGTTACACTTAGAAATATGTTGATTTATTGGAACATTACATGTTAGTTATTTCAAAAAATGTATAGTAGAATATTTTCTTAAAAAGAACCCTACAAAATATCCCAATATATGATTAAGTGAGGTGGAATTCTAAAAGCCCTCCTACCCCCGGCATCTCCTCCTCCCTAGTTACTTTTCTCTGCCAGCCACCAAGGGAGCATACTTGGGAGCCCCCGAGACTACACTGATACCAATGAGAACAACTCTCAGTTTTAAAACTTTCTCCATATCCTCAGCTCCAAAATCTTTCCCATGTTTCTACCAATCTTTCAGTTTATGTTGCTGTGAAATCCATGACAACTATTCAAGACACACTGTAGTAAAGTTTAGTGGAGAAGCTGGAGGGAGACTGAGGATCCTGATGGAAGTCTCCTGAAAGATAATCTCAGTGAGATGATTGGAAGGTGGCTTTGGATTTACAAAGGAAGATGATGCTTAGCCCTGAGCCAAGCAGTCACTGACAAAAAAAACCTAAGGTGTGCTGCTGAAGCTGAGAGGGTTGACCTCCACATGTGCCCTTTCAACTAACTTAAGAAGGCAGATTACTACTCAAAGACTGAAGTTGGAGGAATACAGATTTTAGTGACTGTTCTCCATGAGTCCAGTTCTGAAATGCAAAAAAAAAAAAAAAAAAAAAAAAGGAGCATTCTGGGAAGCTTCAGCTGGAGGAAATAAGGTACCCTATAAAAAGACAATCTTAAGACCTTCCGGTTGGACATGCCACTTGTAGATGTTCTGACTGGTAGCCGGTTGGGAGTGAGTCACCTTCAGACTGCAGCCACATCAACATCTGATGGCAATCCTATGAGAGACCTCGAATGAGAACTTCCTGCCCAACTTTTCTCAAGTTCTGATCTACAAAGTTTTGAGCTTAATAAAGTAGTTACAAGGCACTGAATTTTTTGAGGTAATTTGATATATAGTAAGAATCATTGGAACAGCAGTTTTCAGTCATATCTGCTTATACGAGCATAAGAATAATAGTGATATATGCATGTAAAATAAAGTAATGAGATATTTGGTCACAAACTTGAGTTAATACAGATTCTGAACTTGATTACATTTCACTTTAAACCCTGTAGTTGATAAGGTAAAATGATGTCAAGATGTCAAATTTAGTTTCTATTACTTGCCTTAGGAAAACACAACATTCAAGAGGGACAAATTCTCTTGGTTCTCTATTCTGAGGAAAACTGACTTACATCAATCCCTAAATAAAAGTGGAAAAAATCAGGAGAGACAGTCACTAAAGAGAAATCCCTAGGAAATATGTAGAGCATAGTAGACAAATGAAGAAATGGAGGAAAAACTGTGTATACTACAATCATAAATCTATTATAAATTTGATGGCAGAAAGATGCCTTCTCTATTTTCCAGACACACCAGCTGAAAGTGAGATGGGAGAAAGAGATTTGAGGAATGCTGTAAAAGAATGAAGTTGACTTTGTACTGTTAGAAAGCATAGTTAGTAGGAAAAACAACAAAAACAGGTGTTCTGGGTAGTGTAGAGTGCACATTTGAGCATAGTGATCATGAAATAAAGTAATTAAGGAAAGAATAACAAAAGGATAGTAAAGATTAGAAAGTTAGCATAATACTACTGCTACTAATTGCTAATATTTAATGCACATATGCCATGTTCCAGGAATTGTTTTAAGCATTTTATATGGATTAATTAACTTATTCCTTAACATCAACTCTAAAGAAAAGAACTATTATGGTTATCAAAAAGATAAAGGAACAAAGACAGAAGTTAAATAACCTTCTGAAGGTCACATAGCAAGATCTGCAAGATCACTGTATTTGACTTTTTTTTATTGATTTTGGGAACATGTTATAGTTTCTGACGTCTACCCCCTTTAAATAGTAGAAACAATATTAGAGTTTCCTGGGCAAATGTGAGTTCAGAATTGTAGAAAGTTTCCAGGAGAATCAGAAGACCTAGGTGCCTCATAGTTCACCTTTAGAATTGTCATATTGGGACCTAATAGCTGATGCTAAGAAGTATTAGAAATAAAGTAAATAGTTTCTCAAAAAAAAAAAAAAATCCTAATTTCTGTATCTGCCAGCCTACCTCCTTTTTCTTATTTTTGTTTCTGGCTGCTTTTTGGCCCTATTACACTGGCAATTCAGCCATCTAACCTGGAACTGAATTGAGATACATTGATTTGTTTTATTAATCGTTATGTTGATAGCTAATAAATAATGAAGGAAAAATGCCAAAGAAAGTTTATTTTTACTCTGTATAAAATAGTACTTACCTTGTAAGTAAATTAATTATCGACTAACACAGCATGTTGATTTTAGTGAAACCTTGTAGATAAGTCAGTCTTGTTATGAGTATCATGTTTTTTTATTATTAAAAATTAAGATCAGAAAGAACAAGAATTTAAAGGATATTATATAAATTGCTTATTTATCTTAAAAATTTTATTTTTAAAACTTCCAAGTATAGCAATGCAATGAAATTCACATGGTGAGAAGCACTTCTCACAATGCACAAGCTGTGAAAGTAACACATTTCATTAAAATAGGCATCTCTGAGCTAAGCACCAAGTCACACAAGCAAACATGAGAGGGAGAAAGGAGTCCTTGGAAAAGCAGTTATTCCCTAGAGATCCTGAGTCAGCTGCTTTCAGCTGCAAAAAATTCCCTGTTCTTAATGTTATCCTTAGTTCCCCTCAGCTGCCATTAGGTAACGATAACAATTCCTGGAACTTCAAAAATGGATTTTAAAATTTGTGGTAATGTATATTTTAAGGGGGTGGGAGGAGCAGAGATGGGGAGTGATGCAAAAAGCCAAGGAATGATGAAGTGAATAATATTGACCTTATACCAAGAACACTTCATCATGGATATAGTAAACAAGTCCTCTCCTCAGCAAATTTAAGAACTCAGGCAGGAGGGACTTGAACAAAAATTGAGGCAGTAGATGAAGAAAAAAACTTTCTTTTTAAAACTATTTGCAAGAATTCTTAAAAAATGCAAATAAAGTTATTTTTCTGCTTGTAAAATTAAAACATTTCTTATTGAAATATGTGTAGGAAGTGCAGAAAACTAATGACAAAAATAGTGACCTATGATCCTATACCAAGAGATGTAAATATTAATATTGAGTTGTACTTATTTCAGAAATGGGAGTGTGCATTATCTCTGTAAGTTCACGTTGTATATACATATAAATGACCAAATATAATGATGATACATTTATATCTATAAATGTATATATTATATATGTTTTAAAACGTTTAAATTATTCAAATATTCAGTTTTTACACATGTATAGTGACTGTGTCTTAGGTAAAATGATTAATTTAGTAAATTTAGTTTACTTGACAAAGAAAGAGAAATCTAATGATGAATACATTAAAATCTTTCACAAAACATTTTTACATTGTTTTGTAATCACGGATATTATTCTATGTCTAACACATTTCATTATTCAGTATCTTCCATTGAATAACTCATTTTCCCCCATTCTTCAGCATTCATTTTGATTAATGTCTATTTCATCAGAATGCTATTTTAAGTGGTTATTTTAGAAATATAAAGGAGATATTATGTTTTCTAAAATTTTACATATGTAATTATTTTTCATTGTCATCACACACAAAATAAATCTTTTGAGTTTTAAAATTTGTGGGTGAGACAGTTTTTCAATGTAAAAATTCAAAAGTTCTATTCTTTTGAGCATTAATGTTTTATTTATTTTCTGTTGAGGTATAGTTGATGTACAATATTATATAAGTTACAGGTGTACAATATAGTGATTCTCAAATTTTAAAGGTTATACTCCCTTTATAGTTATTATAAAATATTGACTGTATTCCTTGTGTTGTACAATATATCCTTGTAGCTTATTTTATACATAATAGTTTGTACCTCTTAATTCCCTAACCCTACATTGCCCCTCCACTTTTTCCTCTCTTCACTGGTAACCACTAGTTTGTTCTCTGTATCTATGAGTCTGCCTCTTTTTTACTATATTCACTAATTTTTGTATTTTTTAGATCCCACATATAAGTGATGACATACAGTATTTGTCTTTCTCTGTCGGGTTTATATCACTTAGAATAATACCCTCCAAGTCTATCCATGTTGTTGCAAATGGAAAATTTTCATTCTTTGTTTATGGCTGAGTAGTATTCCATTGTGTATGTGTGTATGTATATGTATATATATACACACACATACATTCAATTGTGTGTATACATGTATATTTCACATCTTCCTCATCCATTCATCTGTTGATGGACACTTAGGTTCCTTCTATATCTTGGCAATTGTAAATAATGCTACTATGAACATTGGGGTGCATTTATCTTTTCAAATTATTGTTTTTATTTATGTATTTATTTTTTGGATATATACCTAGGAGTGGACTTACTGGGTTATATGGTAGTTCTATTTTTAGTTTTTTGAGGAACCCCCATACTGTTTTCCATAGTGGTTGCACCAATTTACATTCCTACCAACAGTTTACAAGGGTTCCCTTTTCTCCATATCCTCACCACCATTTGTTATTTGTGTTCTTTTTGATGACAGCCATTCTGACAGGTGTGAGGTGATATCTCGTTGTGGTTTTGATTTGTACTTCCCATCTAACATTAATGTTAGAGAATAAGTCTGAGGACAACATACTTTTTCCTTTGTAGGTGAAATAACATTTATTCTTTTAAAGGAAATTTGCAAAAAGTTAAAAAAAAAACAGTTGGCAAGTTTCTTTTTCCTGCTTCCCTCCCTTATCCTCAAGTCTAAGTTAACAGAAGACAACTATAACATGTTCAGTGTGGACTACTAGCCATCCATTGTTGAAGATAACCCAACAGGGGACATTAAATTTGACTCTCCCATCCCACCACTGAACTTTCCCTTCCTTGAAGTTGAAACAGACAATCTATACAAAAATATAAGGAGCTTGTTGTACCAGTTTGTATGTAAGGCCTGAATTTAAGCATGATAAAATGTAGTACCTTGTTATATGGTAAAATTGGGAGGACCTCAAATGACCTAACCACATATTCTCCTTCCCACTCTGCTCCTGCAGAAAGGTCCCCTAGCCATACAGCCCTCCTTACTAAAGGGACAAAGCAGAGTACCTGCTTATCCCTGAGGAGTTGGTTTCAGTTCCCTGTCATCTCAATGAATTATTCAAACAAGCAATCACATCCTCCTGTGGTGACCAGAGAGAACCCCACTCTATTGGTACTACAAAGCTTGCCTCCCACAGGCCCTAGTTCACTCTCTTTCCAAGTGTAACCCCTGTGTCTCCTGTGTGGTGTTTGGTGTCCTCCTCCCTGGGCTGTGAGCATATGTGTCTTTCCAGGGTCAGGTATGATATGTTTTGCCATTCCCATAACCCTAGGGCAGAAATCCCTCCTTCATCAATGGGGTGCATAGGGTATGATTAAAACTTGGCTTGTCTTATAATTCAAAACTGTTTTCAGGATTGACTACTTGTGAATCTTTTTTGGTGATGTTAAATGGAACATCATAATTACCTCTGAATACCTTTTGAATTATTTTTGCATGTCTTCTAATCTCCCCTCTGTTCTAAAGTTTTTCTTCACTTAAATCTTTATTGAGCAACTATTTCATACTAGACACTTATCAAGGTACTAATAAAATAGTAGTGACTAAGAAAAGACAAAAATTGTGTGCTTATAGAGCTTTTATGCTAGAGAAAGACAATAAAAATAACAAAAAGTTAATATACAGTGTGTGAGATAGCAGTGTATGTCATAGAGAAGGGAGATAAGAACTATGAAGTGATAGCTGCAAGTTTAGTAGAGTGATGTCAGAGCTCTTACCTGGAAAAGGTGAAGGGAAAAACCACATGGATATCCCAGGAAGAAGAATTCTAGGCAGAGGCAACAGCAAGTATGAAATCCTGGAAGTGAAAGTATCCAGCTTTTCATCTTGAGTACTTAAGTTATTAGTTTGATCTCCATTTTCTTTGCATCAAAGCTATTTACATAGGAATAATCTTTTACCGCTACTATTAAATGTGGGGTTTTTCTTCCCCCAAGTGTGTGGATAGGTTCTTGACATGACAGGAAATTGTTAAGGCTAGAGAAGTATTTTTCAGAATAAATTCATTTTATTCTCTTCCCTCTCAGTACCTTCTCAAGAGGCAAATATATATTCTTAAATATTTTACATGTCCATTCAGGCTGTTCGAGTGAATAAATGGGTATTAATTGAATTAATGAATAACTGTCTTTGAACAGTTGCTTAATACATTTAATATAAAATATGTAGACTTGGAGGTTTAGTCCTACAATATTTTTTACACTCATTTATAGGACAACTCTCCCACTCTAATACAGGGATTATAAAAAACTCTGATTTCAATCCAGTTAAATTTAGCTAATTGAATTTGGTATCTATACTTAGTGTGGTCAGGGATCTCTGAATAAATCTAAGTATTTAAAATTAACTTAAATTCAAATTTAATTTCTTCTGTGGACTTTGGGCAAGTTACTTAAACTGTGATACTTAGATTCTCATCTGAATATAATAATAAATTTTACGCTTTCTTGTTACAATATAGTAATGCACGGGAAAGCACATTGTATAAACTAGCAAAAAAAAAAGCCAGCTCTTTTACCTTGTACCTTATGCCTATATAACTGTTTCACATTCATGCACCTCTGGAGGAAATTATGTGGAGCATAAAAGTGTAAGAGAGTGAGAAGAGTTTTATTACAAGTATATTTTCAAGAGGAGAGAAAGAAAGATGGGAATTTCATGCCTGTGTTTTTTCTCGTAAGTTGTTGATATGTAGGGGCATGCTGGGATTTGGAACTATAATAATGAAAATAATTAGAAAGTATGTTATAGGAAATTCAAAAGTCTGTAAAATAAATGAACTAAAAAAGAACAACCATGAAGGAGATAAAGTGTTTAAGAAATTATAGTTTCTTCAGAATAAATTAAAAAAAGTCCTTGACAGTCTGCCTAAGAATAGAATTCAAAATTGGAATATTCCACGAATGTTGCTTTTAAAGTCTTCTCTTGAAAACTGTTGCACCATAAATAGAAATTAATTCTTATGGGTTAACCTGTATTTGTCTGTAGTTCAAAGTTGTTTGATGCAAAATGCCTTTATTTAAGAAACTAAAGGAAACCACACCTTATAAGTTGGCACAGCTAATAAAAGACAAATCAGTGAAAATACCCATGATTTAAATTAACTGTTATATCATGCCAGTGCTGCAGGTAATTAACATGCTATAACCTTACAGAAATTGCTTTTACTTCTGCCCATTCATCCTCATCCAGTTTATGTACTCATTTACCTGTACCTATGAGTGTCAAATTAGATTGTACTTGGGAACTTATTCCTGTTTTTACTAAAATATACTTAAACAACCCTAAAAAGAAGTGGGACTTGGCATTAGATATCAAAATATAATGTTTGTGTGCTTTATTAGATACAGTAAGTTTTTTTCCTAGGATTTTCTTGACAAGTTATTGATCCTTAAAGTTCTGGAAATCCCACTGTGTTTTACGCAATGGTACTTTTATTCTCTTAGTTCTTCTTTATTGTTTGGGTTCATTACCTATTAGATTTTTTCTGACTTTTTCTATTTATATATAAATTGGCTTTAAATTATCCATTGTCTTCACAAAAATTTTTTCCTCTCACCAACATATATTCCTGACCTTAAGGAGTGGGTAGGTTTATCAGATGAAATGCTCAGTTAAATTTGAATTTTAGTTAAAGTAAGTGTTTTTAAATTTAAGTATGTCCCAATTTTTTTGTGGACATACAAATGCTGTAAGAAATGATTCTTTCTTCCATTTGAAATTCAAATTTGATTGAGTATCCTGTATGTATGTATTTATTATTATTATTTTTGGCCAAATCTGGCAAACCTAGGAGAGAGATGAATGAAATCTGGCAACCCTAGGAGAGAGATGAGATATAATAACTATATAAATTATCTTAAAATTTAAAAATTCAAGTATGAGAACACTGCTTTTAATACAATGTTAATAAGATGTATGTGTACACTAATTTATTTCTGTTTTATTCTCAACACGTATATTTCATGCAACTAATAACAAGATTGAAACCCCCAAAAAGATACTTTAATATTACATCATAAATAAAATTTGAAGTTTGCTATCTTCTACTTTTATAAAATTTTCTATCTCTCTGAAAGGCAGGATGTTGAAAACAGTAACTTATATCATGATAAGTAATGGTGTATTGGAAGCCATAAGAAGCCATATTTCTTCTCAGTGAAAATGAGTTAAAATGTCTAGAAAATGGGACTTTCCCTTTTAGGTCATATGGAGTAGGAAAACATCATTCCCATTAAAAGGAACTTAAGCTCTAGCTTCCACACAAAATTTATCTGTTTAGAGACATCGACGAGCTACTGAAGCAAAATGGACTAGAAAGGCTAAAATTCTGGAGATGAGAGACCCATGGGAAAATGAGCTGAGTTTTATAAGCTGGTTATCCATGGGTGCATTAACAATTACAAGAAAGTCATAGTTTGAATTTAATTGAATATACAAGATGAGAGGCTGGGAATTGAAATTTTGCCCAGTTAGGTTGTTGATGCTGGGGAAAAGAGAAAACAGTATTATTTTGGTTATTACATGGGGCTAAAGAGGTAAAATTAGCAGTTTGTTAGCCTGAACTATTGAGTTTTTTTCCCCTGAGGACATTACAGATCTGAAACTTTAAGTTGCATGGAGTGAAAATGCTAGCCTCTGGAAACTAAAGGAGGTTATTTATTGTGTTCCTGCAAAACCATCATAGTGTTTTAATCATAGCAACAGTCTAATATTGTTTATTGCCTAGTAAAGGCCTCACCTATTTTCTCTCAACTCATCTGAATCTTTTGAGATCAAGTTATGAAGATGGTGCCTATTATCTTCAAATACTTCAGTATTTTTCATCTATAAATAAGGATATTCTTCTACATAATCACAATATAACCACCAAATCTGGAAGTTAGTGTTGATATATCACTATCATCCAATTAAGAGTAATTCAGCTTAAAGATATTATATTAGGTAAGGCCATGAAAGAGCTGACCATACTGAGGTGGAGAAGAGTGTGATTTTGCGCATTGTCAGAATCTGAGAAGGCTCAGAATGACATTTACAATAGTGACAATGCCTAATGCAGGCCAGCAAGCTCCAAAGTGAAGAAGGTTGTATCCAATTAGAGAGATGGCTTGGTGTATGGAGGTCAGAGATTGAGTAGATTAAGAAAGTCTTTTGCATGACAGGGTAGCCTGGCTGAAGATGGCATGGTCAGACAAGGCGAATAATGTATCCATAAAGGGCTAAGGGAAAGGAACAGGCTATTATAAGTGATGGAGGTGAAAAGGATACCCACATGATGGAGAGTAGACTGTTGCAGGGAGTCAAAGACATAGCACGGTGAAAGGAATATACCCCACGGGGCTGGATATCAGAGTTCAAGTAGAGTAAGGAAGATGTCCCCAAAGAGCGATAGCCAAGGATGAGGTGTTGGCATTGTGGTTTATTTACAGTTTGGCTCAAATCATATGAAATTTGAATGAGTTTGAGTCTCTTCTTTGTTTTTAAGTTTGATATTCTGTGCTTTGTTTCTTTAGATTTATTTCAGTTGATTTCAGGTAGATATTTTTGTAAATCAATAGGTTCTTATTTTTACACTGCAGATTATGAATTTTATGTACTTTATAATCTAAATACTTTTGATTTAGTCATTTTGAGGAAATATTTTAGATTCATTTCAAAAAGTATATATTATACATTTCTGTGATAAATGGTTTAAATGATCGATAACATGTAATACTTTGAAAATTTGACTCTAAAATAATCAGAATTTGAGAATGCAGACTCAATTATTTTAATCACATAGTATCCAAAATGGATTGCAGATTGTGGTTTTTATAAGAGGTATATAAATAACATATGTCCATGTACAAAATTGATCAAAATTATATATTTTTAATTTTTATTTTGTGGTATCTTCAAATTTAATAATTACATTTGAAGGTACTGAATATTGTAAACTAGGAGAAACCAGATGATCAAAGTCATCATATTTATAGAATGCAATCTGTAAATTTACTGCATCCCATCAGTGTAGATATAGAACAGAAATTTTAAAGCTTTTTAAAAAGACTAGTGTCTAGTAACCAATATATGTTACCTCATTTACTTCTTTTTGACTATGTAGGCATTTCAGATGATCAATGCCAACTCTTAGCTCAGTTAATTAATGTGCCACATTAATTTTCTAATTCAGAATAGAGCATTACAGATGGTCTTATAAATGAGTCTGAATCTTCAAAACCCTGACAATTAAAAGAAATACATGATACCTTCAGTATTTTCAGTTTGTTGAAAATAAGTCACTTATCTATCTTTCCTTCACATAAAAGATGAATATTTTCTAAGCATTGAGAAAATTATTAAAAGTAAAAATGAAAATATAAAATGCTTGGAAATGTTTATAGAGAACTATTCATAGGCACTTTAAATGCCAAGTCTGTATCTATGCCCAGTTAATCACAATATATTAAGGAAAAATAAAATCAAGGAAATGATTACTAAAGTGACAGATTTCTTTAAAAATAAATTAAGTGAGAATATAACAAAATAACAGTTAAAGACACACATTTTGGCAGGGAAGGAGCAACATGAGAAATGGAAACAAGGACCTCAATGGGTCTCCATGGACATAATTTGTACTAACATCTAAATGTAAGTTTATAGCCCACGAAGACACTGGGCTGAGTTAATATGAATTGATTAAAAAATACATAAAACTTACATTTATATTGTCCATAGAAAGAATTGTAATATAAGCCCAGAACCAAAAAGTATGCAAAGTACAGGAAAGGCTATAAAGACATATGGGGCATGGGAAAAGTTTATCACATATGTGTATTTGGAGTCTTAGAAGGAGACTAGAGATAAGAAGACAAATATTTATTAAAATACCAGGTAAAGATTTTCAAATGCTGATTGAGTACATCAAACTACAGATTAAGTAAGTTTTTTAAACTTCAAACAGGACAAATATAAAGGAAACTATATATTGGTTTATCATAGTCAAACTGCTCATAAAGACAAAAATAAAAGCTTAAAAGCTGTTGGAGAAAACTCATCATTAGTTCAATAGTGCTGCAAAAAAAATCTGCTAGCCTAGAATCCTATACCTAGCAAATATATTTTTCTTAAATAAAAGTAAAATAATATTTTCAGAAAAATGAAAATGGAGAAAAGATATATATTAAAGGATTATTAAAGAATGTTCTGGCAGAAGAAAAATGATCCCAGATGAATCCATAGAAGATACATTAGGGACTTCCCTGGTGGCACAGTGTTAAGAATCTGCCTGCCAATGCAGGGCACATGGGTTTGAGCCCTGGTCTGGGAAGATCCCACATGCCATGGAGCAGCAAAACCCATGTGCCACAACTACTGAGCCTGAGCTCTACAGCCCGTGAGCTGCAACTACTGAGCCTACACACTGTAACTACTGAGGCCCATGTGCCTAGAGCCTGTGCACTGCAACAAGAGAAGCCACCTCACTGAGAAGCCCATGCAGCTCAATGGAAAGTAGCCCCCACTCGCTGCAACTAGAAGAAGCCCACGAGCAGCAACGAAGACCCAACACAACCTAAATTAAAAAATAGAATAAAGGAAAACCTTTAAAAAAAAATACATGAGAAAACAGTAAAGGAAGGATGGAATACAATGACTTTTTAAGTAAATGATGATAAAGTCTTATTGAGTTTAAGACATGTGGAAATAAAATATATGGCAATTGTTTTGGGGATTCCTAAGACCACCCACATCTAAAGGAAAAAGATACAAGCAGAGTCTGGAGCAATCCATATGCAGGCTTCCTATACTCTCTTCCTGGCATGAGAAATCACACAGGATGTACCAATCCTATAGCAGATGAAATACAGCATTGTGGTGCAGTGTTTCTGCCCAGAGAGGTCCATCTGAGACTCGGAGTTTAGGTTTTTTATTGGGAACTTTTCACGTGGGCATACTTTGCTCAACTACCAGACTCTCAGAAGGAAAGCAGATGTTCACTATAAATCACATTGTAGCACAGAAAAACAACTTATCAGTTAGGGAGCATTTCAGAATCTAAGTTTCCAGATGCTAGTCACGCAGGCCTTTCCAAACACAGCAGCCTTAGGCCTGCTTTGTTAACTCTTTTCTGCACGGTAACAGTAGTCCCAAAAATAAGAAGGGGAAGAGAAGTTAAACTATTATAGCATTCTTTCCTTGCTCAGAAAGTGATAAAAAAATTTTTTCCTAATCTCTGAAGTGTCAACTAAAGGAAAAAGTGAAAATTGTGGACCATCAAGATAATGAGGAAAGTAAAATGATATGAAAATACCTGGCTGATGCAAAAGAAGGTAAGAAGTAAGAAATAAAAGGAAAACTAGTGCCATAAATAGGTAACACAGAACTAGATGGTAGATATAAACTCGGAGATATATTGATGTTATAGTCCACCATAAAGTAGATTGCCATACTGGGAAAATCAACAAAAAGACAAAACAAACTAAAACCCAAATATATGATGTTTATAAGAGATACACTTTAAATTCAAAGATATGAAAAAGTTGAAAGCAAAGGAATGGAAAGGATATGCCATATAAATGTACCAACCAAAAAACCTGGTAATAATATCAGACAACAGGATGTATCCAACAAGAATAAATTGCAGTCCTAAATTTGTATGCATCAAACACTGTATATATAAAAAGCACAATAGAAACATAATATTAAAATGATATTCACAATTGCAAATACCAAGGGATAAATTTAATGAAATATTTTCAACACTTCTACATTGAAAACTAGAAAACATGATTGAGAAAAATTTTAATAAGACCTAAATAAAGGAAAATATCATGTATATTGATAAGAACTGTGTTACTATAAAGATATCAGTTTTCCACAAATTATTGTATAGATTCACAGCAAGCTCAATAAAGATTCTCAAAACAAAGCAATCTCTAGAATAATAAATCTGGAAGATTATACTATCAGATATCAATTTCAGAGAAAGTTATATTAATTAAAACTGTAGTACAACATTAAAAAATAAACAGACCAATAAAGCAGGTCAGTAATATAGAGACTGGCTGCACATGCATTGTCATCTGATTTAGGCAGTGAAGTAGGGGAAAGGATGTCCTTTTCAATTAATTCTGCTTGATCAGGTGATTGGGAGAGACATAGGAAAGCTTTCTGGGATGCTGGAAACATTTCTCATTTGACCTGGATCATGGTTACACGAATGTAGACATATGAAAAACTCATCCAGCTGTTCTCCTAAGATCTATATACTTAAAACTATGTTCTATGAATTCTTTATCTGTAGTTAATACATGTTAACAAGGTAGGGTTTTATTTCATGTGACGTGAATCCAGCTGCAGAAAAAGGTCCAAAGGTTAAAACTCACACAGAGCCTCTGCACTGGGTGACTAGTAAAGGACTCACTGGACACAGTGGAGAATTAGTGTCCCACATGCAATGGGACTGACATAAACCAACATTAGAAGTTGTGTTGGAGAAATGGTGCACAAACAAATTGGAAGACTAAAAAAGTACTAAGGTTTTCTCTTAGTAGGAATTATTCTACGAAAAATTTGGAGACATGGTATTTGGGACCCATCCTGTGGGGAAAAGATTGTCATGAGAATTAATGATCAAATGATGGGAGACTTGGCAGAGTGTCAGAAACAACTTTGAACATGCAGAAGTTTAGGGAGCACGGCAAATTCAGATGCTATGGAGAGCAGAAGCCCGAGTTTTAATACTGAAATTCTAGCATGATATGTGGAAAGAGGAACCTGTTTCCACAAGCAGCTATTTCAGGAAAAACTGAGAAAAACTAAAATAGGCAAATAAGATTATTGGTTTTTCTTTCTAGTGCAGTTCTACTTTACTGTCACTTTCCATTGTCTTTAAAATACTTCACAAGACTATAATTGTAGAAAATAATATATACCATTCTGTAAAACTACTTGCATTTTACTAGATGGATTTTATTGTGATTATTAATCTATGGATAGTCACCTGTCTTGCATCTAGTTGAAGATTTATTTCAGCTTTCGTGGTTAACTATTATGCGCATTATTGAATTCTTTGAATCAACTAATATGATATAAAATTTTTGATATGAGAGTCATGATACCTTTTCTAGGAAAATATTCTTTAACAGGTGGAAGATAAGGCTCTTGAACTGTGAATAGTAACTATTAAAATGGTGTTTTGAACTTCTGGGGTTAAAATGTCAGATTAAATTTTGTCTGCTCCCTGTGCTTATGATCACATAACGTAAAGTGGTGCAACAGCCATGGAAAACAGTATTGCTCAAAAACATTTAAAATAGAACTACCATATGATCTAGCAACTCTATCTCTGGGTATGTAGCCAAAAGAATTAAAATTAAGATCTTGAAAATATATTTCCACTCCCAGGTTCACTGAGGCATTATTCACAATAATCAAGAAATATACAAGTGTCCATGGACAGATGCATAGATGAAGAAAATGTGGTATATACATGCAATGGAATATTGTTGTCTTAAAAAAGAAGGAAATCTTGCCATTTGTGACAATATGGATAAATCTGGAGGGCAGGGTGCTAAGTGAAATTATTCAGTTGTAGGACAAATACTACATAATTCTGCTTATATGAGATATCTAAAATAGTCAAACTTATAGAAGCAGAGAATACTCTTGTAGTTGTCAGGGGCTGGGGTATAGGGGAAATGTAGAGTTATTGTTCTGAGGGTATAGAATTTTATTTATACTAGGTGAATAAATTCTAGAGATTTGCTGTATGACATAGTGCCTATAGTTAACAATGTGGTATTTTGCACTTCAAAATTTGTTAAATGAGTAGATTTCATGTTGTGTTCTTAACATACACACACACACACACACACACACACACACACACACACACACACACAGACACTAAACAAAGTAACAAGGAAACTTTGGGAGGTGTTGGATGCGTTTAATACCCTGATTGTGGTGATGATATCATGAGTATTTGCATATCTCCAAACTGATCAAATTGTACACATTAAATATGTACAGTTCTTTGTGTATCAATTATATCTTAATGAAGCTGTTAGAGATATAACATGAAAAATCAGATACTTAGGAATAAATCAAAGAAAAGCTGTCCAAAAATCTCTATGTGGAAAACAATGAAATACATTGAAAAATAATTAGGAAGACCTAAAAGGTTCTTCGTTTACAGCATAATCATTGTTTGAAAGATTCTTTATTGTAAAACTGTCAATTTAATGAAAATTTATCAATAATTTCAATGCAATTCAACTGAATACCAATATTTTTCATTTTGAATAGTTTTATATATTGTTTTGTACAAATTGACCAGCTGATTCTAGTTTGTAGTGAAATGCAAATGCCAAATATAGGCATGACACTTTTGAAAGAAAATTAAAAGTGGAAGCTTGTGTTGCATGTCAAGCCCCTTTGTACAGCCTCAGCAATTCAGACTGTGTGGTACTGGGCAAGGATAGACAAATCAATGGAACAGAATAGAGGGCCCAGAAAAAGATCATTTCATTTACGATCAAGGGTGACTTACCCAGTTAACCTGTGAAATAATGCCCAACTTTATTAGCAAAGAGGGAAATGTATTTAGTTTTCTTGTAAGTGGCAAAACCCAGTCAATTCCCTTAAAACCTATATTCTCTTCCCTTTTGGTTACTTATGGCTTATGTATACCTATGCTGTGCAATAGGTTTTAGTCGGCATAACTGTTGAGATTTTGTCAAAGTGGTTGGTTTAGCCACCTCCTAGTAATCCCAACTTCAGTTTTGTGAGATTGTTTTTATTGTATCATCAATACTACAATATGAAAGAAATAAGAACAATAAATATATTACTGTCTATTATGTTGCATTCAGATGATTTATGTTGATGCTTCTCTGATCATTTTGCACTTTTAAAATTCCTTTTAATCTTTTGTCAAAGGATAAAAATTCTAGGTTCTTGAACTTTACACTGCAAATTTGTTCTTCAGCTATCATCTGAGACTAATTTGCTGACAAAAGTAACTAAAATTCAGAAATCAATATTTTGAGTTGCATTTTTATTAGTGTCACTTTACAAAAAAAGGCTTCTGACAATTTAGTCTATTGATCTCTCTATTAACTAAATTTATCTTATAGACATATGTGGAATTTGTTAGAGTCCAAGGGGAACTACCATCAAGATAAATGCCCTCTCATTTTGAATAGTGGTAGGGCTGAAAATTATTAATGTTGGACACTCCCTTATGATAGATAAAGTATTAAAACACATACTTTAGAAGATATTTGAATTATTGTTATGTTTTAATTTATATATTTCTTCAATAATTTGTGTATTTTCCAGTAGAAAAACATAAAAAAGAAAAAAATCATTTATTTTGCTCTTTCTTTTTAAAATAATGATTTGTCAAAATTCAACAATAAAGATATATCTATTTTCACATGTGCTGTTTTGAAATACTGGAGTCAGAGAAACGCATTTGATAATAAGACTTATAGAAATTTGACTTCACAAAATCATTTCCAAAGTGGGAATTTTCCACTTGAGTATTTTCCCATCCTCAACAGACTCATTCTAATTTCCATAGGCTACCTCCTTGTCAAAACCTGCTGACAGGATCATTTATGATGAATTCTGATTCTCAGATTTTTCTGCCTTTTGTGTAAAGTGATTTATCCCATCTACCTGAGTCTTAGTGATAGCTCTACAAACAAGTAATAAAATCAGGACTTCCTAGGTGGCGTACTGGTTAAGAATCCACCTGCCAATGCAGGAGACATGGGTTTGATCCCTGCTTCAGGCAGATCCCACATGCTGCAGAGCAACTAAGCCCGTGCACCACAACTATTGAGCCTATGCTCTAGAGCCCCTGAGCCACAGCTATTGAGCCTGTGTGCCGCAACTACTGAAGCCCACCGCCTAGAGTTCATGCTCCGCAATAAGAGAAGCCACTGCAATGAGGAGCCTGTGCACCACAATGAAGTGTAGCCCCCCTCTCCACAACTAGAGAAAGCCCGCATGCAGCAATGAAGACCCAAAGCAGCCAATAAATAAATAATAAATTAAGAAAGAAATAAGCAATAAAATCTAGTTCTAATGTGAGGTAATGAACATTAAATGAGATAACACATGAGAAACATTTAGTAATGTGACTAGCACACAAAATTTAGGTTAAAGCCTTAGGGTCCTCATTTGGATTTGCAATTTCCTGGCCTGCTTTAACATCTTTAATGTCCATTCAAGAGACAGAATTTGTGCCTTCCTATGTTTTTATTCCCTGACATAGTAGCATATATGTCAGCCCTTCTAATCCTCAGGGTCCACATCTGTTGATTTTGGTATCTGCTAGGGTCCTGAAATCATTGCCCCAAGGATACAGAGGGATGACTGTACTTTTTAAATACTCATAAACTTTGGACAGAAATCCTGAATAAAAATAATTATAATTGTTTATTTAAATACCAGTGTTTAAAAGATAATAGAAAATGCTTTGTAAAAGTTTAAAAATAGGACCGAATTTAATTTTGTTTTTAGTAGTGTCTTGCAGGAATTTGTTTTTTTTTCATAGATTAAAAACATGAAGTTTACATAATTTTTGATTTCTATATTTCTTGTTCACCAGAATCCATTCCACTTCAATGTTTCGGTTGCTCTCAGACAAGTAAGAATTCAATGTTTAATAGGATATCTATTAAAATCACCTATTACAGAGATTTAGTGTCTAATTATATTTCCCCTAAATTTGCAAGGTAATGTCTGCACTAAAATAGATTTTACATTACTCTTTTTGATCACTTGATTTCCTCAGGTTAGCACAATTAATAAATTAATGATTATAATGATTATACACATGTTTTAAAGCTGAATTGACTCACCTAATGACATCAGTTATGTTTCTGGAACTCTGTTGTTTGATTTTTATCTTTCTTCATGACTACTTTACATTTAAAAAAGTGTACCTAATGGAAATAATTAGACAATCTATTAAAACACCATCTTCTGTGCATCACAGTCATGTTTTATTGTGGATCACTGACAAAAATTTCGTGAAACTGACATATTCTTCTTTGATAAAGTCACAATCTGAAAAATGGTAAATTATCTGATGTAAAATCCTGTAAAGCACATCATAGCTTTTAAACACATTTACTTCCCTTCCCACTATGTTACTATTTTTTATCTAATTAAAATTGATTGTGGTGATTATATAATAGCTTGGGAGGTTTTTTTAATTTAAATACCTATGAGTAAAGCAAAAGGAACATTCAAAATCTGATTTAAATTTGCTATTATTTGAGTTGTTTTACTTAGAATACCTGTTTATCATATCTTACAGCTGAGATATCTTTATCAATTAAAAAAAGTCCTGTTTCCTGAACGTTTTTCCTTCAAGTTAATGAACTCATCTTTGTAATTGGATATTTTAAATATGATTGTATGGCTATATTATATACTTTCATCCTTTCAATTTGAAAATTAAAATATGCAAATATATTTGTAAAGAATCAATAGTTACATTTCTGGTTTCTCAGTAAGATAAAAAATTAGATCAGGCTACTCAAATATGGAGGTGAACAAAAGTGAGATGGAAGTATATGAATCTGAATAAAAATATTAAAATGTTGGAAGAAACTGCTGGGAGAGAGCAGATTCTTTATGTCTTCTACTCCTTTTCTGTTTTTGGTGGTTTTAATTGAGTATTTTATGTAATTTCATTTCTCTCCTATCCTAGTATTTCAGTTACACTTCTTGTTTAGTGGTTGCTTCACATATTGCGATATACATTTACAACTAATTTCAGTCCACTTTTAAATAATGCCATACAGTCAGCCCTTTGTATCCACTGGTTTTACTGGATTATATTTGGGAAAAAAATCCAGAAATTTCCAAAAGGCTAAAATGGAATTTGCTATGTGCCAGCAACTATTTACATAGTATTTATATTATATTAGGTCTTATAAGTAATTTAGAGAAAATTTAATATTCATAGGTTATATGCAAATACAGTGTTATTTTATGTAAGGGACGAGTATCCTTAAATGTTGGTATCTGCAGGGGGTCTTGGAACCAATCACCTATGGACATTGAGGGACAACTGTATATACCACATCGCAGGTGGTGTGAGTGCCTTTTTCTTTTTTAATTAATTAATTAATTTATTGGCTGCGTTGGGTCTTCATTGCTTCACAGGGGCTTTTTCTGGTTTCAGTGAGCAGGAGATACTCTTCATTGTGGTGCATGGGCTCTTCATTTCGGTGGCTTCTCTTATTGTGGCGCATGGGATCTAGGTGTGTGGGCTTCAGCAGTTGTGGCACATGGGCTCAATAGTTGTGGCTCACAGGCTCTAGAGCACAGGCTCAATGTTGTGGTGTGCAGGCTTAGTTGCTCCGTGGCATGTGGGATCTTCCTGGAGCAGGGATCAAATCCATCTCCCCTGCATTGGCAGGCAGATTCTTAACCACTGAGCCTCCTAGGAAGTCCCATGAGTGCCTTATAATAACAAAATTCTTACATTTTCCTTCCATTGCTTGTATGAGGGATGTCATTTATTTTACTTATATATAAACATACATAAGTATATATAATATATATATAAGCATACATAATCAAATACTTTGCTATTACTGCTTTGAACAAACTGTTATCTGTTAGATTAACTAAGAATAAGAAAACTAAAAGTTTTTATTTTACCTTCACTTATTGCTTCTTCTATACATTTCCCTTCTTTTTTGTAGATTCAAGTCTCACCTATATTATTTTCTATTCCTCTAAAGGACTTCTTTTAACATTTCTTGTAAGGCAGGTCTACTGGCAACAAATGCCTCCAATTTTTGTTTGCTCAGGAAGGTCTTTATTTTTTCTTTCATATTTGAAGGATAATTTCACAGGTTACAGAATTCTAGGTTGGTGTTTTTATCTCTCAACACTTTAAATATTTTACTTCACTCTCTTTTTGCATGTAAGATTTCTGAGAAGTCAGAGGTAATTCTCATCTTTGAACTTCTATAGGTAAGGTGGGTTTTTTGGTTTCTTTCAGGATTTATTTAATCTTTGATTTTCTATAGTTTGAAAATCTATACCCAGGTGTAGTTTGTTTGTTTGTCTTGCATTTAGTCTTCTTGGTGTTTGCTGAGCTTCCTGAATGCACTCTTAATTGGCATTAAGAGTACCTGACATTAATTTACAGAAATTCTCAATTATTATTGTTACCAGTATTGTTTCTTTCTCTCTTTCTATTCCTTCTGGTATTCCCATTACACATATATTACACCTTTTGTAGTTGTCCTATAGTCCTTGTATATTCTGTTTTGTTTTCTGCAGTTCTGTGGGATGCTTCTACATTTTGTTGATTCTTTCTTTTGCTGTGCAGAAGTGTTTGAGTTGAATGAAGTCCTGTCTGTTTATTTTTGTTTTTATTGCTTGTGCTTTGGTGTCATATCTAAAAAGTTGTTGACAAGAGTAATGTCAAGAAGCTTTTTTCCTGTGTTTTCTAATAGGAGTTTTACAGTTTCAAATCCTACATTTAAGCCTTTTATCCATTTTGAGTTAATTTCTGTGAGTTGGTGTAAGATTGAAGTCTATTTCATTCTCTTGCATGTGAATATTTAGTTTTCCCAATACCATTGATTGAAAAGACTGTCTTTTCCTCATTGAGTATTCTTGGCTCCTTTGTCAAATATTGATTGACTGTGTATGCATGGGTTTATTTCTGGGCTTTCAATTCTATTCTGTTGTTCAATGTGTCTATTTTTATGTCAGTACTATACTGTTTTGATTACTATGGTTTTATAATATACAGTTGACCCTTGAACACCTTGGGTTTGAACTGCATGGATACACTTACATATGGATTTTTTCTCACTGAATATGTACCACAGTACTATTCAACTAACTTTGTTAGTTGAATCTATGACAGTGGTACCTCAGATGCAGAGGGCAGACTGTAAATTCACATATGAGCTTTCAACTGCATAGAGGGTTGACACCACTACTTGCCATGTCTTTAGGGTCACCTATAGTTTGAGATCAAGAAGTGTAATGTCTCTAGCTTAGTTCTCCTTTTTCGAGATTACTTTGGCTAGTCAAGGTTTTTGTGGTTCCATACTAGTATTAGGATTTTTTTTCTATTTCTGTGAAAAATATCATTGAATTTTTGATAGGAATTGCATTGAATATGTAGATGGCTTTGGGTGGCATGGACACTTTAACATATTAACTCTTCCAATATATGGACATGGGATATCTTTCCTTTTTTTTGTATCTTCTTCATCAGTGTCTGTTAGTTTTTAGTGTACAGATCTTTCATCTCCCTGGTTAAATTTATTCCTAAGCATTTTATTGTTTATGAATCTATTGTAAATGAGATCATTTTCTTTATTTCTCTTCTAGATATTTCATTGTTAGTATATAGAAATGCAGATGATTTTTGTATATTGATTTTATATCCTGCAACATTATAAATTTGTTCCTTAGTTCTAAGAGTTTTTATAGTGGACTCTTTAGGGTTTTCCATATGTAAGATTATGTCATCTGCAAACAGAGACACCTTTACTTTGTTCTTTCCTATTTGGATAACTTTCTCTTTTTTCTTTTTTCTTGCTTAATTGCTGTAGTTAGGACTTCCAGTACTATGTTGAATAAGAGTGGTGAGAGCGGGCATTCTTGTCTTGTTTCTGATTTTAGAGGAAAAGCTTTCAGCTTTTCACTGTTGAGTATGATTTTACCTGTGGATTTATCATATATGGGCTTTATTATGTTGAGGTGTGTTCTATACCTAATTTGTTGAGAGCTTTTATTGTGAAAGATGTTGAATTTTGTCAGATGCTTTTTTTGCATCTATTGAGATGGTCCTATGATTTTTATCCTTCCTTTTGTTATGTGGTGTATCATAGTTATTGATTTGCATATGTTGAAACATCCTTGCATCCCAGGGACATATCCCACTTGATCATGGTTTATGATCTTTTTAATGTGTTGTTGAATTTGGTTCACTGGTATTATGTTGAGGATTTTTGCATCTATATTCTTTAGGGATGTTGATTTGTAGTTTTCTTTTTTTGTGGTGCCCTTATCTGGTTTTGGTATCAGGATAATGATGGCCTCATAAAATAAGATTGGGATTGTTTCTTTTTTGTCAAATTTTTGGGAAGAATTGAGAAAGATTGGCATTAATTTGTCTTTAAATGTTTGGTAGAATACACTAGTGAAACCAACTCATCTTAGGCTTTTCTTTGTTGGAAGGATTTTGATTACTGTTTCAGTCTCCTTAGTCCTTAATTGATCTGTTCATATTTTCAGTTGCTAAGAGAATAGAACTAAATTTTGTCACCACATACACACACACGGAATTATGTGAGGCAGTGGATGTGTTAACTAAATATACACGGTAATCACTTTCCAATATGCACAAGGAGCAAATCACCATGTCATACACTTTGAACTTTTACAGTGTTATATGTCAATTATATCTCAATTAAAGCTGTAAAAAAGAATAATATATTAATATTATCTCATCAATTGTAACAAATGTACTACACTAATGTAACATGTTATTAAAAGGGGATATTAAGGAGGCAGGAAGAGGAATGAACTATACTGTTACTCTCTGTGTTTTCTGTTCAAGTTTTCTGTAAACCTAAAACTGGTAAAAAAAAGAAAAAAGTCTATATTTTTTCAAAAAGCTATCATTCACAATAGCAACCAACATATAGAATATCCAAGAAGTTGAATGAGAAATATGTCAGATTTATCAGAGAGAAAGCTATGGATCATCAATAAAGTATATAAAATAATACAAAAGTATAGAAATAAAAATATAACTTACTTAAAAGGGGAATATAAGAAAGTTTTCATTTTTTTTATTGGGAATTTAAATTATTTTTATCAAAATTGTACTTTGAAATATGCATAGAACTATTCATAATCTTTTATTTTTAAGTCAGTTTTATTGAGGTAAATTTATATAAAATAAATTCATTCATTTTAAGTGAACAGTCATTGCATTCTGTACATAGTCTTTCTACTGTTATCACAATAAAAAAAAAAAAAGCATTTCCATCAACCCAAGGCATTCCCTTATATTGCTTTGCAATCAGCCCCTGTCCTAACCCCAGAAACTGACAATCACTGATTTTTCTGCAACTAAGGTTTGCCTTCATTTTTGACTTCAAATAAATGGACCCAGCATTTAAAAAAAAAAAAAAAAAAGATTGGTATTGGAACTTAACTTAAGAATAGCCTGTGCCTGTAGGAGTCAAACAAAGAACCTGACATTCAGTCTCCAGTGATATACCCTACCAGTGTCAAAATAAATGTCTGCTCCTTCATATCTAAGCAGTGGGTTTAGTGCCTGCCTAATTAAGTATTTTTAGCTAAACAATTATGAGCAGTCAGAAGAATGTTCTGTATATACTTCTAAAACACAGGATTCCAAATAGAAATGTGGTCTAACAACTTAGCAATATAATATAGGAAAAACTGTCCTTGGAGTCAGGATGACTGGGTTCTAGTTCCACCATTTTTATTACCTAGCTATGTTATCTGGATCTACCATTAAACTTCTCTGGGACTCAGTTTCTCAAAATAAGGATACTCTATGATCTAAGACTTCCACTACTGTAGAAATACAGGAGAACACTCAGGCATGCAAATATTATTCTCTCCAATTCTGACTTCTAAAATTTTTTCATGTTCTAAAAGTGAAAAATCTGCCACATCTTAAAACAGAAACCCACTATTACTAATTAATAGATTCAATTTTTCACTGAATGATGTATTGTCTGTTTGCATGTGTGTATATACATATTTGTATTCAAACATATATATATAATCATGTATATGAATATATTAAATACATGTATTAATACACATAAATATATATTATCATTTAAAATAGTATCCATTATAGATAGCATCACAATAATAGATACTTAATAAAATATTGTTTATGTTCCTATCTTAAATACTTTCATTTGATATGAGTATAGAGACATTATATTTTTCACTTTTTAATATGAAATCATGCTGTTTCTTTATACTTCTTTGAGATTCATTACCTTTTCATTTAAAAATCCACAACTGTGGCCATGTTCAGTGTTCTTTCATCTTCTTTGCCTTAGAAGTGTCATAATTTTGACAACTAAGCAAGTATATTCAACATCTTGCAAAATTTATGGAGAGATGATGGTTTCACACAGCTGTATTCAAATCACTGCAAAAAAATGTTGCCATTTTTTGTGTATCTAAGTAATTGAACTGCAACAATACCAGGATTTACCTGTTAATTATAATATAGAATGGTTTATATTATCTGAGTTGTCCCAAAATGCATGTTTTCAGAACAGTTGTTAGGAGGACACCTTAGTTTCCATCTAAAGTTTCATCTTATAAATGAATTTTGTATAAAGAAATTTCTGTGCAGAGAGATTCCATGCACCCTCTTTTTATATTTGAGTGAACATTCATGTGAAGAAAAATGTTTAAGAAATAAAAATATTTTATTTTAGATGAGAAAAAGAGGGGAATTTTTTTTAAAAAGTTTCCAAGTTTCAAGTAAATTAAAGCATATTATCCTGATGTGCCAGTAATTTTTATGTCTTAAGTACTGATTAGCAAGTAATTTTATCTATTTGGCATCAGTAATTTTCTTCATAAATGAGGATCCTAGTCTAAACAGTCTCCAAATTTCCCTCAAATTCTGTAATTTATATATAGTTTATGTAATTAAGTTTAAGCATATGACCCTGCATTAAATTTTTATTTTGTAATGAAGACAATCTGTATAATAAGATAATTTAATACTAAGCTAAAAGATAAGGAAATCACTATATTAAAAATTCTCCTTCAGTAATTGTACAAATATATTTTTAATAACCATATCATTAGTGTAAAGTTGGCTTTAGCTGCCTGCATATTAAAAGCCTGGTATAAATCAGGGGTCAGCAAACTTGGCCCATGGGCCAAATCCTACTTGCCATCTGCTTTTGCAAATAAAGTTTTATTGGATAACAGCCCCATCCTTCATTTACATACTGTCTGTGGCTGCTCTCATACTACAACAGCAGAGCTGAGTGGAAGTGGCAGAGACCTTATGGCCAAAAATACTCACAATCTGTCCCTTAATAGAAAATATTGATCAAACCCTGTTCTTTAAAAATAATCAGATATGACACCCCAGGCAAAGTCATAACCACCTTAGGCTCAAGTAGACAGGTCAAATTTTAGTAACTGGTACAAATCACAAGGAGGTAACCAAAATAATCTAGACTGAGGGAAAATCTTATAAAACAAAGGACACTCTGTGATAGGGGTGTGGGGGGGAAACCTAAGATTTAATAGAGGTTTAAGAGACAAATTAACCAATTTTAGGGTGTGGACATAGTTTGAATCCCAATTTAAATAATTTTTTTAAGTGTTGACACTCAGAGAATTGTGAAAACTTCTTGAATATTGGATTATATTTTAAAAATATTATTTATTCATATGTGTGTGTGTATGTATGTGTGTGATGGTACTTTGATTATGTTTAAAATTCAGTTCTTATCTGTAGAGATAGATGCAAAATATTTAAAGGAAAATAATGTTTTTCATATTTGCTTCAAAATATTTGGATGATTGTTGGGATGAAGTGAGTGAAACAAGGGGAAATAAAATATTAATAATATTAAATATTATTTATAAATTTCATTTTAATTCTTATAATAATACATTTTAATTAAAATTATTTAAAATGTCTGTGTCTGAGTAATGGTGCTAAGGATGGGGGTGAGGTGAGTTGGAATAAATAACCACTCTTCTCATGATAAAACTCTTCATGATACTCGACTCTGTTTAGTTATGTGACTGTACTACTAGAAACTAAAACTCAGCAGAATAATGCAAAATATGAATGATGTTTAATCAGTGACCAAAAGTCTTTCTCCCTCTCTCATAAAGCATAATGTCCAGGTGGTCTTATTGCTAAATTTACCAACTTTTACATGTTGAATTAAGGAAAATTTACTTACGACATCACAATCAATTAACCAATTTAATGAGACTAAAAGCTAAATTTGAGTGTACTTTTAAACTGCTACAAATTCTGACAAATTAAGTTAAAGAAAATGTTAAGAAAAATATCATGAGCTAGTTGAAGCTTTTAATAGGAGGTGGTTTTGCTTGAAAACCTTTTCCCAGATTTATCAAAATTCACTTCCTCACTTCATTTTGGTTCCACTTCAGTTATCACTTTATGAGAGGCTTTCCTCGACCCCCTTATACTAAATGCTCAACTCACCACATATTAGGCTGCATTTTTTCTTCCATCATACAGCTTTCCTTAACATATTGTGTTCCTAAAGACGTGTGCTGTCTGACGCTTTCAGTGCCACAGGATCCATTAGCTCCCTAGAGCCTACAGTGCTTCTCAGCTGGTAGAAGGTACATATACATTTAGATAGAATAAGGTAGAAAAAAAGAAAAAAATAAGCATATAGATAGTTTTCATTGTGTATATGAGTATGATTTTCAGTAAGTGCATAGAACATTTTTCCATGAAGTATATTTTTTATGTTTACCTCAACTATGTAAATTAATTATTTGAATATGACCAAAAAAGGCAATCAGATTCCATTTTGAAAATGTTATTGGTCTGTCTAGACTTTTTCCCCTTTATCAATAAGTTGACCTTTATTTATAACTAACAAAATTCAGGATCATCCCTAACATATTTGTATACTGTTGATAGTCAGGGAAAAGCAACAGCTATTCCTGTGGAAAAGGGAAAATTAATGATTTCTGGTAGTTCCTTTTGTCCCTTTTCATGCTTGGAAGAATAAATCAAGGTCTATCAGTTTTTCCATTTTCTTCTTCTCTAATTTTGTACATAGTTTTTTTGAGTCTGAGTAAAAAGAATTGGATAATTACTCATGAAAATTAGATTCTAAATGCTATACCATAAGTGATTATTTTCTTTTCAAAGCACATAAATACTATTTATCTTCCAAATACTTTATGTACAATTTATGCCATAACCAATTATCCTTCTCTTAACATGCTTTAGTGAACATTTATTTTTTAAAAGATCAAAAAATGATTTACAGAGGTTAAATGATGCATGAGCCTGGCTAGAGATTTCTTCTAATAGTTACTTCTTGAGTTCTCTAAAATGAATTAGCTACATTCCTTCTAAAAAAGAAGTGTGATTTATAGTTTAGAGTTGACTAAAATAAGAGTTTATTAATCTTTTAATGATAGGTTATACATATATATTAGTGTTTGTTTACATGTGTAAATCTATTTTGATTTGATTATTTTGTCTGAAAATTTCGAATGGCTGGAATAGTTTAAGAGTTGAACTAGCTATAAGAATATATTTTTAAAAAATTCTTTCATCATTAGCTTACTTCTCTCATGTATAATAATAAAATAATTTCACTTAATTCCATTGTCATGGGTTTCTTTAAGTATATGATATATGTAGGTAAGAATATGTGATTGTGTTTGTAATTTTCTTAGTCCTGGAGACAGAGTCATGCAAAGAATTGCTAGAAGGAAGGTAAAAAAAGGAAGAAAGAAGAAGAAGAGGCAAGAAAGAAGCAATGATAGGAAAAAAGGAAGGGAAAATGTTGGAAGGAAAGGAGGGAGGGGAGAGAGAGGAAGGAAGAAAGGAAGAAAAAAGGGAGAGAAGTAAAGGAGAGCCAAGCTGTAATGGAGCTTCCATTCTAAAGTCTTTCAATAAAAACTGTGAATAAATAAATGTATAATTTTGGTTTGTGAAAAGTGCCATGGGAGAAACAAAGTATAATTTCAGAGTTTGATAGAGTTATGGTGGGCTAATTTTTAGAGAGTGTTATTTGGGAAGGTCTATCTTAGAAGTCAGTTAAAATATTTTTTTGAAAACAGAAACCAGAATGACGTGAGTGAGGGTAAACCATGGAGCTCTGGGAAAAGATTGCTCCCTGCAGAGGAGATAGCAAGAGCCAAATTCTTGGGTAGGAACAAACTTTTGATGATCTAGGAATAAGATGAAGTCCTAGTATTGTACCTAGCAAGAAGTGGGAGAAGGAAGCATTATGGGAGGAAGTGTCAGAAAGATGAGGAGGGAACAGTTCATTTATACTTTTGCAGTCTACCGTAAAAAGTTGGATTTTATTCTAAATGTGCATCAAGGCATTTAAAGTTTTAAGCAGGGGAGTAATACAGCTATTTAAAATACCACTCTAACTGTTGTACTGAGAACAGCTTGGCTGTTAAGAGCAAACTGAAGCAAGAAATAGAGTATTCAGGTGAGAGACTTTGGTAGACAATATCAGAGGGGTGGATGTGGTGATTGTGAGATGTGGTCAGATTTGACAGACATTTTGAAATTGGAAAGGATGGGGTTTGCAGGTAAACTGAATGAGGTGTGGAGAGAATTTTGGCCTAAATAATTGGAAGACTCATGATATCAGATGGAGGAGATGGGGTAGAGAAGATGTGGGGAAAAAATTGTGGTCTGTTTTCTATATTACATTTAACACACCAATTAGACAACCACATCGGGCATCTCAAGTAAGCATTTATATTATCATGCGAATCATGCTCAAAAAAGAAGTCACAAATTGTGTAAAATGGACAGAGTTAAAAAGCATAAATACGTAATCATTAGCACAGAGATTGAATGTGAGCAGAAAACAAGAGAACAGAGACAGAATTCTTGGATATTACAGCATTTAGAAAACTAGCAGAGGAGGAGGGACCAGCAAACCATTTGAGAATAAGGATTTAAAGAGAATAGAGTTTATTAATTACACAATTATAACAGCTACAATGTAGATTATAAGCATATACACGTTTGCAGGGTTGTAGTTCAGATGAGCAGAAAGGATGTTCATTCTATAAATATTTATTGATTAAAACCAAAGATGAAATAATTCATTTTTGAAAGAAAATTATGATTTTGACTAATTCTTAATGAAATTTTTATCAAGATATATTTGCACTTTAAATATCACATATCTATATACACATAGTTACTTGTGTGTGCAACCAGGCCAAGAAGCAATGATAACATTTTATAGAAACTGAAAAATAGAAATAACTTTTTTCTTGTAAAAATTTATTTTATATATATATATATATATACATATATATATATATACATACACACACTACTCTTTGAAAGGCAGTCATTATGTACAGCCCACACATAAGGAATGGGTGGTCATGTTCCACATTCTTATTGGTGTGAAGTCCACACAAATTATTTGGAATGCTTATGCATGATATACTTTTATATTCTTCCTCATTTATTTATTAATTCAATCGTTAGTTTATATCAGTGTGGCCTCGTGTATATTTCTTTTATATTTCAGGTTATAATCCAGTACTGTGTCATTTATACCTTGCTTACATTTTTCCAGCTTTGTTTGTTGGAACCTTTTCCAGTTGGCTCCTGCATGCCTTTGGCATATTCCCATCACTGTATTTTTAATTTTTCTTTTTAGCGCTTCTTTACATTTGGCACCACAAGATGCTTCAGGTTCATGTTATATATTTCCTGCCCCCATCCTAGAATCAGCCTTTTATTCAAGGCACCTTTGTTCCTGAGGTTGGAGAATGATGTTAGAAAACAGGATCTGTGCACTAATTTTGTTCGTTGCTACTGGGGAGTTGTTACTTCTAGGCCACCTCAGCTGACAGAGCAAAGAAATATATGTGCGTATACTAACTTTTTTGTAGAACAAACATCTCTAAATATTTCTATATGTAACCACCTGTATCTATATTATGGGAGACATGAGTTCATATTTAATGTCTCCCACTTTAATCCATTACCACATGGATCATTCTAACCCCCTCCCCTTGGTTACCCATAAATCCCCATTCCAACAATGATACCTGAGTCCCACCATCTGCATCTGTTTACTTCATTGTTGACTTATGGTAGAGTTTATTTTTTAGCACAGAATTTAGGTTCACAGCAAGACTGGGCAGAGGGTAGAGGATTTTTCTATATAACCTGTCTTCATGTATACATAGCCTACCCCATTGTCAATGTCTCACACCAGAATGGTACATTTGTTACAACTGATGAATCTACACTGACACATCATTATCATTCAAAGTCAATATTTACAGTAGAGTTTTTCATTGTTGCACATTCTGTGAATTTGGGAAAATGTGTAATGATGTATGACCACCATTATAATATCAGACAGAGTAGTTTCATTGCCTTCAAAATCCTCTGTGATCCACCTATTCATCCTTCCCTCCCTGTTTACCCCTGACAATCACTGCTCTTTTTACTGTCTCCATAGTTTTGCTTTTCCCAGACACATATATAGTTGACTCTTGAACAACGTGGAGGTTAGGTGTGCCTGCCAAGTCCCCCACCCCTACAGCTGAAAGAGTCAGCCCTCTGTATCTGCAGTTCTCCCATCTGTGGATTGAACCAACTGTGGATCATTATTGAAATAAACCCAACTATATATGGACCTGTGCTTTTCAAACCTGTGTTGTTCAAATATCAACTGTAGTTGGAATCAAATAGTATGTAGCCCTCTCATATTGACTTATTTCACTTATTAATATGCACTTAAGCTTCCTCGGTGTCTTTTCATAGCTTGAGAACTGATTTTTTTTAGTGCCGAATAATATTCCATTGTCTGGAAACTGATATACCACAGTTTATCCATTTACCTACTGAAGGATTTGTTTGCTTCCAGGTTTTGGCAGTTACAAATAAAGTTGCTATAAATATGTTAGCACAATTTTTTGTGTGTACATAAGTTTTCAACTCATTGGGGTAAATACAAAGGAGCACAATTGCTGGATTGTATGATAAGAGTAGCTTAGTTTTTTAAGAAACTGCCAAACTGTCTTCCAAAGTGGCTGGACCATTTATACCAGCAGTAAATGGGAGTTGCTGTTGCTCTACATCCTCTTAAGCATTTGTTGTCAGTGTTCTGGATTTTGACCATGCAAATAGGTATGTAATGTTAACACGTTTTTTTAATTTGCATTTCCCTGATGACACAGTATAGTTACATAGTTAAGCATCTTATTTTTCATTTATCTTCCTTGGTGGGGTGTCTGTTAGTGTCTTTGACCCATTTTAAAATCAGGTTTTTTTTTTATTGTTGAGTTTTAAGAGTTCTTTGTATATTTTTAATAAGACCTTTATTAGCTGTGTCATTGGCTTGTCTTCTAATTCTCTTATGCACTCCTTTATTTATGTTGATCTGAATTTCTGACTGATCTTTTCCCTGTACTTCCCCTTAAGTTTTTCTTGTAGGACAGGTCTACTGACAGTGAATTCCTACTCTTTGTTTTCTTTCTTTGTTTATCTGAGAAAGTCTTTATTTTTCCTCTAGTTTTAAAGTATAATTTAACTGAGTTTTTTTCTTTCAATGCTTTAAATATTGTACTCTACTCTTTTTTTGATTATTTTGTTCTGATGATAATTCCATTGTAATTTTTTCCCTTTGTTCTACATAGACAGGAGGTTTTAATTTTCTGCCTTCTTTTAGGATTTTATATTTATCTTGGGTTTCTTCATCTTTCTTGTAGATGTCTAGTTTTTATCCATTTGACTTTTAATATTACACCTTTTGAAAATTGCACACAGTTCTTAAAAATTTTGTGGTTTTTAAAAAATAATTCATTTTCTTTTCATCTCCCATATTTTGGGAATATCTTCAAGCTCTTTCTTTTTTTTTTCTTTTTTTTTGGGGGGGGGGTCCTGTCTGCTGAAGAGCACATCAAAAGTATCCTTAATTTCTGTGGCAGTGCTGTTGATTTCCATTATTTTTCTCTTAGTGTTTCTTACAGTTTACATTTCTATACTTACATTTTCCATTATGTATTTTCTAATTTTCTACTTTTTTCAATAGAGCCCATAATATACAATCATGATTTATTAAATTCCCTCTTATAATCCCAACATATTTATCTTATCTGAGTCTGTTTCTAATGCTTATTTTGTCCCATCAGACTATATTTCCTTGTTTTTTAGCATGTCTTGTAATTCTCGTTGAAAACTTTAGTAAGTTTTGGTAAAGTCTTTTTTCTCTGAAAATTAGGACTCAGCTGTATGAAATACTCTGGAGATATTTCACAATGGACATTCTTCTACTACTCTCCAGGGCCATGGTGAGATCTTTCTCAACTCTTTACCATGTGAATCTGATATTATTCCTTCAGGAAAACCATGAAAGTGTGGTAACTCTCCTAAGATTGTGGCCCCTAGAACTTTTTCACTTTCAATCTAGTCCACATTCAGATACTGGCTTAAGAATTATCATTTAAAAATTCCTACCAATTTATTCTCCTTCTGCTACAGGGAAGCTGATCTCAGCTATAACTCTGGATTTGCTTGTCTCTTTTGATTACAGGGTAGCAGTTCTCTGATGGGTCATGAAAAATCATTGATTTTTAGTTTGTCCAGCTTTTTCTTGCTGTAAGCAGGCTGTGACAAATTTCAAGTTCTTTACCCGTTGGAGATGAAACAGGAAGATTTATTGTTTTTATTGTAGGACAAACAATATCTATCACTATTAAGAGTAATATTGAGAATATAACAGGCTTAAACTGTTATAAAATTTTATAATTTTGACAGGCTCATCTGTCCAGAATTAAGTTGAAACTTTTGAAGCTTCACTTTAACATGCTGTAAGACTATTTAAGAACTCATTCAATAGAGATGCTAATGTAAGCAACCGTAAGGAAAAGACAACAAAATAGGAAGGGTAGACAAATGAAATAGGGCTCTGTTCTTATGCCACCAGCCACTGTCATTTTCCTTGGATTAAAGGTTAAGGTTAGGATGGAAAAAAGTGAACTCATTTTTCCCCAGGGGCAAGCTCAAATTTTGGCTTATTAGATTAGTTTCCTGAAGGAGAACAAATGTCAGTGATAAACTTCTTTTTTTCATTGGCAGCCAAAAAATTCTCATCAGGAACTGTGAGAACTGAGAAATTTCCATGTATAAAATTGAAAATACCTTTTCAACTGAGTCAAGAAGACCATAGAAAATACAGAGAGAAAAGCTTATAGATGTGTGAAATGAACAAAAACTTTCAAAAATTGTTATGAGAGTCTTGGGATAGATAATATTTGCCCTCTATTAGCAGTAAATTTGCAAATATATTTTAAAAAGAGAGAAATTAAATAATTACTTGGGGGAAGAAGAAATAAAGATAAAATATAATATATTCAGCTTAAGTTCTCTGATTAGTGATAATAATTTAGTGTTATAAAAATTATTAGTTAGTAAAAACCTATAACATCTACCCGTTCAACCACAATTTAAAAGAGAAGAGGCAGAAGCAAAACTTATTTAAACAAACTTATTTTTAAGGTTCTTGCTAACAGTGTAGAAAGGATTTGAGGATGTGCACTAATATAAAAAATTGTCAAAAATTCAACTGACATTTTACCATGAAATTGACAAACATTTACTGACCAACATCATGGATTTGAATTTACTGTGCATGTAGTCCCAAGTTAATAATATGCATCTTTCCTTTCGGCTTTTGGAAAGATATTCTGCAAGACTGGCCATAAGCTTAGGGAAAAAATGGAAATAAAGCAATTTCAGTTTACAGGCATTATTAGGATTTCTTCGCACTTTGTTTAAATTTTGATTTTATTGTGCCATAAACTTTAGCCAAGAAATAGAAAAATATAGATGCATAGTTTTTAGCATATGTTTGTATACTTCCACAATGACCCCAGGAAACTGAGATTCTAAGAAATTTATGTGAAATACCAAAATATCTCATTGAGGGCTTTAAAAAAGAAAATTACTCACAATCTGGAAAAAAATTGACACGCATGTATATATGTTCTAACAAACTCTCCTTTGTATCTCCTATGGGACAAATTGATCCTAATAATGTAAGAAATTTTACAGAAGCTCACATAATTATTGTCAAAAATTTTGACTGAAATTATTATTTTGAATTTAAACTATCTGTATTTTAATTGGGCATGTTCATATATTCAATAGTCAAAAATGAAACCAGTGTAATGGAATTCTTTTCTGGTTAGCAATTAATCTTTTGATTGGTTACATCTTCTTACAGTATTACTTCAAAATTATTCAGTTTAGTATAATTTGGGAGAAACATTTACATCTAAAAAGAAACAAACAAAAAATTATAAAGTTAGCTTTCACTTTTAAATACAGAATTGATTTATTTTCTAAGAACAGACTTCAATCAAAAAATTTACTTCTGTTTACAATTTTGGGAGATATAATGTTAGTGTATGTCTTCTTATTCTTAAAAATGTAATTTAAGAATATGCTTATAAAGTATTATTACCTGAAATAATATTTTAAGTGACTCATTCATTTTGAAGAATGTTTAAGTATGATCAGATATTCATATATACTTATTTATATACAATTTTTTATTACAGGTTTTTAAACATTATATGTTTCTTTTTAAGCTCTTTATTAGAATATAGTTGCTTTACTATATGCCTTTTCATATGCATATGTTATTTCCCTAAAGGCTTCTGGTCTCACATTTGAGCAAATGTGTAGAGGAAAAGGCTGGTTTTTGGTGTGCAATAGAATCTATTCATTGTGAGTTAAATAATTTTGTGACTGGACACTCAGGCTTGCCTACAAAAGTAACTTTAATTGTTATACAGCTGAAATACTGTATGTTCATAAATTATGTTATTTTTATTTGTAAGTATAATATGCTAAATTAAATAACTCTGTGGGATATCAGCTCAATCTAGCTAGTTTGTTTTTTCATCTATAAAATTGTTGATATTTAAAAATTATTTTCCAATGAGCACTGCCATGTGTAAATATTTGAAGATAGCTAGGTAGATATTTTATATATTTTGTATATTTGATAAGGCATACCTTTTTTTGCAATCTTTTTTCTTCCATAATGCATGTTTCAGTCTATACTGTATACCAAGTGGTGCACAGCACAGACACAACTTATCCTCCCAAAGTTACAAGAAGATTATAATAAAAAATATTCAGGAATAGAGAAAATGGAAAAGCTTTGTATTTGCAGATAGAGAATCTTTTGTGTAAATAACCTGAGAAAAGGCAAATCAATGTACATAAGCATGGGCTGCAGACACAGATTCAGTAGAGGTGACTCCCTGGTTATAGGTGGGATGACCAGAGGCAAGAAATGGAAAAGGTAGAGAGCCCAGGTGATAGGAGCCTGGAAACCTTGTTGAGGTGTTTGACTAATATATGGAGAATGATGGGAAGTGTGAAATGAAGAAGGTGTGGAAGTAAAGAAGGCCAGATTTTGTGTAGTTAAAGGTTTTAGTCAGTATCTGAAGATCAGAAATAAACCAGGAAGATTTCAACACAGTAGTGCCTGTGAATTTTAAAAGATAATCTGACTATACTGGAGAGAATAATATGAGAGAAATCTCTAGACTAAAGGTTGTTACAGCAGTTCATGAGAGAAATGATAATAGCTTAGAACAAGAAGGGGGATACTGAGATAAAAAAGATATTTACAAATTTGAAATATGTTTAAGTGGGAGGACAGATGGTATATGGCAGGAGAGTGGCTCTTTGTAGGAAGAGCAGTCAAATAGTAATTTACAGATTTCTGGATTAAACAGCTTGGTGGAGAGTGATACTGAGTTTGGAGATCAATTGATTAGAAGGAAGAATTTAGTGTATTAGATTTTAAGTCAACAGGATTAAACATTTTGAATTATAGGTGTGACAGAATTCAATTTGGCTTGAGCCCTCCGCTCTTGGAAAACAGCAATGATGAAGAGGTCCTACTGCAAGGAAGCACTCTTCCCCATATGATTTAGATACGACTCATGAATGCCCCTTAATTACCTATGATGAGGGCAGACACAGATCCTCCTTCTGTACCTCATGCATGATGAGGTGAACTCTTTTGTCCCCACTGGTCAATTGGAATAAAATGTCTGTTAAAAAAACTTTGGATACATTTCTCTTCTTTCAGGGCCCTGGACTCTGATACATCTTCATGCTGAGCTAGCATCCAAGTCCTCTTTACAGGCCCTTCTAAGAATAGACTGACTTCAGGTTAAAACATTCTGTGATCTACTGTCACATCATGTCACCCTCCCTCATCCCACTTCCCGATACCTGGTCATTTCTAGCTCGGTTTACTCTTCCCTATAAAAGAAAAGCACTTTTCTGCCTAACCATTAAACCAGATCTCACGGCTGGCTTTCCTATTACAAAAGATTCTTTCATCCTTGCCTCTTTCTCCCTTTCCCCCTCACCTTCTTTCTTCTCTCCCTCCTCTTATGAGAATACGCAAAGATCAAGAGATATAACTAATTCTCGTTGAGGAATCAAGTTAGATTTTTGCTTAACACATTGATTTGAATATAGCCTTTTTAATTTTATCTAGAATATTAGAGAAAGGTGAAAGCAGGCATAATTCCTTTATTTGCTCCTGTCCTGAAATTTGATAATCTTTTAATTTCCTTGCCTCAGTTTTTATATGTGCTGCATGGAATAATTCTATTTCTACGAAAATTGACCTTTGAGATCTTCTCATCTCTTGTTGTCATCTTCTGTCATCTCCTGTAAATATAGAATTTGCTTACATTTATTTAGTAACTATTATGCATCAGCCATTTTGTATTTATGTAGTTTAGATAATCTTGGTACTTTAAAACCTCCCAAATTCCTTTACATATATAACTTATTAGTTGGAAATAGAAGTTTTATTTTCTAGTGTATATCAGAATATGTTCCCATCATAGATTTATCTAAAAAAATCTGAATGGGTGTGTGTTCTAACAAACCCCCAGATAATAGTAAGAAACGGTCTTCTACATGGTCATTATTAATTATGCATGTAAAATGATTGTTGCCAGTAAGAAAGGTCTAAATAAAAGTAGCTTTTTGATGCCACAATTGTTTAGTGTATACTTTGAATACTGATCAAACTACCACTTATTATAAAAAAGTGAATGCAGAGATACTTGCTTTTAAAGGATATAGAGCTTTCTTTTTTCCTTTTCCCCCTCATTTTGTAAGTTAGAAAAAGGTTTGCTTCATTTCAAATACTAAAAGAGAATTAATACTGTATTATAGATATTTTTAAAGATTTTAAGGAACAGAATGGGATTATGTTAAATGGTTGTAATGCTCTATGACCCCATCCTGTAGTGTGTGAAGAGACTGTGAAATACTATTAAAAAGCCCAAATAACCTTGATTTCAGGGAATCTTCTGAGTGTCATAACTGCTTCATTAGGCAAACTGTTCACCAGCTGATTGTCATTGCTCTGGGACAATTCAGAATAAGAATTTACTCTCTGTCCTTTTTTGGTTGCAATATTCAGTAAAATTATCCTGAAGAGAGAAACAAGGTAAAAAAAAGTATCTCAAATGCCTTCTTCCTAAGTATTAAAATAGGATACATATATGAATTACCTATGTAACTTTAACTTTACCTGGCTGATAAATGTAATATAGTTGCAGAATCTAGTCAGGAGATAATGAAAAATCATGTTGTTTTTGACAAAGTCAGTTGATGATTTGGATGCAAGTGATTTAAATAGAGAAGGAATGAGGCTAAGTTTATTTATATTGTGAATATTTTACATTTCATTGATTTTTCATTATTACTTTCTGAAGAAATTTTGTATAATTTCAAATATTAGATTCTATTTCACTCATATTTGAGTCACATTTAATATATGTCAAAACTGATACTTTTAAGAGAATTTAATTTCATCTTAGAAATGTGACTTTCTGTTGTTAGGCTCATACACATTTTATATTGCTACATCTTCTTGAAGAATTCAGTATTTAATGTCCTTCTTTATACATGATAATCTTCCTTGTTCTGAAGTCTGCTTTGTCTGAAATTGAAATAGCTACTCCAGCCTTAAGTAATGTTAAACATGCCCCATTCTTTACTCTGAATCTATCAGAATATTTATATTTAAAATGGGTTTCTCGTAGAAAAAGATACAGCTAGGTTCTCTCTTTTTTTTTTAACTCACTCTGACAATCTCTATATTTTAATTGGTATGCTTAGATCACATATAATATATTCGCCTATTGGTTCTGTTTCTTTGGAGAGAAGCCATCAATAAATCAGTCGGCCTGGGGACTTCTGGGGGAGTTTTTGACTTTAAGTAGAACATTACAAATCATTTGTCAGCTAGTTATCCCACTCTCCACATTGGTAGCCAAAAGTCAAATTCAGTCTTCCAGGGATTCCTGGAGATAAGCTTGGAGATTTCCCAATCTAGTTGAACTTCCCCTACCCATACTCTATGAGATCATGTTTGAAATTTCAAAAAGTGACAAGTTAACAATATACTGTTGACATATACTACTTAATGAATACATATTGATATGGTTAAAGTATAAAGAAAAGCAAGCAAATGATAAACAGAGTATTGAGTAGCTCTTAGCTCTTGGATGAAAGGAAGAAAGTAGGATTTGGGGCAAGAACATGGGAGTTTTCTAAGATATCGTTATGATTAATTTCTTAAGCTTTCTGGTATATGTGAGTGTGCTTCTTTTATCAGTAGTTATTACCCTCCACGTATATGTTATAAAACCATAATATCCTTGGACTTATTTTTCATGTACTATTCTAAATGTTATTTGTATATTAATTCCTAATATCCTCATAATGATGCTGTGAGGTATCCTCATTTCACCAAAGTAAAAACTGAATAGTGAGGTTAAATAACCCTCCTGATAGCACACAGCTAGTAAGTCACTGAGCCTGTACTCAAAATCAGGCAATCAGGCTCCAGATTCTATGCTCTTAACTATTTTATTATATATAAATAAAAGAATGCTCCAAAATAAACAAGAATCAAACAAATCAAAAACTACCTAGGTTTATGTTATATGTCAACATGTCTTTAAGGGCTGTAAGTGTAGTAGTAAGTGAGGACTTCAGCAGTTTCTTCACACAGCAGTATTCCATGCAGTTTCCAATGGTTACTCTGGAAATGGTCCACAATGTGTGATTTGAAACAAACAAGCAAGCAAACAATATAGATATACTTCTTGTTGTTAGCTTACTAGGAGATACTAGGCAAATACAAAGCATCGTCTTTAGAGGTCAGAATTCTATATTAATTCACATTAAAAACAAAAAACAAAAGACAGTTTCTTCCATTACCTGATGGTACTACCTATTTTGCACAATCTTGACTAAAGACTTGCTTATCACAGAGTGTGGCATGTAGTTCTTCTGTCTATGGTGATGGAAACTACTGCTTTATATTCAGGCTTTGTGTCCAGGCTATATACATACATTTGTATCCTGTAAATGTACATGTGTGTATGTGTCTCTGTGTGCGTTTGTCATGCAATTGTATACATGTAAACATATTGAGGTATACAGTTTGTTCGGTTTTGTTTGTTCCAAAAGTGCAATGAATTTGATTTATTTAGATTATTTTCTATTTCTTCTTCATCATTTTTTACATAGAAAGGCAGTATGTCAGTGCAGACAAGGAAATATGTACCAATGGTCACATTACTCTCTAGAATCAGTGGACCCGAATTGTAAAAATGCAACCATGGGTTGTGCCAACTTGAGAAACTTATCTAAATTCTTGGGCATTTTTATTTTATCTGTAAAATAAACATATAACTACATTATATGTGATGTAAGGATTAAAAGAGATAATAGAAGTTTATTATCTAACAAAGTTTGTCTTAAAAGCTCAGAAAAGTTAATTCCAATCCTTATATCCTGATTCCATTGAGTCACTGTTTTTAAAAATATTTAGATGCTTTTGTGTATATTTTTCCTTGCTCTGAAAAATTTAAAAGTCAAACTACAGTTATTTCCTGAGATTTCAGCCAATATGTCAATAAGATAATGTCCCAAGAAATAAGCTATCTTCAATTTGAAGTTTCAGGGCCCTAACACTGTATTGTAAGTTCAGATTTTGGCTTAACAACTGGCATACCTCATCTTTATAAATAGGATAGGTATTAGACTTTATTGAATGTTTTGGAAATTTTGAAATATAGCATTTATAACTAACCAATTAGATTGAAAAAATAAATATAGAGAAAGCAAAATTTCAAACAGCAATAAAATACTAGTTGGGTACCTTGTAAGTTTAAATAATAAGCACTTGTTCCATATGTTAGCCTAATGGGGAGAAGAAAATTATAAAAGATATTTACTAAACAATATTTCATCCCACAAGTATGCTATGGGTAAGCTCTAGCCAAATGTTTAAAAAAGCAAAATGTTTAATTTATCATTTGGAAAAATGCCTTTGCCACTCAACTCTAACATATGCAGAGAGAGAGAAAAACCATGAAAATGATTTTTTTTAGCTTCACTTATATATGAGAACCTGCTTGCAAGTAAATTTTACAGAAGGATAACTGCTAAAAACAACTGTGAAAAACTACCATGGGTTGAAATGTTTGGGGACGGTTGTCACATCACTTAAGTCTTACAAGCTGTTTTTCTTTACACTCTATTAAGATTGTTGAAAGTTATCACATCACTTTATCTGTAACTTCACCCATTTTCATATAATATTAATTTATAATAATATAAAATTTTATATTTAAATATAACTATTCCTATTTTATCTATTAACAGTTTCAGTGAAAAGATGGCTAGTACTTTGGAGCCATGTGGAAGGATGTTCATATTTTTAACTGTGTTTTTAAATGACTATTTTAATGCATATTTGACTTATCTTGACTAAAAGCATTGGACCAAATGATAAATATACTTACCGAATATGTAGACAACTACATAAAACACTTTTTGCCCACTTATGATTTTAGAAAAAAATCACTGACCCTCATAATACTCTGAAATATTTTAATTAAATCCATTTGTAAGTTGATAGGGTCTTAACATAACTTACTATAATTTAACATCTGGACCCAAATCTAAACATTTGTAAGATCAGAAAACAATTTATACTTTCAATATACCACTTGTTAATAGAAGGAAAAACATTCAGATAATAATATCACTGTATTAAAACCACTAATTAGGGACGGTAGTATAAAAAAAGCAAGATTTTTTTGGAAGGATTTAATTTATACATAGACAGTAAAATGGCAGGAAGACTTTAGTGATAATTTGGTAATGTTTTAAAATATTACATAGGTAATAATATGAGATTATTATTACATTATGAAGCTAATAATTTACAGTTATGAACATATTTATTGCATAAGTATTCTTAAAATAAAACTTTTATCTCTAATAATTCTACTAACCACTTCTAACCTACTAAAAAGGTACAATGGCAAGAACTTTATATTTCTACATTTAGTCTTCTTGGCAATCATTTGAGTTAAACATTGGAAACCATAATTACTAGATAAACAAAAGCAAAAGAAGTGAAGTCTGGAGTGTTCAGGAAATCACTGACATTCTTGGAGAGAGTAAGTGCATACCCAGTATTCAACCCGGGCCTGCTGGATTAAAGAACCTTGCCTGACACATCGTGGCTCCAGGATTGGTTGCAGCAGCAGTGAAAGTAGAGGCGCAAAGCACAGAGCACAGGTTTTTCTCCAGTTTCTTCAGAGGTACACAGAAACCAAGCCATACATCCTGGGGCTGAACTCATCCTGCTGATAGGCAGAAGCTTGTTTCATTTTGCATGTGTTTTGTAAAAGAGCCTTCACTACCTGTTCTTAAAAATGATCACTTCAAATTTCCATAGAAACTTAATTTCAAAGCCCTTAAGACTCTATCAGCCAGCTTCCTCTATTGCCCAGGATGCTAGTATACAAATTAATTCTAGAAATAAAATGGCATAAGCTTGCCATGACCCTTTTCCATGCAAAATACTACAGGATTTGTAGTCTTAGGCAACATGGCAAATTCCATAAAAGGGTTTCTGTAACAAGTACGCCATGATAACTAATCCGTTTTATCTCTTTTAGTACTGATCTAAAGTCTAACTCCTGCAAAGTTCATAATTAGTAAAAATTTTAGCAATTTTACTGAAGGGTGTTTTTTTTGTTGCCGTAATATTTATATGTACAAATCACTCATGAGTTTCTATTCCACCATGATGATCAGTCCAGGAAGGATTGACTGATGCTAGGGCTTCTCCTGTAAAGGAAAATTGTACCCCATTATTTGCAAAATCAAGCAATAGTAGAATCTTGTAATTCTAGGCTAAAGATAATTTAAACCAAATCATTGATGAAAATTGTCAGAGCAGTATAAGCACAGATCTAAATAATGAATTATTCTTTCATTTTCATATATTATACCAAAATTACTCTGTCATGTGACTTTATATATGCAAGAAATATTGAGCATATTAAATCCAAGACATTGAATAAGTTGTGTGTGTTCCTTTATATATATTTATGTCATATACATAAAATAGGGAGTGTTTTATACTTTATTTCATAGTAATCTTGATGCTCCTTGCCCTCTAATGTGGTTGATTTAAAAGTTACAACCTCAGAAAAACCAATAGAGAACTCACTGGAATTTTCAACTTCACAGCACCACTCAGTTATCTGTTGATAACTGTTTGAGAATGAGTTGAAATGTATCCTGGCAAATTATCGAACAAATGTTCCAAATGATGAAAGCATTCATCTGCTCCAAATTAGACTACTCAATCCTTTAATACTGAGATCCTTACCAAGCCCTTTGCCTCTAGAAAATCACACAAGCTCTCCTTGAAATTCCCTAAAATAAAATTTTTATAAACGGAAGATCATAGACACTAAAGAGGAAAAGGCACATTACATTAGAATTAAAAAGAAACTGCAAATGCACAGAAAGAACGCTGATGAACTCATTAGTGGTAAAGGTTGATAGCAAGTACTGTCCCTCCCAGCTGTTACAGTTTAGGGTGAATGTAAATTTTGCATGTGTTTTACTTTAGAACAAGAAGAAGAAACATGTTCTTCCTCTTGTCTTGACCTAATTTGACAAATGAGAAAGCTGTTCAGCCACCTAATTTTTACTTGGTATTCATTTTTGAAAATATTTTTTTTTGGTAAGTGATTTTGGTATTCTACAATTGCCCTTCCTTCTAGCTTTTTTTCTTATTAATGGAAAGCATTGTGTTGATAATATAGTTCATTCATAGAAAAGTGCCTTGGAATTACAGATTAGTTGTTTTAACAAAGAAAAATTCAAAATCAGTGCAACCATTTATGATGCTTATGCTGAAACTTCCTAGAAGATAGACTTGTTTGCACTCTGAGTGCAATCCTAGATTATTTTTCCTCAGGGAGAGAAAGGTAAAAGAACTGAGTAAAATGAGAAGATGGAAGAGAGCAAGACCCAATTATTTCCTGAATTTTCTGTGGAAAGGAAATAAAAGTGAAATTTAAGCATATTTCTGACTGTAGTCTTTCTCACAAAAATTCTGAAAGATGATCAGAGCACTTCTCCCTCAAATTTAAAATTTATTCACAAATGGATACAGTAATAAAAATCAACAAGAAATAAAACAGGAGAAAAATATATTGAAACTAGCTTTCTAATACTATATTCAGCAATTAATTTTCAACATACATTTCCTTAGAACTATTTGGAGACATCTTTATAAAAACAGTGACTATGCCAGATTTTATAGCAGGAAAAATATATTTTAAAAGTGGCCATTTCAAATCTCCCTTCTTTTATTTCTCTTTAGTCACTGGTTAATACTCCTGTGTCTTCTAACTAGAAATATTTTTTCATCCACAGTAATTTTATTTTAATATTCATACAACTTTAGAGTAGCTTCACTTTAGGTATTAATGATTAATTTTTATTTTAGCACAGTTTTAGGTTTACAGAATGATTGTCAAGATAATCTAGAGTTTCTTATACTCCACACTGAGGTCCCCCTATTATTAATATCCTACATTAATATGTCACATTTGTCACAATTAATGAACCAATATTGATACAGTATTATTAGCTAGAGTTCATACTTTGCTCAGATTTCTTTTGTTTTTCTCTAAAAGAGATCTGTCTCTTTTACCCATTTATTTATTTGATCATTTATTTATCAGTATGCACTCACTCATAGATATTTATTTTATATTCTGTGTTATAATCCAACACTATTATTTTTACTCAAATTTTTTCAGCTTTGGCCTTTGGGAGCTCTTTGAGTTGGCTTCTGTGTCCCTTTGAAATGCCCATCACTGGGGTATTTTAATTTTATTTGGATTTTTTTTTTTTAGCACTTTCTTACTTTCTGATACTATATGATGATTCAGGTTATCTTGTATATTTTGGACTTGTGTTTAAATTCTCTATCAGTGGTTAGCTTGAGCGTAAGAATTAGTTCAGTTAGTACATACATTTATTTGTGTTGTATGTAGATAAGGACCTGAAAAAGAAAAATATACCCCAATTAAGACATAAGACATCAAAATATACAGATTAAAATGTGCTAGAAATAAAAACAACACATATTACTATTACATGTTAAATTTTGTTTCCAAAAAGATATGTTGAAATCCTAATCCCCAGTCCCTATGATCATGACCTTATTGAAACAGGTTCTTTGCAGATGTGATCAAGTTAAAATATGATCATTCTGGATTAGTGTGGGTTCTAACATTGACTAGTGTCCTTATAAGAAGAGAAGAAACACAGACACAAGACACACAGAAAGAAAATGGCCATGTGAAGACAAGGGCAGAGATTAGAGTTACGCTGCCACAAACCAAGGAACACCTGGGGTTTCTAGAAGCTGGGAGAGACAAGGAAGAATCCACCCCTTGAGACTTGAAGTGAGCATGGCACTGTCAATATCTTGATTTCAAACGTGCATCCTCCAGAATCATGAGAGAATATGTTTCTATGGTTTTGGGACTTTCCTGGTGGTGCAGTGGTTAAGACTCTGCACTCGCAATGCAGGGGACCCAGGTTTGAACCCTAGCCAGGGAACTAGATCCCACATGCATGCCTCAACTGAGAGTTTGCATGCCACAACTAAGGAGCCTGAGTGCTGCAACTAGGAGCCCAACTGCTGCACTTAAGACCCAGAGCAACCAAATAAATAAATAAATGAATAAATATAAAAAAAATTTCTATTGTTTTAAGCCTCCCAGTTTGTAGTACATTATAACAGCAGTCCTAGAAATCTAATAGAATTATTAACTATCAACTTTAATGCAAACTTCAAAATACTACATTTAGTCCTTAATGGATCAAATACATAAAAGTACATGACCATAAAATATCAGAGTAAGTATATTATTAGAAAACATCTATTGGGTTGGCCAAAAAGTTTGTTTGGCTTTTTCCATAACATCTTACAGCGAAACCCGAATGAATTTTTTGGCCAACCCAATAATTGTATTCAGCAGTGCTAGGCTCTCTTCTACCATGGGATATGACCTAGAAATTCTGTGATATGAAATAGTTAATATTTCCCATTTTATATGCTTACAAAGTGAAACCTAAAACAGTTAAATGGCTAATATGCATGAAAGTCAGGATGTGAAATTTGAAACTATCCTGTTGACACCATAATCAATAAATCTCAAACTTTTTCTCTCTTTCTCTCTCTCTCTCTCTCACACACACACACACTTCTCTGTCTCCATTTGAATTTAGCTTACAGTTTTTGTGTGTATGTACTTTATTCCCTCTCTCACTCCCTTTATGTATCTTTCTATTTTATCCATCTCTGTACCCCTCTCTCTCCCTTTCTTTTATTGTTGATTCACTCTGTTTTCTTTCCCTCTAAAATGCTAACATGTTCCAAAGGGAACATATCTCCAGTTTTAAAATCTGTGAAATATTTGTATAAACTGGTCATAGAAGACCAAAATGAAACTTTCAGTGAAATTCCTAAAATAAGACTTAATATGTTGCATTCTTTGACCCCAATGAAAGGCAATTCTATTAAAAATAATTTTCTATACTTAAAGGTTTTTAAAAAATTATGGTTTTATTTGTATATTTGCTTTTACAAAGCAGTTATAAATAACTCTTGGAAAAAGGAAGCATCAAACTTAAAATTTCAGGCTACTTAGAAAATCACCAAGTACAAAATATCAAAACCTATGATAGCCTAGGGATGTTCTTAGAGACAATGCTGGAGCTTTAAATACTCACTTTTTAAAAATTGTAAAAATATGTTAGCTATATGTTCAGCTCAATTACTTGTTGGCAGTGTAGAAACAACAGTTTAACAGTGAAACATAGAGAAACAGATTTTATACATTTGAAACTTGTTATTTTAATGAGGATTTATTATAAAAGGAATATTTAAAAGATGTGTGTAGCTGTCCCACACAAAGGACTCTACATTAACCTGAGGATTACAATGGGCAAGCTGTTACCATTTTTGGCCCAGAGATTGGAGACCAGGAAGTAGTAGCAAAATACTGTCAGAAAGCATGGTAGAGATAAACTGTGAGGTCACCATATAGGAGAGATTCTCAGGGAGAGAGAAATACAAACCTCAAGCTCACTCTCATCCTTCCCTCTGACCACCTTCTTGTGGGATGCCCAGTGGCCCAACCCAATTGAAGAGATGGAAACCATTGATGCAGCCATTACAAGTGAGCCACTAGGGAAAAAAGGAGGTGTCAACAGATGGGCAGTGGATTTAAATGGTAAAACTGATAAATTGCCATATGTATTGAATGAATGGCTTCTCTGATTGAATACTGACTGAATTAAGCCTAGTGGTCACCTCAGAATGGGAAAAAATAGTTGCCTATGAAACAACGGACAAAGGATTCACCTCCAAAATATACAAGCAGCTCATGCAGCTTCATACCAAAAAAGCAAATAACCCAATCCACAAATGGGCGGAAGACCTAAATAGACATTTCTCCAAAAAAGACATACAGATGGCCAACAAACACATGAAAAGATGTTCAACATCACTAATCATCAGAGAAATGCAAGTCAAAGCCACGATGAGGTATCACCTCACACCAATCACAATGGCCATCATCACAAAATCTGGAAACAACAAATGTTGGAGAGGGTGTGGAGAAAAGGGAACTCTCCTGCACTGTTGGTGGGACTGTAAGTTGGTACAGCCACTGTGGAAAACAGTTTGGAGGTTCCTTAAAAAACTACAAATAGAACTACCATATGATCCAGTAATCTCACTCCTGGGCATATACCCAAAGAAAACCATAATCCCAAAAGAAACATGTACCATAATGTTTATTGCAACACTATTTACAATAGCCAGGACATGGAAGCAACCTAAATGCCCATCAACAAATGAATGGATAAAGAAGATGTGGCATATATGTACAATGGAATATTACTCAGCTATAAAAAGGGATGAGATGGAGCTCTATGTAATGAGGTGGATAGACCTAGAGTCTGTCATACAGAGTGAAGTAAGTCAGAAAGAGAAAGACAAATATTGTATGCTAACTCACATATACGGAATCTAAAAATGGTACTGATGAACTCAGTGACAAGAACAAGGATGCAGATGCAGAGAATGGACTGGAGAACTCAAGGTTTGGTGGGGGGGGCGGAGGTGAAGGGGAAGCTGAGATGAAGCGAGAGAGTAGCACAGACATAGATATACTACCAACTGTAAAGTAGATAGCCAGTGGGAAGTTGTTGTATAACAAAGGGAGTTCAGCTCAATGATGGATGATGCCTTAGAGGACTGGGACGGGGAGGGTGGGGGGGACTCGAGGGAGGGTGGAGGAGTCGAGGGAGGGAAGGAATACGGGGATATGTGTATAAAAACAGATGATTGAACTTGGTGTACCCCCCCAAAATAATAAATAAATAAATAAAATTTAAAAACAACAACAACAAAAAAAGCCTAGTGGTCATACTGGCAGAATTTATAGGGTTAGACTGCTGGAACTCTCATTGTTCAGCCTATAGTCTTTTACTTCATGTCACTATTTCCTATAAACTCCTTCCACTCCCTGCAAGCTTGAGTTCTAGAGTCCACTCTCACAGTTTCAGCCTCCCAGTAAATTACATACAGGAGCAATGGATGGAAATTACTATGCAGTGGAAGAAGATACAGGGTACTTCAATCCTACTTTTTCAGCCCACTCTTGCCTTTATAATGAAGGAACTAATTCCTGTGCCTTTTTGAGGTTCTGAGGTACACTCAATTTTCTTCTACTGAAATTTCACTTTGGATAGGTTTGCACAAGTTTGCAAGTTTTTATCTGCTAACCACTTCCAAAATGTAATTTATGTTTTCTTTTTTTCATTTTAATTTTTCTTCTACTTTAAACTCCCTTTGCCAAAGTTTTAATGCAGCTTCAAGAGAGGTAGATATAAAAATGAATGTCCATACTGGCATCTTTAATCTAAGAGCATGTTTGAAAAATGCCTTGAGCATTTGATGGGTACTAGTCACAGAGAAGAAAAAACAAATCTCTTATAAGTCATATGAAGTTGCTATCCACATTTTTGGAGGTGAAATTGTTAATATATTAGTCAAGAATGATGTACTCTGTGAGGAAGGGATTGAAGTATAAGTGATGCAGTACTGTGATGCAAGCAATAATTATGTTACTAAAATATTTTTACTGATCAGTCAGATGCAAACACAGACTAATACCCTGGAGAGGCATAAGACAGTGAAAGAGATTTATTATATACATATCCTAGATGAAGGAAGCTCAGTGTGCCATGTAGGGGGCCACATGAGAGGAATTCCAATGGAGAGACTCCACCAAGCAATTAGGGGGGAGAGAGTGTGAGAGAACCCATGGGGAAGTGCCTTCATTGGGGGTGGCATGAGGAGATATCGTTGGCATGTTTGAATGTCACAAGGTCACAGTCAGGGGAGGGCAAGAAGGGGAACTTGTGGCAGGGTCCAGTTTGATCATACTGGTAGTCCTGGCCCCCTGGGTGGGGTGTTCACAGCCTGTTTGTTCAGGAAAACATGTAATTTTAAAAATCTATAATACAATCCATCCCATGATGCCTCACCATGACTAGCAATACTAATCGGCATGGTGAACACTTGTTACGTGGGCTGTGGAGATGTGAAAGGTGAGTAAGACAGCTTGGCTTAGCCACTGAAGGCAAACTTTGATAAAAGTGACCACAAGGAAACCAGCTGGCATCTAGGCATCCCACTTTGTGGACCATAGAGAAGAGAACAGGACAGGCACCTCTGATTTTAAGAGTATTTGTTGGAAGGTTTTGGTTATGTTATGAAACATCTTTATCTCTTTGCTTATTCCTTGTAGTTTGTCCTGTACCTGTTCAGAGTCAATAATGCACATACAGCAGGAGGTACCCTGAATAGCACAAACCTCTTTTTTTTTTTTTTTTTTTTGACTAGCGAGTAGTCAAGAGCCAGTCTGTCATCCCTTACCATTTGCGCTAGAAAATCTTAGGCTTGTTGTATAAAGAACAATATTTCATGCAGCCTTTGAATCTGATCTGAAAGGGCTGTGGAAAGCTACTGGTTGACATTTATGTTTTTATTTTGTTTGACAAAGACTGCTGCACTGGTGCCAATGCTAGCGGCTGGCTCCTGTGGCTATGACAAGTTCTATTAAGAAAGGAATAAACACCATCTATTTTACCTGAAGTCCTAGGGTTGTTGGAAATGGGGCGGTACCAAGAGGATAAAAGGCTATGGGAATCACCAGTGGATACAGTTTCATTAGGAAAAACACACTGGAGAGTCAGGAAGGAAAAAATATATGAGGTACTATGTTTGTGAGTTTGGGCCACTATAAAACCCCAAAATGCCATTATTTAAAGTATAATGTACTTGTGAGAATATGGTGTTGTGTTTAACCAAGGAAAAAGAGTGTCATGGTGGTCACAGAGATTCAAGCTGAGAGCTCGTGGTAGAAAGCTGGAGGGGGTAGTAGGAAAAGGCATCAGAGAGTGGGTGGTCCTGTCTTCAGAGGGTCAAGGGGTTGAGTGATATGAGGCAGGTACCACCTGGGGAAAACAATAATCTTCATTAATTTTAGGAACCTCTACCAAATGCCTCTTAAAGTATACAGATGTGTGTTTTATATTTTTTATTTATTTATTTTTTAAATATTTATTTATTTATTTGTCTACACTGGGGTCTTTGTTGCTGCACGCGGGGCAGCAACAAAGACCCCAGATAAAAAATTTCAGGGGTTTATTGGTTCGACTGGAATTTGAAAATCAATTGTTAGAGACCATTATGTCTGTGTTAAACTGGCTATTTGGGATCTATTAAGGGCTTTAAAGTTCTTTGGAATGCCTTTTCCAAGAGCCTAGCCCTGTATATTTTAATAAGTGAAATGTGTCTTGTGTCTGTAACTCTGGCGGGAATAGGAGTGCCCTTATACTCCTTGTAAAATCATTACAAAACAAGGTCTTGTATTGTGGCCTTAGTGTAGGTAGAGGCATGTGTGATTTTGATTTATATTTTGGGCATTTGTGAAGCAAGAGATTCCCAGATGGGTTTTTTCCCCCTAAAGGGGACAATTTTTAGGCAATAGCCCAACAGTTTATTCTACATGTGAAGATGGGGCCAATGTTGGACAGAGTATCTATCACTAAGAAGACTGCCTGAAGTTTGGCCTAGTAACTGGTTTCTTGGGTCCTGTCCTTTGTTAGGGACATTCTGGCTGAGGATTAGAAAGCAGCAGCATTCCACTGAGCTGCATCACGTGATAGCAGTGCCTTTCATGTAGTCCATCAACTTCCATTGTTGTTCACTCAGTGAATCTCAAGGGGCTCCCCAGGTAGCCAAAGTTTCTGGGGGAGGGGTGACCTCCTCTAGCACCCTGACATCCAGCAAGGAACTGAAAACAGGAGGAGGCACTCCCTCATGAAGGTGAAATAGGCCAGATGGTCCAGGTTTAACTTCCTCCTGTCTTAGGGAGGTCTCTGTAACTGTGCCAAGCTTGTGGGGTGCTGTTTCCAGGATCCAAGATATAACAAAATGTTGGGTATTGAGGGTGACAGATTCAGGGCCTGTGAAAGCCTCTATTTCCGGGAGAGCCCAGTGGGTAGGCAGTCATTTGTTGGCATATAGCACAAGGCCAAGAGGGGCAGTTTTTTGTATCAGAAGCCCTGGGGCAATTTATGGTCATTGTAAATGGCTAGCGGCTCCAGGAGGTGTGAGAATAGATTGCCAAAGCCTCTACAGTGAAGGAGTTTTTTGAGGGCACTCGTTGGAGTGCCTGTTGATTTTAATTTGTAAGTAAAATTTGTAAATGAGGAATATATTGCCACCAGAACTCAAAAAGGACTAAAAAATGTCGGACTTTGTGTCCTTAATGAGTATGTCAAATGAATCTCCTTAGAGGAGGATGTTATCAATGTACTGTCATACCTGTGCTCCTGAAGAAAGGTGGATGTAGTAGAGATCTTGTCTGCAAACATTGCATGTGATGACAAAGCTGATGAAGTACCTCCAAAGGGAGCCTGGAAAAGGAGCACTGTGTCCCTTCAGAAGTGAAGGCAAACTGAAGTTGAGAGGCTGAATGGAACATGTCAGTCAATTTATTAGACTAAAATATTTACCAGTTGTTGGTTGAATAGAATCAGTAATTTTAATAATACTGAGTATTGAGTATGGGGGCCTTGATAGATGAAACCATAGATTTATGGTTGTCCTAATCCATTGAGGCACTCTTTATTTATATATTTGTTTTTTCAGATTTAGAACAGGCAAACTTGAGCTGTCAAATGGAGAAGCAGTGGAGATAATCATTCTTTTATTTATTAGGGTTTATTTAATAAATTTTAATCCTTGAAGTCTTTGTTTTGACTTACACTGGGTCCAATTAACTATTTTAACTGGAGGTTCATGGACTTCTAGCTTATTAAGCCAGTTTGTAACCATTAAAGACTTACTTTAATTTTAATCAATTATTTATTGTTTCAGAGCATCTCTGCCCAATGTGAAATATTTTAGTGTAATGAATATCACAACTCTGGGAAATTTAGGCAAGACCACAGTTAAAGTGAGGCATACTTGTTTTTCCTCCATTTTCTATTTAGTTACATCCTTAAGATTATAGAAGGTAAATGTTTAAAATTAGTGGGATCCCTGGTATAATTATAATTTGAGCTCAGTATCAAATCCATGAAGTTTGTCAATTGATGCCTTTTAGCGAATGTTAAAGTTAAGTTAGAACAAAAGCCAATCAACGCCCCTTTTATCTCTTGTTATATAAGTACTTCTAGTGTATCAATGTTGGGTTTCCCATTAAATCAAATTATGGAACATTGTTTAAATTAGTTACATATTATATGTACATATATACAATTTATTTTTTATAACAATATTATATATGTATAATTTATTTAGTTGCCTTTTATTTTCTCCCCTTATATTTAGGGTTTGTTTTTTAAACTAAAAAGAAATCTAGGGCTAGCATTATGTTTGCTAGACTTAACATTTACTCAGCTTTCTTTCCCCCTTGGGCTTTTAGCCACCTAAAAAACATGATTTTTAGTTGTTGCCTCTGGTTGATAAGAGGAAAAGGGGGAGGAGGACCAGACCTGGTGCCTCTAAGCAGTAGTGTCTCCCTGGGATGTCCCACCACAGGGTAATCAGCCCTCCCCCTCCCCTCTCCCCCATTTTTTCTCTCTTAAGCTAAATCATCTAGAAAAGCTTGTTTCTCTAGGTAGCTTTCCCCCCTTCTCTCTTTGAATGTTACCTGACAAGCTCTTGGTGGTCCCTGGGTGGTCACTATTGTGACTGGAGACCTTCCTCTTTTGAGTGTCCCAATCAACCACCGAGGAGCTGGTGTCTACATCAGGACAGCAATAGTGGCCTCAACTTTACCTTTAACATATTTGTTTTGTGACAGTTTAATTTTAAGGAGGGCCCTCTTGTCATGTCAGTAGGTAGCATCACTTGTAAGTGGACATTGACCAGGAGATTTGTAATCTCAAATGAGCTGAGAAACCTCCTCAGGTGTCTTAGGGGAGCCAAATGAAAGTGGCCCTGCCCATTTTTCCAGTCTCCATGGATGGAATCTGTGATACCCTATGGGGACTGGGGATGAAGACTGACAACAGCAAGAAGTGCAGTGAAAAAGGGGCTGGCGGAAGGCAGCATCAACCCTTCCAGGTGCCATGCTAGGCTCTTCGCGAGAAGGGATGCTTCTGACACCAAACTGGAAGGGAGCAGTACTTTCCCTTCACAAGTCTCACTCAGAGGCACACTGAGCTATGTGGACTGGGTCATCCAGCTAGTCATCTGGTACACAGTGACACCTCTGCTTTCCTGGCTAACACTCAGCTTGCTCAGTAGACTTTTCAGTGCCTTAGCCAAGACCCGGCAGGGGGTCTTCCCTGATTAATCTAAGTGAGGAAGCCACAGTGGGCCCAAACTTAGGCTCTGTATGTGAAATGATAGCCAACGTGTCCAGTGTCTCTGAGTCTTGGAAAGAGAGAGGATGACTTTGCTGCTCTTGCCAAAATCAAGAGCTGGGCAACAGGATCCTGGGGAGTTCTACTTGGGCTTGGGGCAGGATCTGCACTTTAGGGTAGGGAGTCTTGGCATCTTTCTCAAGGGACAGCACAAAGCAACACAAATCAGTGCAGAACAATCCCAGCAGTGGAGAGGCCCCCAAATGGTAGAGCCCAATTGGAACAGCCAGTTAATAAGCCATGTGAAGTTCAATGGCACCTCACTGGGATTTTTTCATCCATAGCTTAGATGATATGTTTGTTGCCAACTCTGATGTAACGAATAATTATATTACTTTAAAATGGAGTCTTTGATGATTGGTCAGGTGAAGACACAAAATAACACATGAGCAGGACGAGGAAAATGAAAGAAGTTTGTTATACCCACAGCTATCAGAAGAGGGAGGTGGCAGGACCTGCAGGGGGTCATATGGGAGGAGTTCCCAGGGGGGGCACAGCCTGTTTGTGGGAATGTCGAGACATTAGGGAAATACGAAGTTTTAAAAGTTTACAATGTATGTACCTACGCTGTTCAAGGCAGGAACTCAAGTACAGAAGAAGATGTCTCTGATTTGGCCAAAAAAAAGATGACCTGATTCTAGCAAAAAACAGAGAGCATACGAGAAGAAGAAGAGTTAAACTCTGAGAAAACTGAGTAAATACAGCCGTGGTAAAAGTTATGGGAGTCTTTAAGAATCAAAGGACTTAAAATAACCAGTAGCTCATTATAAAGAAGATTAATCTGAACTTCAATTTTAGTTGGAATCTAAGCAGAATATTTTGGTAGCAAGTTTTTGGGTAGCAAGTTTCTTTGGACTACCTTTGGAGAAGACAAAAAACAAATTTCCATTTGAACTTGTGATATAGTTATATTAACAGAGCTTGTTTTCCACTAGTTTTTTTAAAATGTGTTATTCTCTAGGGATTTATTTGTCACATACATTGAACTAATCTCTAGAAGGATCTTGCGGTAACTAAAAATATGGATATTTATTAAAGTATTTTATGATTTATGTTGTAATAATGTTAATAAAGAGTTTACAAGGCAAAAGCTGTGTAACTATACATGAAAGTACACAAATATTTTTAGTGTTTTCAGAAAAAAAATAGATTTTTAAAGTATGCTGTTACCATTTTTTATTTTCTCATAAAATTTTTTTTTTGCAATTTTAACCTTGTTGAGAAATGTTATTCTGCTATGCTTTTTTTCCCCATTCTCTTAGCTCTTTAATTGTCTATGTATATTTGCTTTCAATCTATGAAAATAAACATTTCCTTTAATAGTTTTTTATCACTGTTGTTAGAGGCTACTGGCCAAATACTGTGCTAACATATCATTGAGCTGTATTCCGAATCTTTGTTGCCAGCTTTGCTAACTGCTATAAACAATGATGTAGGTCACTTGAGAAGTGTTTGATGCTTGTTGATAATTCTCGCTAAGACTGACATGCCCTACAGAAGTTTTTTCAGCATTTGTACCTCCCAGCATGACTGCTCTGTGTTTAGGGATTAGCCAACTTTCTTCCAAGATTATTTTGAAATATGTTGTATAACAAACCTGATATAAACAATACTACAGCTTAAAATCTAATGTTATCTTGTCAACAGATTGGTACACATGTGTTTCCTTCTCTTATAATTCACAATGCGATAAACGTTATTCTTCTATGGTTTTGTTTAAGTTCCTCTGGAAAATTAAGCTGGTTGACTATGTAAACAATAGTCAAGAGCCTGTAAAAGCCAAACCATAAAATCCCTCTTTTGGAATCAAACCTGATTCTTCCTCTTAAATACTGGGAACAGACTTTCACAGTTATCAGAGATTACACAGTCTGCATTTTTGTGTCAAGTGTCTACTCTCATTATTTATAGTTGTCATGTATTTTAACACTGAAAAATTCCCAATTCTAATACAAAGATAATAAGAAAGGATAATTTTACCCTTATTCACTTGTAAGAAATAATATTAATATTCATATTTTGAATTTAAAAATTGAAAGTTATGCAGAAATATAATTCTTTATAGTTGTGGAATTAATATAATTTAATATAATGTAATCTTTAAGAAAATTTTTTTTTAAATAGAGACCTGACTTATAAACTGAATATCTGTATAATCTAGGACAGTTCATTTAAATTTTGAAAACATTTGAAACTTAACTATAAAATGGGAAAAATACCTATCTTGAAGAGCTTTTCTAAAAGTTAAATGAGATAATATGTGTAAAGCAATTAGCAAAGTTCCACATATAGTATAGGAATTCAATAAATAAAAAGTGTTATTAGATTTAGGGGTTATAATAATTTTATAAATTTTATGTCTAATTCTGATGATTAATGGTTATTTTTTTTATTGGAATATAATTGCTTTACACACTTGTACCAGTTTTTGAGGTACACCAAGGTCAATCATCTGTATTTATACACATATCCCTGTATCCCCTCCCTCCCTCGAATCCCCCCCACCCTCCCCATCCCAGTCCTCGAAGGCATCATCCATCATTGAGCTGAACTCCCTTTGTTATACAGCAACTTCCCACTGGCTATCTATTTTACAGTTGGTAGTATATCTATGTCTATGCTACTCTCTCACTTTGTCTCAGCTTCCCCTTCACTCCCCACCCCCTCAAACCTCGAGATCTCCAGTCCATTCTCTGCATCTGCATCCTTATTCTTGTCTTGTCACTGAGCTCATCAGTACCATTTTTAGATTCCGTATATATGCGTTAGCATACAATATTTGTCTTTCTCTTTCTGACTTACTTCACTCTGTATGACAGACTCTAGGTCTATCCACCTCATTACATAGAGCACCGTCTCATTCCTTTTTATAGCTGAGTAATATTCCATTGTATATATATGCCACATCTTCTTTATCTGCTCATCTGTTGATGGCCATTTAGGTTGCTTCCATGTCCTGGCTATTGTAAATAGTGTTGCAATAAATATTATGGTACATGTATCTTTTGGGATTATGGTTTTCTCTGGGTATATGCCCAGTAGTGGGATTACTGGATCATTTGGTAGTTCTATTTGTAGTTTTTGAAGGAACCTCCAAACTGTTTTCCACAGTGGCTGTACCAACTTACATTCCCACCAACAGTGCAGGAGAGCTTCCTTTTCTCCACACCCTCTCCAACATTTGTTGTTTCCAGATTTTGTGTTGATGGCCATTCTGACTGGTGTGAGGTAATACCTCATTGTGGCATTGACTTGCATAATTAGTGATGTTGACTTGATAATGAGTGATGTTGAACATCTTTTCATGTGTTTGTTGGCCATCTGTATGTCTTCTTTGGAGAAATATCTATTTAGATCTTCCGCCCATTTGTGGATTGGGTTATTTGCTTTTTTGGTATGAAGCTGCATGACCTGCTTGTATATTTTGGAGGTTAATCCTTTGTCTGTTGTTTCGTTGGCAACTATTTTTTCCCATTCTGAGGGTTGTCTTCTAGTCTTGTTTATGGTTTCTTTCACTGTGCAAAAGCTTTGAAGTTTCATGAGGTCCCATTTGTTTATTTTTGATTTGATTTCCATGATTCTAGGTGGTGGGTCCAAAAGGATCTTGCTTTGATGTATGTCATAGAGTGTTCTGCCTATGTTTTTCCTCGAGGAGTTTTAGAGTGCCTGGTCTTCCATTGAGGTCTTACTCCATTTTGAGTTTATTTTTGTGTATGGTGTTAGGAAGTGTTCTAATTTCATTCTTTTACATGTAGCTGTTCAATTTTCCCAGCACCACTTATTGAAGAGGCTGTCTTTTTTCCATTGTATATTCGTGCCTCCTTTGTCAAAGATAAGGTGCCCATGTGTGTTTGGGCTTACTTCTGAGTTCTCTATTCTATTCCATTGATCTTCCTTTCTATTTTTGTGCCAGTACCATACTGTCTTGATCACTATGGCCTTTTAGTATATTTTGAAGTCAGGAAGCCTAATTCCACCAACTCCATTTTTCCTTCTCAAGATTGCTTTGGCTATTCAGGGTCTTTTGCGTTTTCATACAAATCATAAGATTTCTTGCTCTAGTTCTGTGAAAAATGCCATTGGTAATTTGATGGGGATTGCATTGAATCTGTAAATTGCTTTGGGTAGTACAGTCATTTTCACTATGTTGATTCTTCCAATCCAGGAACATGGTATGTCCCGCCATCTGTTTGTGTCATCTTTGATTTCTTTCATCAGTGTCATTTTTGCATACAGATCTTTTGCCTCCTTAGGCAGGTTTATTCCTAGGTATTTGATTCTTTTGGTTGCAATGGTGAATGGGAGAGTTTCCTTAATTTCTCTTTCTGCTCTTCCGTTGTTAGTGTATAGGAATGCAAGAGATTTCTGTGCATTAATTTTCTATCCTGCTACTTTACTAAACTCATCAATTAGTGCTAGCAGTTTTCTGGTAGAGTCTTTAGGGTTTTCTATATATAATATCATGTCAGCTGCAAAAAGTGACAATTTTACTTCTTTTCCAATTTGGATTCCTTTTATTTCTCTTTCTTCTCTGATTGCTGTGGCTAAAACTTCCAAAACTATGTTGAATAATAGTGGTGAGAGTGGACACCCTTGTCTTGTTCCTGTTCTAAGAGGGAATTCTTTCAGTTTTTCCCCATTGAGAATGATGTTGGCTTTTGGTTTGTCATATATGGCTTTTATTATGTTGAGGTAATTTCCTTCTATGCCCATTTTCTGGAGAGCTTTTATCATAAATGGATGTTGAACTTTGTCAAAAGCTTTTTCTGCATCTATTGAGATGATCATATGGTTTTTTTCCTTCAATTTGTTGATATGATGTATCATGTTGATTGATTTGTGTATACTGAAGAATCCTTGCATCCCAGGGATAATCCACACTTGATCATGGTGTATGATTTTTTAAATGTGCTGTTGGATTCTGTTAGCTAGTATTTTGAGGATTTTTGCATCTATATTCATCAGTGATATTGGTCTGTAATTTTCTTTTCTTGTGACATCTTTGCCTGGTTTGGGTATCAGGGTGATGGTGGCCTTGTAGAATGAGTTTGGGAGTGTTCCTCCTTCTGCTATATTTTGGAAGAGTTTGAGAAGGATAGTTGTTAGCTCTTCTCTAAATGTTTGATAGAATTTGCCTGTGAATCCATCTGGCCCTGGGCTTTTGTGTGTTGGGAGATTTTTAATCACTGCCTCAATTTCTGTGCTTGTGATTGGTCTATTCATAGTTTCTATTTCTTCCTGGTTCAGTCTTGGAAGATTGTATTTTTCTAAGAATGTATCCATTTCTTCCAGGTTATCCAATTTATTGGCATATAGTTGCTTGTAGTAGTGTCTCATGATCTTTTGTATATCTGTGGTGTCCATTGTTACTTCTTTTTCATTTCTAATTCTGTTGATTTGCATCTTCTCCCTTTTTTTCTTGATGAGTCTGGCTAATGGTTTATCAATTTTGTTAATCTTCTCAAAGAACCAGCTTTTAATTTTATTAATTTTTGCTATTGCTTCCTTCCTTTCTTTTTCATTTATTTCTGCTCTGATCTTTATGATTTCTTTCCTTCTGCTCACTTTGGGGTTTCTTTGTTCTTCTTTTTCTAATTGTTTTAGGTGTAAGGTTAGGTTGTTTATTCAATATTTTTCTTGTTTCTTAAGATAGGACTGTATTGCTATAAACTTCCCTCTTAGAACTTTTTTTGCTGTGTCCCATAGGTTTTGGGTTGTTGTGTCTTCATTGTTGTTTGTTTCTAGATTTTTTTTATTTCCTCTTAGATTTCTTTAATGATTTCTTGGTTGTTTAATAGTGAATTGTTTAGCCTCCATGTGATTGTATTTTTTTGCAGTTTTTTTCCTGTAATTGATACCTAGTCTCATGGCGTTGTGGTCTGAGAAGATGCTTGATATGATTTCAGTTTTCTTGAATTTGCTGAGGTTTGATTTGTGACTCAAGATGTGATCTATCCTGGAAAATGTTCCTTGTGCACTTGAGAAGAAAGTGTAATCTGTCGTTTTTGGATGGAATGTCCTATAAATATCAATTAAGTTGAGATGGTCTAATGTGTCATTTAAAGCTTGTGTGTCTTCATTTATTTTCTGTATGGATGATCTGTCCATTGATGTAAGTGGGGTGTTCAAGTCTCCCACTATTATTGTGTTCCTGTTGATGTCCACTTTTATGGCTGTTAGCATTTGCCTTATGTACTGAGGTGCTCCTATATTGGGGGCATAGAAATTTACCATTTTGATATGTTCTTCTTGGATGGATCCCTTGATCATCATGTAGTGTCCTTCCTTGTCTCTTGTAATATTCTTTACTTTAAAGTCTAATTTGTGTGATATGATTATTGCTACTCCAGCTTTCTTTTGACTTCCATTTGCATGGAATATCTTTTTCCATCCCTTTACTTTCAGTCTCTATGTATCCCTTGGTCTGAAGTGGGTTTCTTGTAGGCAGCATATAGAAGGGTCTTGTTTTTGTATCCATTCAGCCAGTCTGTGTCTTTTGCTTGGAGCATTTAATCCATTTATATTTAAAGTGATTATTGACATGTGTGTTCCAATTACCATTTTCTTAATTGTTTTGGGTTTGTATTTGTAGGTGTTTTCCTTTTCTTGTGTTTCCTACTTAGAGAAGTTCCTTTAGCACTTGTTGTAAGGCTGGTTTGGTGGTGCTGAATTCTCTTAACTTCTGCTTGTCTGGAAAGCTTTTGATTTCTCCCTCAAATCTGAATGAGATTCTTGCTGGGTAGAGAATTCTTGGCTGTAGGTTTTTCTCTTTCAGGACTTTCAGTATATCCTGCCATTCCCTTCTGGCCTGCAGAGTTTCTGTAGAAAGGTCAGCTGTTATCCTGATGGGTTTTCCCTTATATGTTATTTGTTGCTCTTCTCTTGCTGCTTTTAATATTTTTTCTTTGTGTTTAATTGTCATTAGTTTGATTAATATGTGCCTTGGTGTATTTCTCCTTGGGTTTATTCTGTATGGGACTCTCTGTGCTTCTTGGACTTGGTGAATTATTTCCTTTCCCATGTTGGGGAAGTTTTCCACTATAACCTCTTCAAATATTTTCTGAGACCCTTTCTTCTTTTCTTCTTCTTCTGGGTTGCCTATAATTTGAAATTTGGTATGCTTAATGTTATCTCTGCGATCTCTGAGACTGTCTTCTATTCTTTTTATTCTTTTTTCTTTTTCCTGCTCTGTGGCAGTTATTTCCCCCATTCTATCTTCCAACTCACTTATTCATCCTTCTGCCTCAGTCATTCTGCTGGTTATACTATCTATAGTATTTTTAATTTCAGTTATTTTGTTATCCATTGCTGTTTGTTTGTTCTTTAGTTCTTTTGAGTTCTTATGAACTGTTTCTTGTACTTTATTATGTTATCAGATTTTGTATCATTTTTACTATCATTACTCTGAATTCTTTTTCAGGCATTTTTCCTATTTCCTCTTCATTTCTTTGGTCTTGTGGGTTTTTTTCCTGCTCCTTTACCTGCATGGTGTTTCTTTGTTTCCTCATGGTAGTCCAAACTTCTGGATTTGCTTGTCCCAGTGATAAAGGGGTTTATAGAAGACTGTCCAAGCCCCAGATTAATGTCCGAGTGTTGGTTAAACAAATACTAAGTCTAGGAAACACATATATGTACAAGACACACAATTATTGAATCCATTAGGACTTGAGGCTCTGGAAAGACCTGACAGAAGAACCCCAGTATGCTATCAGATATTAAAAGAGAAACCCAACAGAAATTGAAAACCAAAACAGAACAAAACAGAAACAAAAGCAGAAACAAACAAACAAATAACCCCTTACACTTACAAACACTCATCCAAGGAGATGTTGAACGCTAGGATCAAATATAAAAAAGAGGTAGAGTACCACCAAACAGAATGGAGATTCTCAGAATGAAATTAGACAATTGTACTAAGAACTAAGATAAAGACAAAAACCTAATGTTAAATACCAAGGTGGTGTGTCATCTGGAGAATAGAGCAAGGAGTCTGAGCAGATCGATAGTGTTGCTTATATGTTAAGATAAAATAAACTAAGAATGGATGGAAGACAGGGGAACAGAAGATCGTTGTGTGCCTGGAAATATGTAAATGAAAAGAAGGGGATAGAAATATATAAAGGATAGAGATGAAAGGAAGGTAGGAGAGATATATAGTCCATACTACCAAAAACTTAGCTAGAAATAGAAGTGTATAAAAAGGCTAAAAATAAAAATAGAATAAAAATAGAATAAAAAATATGTTATAAAACTGGTAGATCCCTTAGGACTAAGATCATAATTAATAACAAAAAACAAAACAAAACAAAAAAATGGAACTGATCCCAGAATGGACCAGTTCAATAGATTGATACTAATATTTCTGTTTCCTTAGAGTCTAAGCTGTACGTGTCCTTCTACTTGCCTTGGGTTTTTTGTATTATTCTGTGACCAGCAGAGCTTCCTTTATTGTTCATCTGTAAGCATTAGTGCATGGGGAGGAGAGGGTACAATAGTGGCTCCTTCCCCTGGGAGTGAGTGAGCAGTGGTGCTCTGTCTTTCAGTTGGGCTTGGAGGTGCCTGTTGCAGAGAGGCGCTGGTGGCTCAGGTGTAAACAGAATGTCTCAGAGTTGGGCCTCTCTCCAGGCTTCTTTATTCTCGGAAGCCTCCCTGCTGCTGGTGTTCCAAGGGGTTTTAAGCTAGCCTCACCTAAGGGCCTGAGGGTCCCTGTTATCCCTGAGTGCCTTAGGTGGCCCACAGGGATCCCTCCACTGCCCGCTGCAGGCACTGAAAAAGGGGGAGAGGCTATGCCTGCAGCTCTTCCCCACCACCCATGAGCCTGCATCATCCAGCTGCCATCATGGCCGGGCAGCTCTCAGGGGCAGGCACTCCTTGCAGCGAACCTCTTCCCTCCTGTCCTCTTGGTCTGTCACCATTCTGGCAACAATTTTTCCCACCCTGAACCAGCTCTGCAGTTCCCATGCTCCCACTCCCGGACCCTCTGTTCAGCTGTGAATCGACGTCTCAGTTCGGGAATGCTAAGCTGTGGTGTGGACCCTCCGTGTGTTTCTCACTGCCTCCCATCTGCCACAGCTCAGCCGCTTCACCCTCTTTGAGCCATCATAGATGCCTCCCTACAGGTTATGTTGGGATCCTTGCGGTTCTTTCTGGTGTCCGAGGTCATCTCCTGGTGTTCAGTTGGTTCTCTGTGGGATTTATTGCATCTTTTGGTGCATTCCCAATGCATCTGTGGAGAGGGATGCATTCCACATCCCTCTACTTCACCGCCATCTTTTTGCTCCTAATGGTTATTTTAATGCCTTTTCCCTCATGCACACTAGGGAGTATTTCATATTTCCAAATTAAAATATTAGTAAAACATTAAAATTTGATTTAGTAATAAATAGGCAAAGCAGAATTCAATAAATCTTATTTCTTATGCAAATTAAGAATAAAATATCAAAGGAAGAAATATGGCTGAAGTATGTATATGAGCAGAATGCAGTGAATTACTGTAAAATATAAATTATCCAGACTTGTGTTTGCTTAACTGCAAGATCTACAGGAAAAGAACTTTAATCGTCCAGAAACCTAAAATTATAAAAGCCAATGTTTGACCTTTAGATTCAGGAAACAAAACCCTTGGCTCTGTCTTTAAAGTGCAGATGAAATGAAAGGATGGTTATATAAATGATTAATAATTAATAGATAATGAGAATTATGTTTTTTTCTTAATATACATATTGCAATAGTTACTTTTAAAGAACATTGCACAATATTTATAATACTTGTGGTTAGAATTTTATAACATGTTGATAAATGCAACTAGATCATATATCAAAAGATATCACAGTGGCAAGCAAGGGAAAATCATTGCTAGAGGGTTTTTAAGTAAACAGTGGTATTCTTGGCATTGATTATAGAGAATTTCTAATATGATTCATGTTCCAGATAATTAAAAATTTGTGATATTCTCAGAATAATATATTATTATACTGAAATACTATACAAGCAAGGTATTTTGCAAATGATTTTATAGTTGTGATTTCAAAAATACATCTTACTCAGAAGAAAGGGTTTTTCTCTGAGTGGATGTTCAGCAACACAGACTCTTTCTTTGACAGTAAATGTCATGTTGTCAAATGTTTCACCAACCTTTTTCTCTTTAATTCGCTAATTAAAGTCTGTGGATCCATGTGGTTATCACTACCTATGTGTCAGCATTATGTAATGGTAAGTTTAAATTTACTTTAAAAAAAATCTCTACTAATGTCTTCAGCTGTCTTCATGGTTTCTGTCAGAGCTCAATGTACCCTAAGGGATGTAATCTAAGTACTGCTTCTCAATTGCAAAGACAGCTGAGGAATAGTAGTCTTTAAATAACCTGTAGATTAGTATTTGTCTGTCATGCTATTTGGCCCGATTCTGGTCGTATTATGTAGTGTCATCTGTAATTGTGAATGTTTTGAAAAGATATAATGGTCGTAAGAGATCAGGCCTTTAATTTTATGCTTTTTATTTACACAAAAAAGATTGTGTTCATCACTTGGTCTTCATTGCCACCATTCTCATATATGGTAAGCATTTATCATATGGGGAGTTGTGAAATATCTGGCTCTACAGTCATTAGAATGGCACTGAATTTTTTTTTCTGCTACAGATAAACTTACCATTAGAAAAAGCAGGTAGCCTTTTCTAATCAGTTCAAACTGAAACACCCATTTTAAAGTAAAGTTAAGATAGGACTTCCCTAGTGGTCCAGTGGTTAAGACTCCCCACTACCATTTCAGGGGGCATCGGTTCCATCCCTTGTTGGGGAACTAAGATTTCACGTGCTGCACATGTGGCCAGAAAAAAAAAAAGTTTAGCATGTGTTAAAACATTCCAGAAAGTCAAAGGCAAATAAAATGAAAATAATATACACAAAAAGTTAACTTAAAATTGATATTAAACCTAAACACAAAGAATAAAACTATAAAACAAATTAGAAGAAAATATAGGACTACTCCAATATGACCTTGAGATTGCAAACAATTTTTAGGTAGAAAGCAAAAAGCATTAACTATACAATTAAAATGAATTATAAAATTTAGGAAAATGATAAATTGGTCTTCAAGCAAATAACAAATTAAAAGAAAATAGCAAATATGGACATGCACCCCCACTCATACAATCTGCATATATATCTGACATTGTACTGGTACCCAGAACATATAAAGAACACTTACAATTCCATTACAAGAAAATAATGCAATTTTTAATTGGTAAAAAAATTGAACAGTTTTTACAAAAGACGGTATACAAATTGCCAACAAACATTTAAATATCTACTCTATATCATTAGCCTTCAGGGACATAAAAATTAATAACACAATTGAAGTACTGCAACACACTCCACTTTGTCTAAAATTAAAAAGACCAAAGATACCAAACATTAGCAGCAATGTGGAGAAACCAGAATCCTGACACATTATGTGTGGGAGTATAAAGTGGGACAACCACTTTGGGAAACAGTTTGGCAATTTTTTTACAAAGATAAGCATACACTTATCATAAGACCCAGTAATTCTACTCAGAGGTATTTCTCAAGAGAAATACAAACATGTCCACACAAAGTCTTCTATGCAATATTCATGGCAAGTTTACTCATAATAGCCAAAATGTGAAATGACTTAATATTTGTCAACATTAAATGTATAACAAGTTGTGGTAGATACGAAGTAATACAAATGAATATACAGTTGATATACATAAAAACCTGGATGGAACAATAAATGGAACTGTGGATGCCATCTTAGTAAGAAAAAAATGCCAGACCCAAAAGGATACATCTGTTTGATTACATTTATATGACATTTTAGAATAAGCACGAAGAATCTACAGTGGCAAAAAGCAGATCAGTATATACCTGGCGTCTAGAATGGTTAGGGAATTGACAAAAATGGTTTGGACTAATTAAAATATTGTGTGTCTTGATTAAGGCAGTGATACATATATATATAAATCTATATGGTTACGTGCATTTCTCAAAACTCATCACACATTATATAAAAAGTGGATCAGAATAGGTGGATTTTAATAGCTATAAATTACAGTTTAATAAATATAAAAGTGTAACTGCATACAATCAGTTGCATTTATATTTCTTATAGATACAGCTTGTTTTAGGTAAAATTTGTCTCAATTTAATGTATTGAATATTTCTTTAGCTCATATTGATGTTATATTTCATCATTTTTGACATTTATCAGACATAAACTAAATACCAAAAACTCCAAATTTTAAGATTTGGAATATAATCTGTTTTTCATTATTATCACATTTTAGGTGCTATAATTTATTTTATAACACTATAATGCCTGTCAGGAATTGCATCTCCAATTATAAGTTTTCTGTAGGAAAATATCCATATTGCACTGTTTTTTTTCAAGATGCAGTTGCAAAGAACATTGTAGAGCAAAAGAAGATCAGAAACTGTATTTAAATGTTTGTCATATTAATCCACTCACTTTGAAGTTTCTGAATTTCTTTACAGAAGAATGTAATAGAATTCATTCAGAAGTTTCACAATTTGGACAACAAGTAAATGCAGGATGTCATTATTTTACCATGCCATGAAATTTCAAGAAATTAATACCTGTGGAATGAAATAATTGAGTACTAGGACAAGTTTCTACATATACTGCAGTTCCCAAAACAGCAGGCAGCTATTATCCCTTTTTGTGAAAAATTGAAACTCTAAAATAGTGTATTATATATTGTTAAATGTAACTATGAAAAAACTACACTGTTTCCATATCTGAACTTTACCATCTGTGTGACATTACAATAGCACTTGTATTTCTTCATTTAATTCTTGAATTTATAAAAGGGGGATATCTGTTTATACCTTAAAGTCTCTTGAACATCACATAAAATTATAAACATGAAAATATTTTGATAATACTTTCACAATGAATTAAATCTGCCTATGGAAAAGTTGTATTGGTTAAGAAAAACAAGAATTGATTTTATTAATTTTATAAGCCGAGAATCACAAGCCTCTTTATAATATTAATAACATACTCAATTCTAACTTTTAAAATTAGTTCTTAAGTTAGGAGTTTAGAACTTAATAGCATACTTCTTAATGTTTTGTAGATGATTAAAACAGATAAAATATCTGCTTGGGTATTAGGACTTTTTTAGCCAATGTATTTATATCTCTCTACTACTGAGAGTGAAAAAAAATTATGTAAATTTCCAATTAAGTGGTTTTAGATTTTTTAAAGTGTCCCAAATAACAAAGATAAACTTCTATTGGTCAGCACAATATATAGACCAAAGAAAAGAGTAAATGATTAATTGATGGATTAATTGACAGGTATATATTTGACAAATACTCTGTGCCTGGCATAGTGTACTCCAGCTATTGGGAATAAAGCAGTGACCAAATTGACAAAAATGTCTTCCCTCCTGAAGTTTACATTCCAGTGGAGGGAAGGATAAATAAAATAAAAAATACGTATGGTGTGATTTATTTTACTTACCTCCCTAATAAAAGACCACCAAAGACAATAGTAATTATAATCTCCATTGGAGTTTTCAAAATAAGATGATATGAGGAAACACCAGTTCCTGATGTAAAAGCCATTGGGACCTACAGAAGCTATGCATGTTCAGATACAAAGAAGCTAGGTGTGAGGGCAAAATGATGAGGCCCACTCTCAGTATGAGCTACAGTTGTTGACTTATCCAACATACCAAGCTAATTCTCTGAGTGCCAACTTGATCCCTGATGAAACAAGCCAAGTCACTGAAAATGCAGGCCCTATGAAGATACGTCTTACTTCCAGAGGGCTCATTTCTGTCACATCACATCCATATCCAGTTATACTTGTTCTAAGGGGCAGCAAGTTGATCATGAGATTACTTAGGAAAAAGAATATAAAATTGAAGGATGATTCACTGTTGCCATTTATACCTTTCCCTTTGCTTCTACCCACCAAATGTATAAGTCTGTTTTCTTGGCTTCTGGTATACATTGTGCTTATTTTCACTGAATCTTTTGCCAGATCTAAAGGTAATTGAAATATGCTATTGCTCTTTAGAAATTTTAAAGTCAATGTGTAATATTTCTAACATTTGGATCCTCTCAAGCATCTATTCCTCCTGTCTTAATTTTTCCTGATTCTTTTCCTTGGTTTACCTACTAATTTTTTTTATTTCATTCAAAACATTTGTATACAAGATCACAGAGGCTGTAAATGACGTTTTTTTTTTTGTTTTGTTTTGTTTATTCTATCCCCTGTCAGGCAGCTACAGCAGGAAAAGAATCCCTCAGTCCATACAGAGGCTAATATGACTTTAGTCAAGTGTCAAACTTTGTAAGCCTCATTCTGCCTCTGATTTAGGGCTTAATCTTAGGGTGAAGATCTTGAGGGGTCCCAATTGAGTGCCTGTGAAATTTTACTAGGGTCACTTCTGTTTTGCATGTGCATTTTTTCCTCCACACCACAAGAATAGCAAAAGCTCCACTCAACTTTTCTGTCACTTTCTGCTGGTCTTCTTAGTCTTTCATCATGAACAGCTTAGGAGTAACAACTGCTTGTGAAGGGTATCAGTGCACAGAATTGAGTTTAATGGTCTGAACCACTTGCTTTCTAGGATCTTGACCCTGCAAGCCCTCCAAGCCCAGTGTCAGGCTTCTTGTCTGTGAAATAATACAATATTTCATATATAATATTATGTTATATATATGTGTATATGTGTGTGTGTGTGTGTGTATGTCTGATCCTGGTTCCTACTAATATTTGCTTTTTTTACTTGGGTTCCTGACACAGAGCTCCTAAAATCCTCGTAATTTCCTGAGTGATTGAGTGACTGATGCAGAACTCATAAATGCCTTGGACTTTCCTGGGTGATGAGAGTCTATTTTGTTCTAATGAGGCAACTGTTGGATAGATGGGGCTGGTCACTACTACAAGGATCAAGTCACTATTAGAAAGATTAGAAGCTTGCACATTTTAGCCCTACCCCATTCTCTGGAGAGGAGCGTGGAGCTGGAACATGAGTTAAGAGTTGTTCATGCCTACCTGATGAAGCCTCTGTAAAAATCCCTAAAGAATGAGGAGCAGAGCTTCCAGGTTCATGAATACAACAAAGTGCTGTGAGGGTGATACACCTCAGCTCCACTGGGACAGAAACTCCTGCACCTGAACTCTTCCAGACCTTGCCCTACATATCTCATTTGTAAATCAGCAGTAGTAAATAAACTGTCTTCCTGGGCCCTATGAGCTACTCTAGCAAATTAAAAAACCTGAAGAGGGGATCATGGGACCCTCCAATTTGTACCCAGTGGGGCAGAAGTTGTGGGTAACCTAGGGAGCTATTGCTTGCAATTAAGAGTTGAAGTGTGTGTTGGGAGGGAAGGTAGTCCTGAGGGACTGGGCCTTTAACCTGTAGGGTCTATACTAACTATGGTTAGTGTCAAAATTGAATCAAATTGTAGGAAACCCAGCTGGTATTGGAGAATTGGTCAGTGTGAGAACAAACGCACACATCTAGTTTCAGAAGGAGAGAAGTGAAGCGTGAGAATTGTGTGTGTTTTTCTCACTATTGCTTCATTCTACTTTAGAATTTGCCAATTACCCAAGGGGGTGCTTGCATGTACAATGTTTGGGTTCATCTGTATGAACTGTCCTTTCTTCCAGGATCATGACCCCTCAAATGGCACATGACCCTCTGACTGGCATAGAATTTCTCAGATGCCTTCAAAAATACTTTCCCTGTTTTATACAACTATAGTTGTTCTCAATGGGTAACTGGTTTTGTTATAAGCTGTACTGGAAAAATCAAAAGTGGGAGTCTAGAGTGTTTATAAATGAAACACAATAGTTCAGAACATCTTACCAGAAGAACTAGCGATAGCAAAATTTCTCATATAATGCCTAAAAACTCTAATAATATGCATGATAATAGGAAGATATCTGACAGGGAAAGTGTAGGAAGAAATGTGTAATTAATTTCTCCTCCCAAAGGCTTTACTTTCATTTTTTAATGTCAGATCATATGAACAAGAATTTTAACACAGGGCAAAGGAAATTTCATTTTAATTTTCCATACACTATAACACTGTTAGACTTTTGCAAAAGTGTCACCCCATCACACATTAACATTTTAGCTTCTTTCCTCCTGTGAACATAATTAGGAGACTTTAGTGAGCTAGGATAGCTCAGAGTGGTATAAACTCATCCAAAAAAGAGCAAAGAATTAACTCAACAATGGCATTCTCTTTGTTTTACCTGGCATTGCTGGGTAGGACTCACCCTTTCTTTCATAATTCAGTTGTCTTTACTCCAGATCAGTTTCATGCTTACTTCTCCAAACAACTTCTCCTGATTGCATTCAGACTTATGCTAATTCTAATTGTTCCATTGGAATATATGGTATCCCTTTCATAAGTTCAGGCTTCTTATTGACACAGTGAGCATTATTTTCTATCCCTTAGAGACATTTTTGAAATTTTAAACCCATCATGAGTACTCACTGGCTACCTTAAAGACACATGAATTTCAGAAATTTGCAGGGAAATTTTCTAATCGCCACCAAAAGACCTTTACATTTTTCAGGCAAACCACCTCAAATGCATGCTAAATAATTAAAACTCTTGGCATTACCAAGTGCAAGTATAGCATAAATATTTTTTAACTGGCAAAACTCTGTCTCAAGCATCCATTTCTTTCTTAAAACTATAAATCTAAGGCTATTATGATATACTTTGACAGCGGTTCACATTTTTTGTTTTAGTGGGTTTTGTTTTACAAATTACTTATTGACCAAAAAAAAAAAAAAAAAAAAAACCCCAAAACACCCAAAAGTGTTAAGTGGGCACTTGGAATTTAGTTCTTTTTTTTTTTTTTTAACATATACATTCTTGCTATTGGAATGTTCAAGGAGATTTGAACTGTGTGGGACTTTAGAGGTGCAAAACACATGTCACATTGAATACCATCAACTAAGGGCTAATGGGAAATAATTCCACAAATGTCTGTTTCTCTTTTTGTATACAGAATTTAAATTCTAGTGAAAATCATTTAAATTTCAAAATTGCATAATGTGCCTTCACCTTATTTATATTCCTACATAGTTGTGCAGTTTCAAACAGCATAATATAACACTTATACAATCATGAGTATGTGATGTTTACCTACATAGATTTCCATTTCTATGTAAGTGTTGATGAAATATAACTTCTTAGTCATAAAGTTAGTTCTCCTAATCTAATAATAAATGTCTTAGAAGAAATGTCAGATGCCCAAAAAAAGAATTGTTTCTTGAACATCATCTTCCTTAAAATGTAGAGTAATTATGATGTGATTACCTTTCTGCAAAATCAGTGATTTGTGGGCTAAAATATGAATATGAATTTGCTTTTTAAAAATTCATTTTAATAATATTGGTAAATATTATATAATAGGGTATATTATAAATAGTATAGAATTTAACACCATTTATCCCTGAATTAATATGTCATATGGCAGACATTTCTTTCCAACCTTTTAAATAACATAACTTTATGGAATTCTCTGTAAAATAAATCGTAGTTTTTAAAATATGATTTAGCATAAGATTTCAGTTCTTGCCTCTAAATTAGCTTACAGAAAATATTTTGCTCTAAGCATGTTTGTATTCATTGTTGATCTTTCTGTCTCACTGCTCATTTTATCAACTTTGGGCTCCAATTGCAAAGCTCCGACCTGACATTTTACAGTTTTATTTGTTTATCTTTTTGAGATCAACCTTTTCCTGTGGTAGATTATAAGTAAAATATAATGAGGCTAAATGTATCTCTGATTTCTTTCATCACTTTTTTCCCACAAAATGCTCTTACCTTTAACTAGAGCTAACAAGAAGGATCTAAGATCTACCTTGAAAAACAGGAAAATGTATTATAAATTACTGTCCACTGATTCTCGCTGCAATACATTCTCTCATTTAGAATTAATTTTATATTGTAGCTACCCATATTTAATAAATGTTCATAAAAATATTTTTCTTTAAGACTGTGTCTGTATTAAGGAAAATGAGTCTCTTCCTTTTGTATAAACCTGATGCTGTGTAGCACAATATTAGAAACAACTATACTCCAAAAAAAATTAATTTAAAAAAAGAAACAGAACGTTAATATGACCAACAACCACAGGCACCCCTCCTGCCCCTCCCAATCATTGTCCTCTCCCTCCTTTCCACACATACGCTATGCTGTTATGCTATAACATTGCATTGAAAATCAGAAAGAAAAAAAATACTACTTAAATAATATACTTTAGCTTTTTTTTGTTTTCTAAAAACTTTATGTATAAGAAATCATGTGATGTGTGTTTTATATCTTATTTCTTTCACAATACTATGGCTTTGCGATTCATACATAATGCTACATGTAGCTATGGTTCATTCATTTTTATTTATTAATTTATTCTTGTTTCATTGTTTTGGCTAACAGGAATATTAGCTGATATTAACCTTAGTGTACCTGCCTTTTGACATGGATTTACCCAATTCTGTTGGGTACCTAAGTTTGAAATTGCTGAATTACATGTTATGCATATTCTCAACACTAGTATACATTGCCAAACAGTTTTTAAAAGTGATTTTATAAAGTTACACTGACAGAGTGAATGAAAGTTCCATCAACCTCCATCTTCACTAATATTTCATACATTATACATTTCATTTAGAGTTTCAATATGTTTAATTTGTTTTTCTCAGATTTTGTATTGCCTGTTAATTGACCAATTTTTCTGTATTATATTTTATGAAGTGCCTATTTAAGCATTTTGTTCAGTTTCTAAAGTGGTATCTGCCTTGTTCTTATTTATTTGTAATAGATATATAGTCTGGATATGAGTCATTTTTTGAATATATGTTTTATAAATACATATATTCATATAAATAAATTGAAAATCCAGATTCTGTTGGATTTTCTATTTAGTGATGCCCCTCAATAAATGGAAGTTCCTGATTTCTCTAGTCCTTCCCTGTATTTTTGTGTATGGTTTCACAATTTTTAACTTATTTAGTACATGAAGAAAACTTCCTATGTTATCTTTCTAGCAAGTTAACTGCTTTTCCCTGTCTTTTAGGGAAGAATTCTGAGTAACTCCTTCAGATAGATCTTCTAGTTTAGTGCTTCATTCTTATGTAAATGATCTGCTGTTTAAAATTTATAAATTTACTAAGCAGAGTTTTATGTTATGGAGTCAGTTTTTTTCTGATATACTAATATTTGAACAGTATCTTTGTCTTTTCTTGTTTGTTTTGTGCTTTTAAAAATATTTTTACCAATAGATAGCTAGTGGGAAGTTGCTGCATAGCATAGGGAGATCAACTCGATGATGGGTGATGACTTAGAGGGCTGGGACAGGGAGGGTAGGAGGGAGTCGCAGGAGGGAGGGCATATGGGGATGTATGTATAAATAGAGCTGATTCACTTTGGTGTACAGCAAAAACTGGCACAACAGCATAAAGTAATTATATTCCAATAAAGAGCTAAAAAAACCTGAAAAATCATAAGGTCTGTGCTACATGGTGATCTAAGAATCTATTTTTCTTCTTCTATTGACTCTCACCCATAGTGATAAATTTCACTGTTTTACATTTGTACTGTGTACTCATGTTTAGCTGCATTCTGTGGAAATCCTGGCTGGCCTCTGCTGATCGTGTATTCCTCATCTTTGAATTTTTAAAGCCCACTAGAATAACCGAAGTGCTCAGTGACATGTTAGTTAAATTAATCTGTTATAGTAAGGATTTTGAAAACCAAGTCAGTAATATAAATTAAAGGCCCATATATGAGTTCGAGTAGGAGAACCTTTTTCTCACATTCAATCAGGTCAAAGACAATCATGCTTTGTTTTAAAATTATTTTTCCGTGAGTGATATTGCTTTAGTGCATTGTTTCATTTTGGCTCTGGACAGTCTAATTGTACAAGCTTATCCAATGGTAGCACTTCCAATTACGTTTAGTATCATGTATAACAGGTTGCAACATGTTTTCTGTATTTTATGTTTCTATGTCTATAGAAAACAATGTTCCTGAGTTGAGCAACCACTCTCAGATATTTGTGAATATAATGTTGCTTACCACTACAGTTTCCTGCTATGTTCTCATTTATTTGTCCTGGAAATTTCTTAAGCATTTGTTATGAATTAATTTATAAATATGAAGGGTGTTTGCTATATTACTCAGTGCTTTGCAATGGCAAATCCCCACCTGCCCCAGGATATATAGTGCATACCATAACACAGATTGACAATATTTTATATGAGAAAAATATATATTTTTTCTCAGAGAGCTTTATTGTGTAAATTCTTCTAAATATTAAAAAAAAGAATTAGTACAAATTCTTGGGAAACTTCCCAAAAGCAGAAGAGGAGGGAAGAGTTCCCAACTCATATAAGGCCATGTTACTATGATATCAAAGCTAAACAAAGACATTATGATAAAAGTATGGACAAATATAGCTAATGAATCTAGACACATAATTTCTCCAAAAGTTACTAGAAAACTAAACCCATCAACATCTAAAAATGTTTATACAACCTGACCAAATGAGATTTATCCTAGGAATGCAGATTGGTTTAATATTGGAAAAATGAAATCATGTAAAAAAACTGTAGAATGAAGGACAAAAATCACATGATCATCTCAATAAAATAAAAGCATTTGGGAAAATTCAATACTCTTTTATTTAAACACAGCACATACACACGATCCTCTATAAACTAGGAATAAAACAAAACTTCTTGAACTTAAGTCATCTATGAAAAATCCACAACTGACAAAATATTTAATGGTGAGAGACTAAATGTTTTCCTACTAAGATGAAGAAAAAAGACAAGAGGTCTCCTCTTTCAAATGTTATTCAATATTTAGGTAAGAAAAAGTGATAAAAGCAAGCTAGATTGTGAGAGTGATTTCCAGTGGCCTTGGCCATCGGTGGCTTGAAGCAGGATTTCGGTTCCCAGCCAGAGACTGAAGTCAGGCCACGGCAGTGAGAGTGCTGAATCCCAGCCACTAAACCAGTGGCCAGTGACAAGGCCCTGGCCTGTACGGCTTTGCAGAAAATGAATTTCCACAAAGAAATGGAAAGTAGTGAAACAAGTAAAGTTTATTAGGAGAGAAAGGAATATGTGTGGATAGATACATGGGCGGGCTCAGAGAGAGAGTCGCACCCTCGTGGTAGTTTGAATCACTTATATGGGGCATTTCTTCCAGGTTTCCTTTGGCCAGTCATCTTGCCTTGCCTGGTTATGAGTCCGTATTTGGTTTATCTCAGGGTCCTCCCAAGTGTGCACACACAGTACTTAGCCAAGATGGATTTAGCCAAGAGGCCTATAGGTAGGTTGACATCACCTACTATGGGGTGGTTCCCCCTCCCTTTTTGACCTTGAAGGAGCCTTTCTGCACATGTGTAGTTGGGAAGGTCTCCTTGACTTTGAGAATGAGGAATATGTGGTCTTTTATCTCTTATCTTGGGCAGGGTTCAGTGTCTCCTCCCTCCTGTTACTTTGGAGTATCTGTCCCCAGGGGATGAACTCCAGCTTCTCAGCCTGGGGCCCATCTATCTCCTACATCAAGAGTATCAACTATTTCTATATGCAGATTGCATGACCTTGCATAATGAAAATCCTGAGGAATTCCACTAAAATTATTAGAATTAATGAGTTTATAAATATTGTAGGATATAAGACCAATATAAAATCATTTGATTTTCTATATAATTACAATTAATAATCTGCAAATGAAATTGACAACTCCATTTAAAATAGCTTTAAAAATATAATATTTAGTAGTAGATTTAACATAAGAAGTAGGAAACCTATATTCTGAAACTGAGAAAACACTGTAAAATTAAAGGCCTAAATAAATGAAGAGACATCTCATGTTCATGGATTAGAAGACTTAACGTGATTAAGATGGCAATTTTCTTAAAGTAATCCACAGATTTAATGCAACCCACATTAAAATTCTTTCTGGATTCTTTACAGAAATAGTAGACAAGCTGATCTAATGATTCATATAGAAATTCAATGGACCAAAAATAACCAAAACAATATTGAAAATGAATAATAAATTTGTAGGTTCACTATTTAGCTTTCAAAATGTAGTACAAAGTCACAGTGATACTGTAGATTCTGTGAAACTAGCATAAAAATGTGCCTATACATTAATGGTTAGAATTGAAAGTCCATAAATAAACCAAATCTATATTTAATTGATTTTTGAAAATGGTACCAAGACAATTCAATGGGAAAAGAATAGTTTTTTTAATATGTGGTGCTGAAACAACTGCATATCCCCATGCAAAGGTAATATGCTGGAATCTTATATCACACCATGTAAAAAATTAACTCAAAATGTAAGAGCTAAAATTGTAAGGAAACTCATAAAAAAATGTACTCAAAGCTTTGTGACCTCAAATTAGGCTATGGTTTCTTAGATATGACTTCAAAAGTAAAGAATGAAAGAAAACATTGCTAAGTTGGACTTCATCAAAATTAACAACTTTTATGTATCAAAGGACATCATGAAGAAAGAGAAAAGACAACCCACAGAATAGGAGAAATTTTTCAAATCATATATTTGAAAAGGGACTTTTATCTAAGCTGGAAATCCAAAGAAACTTTATTAGCCAAAACTCTGAGAAATAATAAAATTGGAGAACTTAATACTACCAGATTTTAAGATCCTATTATAAAGTGACTAATCACTTTCTTATGAAATTGGCATAAAATAGATACATAGAAATGGAACAGAATGTAGAGCCCAGAAATATACACAAAGATACATAAACAAGTTGTTTGTGACAAATCTGTAAACAACTTAAGTAGAGAAAGTATAGTTTTTTTCCAAGTGGTACTGGAATGTTTAGACATCCATTTTCAAAAAAAAAAGTTGGTGAATACTTTATACCATATACAAAAATTAACTCAAAGTTGATCATAGATCAAAATGTAAAACTTAAGACTATAAAACTTCTGGAAGTGACTTGTCACCTTGGGTTTGGCAAACAATTCTTAGATGTGATCCCAACATATGGCCCATTAAAGAAAAATTTGGACTTTATCAAGATTAAAAACTTCTGCTTTTTAAAAGTCATTGTTAGGGAAAAAAATGAAAAGACAACCACAAGATGGAAAAAAAAAAAATTGCAATTCATGCATCTAGTTAAGGACGTGTATCTGGAATTTATAAGCAATTTGCAGGAAAGGACAACAGCCTTCTCAAATTATGTGATTGCCCACAAAGAAATAGGGCAATCACCTTAATAATTTAGGTTTAAAAGAATGCTTTATTCCCACTTTTTAAAATGTTTTGGTAAGAGTTTTTTGTTGTTTTTGTTTTATTGCCTGAATTCATTATTTTCTTAATTCTCTTATATTTTTACTCATTTGCATTCTTCAGTGTTGTACTGGAAATCCCAAACTCAGGCATTAGAAGTATTCATTATAGTTCCACACACAGAGAGAAAGAGAATTGACTGGCATACTGAAAACATGATCGCCATTTCTGGAGTACTTCCATTTTGTGTTTCTCTGAGGACTCTATTTCCAGTGCCAATAAGTCACATCAGATAATGATGATAAAGTAATTGCATTGGTTTCAGTGGGCTCTGCTCTACATGTAGAGAGATTAATACCTTCCTTTGTAATGATTGAGGTTTACTGATATCTTTACTTATTTAGCACTGTTTTTCAAGACAATGAAAATTTTGTATAAATCTTACAATGCAAATCACTTTGAGAGAGACTAATTTCTACTTTAAAATGGCACATGTTCTATCTTTTGGGATAACGGGAATCTTTTTTATGGAAAAATAATTAAATCTATTCAGCTGGATTACAACAGTTGGTTTGGCTTTTGTGCTGATTTGAATTATCTGATATCAGATTAAATATATTGAATTCACTAGTTTACCTGATGTTATAAATAGCCAAAAAAACAATGATCTAAATAAATTACTTCAGAGATCTCTATGAGCTGAACAATTTGTCTTTGTTGGTTGAATGCCCTGGGATTCTGGGCACTCTCTCAAATCGGGAATTTCAGGCGGCTATGATAATGTTGCCACCTCTTCACTACCTTATAATCACACTTAATTAGTTGCAGCAGGTGGTAGTAGATGGCAGGGTTGAATAACTCTACTCACTCCACCACCAATTGGCTATTTGTTCAGCAAATGAAAAGAACTCAGTATGAGGAATGAACAGAGAATAGCTATGCAGTAACTGATGTTGTACCAATTATTTCATTCTTTTTTTTTCCTTTCCCACTACAGAATCTGTCCTTTTTAAAAAGATAAAATGGTGTATTATCTTTTTTTGGGTAAATAAACTGTACAACACGTGTAAATATATTAATGTATTCAGTATATATGCATATATTTAGTAATTATATTTTAAAATGTATGAATTGAATTTAGAGATGTGAAATCCAAAGACTGTTTTTAGCTACTGAAAATTGTTTTTTTTCCTAGATGCTTGTTTCAATGAAAAAATATACATTCAATATTTTTATATTTCAATAAAAATGTATTCAGTTTTTACAAAGGAAGAAGTCCTTTGTCATGTAACATGTTTTCTAGACATAATAGATATAACATGGACTTCTTGAAAGTTTGCATTGAAATATTTTAATATCTCATATATAAAAATAAAAACAGGTATAAATATATTTATATACAATAATCTAGTAACAAATATATATACATTTCAGTAGTTTACCTTATATATGCAGAGAGATCTGGGACTTTTGCTGTGAATGTGAAGTAAAGTTTCTTTCCGTCTTTAAACAGACAATAACAATTTGTCTAACAGTGTCATCTTATCTCAAAATGACTATACTTGCTTTTTTCTTTTTGGATTCATTAAAATAGTAATTATTTTTATAACTAGAAGTTGTTTAATTACTAAAATAATTCCTTACTATGATTAATATTCTCTTTCAAATGGTTTTCAAGGAGTCTTAATAAGCCTTGTTTTGTTCCTTTGGGTTTCCTTTTATATATTCTGTAATATCGCTTATAAAATAGAGATATTGTCTAGTTTAGAGAAATACACTTTTAAAAATTCCTATGCAATTTTGGATAGCAACAAGGCAAAAATCACCTATGGCTGGTGTTTTGAAGAGAATAAGGAGGCATACTACATAGGCTAAAAGAAAACAGTATTTGTACTATTAGCTATGAAAAATTTGATTAATCCCTGAATATGTGTATTAAATTTGCTAACTGCTATTTTCTAGGATTTTTCTAGAAACAATCTTCCTTTGTTTTTAGGAACAACCAATTTCTTTCCCCCTTAAAAAAATCAGATAAAGAAAATTTAATTGTTAATATTGTTTTAACAGAGTAGAAAAAAATGTGATTTGTGCATCTTTGCATTCAAATACACTGTTTTTTAAATATTTAATTAATTAATTAATTTTATTTATTTCTGGATGCATTGGGTCTTAGTTGTGGCATGTGGGATATTTTGTTGTGGCACACATGGGCTCTTTGTTGTGGGCTCTCTAGTTGTGACATGCAGCTTTTCTCTCTCTAGTTGTGGCACACAGGCTCCAGGTCACATGGGCTCTGTAGTTTGCAGCACTTGGGTTCTCTAGTGCCAAGACCAGCTCGGCGACTCGAGGTGAGTGACGGGTGCCGCAAGCTTGAAGAAGACACAGACACAGACTGAAGAGAAAGATGGGACCGGGGACTCAAGACCTCTAGGATCAAGAGCCCTGCTGACTCATCCCAGGTTGCTTTTATTGAGTTCGTCGGCTAACATTCTCAGGTTACACCCATAAACAATCAAAGGCCTCACATGACTGAGGCAATTATCTTTGTTTGCTTCCTGGGTCCGAGTTGAGCAGGTGTGGATTTGAGCTGGGCCTGGAGAGCAAAACAGCCCTGGGGGCAGGAGACCTCTCTCAGATATTGGGGGTCTGTGCCCCACCCGTGTTGGCCCCTCTGCGACTGTGCCTGTCTTAGGTTGTTCCTCCCTTGAGGAATCTTACCTGTCTCTGGCTAACCAGCCATCCTCCAGGGCCAAACAGGGTGATATAAGGAAGGCTCTATGCACCACCCCTGTTGGCCCCTCTGCGGCTGTGCCTGTCTTAGGTTGTTCCTCCTCTGAGGAATCTTACCCGTCTTTGGCTAACCAGCCATCCTTCAGGGCCAAACAGGGTGATATTAGTCTCCACGCCCCGCACCCTCAGCTCCTCCACTGCTCAAGCAGGACATTCTGAATCCCATCGCTCGGCCCACATACTTTAACATTTTCAAGGTTTCAGAAAGGTTCCCGAATGTCTTCCCACACTCTAGCTGAGGTGTGAGGTCTCAGTGGTTGTGGCCCACAGGCTTAATTGTCCCATGGCATGTGGGACCTTAGTTCCCTGACCAGGGATCGAACCTGCATCCCTTACATTGGAAGGCAGATTCTTTATCACTGGACCACCAGGGAAGTCCCTCAAATAAACTTTTTAAACATCACTTAATAGATTCATGTATAATACATCAAAAATACTTGTCATTAAAATATATGCCGATGTTACTTATAAAAATTTTCCCTGCAGTAAATTAAATCTATGTACTTAAAGCAGTATAGTTCAGAATTTGAATATTTAAACCACATATTCTTTCAATCTTGCAGATTTTATAATGTAGCATTTTATTCCTTAAAATGGATACAGGATGGATATGAAAGTTCTGAAGCATAGAAATAAGTAGTAAACTCCCACCACTGGACTCAAATCCTAGAACCTTACCAATGCCTGTGACTATATAGTCCGTTCTCCAGGTATCCCTCTGTTAAACAGAGGTAACACATATCTTGAACCTTGTATTTATCAATGCTTTAATTTAAAAAATACATTTCCAGTTGTTCCTAACAAATTGACCTAACACCAAATTCACCTTCTCTTATATTTCACCTGTCTTATCAGAGAGAAACCTAAAACTACATTTCTTGACACAACTGCCAACAGTGTTTTTAGTTAGATTTTGGTGTTGAGAAACATGTAATAGTTGGAAGACAGAAGAAAATTCAGTCTCCAAAGAGAAGAGGGTTTTTATTTGCATGTGTAGAATTTAATATAAATCATCTATTTGATATGGCTACCAGCAAATGAGATTATTAAATCATTTCCTGAGATTTCTGCAACCCCCCAATATTCTGAAGTCAGTTAAATGTTTCCTGCTCTTTACTTTCCCACCATTCAAGGGATTCTGTAAGCCTTTAATTCCCTGAAATAATCTCTGCCCCCATACACAGAGACGTTTCTATGTCCGTGTCTGAAGCCCAATAATAGAAAAAGTATGTAACGAATCCAAAACAAAATGTAGTTTTTTCTTTTATATTTTTGAGGGTCAGAAACCAATATCTAAGTCTAAATTGTCCTGTATGACCTGCTTTTTAACTCAACATTAAATGTCTATGACTCATTTATGACATTCTATGTAGATGTGGATCATTAATATTTAATGTTGTAAAACATCCTATTGTATGATCATAACACTGTTTATTATCCTTTTTTTTACTTTGGTAAACATTTGAGTTGTTCCATTTTCATTTTTCCTTTATTGTTGTTGTTTTTTGGTTTTTGTTTTTTGGGTTTTTTGCTAGTTTAAGCAAAATGGCCTGATGCGTTCTTAAAAAGTCTTTTGATGCATTTCTAAGAGTTTCTCTTGGGTACATACATAGAAATGGAATTACTAAACTATGGGATATTTGCATTTTCACTTTTAAGTAGTGATGCTGTATTGTTTTTAGAATTGATTCCAATGCAAGTATTTTAAAAGTACTCAGATCTCATATATTTGCCTGCTTGTGGCATTGTTGCCAGTTTAATGGATTTAAATTGGTATCTGTTGTAGTCTTAGCTTGCACTTCCTACTTATTAGTGAGTTGAATAGTTTTCCTATTGTTATTTCTTATTTTTTTTGAGATGTCTGTTAATAGGACTGTCAAATCTTCCAATAAATTATTTTTCTACTGCATATTAATTTGTTGGCATTCCCTATATTCTCAGGATATGATGCCATTGAAAATACATTTATTTCAAACAATTTCTCCCATTTTGTTTTTTGTCTTTTCATTTTCTTTTTGGTGCCTTCTGAATAAGAGACCTTGTTTACAATTAGCTTTTTACGTCTCATTTCAGAAAACCTTCTCTAACTCCATGGCTATAAAGATGTCCTCTATTCTTATTAAAGTTTTAGATTTTGATTTTCATTTGTTAGATGTATTATAGACCTTCTGAACTCTTCTCCATGTCTTTTGACCTATCCTTGCTATATTTAATCTCTCTATCCTTCTGTGATACATTATGGATAATGTTTGATTCTCTCATTAGCTAGTATAGTCTTATTTTAAACCCATCAATTAAAGTTGCATTTTCCATGATTATATTATTTATTTCTAAATGAATTATGTTTGTGCTCAAAGCATTCTTATTATTTTAGTGATAAATTGTTACTCCATTACTTATATTTCTTCTTTTACTTCTTTAAACATTAAATGTAGTTATTTCATATTATAAATAAAATTTCAAATATGTAAAATCCTTGATGATGTAAATATTTTCTGTGTTTAGTACAGAATAACTGAGTCATGAGAATTTGTGCTTGGGAGTTATGAGACTTTGCTATGCTGTTGCTATACATGCTGTGTTGTTTCCTGTCCTATATCCTCTGTCCTATATCCTTGCAAAAGCTAAGAAAATTTTGAGCTGTGTGAAACAATGTAAACAGTGAGGTTGTTGTTAATCAAAATCATCACCATTGCTTTCAGTAGAGCAGACTGGGCATCTGACATGATTAGTTAATTTTATTTTTTTTAATTTTTTAAAATTTATTTTTATTTTTAAAAATTTATTTTATTGAAGTATTCATTTACAATATGGTGTTAATTTCTGCTCTACAGCAAATTGACTCAGTTTTATTTTTATATATATACACACTATATATATATATATAAACACATGCACACACATTCTTTTTCATTTTCTTTTCCATTATGGTTTATCACAGAATATTAAATATAATCCTCTGTGCTATACAGTGGGACCTTGTTGTTATGCATTCTATAATAGTTTTCATCTGCTAATCCCAAGCTCCCAATCCATCCCTCCCATCCTTCCCTCACCTTGGCAACCACAAGTCTGTTCTCTATGTCTGAGTCTGTTTGTTTAGTAGATAAGTTTATTTGTGTCATTTTTAGATTTCACATATAAGTGATGTCATATGGTATTAGTCTTCCTCTTTCTGACTTACTTCACTTAGTATGATAAACTCTAGGTCCATCCATGTTGCTGCAAATGGCTGAGTAGTATTTCATTGTGTATATATACATATATCACATCTTCTTTATCCATTCATTTGAGGGAATATTTGGTTGCTTCCATGTCTTGGCTATTGTTAAGGGACATTTAGGTTGCTTCCATGTCTTGGCTATTGTAAATAGTGCTGCTATGAACATAGGGGTGCATGTATCTTTTTGAGTTATAGTTTTGTCAGGATATATGCCCAGGAGTGAGATTGCTGGATCATAGGGCAACTCTATTTTTATTTTTTTTGAGGAGCCTTCATACTTGCCGAGACCAGCTCAGCGACTCAAGGTGAGTGACGGGTGCCGCAAGCTTGAAGAAAACACAGACACAGACTAAAGAGAAAGATGGGACTGGGGGACTCAAGACCTCTAGGATCAAGAGCCTTGCTGATTCATCCCACATTGCTTTTATTTGTTTCCTGGCTAACACTTCTCAGGTTAATCCCATAAACAATCAAAGGCTTCACATGACTGGGGCAATGATCTTTGTTTGCCTCCTGGGTCCGAATTGAGCAGGTGTGGATTTGAGCTGGGCCTGGAGAGCAAAACAGCCCTGGGGGCAGGAGACCTCTCTCAGATATTAGGGGTCTGTGCCCCACCCGTGTTGGCCCCTCTGCGACTGTGCCTGTCTTAGGTTGTTCCTCCCTTGAGGAATCTTACCCGTCTCTGGCTAACCAGTCATCCTCCAGGGCCAAACAGGGTGATATAAGGAAGGGTCTGTGCACCACCCCTGTTGGCTCCTCTGCGGCTGTGCCTGTCTTAGGTTGTTCCTCCCCTGAGGAATCTTACCCGTCTTTGGCTAACCAGCCATCCTTCAGGGCCAACCAAGGTGATATGAGGTGTGCAAGTGAGAAAGGGGCTGCGCCCCCAGAGAGGGCCAATCCTCTGCCTATGCCCCCATAGTCTCCACGCCCCGCACCCTCAGCTCCTCCTCTGCTCAAGCAGGACATTCTGAATCCCATCACTCGGCCCACATACTTTAACATTTTCAAGGTTTCAGAAAGACTCCTGAATGTCTTCCCACACATACTGTTTTCCATAGTGGCTGCACCAATTTACATTCCCACCAACAGTGTAGGAGGGCTCCCTTTTCTCCACAACTTCTCCAGCATTTGCTATTTGTAGACTTTTAAATGATGGCCATTGTGACTGATGTTAGGTGGTACCTCATTGTGGTTTTGATGTACATCTCTTTAATAATGAGCAACATTGAGCATCTTTTCATGTGCCTGTTGATCATCTGTATATCTTGTTTGGAGAAATGTCTATTTAGGTCTTCTGCCCATTTTTTGATTGGGTTTTTGTTGTTGTTATTGAGTTGTATGAGCTGTTGGTATATTTTCAAAATTAAGCCCTTGTCAGTCACATCATTTGCAAATATTTTCTAAAACAAAATTAATGAAATGAGTAAGCCTTACTATTGACATTTTGTCCTCATATTTTCTGACCTATTGTGTTTTATTTCCTCTATTCCATTTTAGCCTTTTAAATGATTTTTATCACCATTAAATTGATTTAGTAATACAAAATTGGCCACAACATCAGTTTCCCGAGAGATTATTGCATCTGTAAAAACTCATAATAGCAATGTTTTAATAACAAAATCCTATGGCCCAAGGGTGGTAAATGTCCAATAATAGGTTAATGAATAAAGAAATTGTGTTTTTGTTTGTAAAATCAAGTACTACATATCAATAAAAAATTAATGAAGTACAACTACATATGTCCACATGGATGAATTCCAAGAAAATAAAAACTGAATGTAAAAAAAAAGTTGCCAGTTATACAAATTTCAAATATATTCAACACTTGAAAATATGTATTTTAGCAATAAATAAATATGTTGCAACACTAAGGAAAACCAGTTAAATGACAAATAGAACATGAAATCTGTAGTTTTATGGGTGGCAGGAAAGACAGAAAGAAGAGATGTGGTGAGAGAAAGTGCTACAAGGCTGAAAGTGCCTTTGTAAATGCACAAAGGATATTAAAAGACTGCAAAATTCTGTTGTTAGGCTGAGTGGTGAGAACATGAGTGCTTAATTCTTGTTAAACTAATTAACTTAATTATAATTAACTTAAAATATTAAATTAATTTCCACTTATAGTTAATATAAATGGGAAAAATGCCATAAATAAGGTGGGATGTGTATAAGCAAAGATGCTCCACATTATATGTCATCAGGGAAATGTAAATTAAAACAACAATGACATAGCACTACACATCTATTTTAATAGTCAAAATCCAGTACACTGACAATAGCAAATGCTGGCAAGGATGCTGAGCAAAAGGAACTCATTCATTGCTGGTGGAAGTGCCAAATGGTGCAGTTATTTGGAAATGCCAGTTTGGTGGTTCCTTACAAAACTAAACAGACTCTTATGATCCAACAATCATGCTTTTTGGCTTTTACCAAAGGAGTTGAAAACTATGTCCATGCAAAACCTTGCATATGAATGTTTATAGCAACTTTATTTATAATAAAACCTGGAAGCAACCAAGCCGTCCTTTAGCAGGCAAATAGACAAAGTGTGGTATGTCCAGACAATGGAACATTACTCAGTGCTGAAAAGAAATGGGCTATTGAGGTATTAAGAGACAAGGAGGAAACTTAAATACATATTACTAAGTAAAGAAGCCAATCCAAAAAGGCTGCATACTATGATTCCAACTACATAACATTCTGGAGAAGGAAAAACTGTGGTGACAGTAAAAGGACCAGTGATTAATAGGGGTTAGTGGGGTGGAGGGAGTGGATATAGAGAGCACAGAGGGTTTTTAGAGCAGTAAAACTATTCTGTATGATAACTATAATTTTGTATACATGTCAATATACTTTTTCAAAACCATGGAATGTACATCACCGAGTGAATTAAAGAGTCTGTTAAAACAAATAACATTTGTTTTATTAGGTACCTAGAATAGGCAAATTCATAGAGAAAGAAAGTAGATGGAGATTATCAGAGTCTGGAGAGAGAAAGGGGAATTATTGTTTAATGAGTACAGTTTTTGTTGGGGATAATGAAAATGTTCTGGGCATAGATAATGGTGGTTGTTACCCCCATTTTGGGAATGTATTTAATGCCACTAAATTGTATATTTATGAATGTTTAAAATAAATAGTATATTATATATATTTGATAACAAAAACATACAAAGCCCAAGAAAACACTATGAATCAATGACACAGGCTTGCGTTTCTAAAAAAAATTGCCTCAAAAGATTTGACAATGAAAGTAGTATCCAAGTCATCCATATTGATATTTTTTACAAGAAATTCATTATTCAGGAAATCATAGTAAAATCATTAAAGTGGCATTGAGGAAAGACATATTTTGGAGTCACCTGTTATGTTTATTAAAAATTAAATATGGAACTAAATCCCAAATACAGTAAATCCAAGTGTGAATTTACACTTTTTTGTGAATAGGGGAACTGGGGTCATTCTCTGATGTGTTCACAATAGGTATGCAAAACTGGCTGTAATTATTTTTTTTTCTTTTCCTAAAACCTATTTTTGTACCAGGTAAGCTCCAGTTTTAAAATATTGGGTAGGTAAACTAAATTCCCTATCACATTATATCATAATTTCTATATTTTGGATTAAAGAAATTGTTACTATCTTTTGATTCTTTGCCAACTTAATTCTTAAATTGATTAGAAATTATAGAAGGAATCCTGAAATTCCAAAAACATGCAAATTTTGAGATAATGCATTTAAATAGCTAACAACACTGCTTATTACTATTATTACATGTAATCTATATACATTTATGCTAATTAAATGTTGTATCTATGTTTTTGTCACTTGATTTATCTTTTATTATGTATGTGCACGTAGACTGTTCTCTTCTCAGGACCACAAGGAACACTCAAAGATAATCATTCATTTTATAAATTACCCAAAGGCAAGACCAGAATTTCATAAAACTTGGTCTATAATATCGGGATAATCTGTTTAAGATTTAGGATATGTGGTGTGCATAAAATCACTTTGGGCAACTTGAGGCAAATTTTAGCAGGATAGGAAACTATCCATCAAAAAAAGCTGAAAATTACATATAATGGGAGGTCTATTTGACAGCTATTTAGGAAGATATACAAGATATATTAAAATGAGGAAAACTATGTAATGTCTTCAAAAATGAGTATATTCTAGGTTAGAGAGCAGACAAAAATATTGATTTAACTATGGTGAAATATTCTTCCAATAATACTGAGTATTAACAAGGTCACTTGTAATCAAATCCCAATTAATGTCCCCATATAATTTTTTTTGTTTGGTAAAATCTGAGAATGTTTCTAAAATCTATCTGGAATAAAACCAATATTATTAATAAGCACATTATTTTGAGAAAAATAGAAAAAATAATTATTAAAGTTGGGAGAATATGCATCTCTCAGGTATTAAAATATATCATGAAATTGTAAGAGTACAGTGTATAGTTTTAAGGAATGTGAAGTCAGGTTAAGAGGAAAAATCAGGGAAATTAGAAATAAAATATATGGCCAGATTTTCTTTTGTGTATAAGCAAATGCAATTGTATCTGATAGTTAATGCATAGATAAGAACCTCTCAGTTATTCTAAAGGCCTATCAGATTTTCTTAAAAAACTCTTGGACCTTCCAGGAAAAGGCAGGTGCTAAGTGTTCTGCCAATCTTCCATATGTGTTGATTTGCTTAATGGAATAACTTAGTATTTTCTGCCAACAACTACAAATTTGGCTTTGGCATAGTAAAAGATTTTTTCTTTCTTTCTTCTCTCTCTCTCTCTTTCTTGCTGCGTTGGGTCTTTGTTGCTGCTTGTGGGCTTTCTCTAGTTGCCGAGAGCTCAGGCTATTCTTCATTGCACTGCGTGGGCTTCTCACTATGGTGGCTTCTTTTGTTGCAGAGCATGGGTTCTAGGCACGCAGGCTTCAGTAGTTGTGGCACACAGGCTTAGTTGCTCCATGGCATGTGGGATCTTCTTGCACAAGGGATCGAACCCATATACCCTGCATTGGCAGGAGGATTTTTAAGCACTGTGCTACCAGGGAAGTCCCAAAGGCTTGCTTATATTTCTTAATGTAAATGAAAAGTTTAGTTAATTCTTAAGCAACTTTCAGATCATAAGCACATAAAGAAATTCCTAACATGTTGTAGAAGTAGAACATAATTCAAATAATTTACAACACTACGATGAGTTATTTAAATAGGTAAAAAAGAAAGAATAACCATTTAGACCCTGCATTGTTTAGTGTCACTTGAGATTGAAATTTTACCCCACATCTGAAAAATCACTTAATTTCTTTCATGCTCCCAGCTACCATTGTTATTTTTCTGCTTTTGTACATATGAAAATCTTCCTGATTAATTATCTTTATTCTAAGCTATTTATCACATGAAAGGTGACATACCTTAAAATGTTTTTGGCATTTTTTTAACATTACCTTAAATTTTCAAAATTTAAAATTTTGTAAATAATATAAAAGCTATTTTGACTTTTGTTATTGATTTTTTTAAATATAAAATATACTGTTTTCTCTAAAATATCAGGTTTCTCTTTCTGATCTTGTAATTCATGTGGCATTTTCTTTCTCAGAGGAAAAATATAGTTAATTATTTTAAATAATAGTAATAAGCATCTCATTGATCGTAATTTTGTCTCTATATATCTATATCTCTATGAACTATGCCTTTTTTGCCTTTATAATTTGTGTAATCACTAAAATCATTTCAAGAAATCAAGTCTCAAAGCATGTTAAGAGCAATAACAAAAGCTAAGTTTCACCATACAGACCAAAGATCTGAAATGAGATTCAATCTCTGCTTTGAAATTTATGAAAACATTTATGATGGTAATTGCTTATAATTAAATCTATAAAATAAAAAAGTAATTTTAATGAGAAATGATTTGAAAATAAAGCTCTGTCTATTGAAATTTGTAAAGTAGTACAGTGGATTGTAAAGCATAACTGTGGATGCTTCCCACATGGAAAATAAAATTTATATGATGTTGATTATTTGTAAAATTAAGAAACATGCAAGTACTTAAAAAATTAAAAACTCAAGACAATTTTTATTATTACTTTCCTACTCTCTTTAAAATATCTAATTAGGGATAAATTCATTCAATCTAAGTAGTTAGAAATTACTGATTTATTACTAATTTACATTAGACATACATTTAAAATACTGACAAAAATGAATGTAAATGAACTTATATGTAAATCTGCCATTTTTATGATGCTATCAGTTATCACTTGGGTTGTATCAGTGAACAAAACACACAAGTATTGATTCAGTGCTGGACTGGAGTTGGCAAATCCTAGTTTATAAGAACAGATTGTTAAATATTTAGGATGTTTGCTAGCCAATTGTTAACTGCAATTGGCTGTGGTAGGGGTATTTATACCACGAAAATCAGGCAAACAATATAAATCAGGGCTTTATTTTTTTTCAAAACAGCCAATTTACCCTCACACCATTGCAAATATCCCTTTTCTAGCACAGAGATATAGATGATAAACCACATGCATAATAAGTAAGTGTGTCATATAGGATGTTAAATGGTGATAAAAGGTTTGTTAACTACATAGAGAATGGTGGTGGGATGGTGAGTGTTTGGTGAGCAGTTTGCAGCTTTACATAGGTTAGTGAGGGTAAGCCTCATCAAACAAAAACATGAAGTTTCTTAGGAAGTTAGCCATAGAAAAATCGAGAAAAAGTGTCTCAAAACAAGTAAAAAGTGTGGGGAACAAGTAAGAAAAAATTCTTGGTTGAGAGATTGCCTGGTGTACATGAGGAACAGCAAGTAAGCTGCTATAACTGAAGCAGAGTGAGCAGGGTAGAGGAGGAGAAAGAGTGACCTAAGAGGTAATAGGGTCAGCTCAGTCATCTTCTGGAGGCTAGCAAAAGGCTTTGCCTTTTGTTCTCTGAATGAGATGGAGAGAATCTGCAGGGCTTCAAACAGAGTGATGGGATCTAATACACTTTTAAAGATAACTCTGCCTTCTATGTTGAATGTGAAGTCAGTATGCAGGAGGCATGTAGATAAAACTATAAGAGAGAACTGTTAGGATATATGGCATTAATCCACCTGAGGAAGGACAGCAGTTTACAGCAGAGTAGGAGCAAGTAGACATGATGATACATCCTTGGATTCTAGATACATCTTAGAATTAGAGCCACAGTGGATTTAGTGGTGGCAATTGCACAGATCTTCCTCACTATTAACTAGTCACTTAAAGGCAGATATTTTGAAAAGCTAAACTTCTGTCATGACTAGTGAGTTGCCTTTGGTACAAAAAATTAAAATGTATAGTTTATTATTATCCTTGTGAGCTAGGCTTGTCACTTTTACAAATTTAATTTTGGATTTTACAATATTTTTGAAGTTAGGTTAACTTTCTTTTCAGTATTTTTGAAGTGTTAATAATATTAGTTTGACTTTTAGCTTATTTAAAGTCTTTATGTTTCTGTTATAACATGCCATGAGATGGCCTTGTTCACCAAGAGTGCCACCAGCACTGTAATTAACTATCCCTGACCTGAGGCCATTAAGATACATTTTGCTTCACATTGGAAATCTATGTATTATTCATCTTAAAAGTCAACATATGCTTTTTTTTTTTGCTAATGAACTGAAGTGGTATGGGAATTCTAATTTACTTAAAACTAAGACCTATTTTCTTTCAAGTCCCTGGCTCTACTAATAGAAATCTACTTCAGGGCACATTTCAAGGTACATTAGACACCATCAACTTTATCCACACAATGCTTTTATTATTGGAATATTAAATGATCCCCTCTTCAATCTGAGCCCAGCATCTAGTCTCTGTAGAAATCAGCAGTTAGCAGAAATCTTTCCTATAGAGGTAACAGATGAACTGTATCTAGATTAAATAATCATTATTTCATACATAAAATATTAGTTCCATCTTCAGAGGACCTTTGTGTTCAGGTAGTAACTTGCTCCACAGACTAGAGAAAATCTGGACTCTATAAAAGTAACTGACAATGTGATTTCAGAGAATCACCTTAGGGCATCTTTATCTGTCAACATTCTTATATGATGCTCTAAAGTATTTGGCCATAATTCTTCTGATGATACCTTGATGGCATATTATAATTATATATCACATAAGAGCTACTACTATGATGTGATTTAAAATAAATAAATTTTGTCTAAAACTAAGTACCAAAATTCAAATATCTCTTTCCTGAGAGTTGTATTTGAAATGAGGTATAATTAGTATAGCACTTTAATTTTAGAAATCATCACTTAGGTTATGTGCATGAGAATACTATAACTGGAAGGGATTTTATATGTTACATCAAAACTTTTGCATAAGGGATGTGGTAACTAACACCAAATGAGGTGATATAACTTCCCTAAGGTCATGCACACAGAAATATTATTGGAAGTAAACCCATCTTTCCTGAATCCGTATTCTGTGCTACTTGAGTTATGCCACAGTGTACCTTCTGGATTTCACTATCATTTCTAAATTTGTCTAAGGCATTACAAAACAATTCTCTATTTTGTAGTTCAACATCAAAGTATTATTCAAATAATAATAATGCAAATAATAATTTCAATAAAATATTTTTAATAAAGTCATACTTTTTGAGATATTTTAATAATTCCAAATAAAATACAAGATTAACTATTATATACCATATGTTAATGAATATATTTTGAGTTATTCCTTTGTACACTTACATGCTTTACAAATCATCAGTTCTGTTACATGTAGTTAATTCTTTTGACAAGAAGGATTTTTAAATCTAATATAAATGACTTTCAGTCAAAGTGAATGTCTCAAGAAATTTGACCAAATTAAATTCTTATGTAACATAATAAATCAAAACTAGGCAGCAAGACCCAAGTTTTTTGGGGATTTTACAATCTGTGGAGTAAAACCACTGCCCAAATGGGATAGGTACCTTAGGCTAGTATTTGTTCCTTATGTCAAAAGTTCAGAAATAGCAGAAATAAAACCAGCGAATCACTGAAGTAGTAATTAGTAAAAGTTAATTCTGCACACACCAAAAAGAGCTCGTGAACCAAAAGCACTCAAACCAAAACATGGAATGAGTCTCAGGAGTATATTGTTATAAAGCAGTTTATATAGTGAGGAGACGATCATTGTTTATTCTTCACAGTGATTGGTTATAATATTAGACTTTTTTTAAGTGACAGGGAATTGGTCAGTGCTTACCTCCATATCAAACTTGGGAAACAAAGTTTTGCTTATTATTTCCAGAGGCGTAAGTTTGGTCAAGTTAGTCTTGCAAAATAAGCTAAATTAAGCTTTGTTTGTATGACTAAACTGTTTTTTTCTGCTCAGGGAATTTTCAAGACTGGTTTATCTTTGTTTTTTATTTTAACAATTCTCCCCTTTTGGTCATTCTTTTAGCAATCTGAGAGTATAACCAAGCAGTATAGCTTTCTTCTCAGTTATCAACATTGACATAGTTGGGCCAAAGAATCACATATTCGATGTTTTAGTTGGTTAAGTCATCAGGCCAGAGGACTATGAAGTCACCATCTTCATCATTCATGTGCTTATTGTTAATTTCATCCAGTTGTCTGATCCTGATGGATAAAATTTGGCACACAAATGGCTTCTGACAGGCTTTTAAAACCTTTGAGAGGATATAAAGCACTAGAGAGATTAACATGATGACTATAAGGAGACTAATAGCCAAGGACTGAAAAATTCCTCAGAGCAGAGATTCTCAGGAGCCAAGATTTAACCAATTAAATAGAACTCTTTGAATAACATCACACATGCATAATATACCCACATAGACATGTATAACATACAGACAGTTGCAAACAGAGATCCTATAGTTTTTGTTTTAAAAATTTCAGTTATGTCTCAGGTACAAAATTCAAATGAATAGTTGGATCTGTTTTCTGTTTCTGGTAATACGGACTAAGTGAAGGTTACAAGCTCAGATAACCAAGAGTTTTTATTAAAGATTTTTTTTATTTGTATGCTGTAAGGATCACTTTAGAGCTATTTTTTGAGTCATTTTGCCTTTTAGAATCTTCTGCATGTCAATTAAAGAGTTCATTACATCGTTTCTGAGAGCTTTGGAATCTTTTCTTTTAAGGGTGCCCAATAAGGTGGACTTCTCTAAGTTAAAGTTTCCCCAAAGTGGCCACTACATTTCCAAATTATCCAAAAGTTCACCTATTTTCTGAAAAGGCACAAGATCCGGGTCCATAGACCAGGTGGAACCCATCTTTGCTTTTAGATTCCCTATGATGTCTTAACTATGCTGTTGGGGGTGGTGGTGGTGGTGGTGGTTGTGGATCCTGTTTTCCAACAGCTGTTTCAAATCAGAGGCAATCACAAGTGTTCCCCACCCCAGCACCCCTGCCCTGCAGCCTTTTGAACAGAATACGATGACTTAACAAGAAGCTTCAACAAACAAAATACAGCATGCACGATAAAGTTGAAGATCTTTATAGATGAAAATGCACACATCAGAAAGATAGTTCTTGAACTGGGAGCATTCAAACCAAACATTGGAATGAGGCTAAGGGGTATATAATCATAAAGCAGCTTATACAGTGAGGAGACTGTTTATTCTTCATAGTAATTAGTTATTTAAAATTTTCTTAAATGATAGAGAATTGGTTAGTGCTTACCTCAATATCAACTTTGTGAAACATTTAAAGTTTTGCTTATGATTTCCAGAGGCACAAGCAAGGAATGACTCAGGTCGTTAGTCTTGCAAAATAAGCTTAATTAAGCTTCCTAAGACTAAACTGGTTTTGTCTGCTCAGGGAATGTTCCAGGCTGGTCTCCATTTGTTTCTGATTTTAACATTTATCAGATAACAAGAGGGGCAAACAAGCAGAGAAAAGGCAGCTGCGCCCTTCAGAATCAGCAGGCTTTGTTTAACGACCAGCATGTTCTGGAAACGGAGCTGCTCTTAAGAGCCAATGGTTTTTTCCTTGCAAACCAAGGATGCCAGTGTGAGTGCACAAGACAGGAACAAGCCAGTGGAGGCTCCCTTTCAGCTGGGCCTCCTGAGGACCCATAGCTTCTGAGGTGAGTGAGGAAGCGGGGACTGCTTGCTGTGTGACTTCTAGGTGGGAGCAGTGTCCTGAACTTCTTGATAAAATATACTCAAGGTGCTCAATGAATGCTTGGTAACTTAGCCCTTGCTGTTCTCCCTAACAATTAGAACCTTGAAAGACAATTTTAACTCTACTATTGGCATTTTAAATATGATATATAGAGCAATTTGTTGATTCCTGATAGTCGACTAAAATTCAAGTCATATTTTTTTCTTACTTTGAAATAATTTTAAGCTTATAACTTGGATATAATTTTAAGCTTATAATAATGCAGCAAAAATAGCACCATATTTTTTTTGAACAATTTGAGACTGTTTCTGACGTATCTTGTCTCTCATGAATACATTAGTATGAATTTATTACAAATGAGTGTATCATCCTATGTATAGTCTATGAAATCAGGAAATTAACAATGATCCATGACTAGCGTGTAATCCTGAGGACCCTTTCAAATCTCAGTTGTTGCCAATGTCCTTTATACCAATAGGATGCAATTCAGATAATACATTCTGTCTAGTTATTATGTCTCCTTATTCTTTTTCACCTGTAGCAGTTAATCAGCTGCATTTTTTAGCTTCATGACTGTGACACTTTTAGTGATTATAGGGCAGTTATTTTTAAAAAATATTCCTTGATTGGGGGTTCATTTATATTTTATTAGATTTAGCCCATGCGTTTTTGCCAGAACCGTGACAGGTGTGATGTGTTCGCATTGGATTTTGGCAAGGTGTTACATGATTTTGATTTGTTCTATTATTGTTGATAAATTTGATCACCTGATTTAGGTGGTGCCTGACAGTATCTTTAAAGTTACTCTTTTTCCTTTGCAGGAAAACTCTTTTAACATCTTTACTGAGGTATATAGTTTACAATGAAATACCACAAATTTATCCATTTAAATGTACAATTTGATGACTTTTAATAAATTCGCAGAGTGGTGAAACACCATCACCACATCCACTTTTAGAGTATTTCAAATACCTCCCCCCAAAGATCCTTATGCACATTTGTAGTCAATTTTTGTTTCACTCCTGGCTCAAGATCTGCTTTTTTTTCCACCTAGTGAAAAAAATTTTGCCTTCCTAGATATTTCTATTTCTATGAAATCATACAAGATGTAGTCTTTGTGGGAAAGTACTTTGTCAATATCATTTTCTTCATCAAATTTTCATAATTTTATGGATTTATTGATGTTTAATGGCTAATGTATCTTGTATTTTTAATTAATTTTTATTGGAGTATAGTTGACTTACAATGTTAGTTTCTGCTGTACAGCAAAGTGAATCAGTTATACATATACATATATTCACTCATTTTTAGATTCTTTTCCCATATAGGTCATTATAGAGTATTGAGTAGTTTCCTGTGCTATTCAGTAGGTACTTATTAGTTATCTATTTTATATATAGTATTGTACATATGTTAATCCCAATCTCCCAATTTATGCCTCCCCCCACCCCCACCCTTTTTCCCTTGGTAACCATAGTTTGTTTTCTAAATCTGTGACTCTACTTCTGTTTTGTGAATAAGTTCATTTGTACTGTTTTTTTTTTTTAGAATGCACATTTTGTTTATGGTCTCCTTAGCTGTGCAAAAGCTTTTAAGTTTAATTAGGTGCCATTTGTTTATTTTTGTTTTTATTTTCATTACTCTAGAAGGTGTTTCAATATGTGTTCCCTGAAATGATATAATAATGAGATTATGTTCATGCTTAGTTGGCATTTATATATCCTTCGCTGTGGTGTATGTTCAGATCTTGTGTTTATAATTGGATTTTTATTTCCTCTTGTTGAATTTTAAGAGTTCTTTGTATATTTTGGATTCAAGTCCTTCATAAGAAAACGGCAAATATTTTCTGCCATCTTGTGATTAATTTTTCATATTTTATACTGTATTTTGTAGAGCAAAAGTTTATAATGTTAATAAATCCAAGATATCATTTTTCTTTCTCAGGGGTCATGTTTTTGCTATTATATCTAAAAACATCACCAAACCCAAGATCATTTAGATTTTTTCCTAGGTTCTATTCTAGATGTTTTATATTTTAAAAGCCTTTTATATTTAGATCTTTGATCTAATTGAGATAATTTTTGTATATAGTATGAAGTCTGCTCATATGTTTTTTGATATGAATGTCTAATTGTACCAGCACAAGTTTTTGAAAAGACCATCTTTTCTCCATTAATTTTTCTTTTCTCTTTGACAAAGATCAGTGAACTATATTTTTATGAGTCTGAGTTCTCTATTCCATTGATCTATGTGTATCTTCTTTCACTAATATTAAGCTGTCATGATTATTGCAGTTCTTTAGCAAGCCTTGAAAACAAGTACTAGGTGCCCTCCAACTTTATTCTTCAATATTATGTTGACTGTTGTTGTTGTTGTTTTTTTTTTGCATATCCACATCAGTTTTAGAATAGATTTTTCAAGTCTCCAAAATAGCCCACTGAGATTTTGGTTGTGGTTGCATTGAATCTACAGATCAAGTTGAGAAGAAATGACTTTTCAACATTGTCTATCAACACATAGCCAAAAATAATGCTCCATTTATTTAGATAATTAAAAAAAAAAGTCTTTCTCCAGTGTTCTGTATTTTCCAGTTGAAGAATCTGTAATATTTTGTTACATTTCTAAGTAATAATTTCATTTCTTGGTGTTATTGTAAATGATACTTTTTCAAATTTCCAATTCTTTTTGTTTGTTGCCGGCATTTAGAAAACCAGTTGGCTTTTGTATATTGTCCATGTATCCATCGACCTTGCCAACTCACTACTTAGTTCCAGAACTTTTTGTTTGATTTTTTCTTTTTTGATTCTTTGGTTTTTCTACATAGACAATCTTGCCCTTTATGAATAAAGACAGTTTATACTTTCTTTCCTAGCTATATATGTTCCATTTCCTCTTGTCTTATTGTATTAATTATGACCTTCAATACTATGCAGGAAAACAGTGTTTAGAGAGGACTTCCTTGACTTGTTTCCAGTTCTTAGGTGAGAAGTGTTTCACTTCCCACCTTAAACTATAAGGTAAGCTGTTTTGCTTTTTTGTGTATTTCCTTTAATTAGCTTAAGGCAGTTCACCTTTTACTCTTACTTTTTTGAGAGTTTTGTTTTTTTTTTTTTCATGAAAGGGTGTTGGAATTTGTGAAATGCTTTTTATACATCTATTGATATTATAGGGTTTTTGTTATTTAGTCTGATAAAATGGTAAATTACAATGATTGCTTCACAAATGTTGATTGAGCCCTGCATTTGTGTAATAAAAACTTTGCTTTGATATACTATCCTTTTTTGTATTTCTGAATTTGGTTTGCTTGTATTTTGTTCAAGGTTTTCATGTTAATATTCATGAGAGATATTGGACTATAGTTTTCTTATTATGTCTTTATATGGTTTTAATATTATACTAGCCTCATAAAATTTAGTTACAAAGTATTCTCTCTTCTACCTTCTGGAAAATGTGGTGGGAACTGGCTGTTATTTCTTTGTTAAATGTTCGGATTTCACCTCTAAAACTTTCAGTCTAGTCTTTATTTTGTTGGGGGGAAGGGTTTTAATTATTTCAATTAATTTCATAGATAAAGAGCTATTCAAGTTAACTATCTTAATATAAGTTTTAATACTTTTTATTTTTCAAGGAATTGGTCATTTTCATCCATTTTATCAAATCTCAGGGCACAGAGTTGCTTTGAATAGTCACTTATTTTTCTTTTAATGTCCATCGGATCAGTAGGGATGACCCCTATTCATTTTTGATATTGATAACTGTTGTGCTTTTTGCATTTCTTGGTTTTGTTGTCCCTCTATTTCTGCATTGTTGATTTTAACTGAGCATTATACATAATTCTATTTTATCTCTTCTTGTAGTATATCATTCATATTTTCTGTTGCAAGCCAGTATAGGAATTGAATTAACTAGGCCTTTAATGTGATGTTTTATGTTAATCTGTTTAGGATTGTGACTGGATTTGATGTGTACCAGAAGCTTCAAATTTCTCTGTCATCCTTTTGTTGTTGTCTCCCTTCTTGATTTTGGGGCTTCCTTGTGTGCTCCTTCTCAGAAAGTTTTTCTTAAAAAGCTTTCAGCTAAAATTTGCTATTATTATACTGTTATCATAATAACATAAATATTATGTCAGAGTGGTAGTAGAACACATGGGAAGGGTGTGTTCTATGATCTTCCTATTAAGTTTCCGTCTGTTAGGAAGTTTATGTCTCAGGCCTTGAATTTCACAAATATTGCTATCTAATCTTAAAGAATTTAAAAAAAATGTTTCCTATTGCCCCATAGTCCCTTCTTAGATTCAACATTCCCAATCTATTTCCTTGAAGCCCATCAAGGGGCTATCCCATCAGCCTTACCTAGATGATATAGGTAGGCTGGAGGCGACTGGAGTGGGGTGGAATTTCTTTTCCTCCAGCTAGCATCATGTTTTAGAATTTCATTCAGGCAAAGACCTTTGCTCTAGACAATAGGTTTTTGTTTTTTTGTCTTTTTTTTTTTTTTAATGGAGAAGGCTTTGTGTATATTTCACAGTGCTTACTTACCCCCTCCCCCTCCCCTTGCCAAAGCCAAGAAAGGATCTTTATCCACTTTTCATAGTGAGGACCAGGGGGGTTTCCTGGAAGAAGCTCAATGAAAGTATGGGGATTCTCCCAAGACTGAGGCCATCAGGGGTTTCTTGCCCTTACACTAGTCCACATTCAGCCTCTAGCAATTCATCAAAATTACTGTTTAAATCTTCTTACCAGTGTATGATTCCAGTGGCTTCTGCTCCAGGTAAGCAGACTTGGTTGCTGTATCTTTCTGGATGTGCCTTTTTCTCTAGATCTTTTGGTGATGATTTTCCCTGAGACCTTACTTCTGATTGGTAAGAACAGTCATTAATTCTCAGTTTGCCCATCTTTTTCTTGTATTAAGAACAGAAATGAAAACTTATAAGTGAGAGCTGAAACTTTATTATTTTTTTAAAAGAATGAAGTTCTTTTAAAAAAATTTATTTATCTATTTGTTTTGGCTGCCTTGGGTCTTCATTGCTGCATGTGGGCTTTTTCTGGTTATGGCAAACAGGGGCTACTCTTCGTTGTGGTGGGCTTCAGTAGGTGAGCAGGCTTCAGTAGTTGTGGTGCATGGACTCAGTTGTTGTGGGATGCGTGCTTTAGAACGCAGGCTCAGTAGTTGTGGTGCATGGGCTTAGTTGCTCCACGTCATGTGGGATCTTCCCAGACCAGGGACTGAACTGTTTCTCCTCCATTGGCAGGCAGATTCTTAACCACTGTGCCACCAGAGAAGTCCCTATTACATTATTTTTAATGCAATGATTTTATAGTATGTTTTAATAGAGGTCTAAATGATAAATTATTGTAAGTTGTTGACATTTTCCCCTATCTATTGATAACTCTGGAGATATAATGGAAGTGAGGGAAATGTATATGGATCTAAAGGACTAATGAAGAGCCTGTGAGAAGTCCTTTGGTAGACAGAAGACTCTGGACATTTATAGATGAGAAACTAGCCAGAGCAGAACGTAGGTTCTTTAGAGAAAAGTTTTTATTGATGCTCTTATCTCTGGTGGATTTCCCATAAGGGATTATTGCTTCCTTCATTACCACTGTAGCACAGAATACCCACTTCTTTAAAGTCATCCTAAAAGACAAAGTCCCTTTATTTTTATTTATTTTTTAAGGTTCAGTGGCCTTTTTCTTTTTTATTTTCATAGCAATGATTTATAACATTAAGTTTCATGTATACAACATTATATTTCTACTTTTATATACCCTACAGCATGTTCAGCAACAAAAATTTAGTTTCCTTGCATCTCCATACAGTTGATTTATTTTACCCATTTTGCCCTACCCCCCATCACCGCCCCTCTGGTAACCACTACTCAGTTCTACCCATTTCTCTGTGTCTGTGCATTTGTTTTTGTTTGGTTTGTTTGTTTTTATGTTTGTTTATTAGATCTTTTTTTATTCCACATTTGAGTGAAATCATGTGGTTTCTGTCTTTCTCCATCTAACTTATTTTACTTAGCTTGATACCCTCAAGGTTCATCCATATTGCCACAAATGGCATGAAATTCATCTTTATATGGCTGAGTAGTATTACATTTATATATATATATATATATATAAATATATACACACACACATATGTATACACACACCACATCTTCATTCATCTGTTGATGGGAACTAAGGTTATTTCCATATTGTGAGTATTCTAAATAATGTTTTGATTAACATAGGGACGCATATAGCTTTTTGAATTAGTGTTTTTAAATTCTTTGGATAAATACCCAGAAGAGGAATAGCTGGATCATATGGTAATTCTATTCTTAATTTTTTGAGTAATCTCCATACTGTCTTACACAGTATATCTGCCCCAATTTATATTCCAACCAACAGTGTATTAAGGTTCTTTTCTCCACATCCTCACCAACACTTGTTATTTGTTGTCTTTTTGATCAGCCATTCCGATAAGTGTGATGTGAAATCTCATTGTGGTTTTGATTCACATTTGCCTAATGATTAGTGCTGTTTAATAGCTATTCATGTGTCTGTTGACCATCTGTATGTCTTCTTTGGAAAACTGTCTATTCATCTCCTCTGCCCATTTTTTTTAAATCACATTGGTTTTTGTTGAATTGTCTGTGTTCTTTATATATTTTGGATATTAACCCCTTATCAGATATAATTTGCAAATATCTTCTCCCATTTAGTAAGTGTCTTTTAATTTTACTGATGGTTTCCTTTGCTGTGCAGGAGATTTTCAGTTTGATGTAATCCCATTTGTTTATTTTTGCCTTTTTTCCCTTGCCCAAGGAGACATATCTAGAAAAATAAGACTATCAAAGAGTGTATTGCCTATATTTTTTTCTAGGAGTTTTATGGTTTCAGAAATCAAACTATACTACAAACTATAGTAATGAAAACAGCATGGTTCTGGCAGATACATAAATCAACAGAACAGAATTGAGAGCCCAGAAATAAACCCAGGCATATATGGACAATTAGTTTACAACTTCAATCAATAAATGGTATTGGGGAAAACTGAGCAGCCACATGCCAAAAAAAAAAAAAAAAAAAAGAGAGAGAGACTAAACTACTATCTCACACCATACACAGCAATTAACTCAAATGGATTAAAAACTAAGTTCCTTTAAAAAGAAATAAGATTTAGAGATTTGAAGGAGGGAGGGTAAAGTCTGTAATTATTTACCAATGATGTTATTGTCTACATGAAAATCTAATAGATCAACAAATCACTGTTGCTAATATTAGAATTCAACATATTTGGGAAAGGGAAGATCAACTTTCAAAAAGCTATAGAATGTACTTCTTTAGCAATAGCCTACTAGAAAACAATATAATCTGACAGTCAATTCTAGATTCCTTTCTTCCTTTTTTCCCTCATAGGTCTAAAACAGTCTTGCTGCCTGGGGGTTTTTCTTGTCTACTTCTGCTTCTGAGGTTAGTCAATGAGATGTGTTGAGAACAGTGAGTTATTCCTGACCTTGGAAATGTTTTTCTCTGTGATTATGCCAACTGTGTTTTCTAATTGGTGCCCATTGAATTAGTCTCCTACTTTCCCATAGAGACTAGGAGACAGGGCCCCAATATTCCTGGATGGTTATATTTTAAATGAATGGGATGGATCTAAGGTCCTTGCTCTAAGTGACTTTCACTTATAGTTTGTAAAACTAGCCAGAGATCTTTTGAAAGTACAGAATGTACAATTATACATTATCCAAAGTTAATGCTTTAAGAATAAGGAAGTCAGAGGCCCAGACTCAGGAAGAAGCCTGTCTGATATTTAGTCATACTGAGGGGAACATTAAGTCCATTTTAATCACTAGTAAAGAAAAATTGGATGAAGAACATTTTAACATAGGGTACTTAAGATAGATAAACACCCATTTACTGAGTATGTAAAAACATAAGAGAAGATTAAATGACACTAATTGTGTAGCTTTGATAACTTACCTCTTGTTCAAGGACAAAGCTTTCAAAAGTTTGATATACTTTTGAAGATAGATAATTTTAAAAATGTAATGTAAAAGGTTCTTCCTGGGGTATTTTTTGAGTTACATGGGTTTTCTCTTTCTGGTTTGCAAAAAAAAATAGAACAAATCAGGGATCATTATATCATTGGCATCTTCCTAAATCTATATTCAGGAATCTTACCTTTCATCGTGTGTCTCTCTACTTCATCTCAGTCAAGACTTACTGCACATGAGTTTATATTTTATTAAGACCTAAGATGTAGAGGGTATGACAAACTGTTATTGCTTTAAAATTTTAACTTACTTTGAGAGACAAATTTGATAAATGAGAACATCTTTCTGATTGGGTTCTGACGATCCATAGAATGTTAACTTGTGATTAATGGTATGTTTTATCATAACAAACACAGTCTAAATAGAGTAGAAACAAACCAGCAGCAAAAGTTTCTCATACACATGAAAAACACACTTCACCTCTTTGAAAAGTTATGGAGATGTAGTTCCAGGATACAGACTCTCTGAGTTGGAGTTAATGTGCATAAGAGTCCTTGGGTTCAACAGCTATGGAAAGGAAGTAGGATTGGACAGATGGAAAAGTCAAGCTCTGATACAAGCCCAAAACTCCACAAAGATGTTAAGGCGAGAATGACTTTTCATAGTTGTCACAAGGGACGTCGATGGTCCAGGCTTTTATAATCCCAAATCAGTCAGTCATAGTACGTAGCCTGCCCCAGAAAGGGCTGTGGTTAAAATGACTTTCTGCAGTTGAGGTCATCCCTGGAGGGGTTGACAGAAAAAGGGTAGTGCATTGCAGGGAAAGATACCTATGTTTCTTTCTCTTTTTATAAGAGCATTAATCCCATAATGGGGACTCCACCCTCTTGGGGTCTCCACTCTCTTGACCTAATCTAACCCTAATTACCTCACAAAGGTCCTACCTCCAAATACTGTCACATTGGGGATTAGGGTTTCAACATACAAAGTTGGGGGGGGGACACAAACATTTGGTCCATAACAAGGGGATTTTGGATAGCACATCCCAACATAGTCTACTAAATTTTATAATCATAAGTAAACTACTAAGAAATATACACTATACTCTTAAATAATGACTTACATATTATTATATTATACTCTGGTAGAAGAGATAAAAACTTTAAAAGTTCAGTCCTTGAAATTTCAGTAGAGAAAATAGAACCGTACTTTCAAACTAATGAACACTGGCAAGATTTAATCTCTTTTGAATATTAATTAAATTACATATAAAATATGTTCCCATAAAATATTCCAATATGGTAGAAATGTAAGGGTAAAAGTAGAAAATCTTTATAGTTTACAATCATTAACTGTGGTTTGCTGTAAAGTAAATGGTTTTGTAAGTTTTCTATAACTTTTTAAAACTATAAATCCTTACAGATTTTAAGTATATTTAAATTTTAGTATTTTTAAAAGGTTTTACTGAAAAATTGAAGCCCATGTTCCAGTGGACTCTCAATCAATCCCCTTAGCTTCAGCCTCATTTGAACCCTTGGTTTAGTTAGCAGGAGTCTTCCATTCCTGGGCTTTCTAAGGTTCAGTCAAGCAAGGCTTAGCTTTCTGCATCCCTCCAGTGCTGCCTTAAATTTCAATTTCTTCTGGCCTGTGAAATAAGTTACTACTTGTCTATCTGCATTAAAGCTTCTAATATTTTTTGCTGCCATCTTTTTTCCTGTCCCATTTGACTTTGTGATATTTATTGATGTTTCAGAAGGAAATGGTATTGAGAATGTATATTAAATGTGTCTCGATTTATCTAGAAATTCATTTATAGGGATAGCTCTCAGGGTTATCAAAGATGCTTTCAAGGATATCCATGCCTAAGCGTTTGTCCGAGTAATTCTGATTTAAGTGATCTGGTATGGAAGTCCAGATGATTCTGATATATAGCCAGGGATAAACTGTGTACATGGGTTTTGCAAACTCTGTTTATCTTCTCTTTTTTTTTTTTTTTAAATCTAAAACTGTTCTATTAAAAAAACTATCAAATATATATGAGAATTAATATGTATATTTTTATGTGATTTTACTTTCTTGAGAAACTATTAATGGCTATTGGTATTTCTTTCTCTCTTTGGATAAGGAATAAGACACTAAATTTTATAGTTATGTTTTCCCTTCTTGTGAATAATCATTATTTTTTCCAGAGTTACTTATTAAAAAATTGAGACTTACACTATTATGTCTTAGGAAAAAATATATTCACCATCCCTCTCCAGTAGCCTACTCAAAATGATTAACTATTGATGATATTGAACAGTTCTGAAATATGCACACTAGTGTCACTTAATAATCTTTTATCTCTCAGCTTTTATTCTAAAGTTTTAAGTGTTTATATAGAACAACCTTATACTCTACATCCTAATTAATAACTCTGCATTATAGCCTCATACATACCCAGGCTTTTCTTCTGGCTTGTCTTAGAATTTAGAGATTCAACCTGAAAATACTTACCTTTAAATTTTACAGAGTTCTTGGCATATTGATCCTACCTATTTATAATGTAAACTTTAATTGTATCTTCCTGGGCTTGCAGGACACTATATTTGGACTTAGTCTCTGAGATGAGGTCTATACTTTCAAATAATTAGGCAAGTCCGCAAGCTAGAGAGAGTATTATAAATGTTTGTTCTATTGATACCAAAAGTCACACATAGATACACACACACACACACACACAAATCTAGTTAGTATAGTAAGTAAAAATTAGTATTCATTACATTAATTATGAAGGACAGAAACACTATTGCTCTTGTCTGTTAAGAGGAAGATTTAAATGATTAGTAACCCTAATTTTTAATGATTTTCCAATTAGATCCCAGATAAGTAACTTAGAATATAAGACAATTGGAAGAAAAATCACAAATTCTTTCTTTTCACTCTCATAAAAGAATTCCTAATACATGCACATGACCTATGCAAAGATTTTTCTTTTTAAAAAATTTTTGAGAATGATGTTATCAGCTTGTAGTAGAGTAAAAAATTGAAAAATAATTTTTCTCCATGTTTATGTTAAAAATACTTAGACAAAGAAAATATAAAATATCATGTTCAATTATGTCAGATGGTTACTAAGTTATAGGCTCTAAAAGATAATATTTTTAAAATTTATTTGCAGCATAAACTAAACAGCTAATGTTATGTACATTTGGAGGAAAACAAATTTCCTGTAACAAAAGAATTTGAATCTTTCTGGCTCAGATCCCATCAACAAACCATATGGTGTTTTTCTCATCACTTTTTCATAGGGAAATAGCTTGTCAATTATTTATCTTTCCTTTTGGAGATCTTCCTTTGTTAATATGCATAAATAATTTCTCTTCTACTTTACAAAAGTCAAATGGTGGCTACAGACAAGTAAGAACAGATAACGTTAATGTAGTTTTACATTGTGTCTAAGTGCTTCATAAAAGTGTCCTCTGGATATGATTTTCTGTTGCTGAAATTACATTGACTATTATAAAAGCCCATAACATGCTAAATAAAACCTATTTTCTTTAAATGACAAGCCAATTTGTAGAGCCATGATCAACTAAATATAAAGTAACTGTAAGAAACTGTATATCCTTCCTGTCCTAATATTCTCCCTCTTATAACAATACTATGCTGTTGGGAATTACAGGAAAGTTAAGAAAACTGTAATTCTGTGCCTATATACATTTCAGGTTTGATAAAAAAATTATTTATTTTGTAACAACAGAATAACCATTTGTATTAATTAAAATATAGCTCTCACAAGCAACTTTGGTAAAGTTAGTAGCATAGTGATGATGAAGATTTATTTAACATACTTTTTTTTTTAAACAAACTCAAGGTGCGTCAGCCATGTCATCTGAAAGTTTACTTTGTACCTGTTATTGAAATTAGTCATGGCTTGGGGACTGGTGATCTAGGTGCTCTCATATATTATCTTCAGGGTTTAACTTCTTCATCAATCTTCATCTTACTAATTTTTTGTAAAATTTTCTTCTTTTGCTTCAGAAAAACAAGCAGAATAGTAGCTGAGTGCATTCACAAATTCTTTTGCTATATGTTTGCACTGTCTACCTGTTATAAGCCATGCGCACACTTTAAAGTGTTGTTTTACTTCCAAAGGCAACTAAGAAATCGATATTAATGGAATAGTCATAGAATCATAATGAAGTAAGATAAACCATTGATAAAAGAATAAATGTATCTTTCCTTTAAGAATGTGTCACAAAAATACAAATTTAACAGTCTTGCTAAGTAGAAATTTTCAGCTAATCACTATAATCTCTCTAATCATTTCTTTTTAGTATATATGAACATGTTTCTAGAGAGTTATGATACATTTTTGACTGTCTCAATTCAATGATTTCTCTGCCCCTAGAATCATGTTTATACATTTAATTCAATCCTTAAAATTTTTATCTAGGAAGAAATTACCAGTACCTTAAACCAAGCTTCTCCTTGCCTGAGTCTGAATGACCACACATTCCCAGGGAATTTGTTTCCTGTGCTTACAGAAAGATCATTTCTTTGAAGCACATGCATCCTGTCTCTTTCATAAGGCTACCATTTGCTATGTTTTGTGTGTATGCATGTGTGTGTGTGTATACACAATTTTACAACCATCTAGTTGAAAATAAATGGACATATGTCCATTTTAAAGTATACTAAAACAATTGGAATTAAACATATACATATACATACAATATGTTTGTATGTATAAGACATATATCAATGCACTGACAGAAGAATGGAAACAAACTAACTTGTTGACAGTATTTGTCCCTGTTTTGGGGAATATAAGAAATTTTTATTTCTCTTTTCTCTACTTTCCTCTATATTTAATTTTTATTGCATGAATATTTATTATATTTTAAATATGAAACAAAATCTTTACTAAAGAGTGATATTTACTTATTTTAGGTTTATTTTTTGCAATATATAGTTTATGTATAAAACATGTTGAATAAGAAATGGAGTATCCCCAAATACTTTGGCTTTTACATTACAGAAAACAGACTTGTTAAGCAAACTAAATCCATCATCTGGAGGCTGTGACATATGCAATGTCAAATACTCAGAGAAACCATTCTTTTAACTAAAACACTGATTGATCAGATCAAGGAATATGCCTGAAAATCACCTGCAGTATTTGTTACCGAATATTTCCATGGTCCAGCTTTTTTACTGTGGCTCAGTTTTTTTAAATTGGTCCCAGAACAGTCTGCCCATATGCCATTTAAAATCTCTGATCTTACTAGTCTTGTTGTTCCTGTTGGTCTTCTGTTAAAATTTATCAATATAACTCCTTAGATGTAGAACAAATATGGAACAAAGGTGAAATGATAGATTTACCTAGTATATACCTTAATAGTTTCCAGTTGTCTCTTCTGTTACATCCTCAGTATACTTAGTATATCAGCAGTTGCAAACTGTCAATGAATCCTAGCATGCAGAATGCTGTCTTCTCTGTTCTAAGAACCCATCTCCTATCAAATATTATATTATAGGGATTTTTTTCTGTGTTCCAGACTATTCAGAGTTTTGAACAATGTTACTAAATAGGCAGCAAAGAATGCTCTGAAGTACTACACAAAGAACAAAGAATGCTCTGAAGTACTACACAGTAAATACAAGTATTGTGTGTGTGTGTGAACTTAGTGTTGTCAAAAAAGATGGTGTTTTGACAAAGTATGTTTTTCAGATGTTCTCAATGCGTCTTAATTTGTATATCTGGGCATGATTCCTATAAAATTTGGGGACTCCTTGGGCATTATTTAAATCTAGAATGAAGAATAAATTAAAATGATAACTCTGGAAAAAGTAGGTTAAAAAATAATAGTTTATTTGCAAGGGCAGATCCATTTTTAATTTGTTCATTTGTTATTGCATTCATTAATTCTCCTGGAGTTTTATTATACTGTGAAAATTATAAGGAGAGAAAATGATTTGGCTTAATATTTCTAAAAAGTAAATTGGAAATCACTTTAGTTTATTGTACCATTGTCAACTTAGAAACATACTTTTCCTGCAAACCAGGCAAAAGAAAAAAAGAAAAACAACCAAAAAGCAAACCAAAAAAATACACCAGAATGTAAATTTTTGCTTTTTTTTTCCTGAGGAATTAACTAAGTATATCTTGCATACAATTTAAAGACCTTGGAGTCATCATTTTTCAAGAAGGCTACCTGGTCATTTCTCTAACCCTTGAGGTAAATTCAGTATTTAAGGAGCATGTACAGTTCTCACTGTTTTCTAGTTAAAGTCACAAAAGTTCACCTTCCTTTCTCTCCCACTGCTGCAAAGTTTTTAGAGTGTATCATTTCCTTTGAGTTCCATGTAATGACTCAGTCAATGCTAGCAGTTTATTCCTTTGGGCCATCGATTGGCGTTTCCAGATTATTAACTTTCTCTGCTAATTTGTTCAATTTACATTTCAAACCTTTATGCCCTCTTTGCATACTATCTGTCTTTTTGTCAATTTTCATTAGTAGGGCATGAGTGCAAATCCACTAACGACAATTCTATTGGTTCATTTGATTGCTGTACTATCCACAGAATGCTCCAGGTATTAGCTGGGAAAAATATAACTCAGTGTAGCATTCATATGGATACTTTTCCTACCTCCCTTGATCTAATTCTAACCATTCTAAAGCTTTCTGAGTCAAAGCACATAAATCACATACCTTTCCTGCAGATCAACCATCTTGCATCTTGATGGCTGAACATCTGGATCCAGCCTGTTTGTATTTCATTTCATTGTGGGATGCCAGGTTTACTTTATTTCAAGTTAAAAAAAAAGTTATAATGAGTTCTTGAAGATTTGCTGAGTTGATCAATTTAAGTGATTATCCAATTTTTAATGCTGGACCCCAGTGTAGTGACAGATGTATTTTAAAAACTTGATAGAAGTATAATTTAGGATCAAAATTTAGTATATTAATGAGTAAAATTGAAATGAGGGATAATTTTTTTGTTTATGAACATTTGCAATCAGAGCTATGCTAACAGTTTATGCTTTTTAATATGCTAATAAAAATATAATTTTAAGTATAATTCTTTTCATATACATTTTGTGTACTTTAGCAGTATTTTAGATATCTAAGTTATTCCTGCTATGAATAACTTGTGTAACAGTCTTCAAACTTATAAGTCAAAGCAAAAATTTTTCCTTAAAATTATCATTATTTAATATCAGTAAAGGTCATTATAGAAATTCATACCTGTGATTATCAGTTGATCATAATTGCTTTGATCTTAATAAAGCATACATTCCTTAAGATATAAAAACTCAAACCATATGGGTATACATAAATTTAATTCAATATAAATGAAAGGTCTGTCTTTATTATGTTAAACCTATGATATTATGAAAGTCTTTAAAATTTCTTATAGTTGCTACTGAGAATTACATGATCCACAGTTATCATTTAGAAATACGTTCTCATTCTAAATAGGACATTTAGACTATATTAAAACTTACTAAGAGAATGTTTTACTATTAATACTTAACAGGATCATACTGACTATATTATGGTATTTTGTGTTGCTATTGCAAAGTATTTCACAAGATGTCAGCAGGTGGCAGGGGGTGGGGTGGGGGTGGGGGAGAGTGTGTTATTAGCCTGAAGAAAGACATTAAAAGTCAATAGACATCAAAGCAGTTTTCTTGAAAGCAGAAATTCACTTCTCTGAACTGTGCAGACACAGCTATGTCTTTACAAAGCAACACTACTCAAATATGAGAGAATGTGAGTGTATATTTATGTTTTCTTATAATAAAACATAGCCATTATCTTTATGGGTGAAGTTAAATAACACATGTGCTTGAGTTCTACTTACCTTTTTTGAAATAATAGTACATTATGAAAAGAGAAAATAAAAGGCATAAGAAAGTCAGGTGTCCTAATTTTATGTTTCTAGCCTAGGATTGAGAGCAGTTTTTAAATTTTTCAGTGGAGCAAATTCCAAGAATTGAACATATTCATTGAACTGAGTACTAATATTAAAAGTAAGTTAAGAAATCTAATCTAATATTATTGTAATATAAAGAGCTAAGCTTTAAACCCTAAAACAACCCATAATGTAGAAAGATCATTTTATATAAACTTTACAATAGGAGATATATCCATACTAATAAAACTAGAATCAAAAAGTTTTTAAAAGAGTAAATTTTCAGTAGCATGTTTACTTAGAAACACCACTCCAAAATACTATAGTATTAAATTAAAGTAGTCATCCACCCACAGGAAATATATCAAGACTCAAGATATCACTAAGTAACACACTAGGTCAGGAGCAGAATGCATTTTTATAATAGCATGCAGTTGGTAATTATTGTAGTTTTCATTAAATTCTCAGATTTTTTTCCTCTAATTGCTTTGTGGGAAAAGCAGACACTCAATAGTTAAAATCAATTTATGTAGCTTCAATAAAATGTAATAGACCAAATTTAAATGGGAACTTAATAGAGTTAATACAGTAGTTTTACAGGAATGTTAAAATCTTGAAAAATCAATGAATCAATCACATTCCCCAAAGACATTACATAGTATCTGATTTATTGATCTTTGATGTGGGGGGAAAAAAGCTGGATTGTCTTTAGATTACTTCAAATAAATATTGCTAACAAGTTACCTTCTTTTATGAATATTTAGAAAGTCTGCAAGTTTATAAGTTAACTCAATGTTCCTGTGACTGGCATTTTAAAGAAAACATTTGGATATAAAACTATGATGTAGAGAATATAAATAGCTGCTCTTAAACACATCAGCCTTGACTCAAACCAGACAACTTTATTTTCTGCCTCCTCATGAGTCAAATGGAGACAATCGCACCTCTGCCTGTTCTCTTCACAGGCACAGAGATGTCCTCACACCCTTGTCAAGTATGCTACAGCAGGATGACATGTAAATCAAACAGTAAAATAGTATATTTTTGTTCAAGACTCTGTTAAGATCCTGTTTAGTACTGTTAAGAATTCCTAGTTTAGTACTCAGCAAGTTAGACTTGTCAGTTCTGCTCTTGGTAGTATTCCAACCTTTTCCCTATAGTTTCTTAATAACTGAGTTCCTACCGCTGTCCATAAGTCTGAGAATCTTGTGTCACTGCCTCTAAAAATGGTCCTTAGAAACAAGTCCTCTAATTGTCCTTTGCCAGTTTCAGAGATGGCAATTTCAAGACAAATCAGTGGGGACTGAAGCAAGAGGAACAATTCAGGAGGATGGAGTTAATGGGGACAGAATGTCAGCAAGTCTTATACAATATGTTGTGTCTAGAAAGCAAGAAAATTTACCATTTAAGTTTGAAGTTATAGGATGAACCACAAACAGGGTCTCAAAGAAGAACTGATTCTAAAAACACATCCAAAGAATGGAATAATGTCTACATTACTGTACAAGATCAGATCTAATTAAGGACAGATGTCAATAGATCCTGAAGCTCCAACAAAGGAATTATCCAGCTATTCTTTTGATTTGAGATAATTCAAGTCTTCAGCAGCTATCCTACACTTGGAGAATGAGGGAGGTTGGATAGGGATTATTTGTAAATCATAAAGAGTCAGTCTATCAAGAAATATTATAGTCAATCAATGAAATAGCTATATTCATATTCTCTCAAATCTTGCTTATGCCAGACAGCAGGAATATAGAAAATGGAGACAGGATTTACTTCTTAAAATGGCTGACAAGCCATCTTTATTTATTCATCTATCAATGGAAATTAGTTTCCATACCTTGGTATTTGTGAATATTGCTGCAGTGAACATAGAAGCACAAATAAATTTTCAAGATCCTGATTTCAATTCTTTTGAATATACATCCAGAAGGATTGCTGGATCATATGATAGTTCTATTTTTAATTTTTGAGAAACCTCCACACTGTTGTCTAGAGCAACTGTGCAAGTTTATATTTCCACCAATAGTATATGAGGGTTCCAATTTATCCACATCCTCACCAACACTTGTTTTCTCTTTCTTTAGTAATGGCCATCCTAACAGGTATGAGATGATATCTCACTATGGTTTTCATTCGCATTTCCCTTCATTTGCATTAGTGATGTTGGGCACTTTTACATATACTTGTTGGGCATTTTAATATCTTGTTTGGAGAAATGTCAAGTCCTTTGCCCATTTTTAATATTTTTTTTTGGTATGGAGTTGTAAGAATTCTTTGTACATTTTGAACAGTAACCCCTTATCAAATACAGGGTTTGCAAATATTTTCTCCCATTCCATTTGTTGCCTTCTCACACTGTTCATTATTTCCTTTTCTGTGCAGAAGCTTTTTAGTTTGTAGTCTCACTTGTCTATTTTTGCTTTGCTGTCTGTGCTTTTGATATCACATCCAAGAAATGCCAAGACCAATGTCATGAAGCTTTTTTCCCTATTCTAATGTCTCCTATAATACTGAAAGAATATGGAATTCACATTTCTAATGTTCACTTTTCACAAAATGGGCCTGTGGGAAACCAGGAACAAAGAAGACCTCTAGAAATTATAAATAATAGAAAAATTCAGTTCTGGGGTATTATAGAACTCAAGATTATCTCTAAATAGTATAACTTAAAATACTTTTTTTCTTAAAGGTATCCCAAGGAGACTATTATTTTCTTCCACCAATGTTGACTTTATGATTTTTATAACAAATCTAAACTTCATATTTGGAATATGTACAAGGTGGAAAGGGTCCTTGGGTCAGAATGGCTGCAAAATGTTATTCTATACTTTATCAAGCACTAAGAGACTAATTATAAAGAAACAAAATAGTGTTTATGCTCATTGAGGTACAGTATGTGGTTTAATATGCATGCAAGGGACTTTAAATTTGGTTCCAAATTTAAATTTGAATTTTCATCAGTGTATTTTCATTATTTTAAATACTCTCATGCTCTTGGTTTATTAGACTTTATTCCTCAGATTTCTTACTTGCTTTGACATCTTTGTGTTTTTGCATAAACTGTTTCATCTACTGGAAGGCTTTTCCTATCTATCTCCCTTTGTTCCCCTATTTCTCACCCAGAAAACACTTAGCTTTCAGTACCTATGCAGAATTTTCTTCCTTGCTTTCCTATTTAAGATAGACTATATTTGCTGGGATTCCACATGACCTTGTGAATACTTATTTACAGCACTTAATTAGTACTATAGTCATTTATCTCTCTAATGAGACTATAAGCTATTTGAAGGTAAAGATCATGTATTTCTTACTTTTTATATCACTGGTAACTTTCTCAAAACTGGACACAGTGCTTAAAAATGAATATTAAGCACTTAAATATTTATATTGCTTGCTTGACATGGATTTCATATTTTCTATATTGAGTTATCTATTCAGATGCAGCAATTGGACAGTTATATAACATCTGTTATAAAATAGCAAGAATGAATTATTTCTTACATAACTTATACGCCCTGAGAAAGTCTATATTGAGGATTATTTTTAGATGGGATTCATGTGGATTAATGGGCTCAAACTATATTTCACTCTATAAGGTAAATTGTCAGTAAAATTTCTCCAATCCAGTGTTTGAAAGTGGCAAATTTCCTCATTTTAAAATTATTTCTTTTGAGATTCATGTATTTTTAAAAATTTCTTTTGAGATTCATGTGTTTTTAAAAATTTTAACTAACTACCCTTTGCATCATTTTCCCTAGCATAGGTGTTTGGGTTTTTTGGTTTGGTTTGTTTTTTGGGTTTTTGTGGTTTTGTTTGTGTGTGTGTGTGCATGGTTTGTTTTCAGTTTGTTTGCTTGTTTTTGCCTTCTTCCTTGAGTTTTGTCCTTTTTGGCAATAGTTATTGTGATTAAAAATGAGTGGAAATCATTTCATTCTTACTCTTTTATTTATAAACTATCTATACCACCTTTGATTTGTCAGGAGTCTGTTTAACTTTTTACGTGCAGCTTAAAATTATAGTTCAAGTAAAAGAATTTATTTCAGTGTAATATTGGCAGTACTCAAAAAGGTAGTGAGGCCTGGATGCAAAAGGAGAAAAGAAATTTCAGAGAGACTAGGGAACAAGAGTCAGCAGATCTAAGTACATCATGGAAAAGAGGATCAAAAAAAAAAAATCTAGGTCAGGAGGAATTCAATATTCTCAGGTCTGTGTAAGTGGAAAATGAATGTTTGATAATGTTACAGTGCAGTTTCAACATAATTTTTCTCCAATTTTGTTTAGATTATTATGTATTAAGTCAATCTATCATTAATATGCACTGAGCACCCACTACCTGCCAGGGACTTTTGTAGGCATTGGAGGTCCAGCAGGAAACAGAAATTTCTGCTCTAAGAAACCTAACTTATATTGTAATGGAACAAAATAGTATTTATGAATAGTTGTAGATTTTAGACAATTTACTTTTTTTAAAGTTAAAAAAAAATTATTGTGACTCCTCTCACATAAAGAATATATGGCATGACTGTACCATTTGAAGAATAGTGATAATCATCAAACAACTGTGCATACACAATTAGCTGAAAAATAAAACCCTGCTAACACAATTGAGAATGCTGTATTCCCTTGCCTGAAATTATTCCCTTTTGATCCTCAAGTAATTAACTTCTAACCTTTTTTCTAGTTAATTATATTCTTGTTTCTTGAGTAGATTTACCCCAAATATAAATATGTGTTAAGTAATTGTCTTTCTTATTTTTAGTATTAAATATGATAATTATGTATCCTTTTGAAATGTTTCTTCAGTAATTTGCTGGAAGTTTGTGAGATAGCAAAAACTACCAATTTTGTGGCACTTAATATGAACATAAATATTCTAACATTGCAAAACTTTTTGGTGGTTGCTTTAATTATTTTTATTTTATACATGAGAAAAGTGATTCAAATAGAGGTGAAGTATTATGGGTAAGGTTAAACAGCAAGTAAATGGCTAAGCCAGGATTGGAAACCAGGAAGTCTGGCTCCAAACACCTAGTTATTTTATCTTAGAGTCCCATTAGAATGATTAGTATTGATGACTTTTGCTACTCTTCCATTTTCACAATTTTATAATATTTCCTTGAGATATAAGAATTTTTTCCTACTATTAATATTTGTGTTATATATATTTCCAGGTTATATATTTATTTACTGCTATTACAAATGACGTTGCTATGAACATTGTTATACATATCTCTGGTTGATATGTGGGACAGTACTAAAAGAATATATTTCTAAGAGTGGGCTTTATATAACATAGTGTATGCACAAATTCAAGTATGAGAGGTAACACCAAACTGTTATCCAAATATCACCACAGTAAATGAGAGTTCTCATCCTCAGCATAGAAGAAAAACTTATTATAAGATTTATAAGCTTATAATAAGCTTTATCTCAATCAGGTATCTTTTAAATAATCTTTTTCTTTCTTCAATCCAATTTTCCTTCCCTTCACACTTTGCCTCTGGTAATCACAAATATAATGCTTTTTTCTATGACATTCTTTGGCTGGTTATTTGTTTTTGAAGTATAATTGACATACAGCACTATGTTAGTTTCTGGTACACAACATAGTGATTCAATACTTCTATACATTTCTAAATGATCACCATTGCAAGTCTGGTTACAATCTATCACCACACACAGATAATACATAATTATTGACTATGTTCCCACACTGTATATTTCATATCTATAACTTGTTTTGTAGCTGAAAATGTTTACCTCTTAATCTCCTTCAGCTAGTTCTCTCCTCTCCCTAGTCCTCTCCCTCTGACAATTGCCTGCTTGTTCTCTGTATTTCTGACTCTTTAGTTGTTTTGTTTTTTTAGATTTCTACATATATGTGAATTCATACACTACTTGTCTGTCTCACTTATTTCAGTTAGACTAGTACTCTCTAGGTCCATCCAAGTTTTAAAAATGGCAACATATTTCTTTTTCATAGATAAGTAATATTCCATTGTGTATATGTATACCACATCTTCTTTATCCATTCATTTGTTGATGTGCACTTAGGTTGCTTGTGTATGTTGGCTATAGTGAATAATGCTTCAGTGTACATAGAGATGCATATATCTTTTCAAATTAGTGTTTTCAAGTTCTTCAGATAAATACTGAGTAATAGAATTGCTGGGTTGTACACTAGTTCAATTTTTAATTTTTTAAGAAATCTTCACACTGTTTCCCTTAATAGCTGCACCAATTTACGTTCGCACCAACAGTGCACAGGGGTTCTTTTTTCTCCACAACCTCACCAATTGTTATTTGTTATCTTTTATAAAATAGACATTCTGACAGGTGAAAGTGATAGCTCATGGTTTTAATGTGCATTTTCCCAATGATTAGTGATGCTGAAAACTTTTCATGTGCCTATTGGCCATCTGTATGTCTTTAGAAAAATATTTTTTAAGATAATCTGCCCATTTTTTAAATTGGATTGCTTGGATTTTTTTTAACTTGAGGTATATAAGTTCTTTATTTTGAGTATTAACATCTTATGATGTATATTGTTTGCAAATATCTTTTCCCATTCAAATGTCATATTAGGTGACCTTTTCATTCTGTTGATCACTTCCCACACTCTGTAAAAGCTTTTTAGTTTGATGTAGTCCCATTTACTTATTTTTGCCTTTGTTTTCATTGCCTGAGGAGGCATATTCCAAAAAATTATTGCAAAGATCAGTGCCAAAGAGTGTACTCCCTATGTTTTCTTCTTGAAGTCTTATGGGTTTAGGTCTTATATTTAAGTCTTTGACCCATCTTGAGCTTATTTTTGTTTGTGGTATGAGGAATTCTGAAAGAATTCTAATTCTTTTGCATATTGCTGTCCAGTTTTCTCAGCACCATTTATTGATGAGGCAGTCTTTTCCCCATTGTATATTTTTCCTTCTTTGTCATAGATTAACGGACCATATGTGTTTTGGTTTATTTCTGGGCTCTATATTCTGTTCCATTGATTTATGTGTCTGTTTTAGTGCCAGTACCATATTATTTTAATTACTGTAGCTTTGTCATATAATCTGAAGTCAAGGAACATGACACTGCCAGCTTTGTTCTTTATTTCTCAAAATTCCTATGGTTATTCATGGTCTTTTATGGTTCCATACAAATTTTAGGATTATTTATCTAGTTCAGTGAAAAAATGCCATGGGTATTTGTATAGAGATTGCATTAAATCTATAGATTGCTTGACTAGTATGGACATTTTAATAGTGTAACTTCTTCTAATTCATGGGATTCCTTTCCACTTACTTGTATCTTCAGTTTCCTTCATCAATATCTTATAGTTTCATTGTATAGGTCTTCCATCCCCTTGATTATTTCTATGCATTTAATTCTTTTTTGATGCGATTGTAAATAGGATTGTTTTCTTGATTGCTCTTCCTGATAGTTCATTATTAGTATATGGAAACAAAACCAATTTCTGTATATTAATTTTGCATCCTGCAACTTTACTGAATTCATTTATTCTAATTTTTTTGATGGAGTATTTAGGGTTTTCTATGTATAGTATTATGTAATCTGAAGTAGTGACAGTTTTACTTCTTCCAATAAAAGGCAACTTGAATGTCTTTTATTTTTCATGCCTTATTATACTGACTAGGTCTTTTAATACTATGTTGAATAGAAGTGGTGAGAATGAGCATCTTTGTCTTGTTCCTGATCTTAGAGGAAGTGCTTTCAGCATTTCACCATTGAATATGATGTCAGCTCTAGGCTTTGTTATACCCAGCATTTATTTATGTTGAGGTATGTTTCCTCTATATAGTAAGTCCCCTACATACTAATGAGTTCTGTTCTGAGAGTACGTTCGTAAGTCCAATTTTAGCCTAGGTACCCAACTAACACAATTGGCTATAGAGTACTGTACTGTAATAGGTTTATAATACTTTTCACACAAATAATACATAAAAAACACACAAAAATATTAATCTTACAGTACAGTACCTTGAAAAGTACAGTAGTGTCAGCTACACCACTGTTGCTTTTACACTTGCTTCCAGACATCCTGGGGTTGAAATAAAGATGCCGTACTACTGTACTCTATACAGTACTGTACAGTAAAGTACACAAAAGCACGACCACTTGTAGAGGATGTACACATGTGACAAAGTACACCAACACATGAAGTAACTTACACAATTGGATATGTGAACGCATGTTTGCATCTTTGAAAGTTTGCAACTTGAAGGTATGCATGTAGGTGATGTACCGTTCCCACTTTGTTGAGAGTTTTTATCATAAATGGGTGTTGAATTTTGTTCAAAGATTTTTCTGCGTGTATTGAGATGATCATCTGATTTTTATCTTTCCTTTTGTTAATATGGCTTATCACATTGATTGATTTGTGGATATGGAACCATCCTTGCCTCCCTGGAATATATTCTACTTTATCATGGTGTATAATCCTTTGTATATATTGTTCAATTTGGTTTGCTAATATTTTGTTGAGGATTTTAGCATCTGTATTCATCAAGGTTATTGGCATGTAATTTTCTATTTTGTAGTGGTTTTTCTAGTTTGGTATCAGAGTAAGAATGGCCTTATGATATGAGTTTGGGGGTGTTCACACCTCTTCAATTTTTTGGAATAGTTTGAGAAGGATGGGTATTAACTCTCCTTTATATGTTTGGTAGAATTACACTGTGAAGCTCTCTGGTTCCAGACTTTTGTTTGTTGGGAGGTTTTTTTTATAATGCTTCAATTTCAATACTAGTAATTTGTCTGTATGGTTATCTATTTCTCCCTGATTCAGCTTTGAAAGATTGTAAGTTTCTAGTAATATATTTATTTCTTCTAGGTTGTCTAGTTTTCTGGCATATACCTGTTCATAGTACTCTTATGATTGTGATTTTTTTATTTGTTTTGTTTTCCTCTTTAAATTTTTTTAAAATTTTTATTGGAGTATAGTTGATTTATAGTGTTGTGTCAGTTTCAGATGTAAAGCAAAGTGAATCAGTTATATATATATATATATATATATATATATATATATATATATATATATATATATGTATATATACACACTCTTGTTTAGATTCTTTTCCCATATAGGTCATTACAGAGTATTCAGTAGAGTTGTCTGTGCTATACAGTAGGTCCTTATTAGTTATCTATTTTATATGTAGTAGTGTATATATGTAAATCCCAGTCTCCCAACTTATCCCTTCCTCTCCCCTTTCCCCTTGGCAACCGTAAGTTTGTTTTCTGTGATATCAGTTGTAATTTCTCCTTTTTTTTTTCTTATTTTGTTTAGTCCCTCTTTCTTTTTTTTTTCTTAAAGAGCCTGGTTAAAGGCTTATTAGTTTTGTTTATCTTTTCAAAAAAATAGCTCTTGGTTACACTGATCTTTTCTATTGCTTTTGGACTCTTATTTATTTCCTCTGTGTTCTTTATTATTTCCTTTCATCTACTGACTTTGGGCTCTGTTTGCTTTTCTTTTTCTAATTCCTTTAGTTGGTAGGTTAGGTTGTTTGAGATTTTTCTTGTTTCTTGAGGTAGGACTGTATTACTATAAACTCTCCTCTTAGAAGTGCTTTTGTTGCATCCCATAGATTTTGAAAAGTTGTGCTTCGTTTTCATTGGTCTAAAAGTGTTTTCTGATATTCTTTGATTTCTTCATTGAGCCATTGATTTTTTAGCAGTATGGTGTTTAGTCTCCATGTGTCATCATTTTTCGCATTTTCTTTGTTATTGATTTCTAGTGTCATACCATTGTGTTTGGAAAAGATGCTTGACATAATTTCTTTCCTTTTAAATTTGTTGAGATGTGTTTTGTGGCCTACCATATTATCTGTCCTAGAGAATATCCTATGTGCTTTTGAAAAGAATGTTTATTCTCCTGTTTTTGGATGAAATTTCCTATAGATAGCTATCAACTCCAACTAGTCTAATGTGTCATTTAAGGCCACTACTTCCTTATTGATTTTCTCTCTGGATGATCTGTCCATTGATATAAGTGGGGTGTTAAAGTCCCCTCTTATTACTGTATTATTGTCAGTTTCTCCCTTTATGTCTGTTAATATTTGCTTTATATATTTAGGTGCCCCTATATTAGGTGCATTTATGTTTACAAATTATATATCTTCTTCCTGTATTGACCCCTTTATCATTACATAATGCCCTTGTTTGTCTTTTATTACAGACTTTGTTTTATAATCTACTTTGTCTGACATGATTCTTGCTACCCCAGCTTTCTTTTTGTTTCCACTTGCACGAAAGAACATTCCTTTGCTTTCCATTCCCTCACTTTCAGTCGGTGTGTTTTTAGCTCCGAAGTGAGTATTTTGTAGGCAGCATATAGATGGATTTTTTTCTAATCCAATCAGCCAGGCTGTCTCTTGATCAGGGCATTTAGTCCAGTGACATTTAAAGTGATTACAGATAGGTATATACTATGTATTTCCATTTTGTTATTTGTTTTCTGGTTGTTTTTATAGTTCTTCTCTCTTCTCTTTTTAGTTTCTTCCTTTGTGGCTTCATTTATTTTTAGTGTTAGTGTTCCTTTCTCTCTAATTTTTGTGCATCTATTATAGGTTTTTGATTTTTGGTTACTATGGATTTCATCTATAATTACATCTAGTTATTTTCAACTGATAGTCATTTAAGTTCATACACATTCTAAAAGCTCTACATTTTTCACTTTCCAACTCCATGTTTTGATGTTTTGCGTTTTTTGTATCATAGTTTACATCTTCATGTCTATTCCTTAATTGTTTATTGTACTTAGAGTTGATTTTACAATTTTTGTCTTTTCACCTTTGGACTAGCTTATTTAAGTGGGGGATCGACTACATTTACTTACTTTGCTATATATTTGCCTTTACCAGTGGGATTTTCCTTTCTCATACTTTCTTATTTCTTGTTTAGCCTTGTTATTTCATTTAAAGAATACATGTTAACACTTCATGGAAAGGCACTTAAATATTGATGAAATCTTAGTTTTAACTTTTCTGACAACCTCTTTATCTCCCTTTCAATTCTGAATGATAACCTTGCTGGGTAGAGTATCCTAAGTTATAGGCTTTTTTCTTTCAGCACTTTAAATATATTTGGCCACTCCCTTCTTGCCTACAAATTTTCTGCTGAAAAATTAGCTGATAGCTTTAGGGATGTTCCCTTGTGTGTGGCTCTTTGTTTTTCTCTTGCTGCCTTTAGAATTTCTTTAATATCTCTCATTTTAATTATTATACATCTAGGTGTGGATCTCTTTGGGTTTATCTTGTTTGAGACTCTCTGTGATTCCTTTGCTTAGATACCTGTTCCTTTCTTCAGTTTCTGGATGTTTTCAGCCATTATCTCATCATTTTCTGCACCTTTCTCTCTCTCTCTTCTTCTGGGACCCCTGTGCTGCAAATGTTAGTATGCTTGATGTTGTCTCAGAGGTCCCTTAAACTATACACATTTTTAATGTTTTTTTCCATTTTTGCTGTTCTGATTAGGTGGTTTCCATTATTCTAAATTCTAGATTGCTTATGTGTGCTTCTGTATCACCTAAATTGTGTTTAATTCCCACTAGTTTACTTTTTCATTACAGTTATTGTATTCTTGTGCTTATCTATTCTTTGTAGTAGCCTAAGGTAAATTATTTATGTTTCATTAGGATTTTTTCCAGGGTTTTTTTTCTTGTTCTTTCATTTTAAACATATTTCTCTCTTTCTTGTTTTGTTTAACATTGTCTCTGTTAAATTAGGTGAAACGTTTACCTATCCAATCTTAAAGTTGTGTCCTTGTGTGGAACATCCCTATGCAGTCTGCATGTGTCCAGTGATTTTGGTGGAAGAGCTGGATTTTGAGTGAGCATGGTCTGCATCTTCCCTCAAGGTGTGCTGGTAGCCTCCACCTTGGTGGGGGTAGGGCTGGAATTGGAGAGGCTAGAGCTGGGCCAGCAGCAAGCATGGGCTGCTCTTATGTTTAGTGGCCATCATCACTCTATCTGGGGAATGGTCAGGCCCAAGGGGCTGGAGCAGGAGCCCTGAGTGACTTAAGTTTCTCCCTGGGTGATGGAAGGCTCCACCTTGGTTTGGGACTTGACAGGGGCCGGAGGGCTTGGGGCTGCACTTAGTTCTGGTTTTACTTTTCCCCCTGGTGTGCACATCTTAGTTGGTAGCTAGCTAGATTGGAGCTAGAGAGGTGGCACCACACCACTGAACTGTTCCTGCCCCCACCCTAGTGTGCATAGGATTGTGCTCTGTGGAGGCGATGGTCTCTGACCTGGAGCTAGCATCACTTCCTTCAGAGTGTGGACACCAAAGCATGTCCTGGTCAGAGGCCTGGGTCTGACCTGGCTGCTTTCCCTCCAAGTGTGTGCAGTCTCATTGATAAAGGCAGCTTCTGCCTTAATGGGGAGCAGCACTGGAGAAAGAGGTGCTAGAGCAAGAGCCAAGTGTGAGCTGGGAAGCCCACTGGGGTGGTCCTGGCAGGCTGGCCAGAGCCCCAGGCAATTTTCAGTCTACTTCCTCTGTATTATGACTGGAAGTAAGCAAATCTGTGTATGTCTCCTTAAGAGTGGAGTCTTGGTTTCTTATAGTGCTCCAGTAAGCCACACTGGTTTTCAAACCAGCTAAGGGGCTTGTCTTCCTGGTATTGGACCCCAGAGCTGCGGTGCCTAACATATAGCTTGAACACCTTGCTTGCCAGATAAGATCCCCAAGCCTGTGATAAGTCTCCTCTTCTTTGTCCCCTGCTAGAGGTGCAGTTTCTGACCAGATTGCTTCTCATGCAAACTCTGTGTTGTTCTTTCTTAACAGCTTTGGTTGTAGAAGGGCTATTCTGCTAGTTCCCAGGTCAATTTCAGTGAAAGTTGTTCTATTTATGTACTTATAGTTTTGATATGTTCATGAGGGGAGGTGACTCCATTGTTCTCCTACTCTGCCATCTTGAACTCTCTTTAAAGGCATGGCCTTTTGTTTTAACAAGACATAGCCAGAAGTAATCACTGGGCTTAAATGAATTTATAAAAAGATAACTTATGCATTTTTTTAAAACAAAGCAATCATAAATAAATAAATAAATGATAGCCCTTGGTTACCTTGAGTCTTTAGTAATGCCATATTTTCCCTCTGTGTTAAATAGCCTGCAATGTGTTGATGATGGTTGCATAAGATTAAAGGTATTTCACTGATAAATTTGTTTTCCATCTCCTTCCAAGTTTTCAGCCTATCTTTAATGAAATGCTTTAGTAAGATATCAAAGCATAGCATTTTGGAGCATGAAAATTAAAGTTTCACTTATTTCCATGTCAGTTATATTTCTGCCACTTAGGATGGATTCCTAGTTTATCATTTATAATTTAGGGAAAAAAATTCTTACCTATGTATTATTTACTGCAAGTCAGTAGTGAATAGAATTTTTAAAGTTCTTTTTACCCCACAGATGAGGTTCATATTGCTGCATTTGTATTTTATGATTTATTTCCTAATGCTATGGTACTTATCTTTTATTTTCTCAAATATCTAGAATTTTCTAGACTAGTGATTTTCTAGACTAACCAGTAAGACAAAGCATGCCTTACTGAGCTATCTAGTAATCTCTTTACAACATAAGGTATAAATTGTATTTCATTTTCATTAGTTATTCTTGTGAAAACTGTGTTCTTGTTTCAATCTGTGTACCTTGAAATGCCACTGAATATATCCGAGTTAGTCATTATGAAAATACTTCCCTTGAACAGTAAATTATTTTACATGTGCTCCATATCAGCCTTATAATGAGATTAACACTATAGAAAAAGCTAGCCTGAATCACCTATGTAAAATATTAGGTCTAAAATAAACATTAACAACAACAAATTTCAATATTTCTCAAAACATGAATACTAAAAGAAACATGTGAGAAAAATGCTGAAGCAATTAACTGTGTTTGCATTTCTGGAATATCAGTTTACAACAATATTGAACCGTGAAAATACAGGAAAGATGTCATGGTAGATCAAAACAAATATTATAGGAAAAAGATTTTTAAATGTGGGGAATTTGAGGAAATCTTTAAAAAGCATCATTACTGGGGAAAAGAAGGGGAAAATGATGCTTTGGAGACCAGATAATGAGGGGACAAATAATGAACAGAAGATATTGAGAAACTTTTAAGATAAAGAGAACAAATGACATAGGAATCACTATCTTACCAGAAAAGCAAAAACAAAAATGCAAAATGCCGTCAATTAAACTGCAAAACTGTCCTTTGCTAGACTAAAGAAAGATGCTCTTGAATCTTGTCTACAATGTAAGTAGACAAAGTATTAGTCAACATTACAAAGCAACTATAACAAAATAAATTCTCAATTCTTTATTTTTTATTTTTTATAGTTTTGAATATATAATTAATCTTATACATATTTACAAAAAGGCAAGCAAACTGGAGAAAATATTTAGTTATCATAGTACACATAAAGATAGTATGTATTTATTTACTTGCTGAAGATTGTCTGTATTCTAAGATAAAGGCCCTAATTCTTTAAATGAGAATTAAACCATGTAAATGAATGGAAGAAATAAAACAAGGATTAATTAAAATCAAGAAAATACATGGAAGAAAAGATTAAATTTTCTCAGAAATGAAGGCAAAATTATAATGTGCCCAAGAGAAAATACCCACACAAAAATTTTTTTTCTCTAAAAATGTATTTTGGAAAGGAATAAATTGTTTAATGTCAAGTGGTCTAGAATTAGATTCCTTTTATACCACCCTATCACTTTGTGATGATGGACGAATCATTTTCTAAGACTCATTTTCCTTTTCTGAAAATAATAATTTTCCTACATTCAATTTTATTGTATTTTCTAAGTTTTTTGTGTCTATTGCATCATTTAAATGGTCACTATAAAATTGTGTTGACCTTCTCTTGCTATTCCCCAACTTTTAGTTTTAATTTATCCTTCTGCTGAATTTTTTATGTTTCTTCCTATATTTTATATCTGTGTCTCTCTTTCAGGGACAGCTCACACTATCAGCAAACACCTGTGAGTCCTTAGATCAGCAGCTCTTGAAAACCAGAAATTTTCTGATACACATTATGGTCAGCAAAACAAGGTCAGGTAAAAGCATATCACTTGATTAATTTATTTATGGAGAGTATGAAACTGAACAGATGATCAGATTGTATATACTACTTTGCTATGGAAATTGAGTACTAATCTCAGAAGTGACAAGGAAGAATAATCAAGGCAATAATCTTTGCAAGAAGGGCAAGCTGAAGCCAACTTGGTTGTCTCACTTCCTATGGCTCTGATTAAAAAAAAAATTGAGGATATTCCTTCCTGTGTTCATGTGTCTTTATAAGGAACATGTTTTTGTGGCTTCAATATTACATATAGAAGCTTTTAACAATGATTCTTTCATTTCTTGATCAATATTTTAAAGCTCTAAATTCATTCAAAATCTCTGTAATTCTTAGCCTTCTATTTTTTTTCATGGATTGTTCATTTTCAAATTAACAATACATATGGTCATTTAAGTAAAAATGTAATCCAAGATACACTTTCCTTTATCATATTTTTTCCTGTGTAAATTTATATAAATTTTCTTGAGTGAAATTTAAAGTACATTTCTTCAGGACTAATGAACTGTAACCAAAATTCTGTAATAAGTATTCACAGTTATATGACTCATATCGAACATTTTTTGTAACCGCATGACTTAGTTATGAATATGTTCACTAAAATTACTTATAATGACATTGAGATTCAGTTCTGAACTGTGCTTATTGTGGCTTACAGCAAATGTACCTCCTACTCACTCATAGATGGTTCAGTGGAGATGTGGGCACATAACTCAATTCTATTTATCTGTTGCAAACATGCACAGCAGGTTGTTCCTCTTTCTTATTTCTAAAATTAAATAAGATATGCTTAAAAAAAGTGGTAGAGGTAGAGTTGTACTAAAATAAAATCAACAAAACAAAATTAAAATAACTCAGGTATTGTAAAATTACTTTCTCAAAGAAAGAAAAGCGAAGATAGAAGATAGAAAAAAGGTAAGACAGAAGGAAGAATGTCAGTGAAGAAGTGTCATCCTTGAAGTGTTCTTTTGGTTTTTATCATTGACTAATCATTACACCATTCAGCAGAAACAGTTTTACACTAATACCTCTAGGTAAATATTATCTTAAAAATCTAATTTTGTGGTTGTTTCAATTGTTTTTAAGTTTCCTTTGAAGCAAAGTTTCAGTAAAATATGCTTCTTGTTGATGAAAGTAAAATAATCTCCTTCTACCTCCCTTTATATGGTAAGATCCTTCATGCATGTGCCTCCATTTAAATTCATGTTTAAATCCATTTGTCACTGTGATCAGTTTATTCACCCATATCTTTGTTCCTTCTTGGCTCTCTTTGCATCTTTCTTTGTCTCAAGAGGTCTGTCCCTTTCTTTCTCTCTCTTATTTTTCCTGCTGTTTCCTCTGTTTTGTCTTTTTCCATCTCTTTTTCTCTTTTTCCAAGATTGGAAGTTATACTCAGCAGGATCAGATTGTAGGTTTCCATAGTGTGGCCTCTGGTCCTGAGTCAAAATGTGATGTATCTATATTTCACTGAGCAACTGGGAAATTCTAATGTGTGGGGTACTAGTAAAAAGATCAGAAAACAGAGTAATATAAAATCAGTCTTATTATAGTCATACATGAATAAAGTAAAATAAATAGTTGAGCATAAGTGTGAATGAATCCAACCTAGTTATTTTGAAAACCTATAAAATTCATAAAAGCTTAATGAAATGTAGAAATTCTATTAACCCAAAATACCAACAGAATTCATTACAGATGATTAAGCCTCTTAGACAACAGATAAATGTCTCAGTATGAAAAGTAAAAATGTGTGGGAGAGCATCAGAGTTACCTCTTCCAACATTGTATTCACTCACATTTCATTTTATTAAATTCAGAGCGAAGCATCAGAATGAATATAAAGGTAGTATTAATTGAAATTTTATTTCCTTACCCTATATATTGGAGCTTTGAAGAACAAAAGAGAAATATCTAAATCATATAATTTACTTTCTTTAAAAGATTTAATAGCTTAAAGTCAGGTTGTGGGTATGTGGTATTTTTTGACATTCTTAATTATATAAGTTTTGTATTAAACATTCAGAACTTTATTACTTTTAAATTACATCGGTAGTGAATCAACATTACACATGTTCTCAAATAATATAACTTACATAATTTTAAATTATAAACTGTAAAAAAATGTTATCATTCTAAATTCCAAACTTCAAATGAAAGTGGGTATGACTAAGAAATAAGCTATTTCTTTTAGTTTTCTTGGTAACCATTACACATTTAATGCTATCATTTATCTATCAAAATAAAGTTGATTGAGAGAGAGAAAATAAAACACAAAGTCATTTCAATAGGTTTAACTTCACATAAACATTACTTAACAAGTGGTGTTTAGCATATTACTTATAAATATGTTATTGATAAAGTTAATTACATATGGAGACCCACAAAATGGAGGTCACCCAAGTGGTCCAGCCTACCTCACCAATCCACACCTAAGTTAGCCTGCACTTACAGGAAATGCTGGTAAAGGAAACCTAACATACACCAATCACAGTCCTCTAACTCAGCTTTAGCTAGTTTCTTTACCCTAGAAAATAAAACCTTCCAGCCTTATAAGGAAATCCCTGACCTTGCAGCCATCATGACCTGTTTCCACATTGCCTTTCTCACTCTCTATAATAAGTACTCTTGCCCAAAATCCATCGGGAAATGTGCTAAACTTAAGGTACTGTAGTCCCCCAATCCATGGATTGTTTTCCCTTGAATAAAGAACATCAAACATATTACTAAATTGTTTTAGTTTTGTCATTTGACAGTATATTCAATGTGAAAAGTACATTTTAATGACTATCGTAATTGCATATATTTTTAACATCTACATTGCGATATATTCACATACCATAAAATTCAACAATTTATAGTACACAATTCAATGACTTTATTATACTCCAAGATGACTTGCACAACCACAATATGTTTAGAACATTTTCATCATCCCTAAAGAAAACATCTACCTGTTGGCAATCTCTCCACTTTCTCTTCCCTGCATCTATATAAATGCTGATCTTCTTTCTATGCTCCCACACTTGCCTATTCTTGACTTTTCATATAAATGAAGTCATACAATAATGATCTTTTGCGAGTGCCTTCTTTTAGCATAATGATTTCAAGGATCATATATGTACCAATACTTTATTATTTTTTAATATGGTATAATCCATTAAATGGATATGCCACAATTTGTTTATCCATTTCTCAGCTGATGGACATTTGAGTTATTTTTAGTTTTTGGTTAGTATAAATAATGCTACTTTGAACATGCATGAATAATTTTTTGTGTGGACATATGGTTTTTCTCTCTTAGGTGGACACCTGAGAGTGGGATTGCTGGGTTGTAGGGTAACTCTATGTTTAACTTTTTGAGGAACTTGCCAAAACAGTTTTCCAAAGGCCAGAACCATTTTATATTCTCTCCAGTGATGTGTAAGGGTTACAATTATTCTACATCCTTACCAATATTTGCTATATATCTTTTTGATTGTAGTTATCCTAGTGAATATGAAGTTGTATCTCATTGTGGTCTTGATTTGCATTTCTCTAATGGCTAATAATATTGCAATAGTATCATATACTTTTAGTCATTTGTTTATCATCTTTAAGAGAAAACATACAAATACTGTGTCATTTATTAATTGGGTAATTTTCTTTTTATTATTCAGTTTTAAATGTTTAAAATTTTCTGGATATCAGATATATGATTTGTAAATATGGCTGTGGATTATCTTTTATTTTTTTAATGATATTATCTCCAGCACAATGTTTTAAATTTTCATGTAGTCCAATTATTTTTTGTCACATGTGCTTTTGGTATCATATCTTAAAAAAATTTCCTAAATTCAGACCATGCAGATTAATGTATCCTTCTAAGAGTTTGATAGTTTTAAGCTCTTACATTTAGGTCTATGTTCCATTTACAGTTAATTTCTGTGTATAGTGTATATAAGGACTTGACTAACCCTTTTGCATGTGAATATTCAGTTCTGTCACTATTTGTTGAAAAGAAATATCTTTCCACATTGAGTTATTTTGTAAACCTGGCAGAAATCAATCAATTACAAATGCTAGGAATTTTTTTTTCTGAACTCTAACTTCTATTACATTTTCTATGCATTATAAATATTTTTTTCATCATTTTATTTTCAAATTGTTTCTTTGAATCTAAATTGTCTCCTGCAGACAGCATATAGTCATATTTTTAAACTCTAATAATCTGCCTTTTGTTTGGATTGTTTAATAAATTCACATTTTTTTGTCATTAATAATATAGTAGAATCAACATCTGCAGTTTGATTATAGTTTTCTATATGCCTCAAGTCTTTTTATTCCCTTTTTCCCCATTCCACTTTAATGCCTTCTTTATTAAATGAGTATTTGCTAGTATAACATGTTAATTCCTTTAATAGTTCTATGTATGTATTTTTAATTACTTTATTTCTTATTGTTTTAGGGCTTATATTAAACATCTTACCTCTTGGATATATTTTAGATATATAAAATCTCAAGATAAAAATAAAATTTAGTCTTTTATAGTTTTTTTTATACTCTCCTTTGTGCTATTTTAACACATATTCCTTTCATATGTTGCAAAACCAAGTAGAGAGCATCATAATTATTACTTTATATCATATTATATATTTCAACTAAGCTGAGAGTAGAAGGAATAGTACTTATATAATTTGTTATATTATCTTTACCATTTTGATTTCTGTAGATTTCTTTCTGTGAGTTAGTCTCGTGTCATTTTCTTACTCAAAAATATCTTTGCTCCCCATCACCATCTCTGTGCTCTTATTTATGATATATTACATTCTGTATATTATAAACAAATTAAAAAATATAATTATATAAATATTTTATATATTTACTTTTTAAGTCACTTGAGAAAAGAAAGATAAAGTAGTATACAGTTATAGTGTATTTTATAATTAGCTACATAATTACCTTAACCTGCATTATTTAAACATTTTTTCACAAATTTTAAGTATTGTCTGTAGTCTCTTGATTTTTTTGCTTGTTTTTTGATCATCAGAAGTTGCACTTTTTAAAAAAAATTCATTGGATTATAGTTGATTTACAGTGTTGTATTAGTTTCTGGTGTACAGCAAAGTGAATCAGTATGCATATACATATATCCAGTCTTTTTTTAGGTTCTTTTCCCATATAGGCCATTACACAGTATTGAGTAGAGTTCCCTGTGGCATACAGTAGGTTCTTATTAGTTACCTGTTTTATATATACTAATGTATATATGTCAATTCCAATCTCCCAGTTTATCCCTCCCCTCCCATCCCCTGGTAACCATTAGTTTGTTTTCTATATCTGTGACTCTACTTTTGTAAGTTCATTCATACCCTTTTTTAAGATTCCACATATAAAAGTGATATCATGATATTTGTCTTTCTGTGTCTGTCTTACTTTACTCAGTATTGTAATCATTTGAATTTAGCATGAGGAACTCTCTTTAGTGTCTCTTGAACGGTAGAATAGCAGTAACAAATTTTCTCTGCTTTTGCCAATCTTGGGATGCCTTTATTTCACCTATATTTTTGAATATGGTTTTACTAAATCTAATATTTTTGTTTTTTGTTTTTTTCTAATTTCACTACTTAGAATACATAGTTAAGGTGTGTTTTCTCCCCCATTCTTTTTGATGAAGTCAGCTGTTAATCTTAGGATTCCTTTCATATGATTTTTTTTCTTTGTATTTTTATTATGATTTGTTTGGGAGTAGATCTTTTGTGTTTATCCTATCAGAATTCATTGATCTTCTTGGTTGTATACATTACTGTTTTTATCAAATTTGGAAAGTTTTCAGCTGTCATTTATTTGAATATTTTTATGTTCTTTCTCTCCTTTCCATCCAATACTCTCATTGTATGTATGCTGATGAACTAAAATGTTCCATATTTCTCTGAGGCTTTAATTTTTTATTTTTATTTCTGTGTTCTTCAGACTGCATCATCTCTATATACCTGTATTCAAGCTTTCTATATTTCTAACATCTCAAATCCACTTTGAAGTCCTCTAGTGAATTTTTAAATTTTTATTGTCATTTTCAACCTCAGAATTTTCATTAAATTCTTTTTTATAATATCTCTTTTTTGACATACCTTATTTTATGCCACATTTTCATCATACCTTCTTTATGTTTTAGTTCTTTAAACATATTTATAATAGTTGATTTGAAGTCTTTGTTAGTCAAGTTTAACAGGGCTCCTTCCAAAAAAAATTACCACCTGATGTTTTTCCTGTATAATAGCCACACCTTCCTATTACACTGTATGTCTTCTATGCTTTGTCAAAAACTGGATATTTTAGATAATATACATTATTGCTACCTTGGACACCCCTGAAGGTGAATTTGTTTCCATAGTCATTTATTTATTTGTGTAATGGCTTGGTTAAACTGATTATGTGAAATCTCTTTCCCTGCAATATGTAGCCTCTAATTTTTGTTTGCTTTGTTTTTATTTTTTAGTCTAGCTCTTTAAAAATTTCCCTAGTTTAACATATGCCACTTACAGGTCTAAGGTTATGTTTAATCCTATCAAAGACTTTTAGCTAGTTATATCTTACCCTGTATAATTGTGTGTGTGTGTGTGTGTGTGTTGGAGGTTTTTATCACAGTAAGGAGTTATTTTTCCCCACTTTCACCCTAGGACTAACAGATTAGAGTTTTCCTCTCGAATCATTGTGATCACTCCTGAGTGTGCAGCCTTAGATGCAGACACATGCTCCTGGATTTTACTTTATTCCTGTTTTCCTCTGAGTTGCTGTGGGTCATAGTATCTTTTTGTTCAGCCTGTGGTTGGCAGACGTTTTGATTAAGCTCCTAGTGCCGTTGAGACTGCCATTCTTTGTTTACTAAGAATTTTTTCAACTTGGCTCCATATTCTGCTCTAATTGCTCTTGAGTAGTGGCAACCTAGTGCTTATTAACAGCCTTCTTAACTGCTAGGATTGAAACTGCTAGGCTGTTTTGAAAAACAGTCATAATTTAGACTCATACATTAATGTTTTCTAGGTGTGTGAAAATTGCCAAATTTCAGAAACTCTCTTGTGTTGATTTATCATATCTTCATCACAGATCTAATTGTTCCTATCTCATAGTAGTATTTGGAAAATTAATTATATAATTCCATAAATCATGATTATTATTCATGTCATGGTTATCAACTATAATGTCTTTTTAATACAATTAAAATTAGATTACATGTAAAGATTTATTTTGTTTTAATTATCTATAAACATAAGTGATTATTTTTCTTAGATGAATACACTCATAAATACTTTAATAATTGTATAATATTTTATCATATGAATGTGCTATAAATTCATTGGTGTTATTTTTCTTACGTTTCAGTTATGTCATCTAACTCTTCACTGTTTTCTCTTTATTTCCATCTCTTTTGTATGATGTAGATTTATTATTTTGTTTTTATTTGAAAGCATACATCCTACTATCCTATTTATTATCTTTAATAAACTTTGAAAAGATTATTTTCCTTTCTGTTGTCAAAGTTAAAGTGAAATCAAATGAGATGTCATCAATCTAACTTTATGAGTTAAAAGTTTAGCATATTTTTGCTACTGCACCTCACTTGGCATTTTATTGATATAATCTGGGTGATGCTGGTGGTGGTGATGGGAGCTGATCTATGTTTAAACTGGCTACATTAGGTACTGTCTTTTTTTTTACCCCATGATCTGAATTTTCCAGAATTATTTTTGTGTTTTTTGTTTTGCTTTGTTTTACATCTAGATCAACAGGAATGCCACATTATTTAAACTTTTATTCAGAAAGAATTGTCTCTATTTCCCAATATTCTAAAAATGATTTTCTATAGCTCTCAGAATTTTGTGACTACCCAAATCATTACATTACTAAAGGCCACATTCTTTTCTCAAGTTCTGGTGTTTTACTGTGTAAATAATTGTAACAGCCAGGGTGATTTTTGTGATTTTTGCTTCATTTAAGTTGTATATATTTCCTGACAAAAACTTTTAGAAACTTAATTAATTATTTAATTAAATAAGAATAATAGAATATGTTTAGGTATCAAAATATGTTTATTAATTTTGCCTACATTCAATAGTTGATGTTTCTTAGCATGTGAAGTCTCTTTTGCTTCCCTTCCATTAAATCTATCACTTTTCTTGAATCTAGTTCTATAGTAAATAAATGGGATCTTCTGTATCTGTTCCTAAGATTTTATTAAATTTTATTTTATTTTTAAGATAGTTTTGATCAGTGTATTACTTTGCTTTATATTACATTAGTTCTAGAAGAATGTTTCAAGTTCATCATTTTTACACTCATTTTTTTTGTACATGCAGCTTTTTTCCTTGCTCCCATTATACTTTGTAATAGACAATTGTCATTTTTATCTCCAAGTAATTTTACCTAAAACTCAAGTCATTTCCCATTAATTTTTCTTAGTTTTTATAGATAAAATATCCCCTTGGCTGTTATTAAAAACCTGAGTTAGATATTGTCAAAACTTTTCTGGATTCATGCAATATTTTTTTAAGATAGAAGCATTTTCTTTCATCCAGTATATTTTCATGGATTTTTAGTTCTTTTGTTCATTTTATTTTTGAAAACAATTCCACATTTGCCCTTTCCATATTTTAGTTTGTAGTTACCATCAGAAAAGAAGACCTGCCATCTTGATATTTTCCTTGAAATCGTTGCTTATTTGAGAACCTATCTCCCCTCTCTGAGTTAGGGTTGGGTGGTGAGGATCCATGAATGCTGTTCTCCACCTACTTCATGACACTCTCTAATGAGATACTCTCATAATTATATGATATCCTCTGATGAGAAGTCAGTGTTAGGTAACAGCACAGGCTTCCATAACAATGCCACAGACTGCATGGCTTGTTGAACAATAGAAACATTTTCCCTAGTATTTCTGAAGTCTAAAAGTCCCAGATCAAGGTGCCAGCAGATTTGGTTTTTGGTAAGAGCTCTCTTCCTGGCTTTCATATTGCTACATCTGCCTGTGTCTTCATAAGAACTTTCTTCTGTGCACTCTGTGAAGAGGTGCCTCAAGTCTCTTCCTCTTTGTATAGGGACCTCAGTCCTATTGAATTAAGGTCCCACTCTTAATGACCTCACTTAACCTTTACTACATACTTAGAAGTTGTTTTCCCAAATACAGTCATATGGCATATTAGGGCTTCAACACATGAATTTAGGTGGAACACAATTCAGTCTGTAACACTGAGGTACATTATATCTAGTAGTAATTTCTTCCCTTCAGAATGTTTAACACAACCCTTTACCACCAAGAGTTATCTGTAATAGAGAAAAAAATTACCTTTTCACAATATTACATTTTCTGTAAACATTTATTTCTCCAATATAGAAAATTTAATTTCATTGAAATGTTAATATGCACTCTAATGATTTGATAATAACATTCAAATATATAGAACTATAAAAGCAGGTGTTGCCCAGTAAATAGTATTTATCACTGGAATGTTGATAAAAATATTACTATATCTCCTTAGGTTTATAAGTTGCTGTGCTCATATTTGCATATTCTATTTTTTTTGAGCGTATCATCTTTTGCATAAGAGAAAATTTGTTCTTTTCCTCAGTCATTATTGAACTCAACCTATGTTATCCAAATTAGCTTTTACATGGTTGCCATGAATTTAAAAATATAATAGTATTTAATTCAAATTCATAACTCATGCCATCTCACTCACATTTTGCCTTATTAACATTTGTGCTATCACAGTGAACTGCTTAAATATATAAGCTATGGATTTGAATTTATTCCTTTTCTCTTTTTTCTACTACTTACCAAAAAACTCCACATGAAGAGAGAAAAGTGGGATGATATTTTATGAATATTAACTACCATTAAATTGTTATCAGCAATGAAACTATATTCTTACTCAGGCTTCAACCATCCTGGCTAATCATTAAGTCTACTAACACAGTGAATGTGTTGATATGTCTGAAACTAAGGTTCATAGATAAACTTTGAATAAACTGTAGATAATGTCCTTGGCATTTCTAATAAGACATCAGTTGTTGTTATTTATTTCTGGTCTAATTTTCCACATAGAAAGAATTCCTTCTCTTGTACATGTAGAAGCACACATTACCCAGCTATCTTTTCTGAGATTACTAAAGTAGTATCAACTGCTTATAATTTGTCCACACCTGGAAGAGTGGACATCAGATCTCTCTTGCACATAGGATTAAATAGAACAGATATGACAGTAGATCAGAGAATAGAACTTTAAAGAGACTCTTGAATTTTCTGACTTAAGTGACTAGGAGATGGTGTCATTTATAAAGCTATATATCACTGAAAGAGAGAAACTTTATTGGTAGGGTTATGTAAGTACAGCTAGGCAATTTATTATTCAGTTTTCAATTTGATGAATAAAGTGTTGAAAATTCACAAAAGAGGTATCCATGAGGTAGTCAATCACTCTGTTTCTCTAAATGGAAGTGACATTATTTAAGCTAACTCTATTTCATACCTCAAAGTGTATCTCCACCCCCCAAATCTATCCCATCAGTTTTCAAATACTGCCTGTTTTCTATTAGCTTTAATAACTATCCTTTAGTTCTCTTTCATTCATCTTGCCACACTTTCTGCAGGTTGGCTGCATCTACTAACCATTGTCCTGCAAACTCCCTTTCTCCAAATTGATACTTTACTGCTAGATCAAGATATCTCAGACTTGGATCAAATCATGTTATTTCTGTGATCATAAATTGTCAGTGATACTCACATAATTCTGAAAAAAATATCTGGTGTCATTAGTGTAGGACTTATTAACTAATGTGTATTTTTAACAGTATATTTTTCCAATCTTATCCAATGCAGTATTACAGATAATTGGACAATAAATACTATGTACAAAATACAATGGTACAAAATACAATGTATTTTCTCAGTTGATTGGAATACCTTTTTACTTTTTTCCTCCTAAAGACAGCTGAAATTTTGACAGGGAGTGTTTTTACTTTGTGTGTCAATTTGAGAAATAAGTCCATTTTTAACACTAATAAGATTTCAATCAATAAACATGGGAGTAGATCGAGCACATTTAGGATGGTATGGCTGTAAACCTACTGTATAGCACAGGAAACTACTCAATACTCTGTGATGACTTATATGGGAAAAGAATCTAAAAAAAGAGTAGATATATGTGTGTATATATACACACATATATAGCTTATTCACTTTGCTTTACAGCAGAAACTAATACAAGGTAAATCAACTATACTCCAGTAAAAAATTATTTTATAAAAAAATAAACATGGGATATTTTCCCATTTACTAATTATTTAATCTCTTTCAATAATGTTTCATAGTTTTTAGTGTAAAAATGTTGAACTACTTTTGTTTAATTTATTCCTAAGTATTTAGGAATTTCAATCTCAATTTCCATTGTTAATGTACAGAAATGCAGCTCATTTTTGTGTATTGATCCTTTATCCTACAGTTTTGGTGAACTTGTTTACTAGCTCTAACAGAGTATATTTCCCTTTGGATTTGTACAGTTGTTTTTAATATGATAATATCTTAATTTTTTCTTCATTTTTGAAGGGTAATTTTGCTCGATATAGAATTCTTGGCTGACTGTTCAAAAAATTTGTGACTTTGAATATGTCATTTCACTGCCCTCTGGGTTCTGTGCTTTCTGATTTGAAATCAGCTGTTAATCTTATCGATGATTGCTTGTATATGATGAGTCCATTTGCCTGCTTTCTACACTGTCTTTGGCTTATGACAGTTTGACTATGATATGTAACGTTATGGATCTCTTTGAGTATATATTACTTTGAGTTTATTTTCTTGGATGTGTAGATTAATGTGTTTCATCAAATTTGGGAAGATTTAACTTTCATTATTTCTTCAAATATTTTTTCTGCCCTTCTCTTATCTCAACTTTAGACTTTTGTTATGCATGTGTTGGTACACTTGATAGTGCCCTACAGGTTTCTAAGTCTGTTTGTTTTTCTTCATTCTATTTTCTTTCTATTCCTCAGACTGGATAATCTCAATTCACCTATCTTCAAGTTGTTTGAGTCCTTATTCTATCAGTCTAAAACTTATTTAATCTCTTTAGTGAATTTTTCATTTCAGTTGTGCTTTCAACTTCAGAATTTCTATTTGGATTTTTACAAAAAATTTGTATTGATTTATTGATATTCTTAAGTTGTGAGACACCATTCTCATACTTTTCTATAGTTCTTTAGAGTGACTTCCTCAAGGACAGTTTTTATTGGCTGTTTTTTTCCTGTGTATCAGTCATATTTTTCTGTTTGTGTATATTACATTTTGTGTTAAAAACTGAATGTATTGAATAGTATAAAGTAAACATTCTGGAAATCAGATTCTTCTTTCCTCTAAAAGTTTACTCTTGGTGTTATTTGCTATTGTTTTTGGTGTGGTGATACTATTTATTTTTTTGTGACTTTGCTGTTTTATTTATTTAAATCTATGTTCTGTTTAGTTTTCTGAATTGTTTCTTTTGTGGTATAACTCATATCTCAGCTTGGTTAATTTATTTGCCAGCTAATTATTATATAAACATTTTGTTAAATGCCATGTACTAATAAGTTCTGCAGTTTTCAATTCTACTTTAGATTTCACTTCTTTGTGCAGTGCATCAATGTCAGCCATGGGTTAGAGATTAGGGCTTACTCAGGACTTTCTTTCAATTTAATGTAGACATTTATATATATGAACAATTGTGTCTGGATTTTTCAAAGACCCCTATCATCATCTCATTTCCCAGATTTTCCTTTTAAATTTATGGCCAGTGTTTTGTTTACCTTAACTGGTATTTCTCGCTCAGAAATTTCTGATGGTAAAAAAATTTTAGCTATTTTCAGCAAGTGCCTTGGAGATATTATTTTTCTTACTGCATAAGTTTGAATGAGGTCAATAAAGACAAGCCCTGTAAATAGGGCTTTTCCAGGGACTTTCCAAATAGGCAAAATTGTCACACTTTTCTGGGGATGAGATTTTTGGTGATCTCCAAACCCATTCTGCCTACTCCAGGGCTGTTACAATACTTTTTCTCACTGATTTTATGTTGCAAGACAGTTTGTTTTTAAAGTTTTTACAGAGAGGGGGAGAGGAGAATGGGAATAGGTCAAGTTAAAATACATCAATGTTTGCAGATTTTTGCTAGCCTTTAGTTAATATCTGGAGATTGGAAAGGTAATTTTTCCAGTGCTTTAATTGTTTTTATTTATTTTGTTATCATAACAAGGGGCACAGGAAAATAAAATAAAATATTAAGGATCATAATAAACAAGATAAAATGACCAGATGTGGTAAAATAATTACATATTTTAAAATCAATAAATAGTATTACAAGAAAAATTTATTAAGCAAATACATTAGTAAAAGACATATTTTACTATTACTACTTAGAATAATGACTCAAATTATATGAGTTAGGCCTTTTGAAATCTCCTCTGCCAATTAGACATTGTATAGAAAAACGTATTATCCCTTCTCAGCACTGCACAATCTCCTGTCTCACAGAATCCTGAGAAATGAAATTATTGTTTTTAAGCCACCAAGTTGTGAGTGCTTCATTATACAGCAATAGATAACTGATATAATTGTAAAATACAGAAATATGACACTTATCTCCAATGTATTTATTAGTTTTACTGAAGTATATGAGTCATCAAGATAGAAGGATAAATCAAGAATGAGGAAAATTTCAGATATAGCAAATAATAGAACTTCTTCCCCCAGGATACAATGGATGTTGAACCACTCTTGCATCCTACTTGATCACAGTATTTGATCCTTTTAATGCATTGTTATATTTGGTTTGCTTATATTTTGTTTAGGATTTTGAATCTACGTTGATCAGGGATATTGGCCTATAATTTTTGTGTGTGTTGTGTCTGTCTGGTTTTGGTATCAGGGTAATGTTGGTCTCATAAAATGAGTTAAGAAACATCCCCTTCTCTTCAGTTTTTGGTAATAATCATAGAAGGATAGGTAGTAAACTCACTTGAATGCTTGACAGGACTTACCTGTGAAGCTCTCTGCTACTGTACTTTTGTTTTGGGGGAACTTTTTGATTATTGTTTCAATCTCTATACTAGTGATTTTTCTATTCAGGTTTTCTATTTACTCATGATTCAGTCTTGGAAGTTTGTATGATTTTAAGATTTTTTTCATTTCTTCTATATTTTCCAATTGGTTGGTACATAACTGTTCATAATATTCTCTTATAATTCTTTGTATTTCTGTGGTATACATTGCTATTTCTCCTCTTCTGTTTCTGATTTTATTTATCAGAGCCTTCTCTCTTTTTCTTAGTGAGTCTAGCTAAAGGTTGTCAATTTTGTATATTTTTTAACAGAACCAGCTCTTAGAGTCATTGATCTTTCCTATTGTCTTTTTAGGCTCTATAACATTTATTTCCATTTGATCTTTATTATTTCCTTCTTTCTATGACTTTGTTTCATTCATTCTTTTTCTAGTTCTTTTATGTGAAATGTTAAATTGTTTCAGTTTTTTCTTGTTTCTTGAGATAGGCCTATATTGCTAAAAACTTTCCTCTTAGTACTAATTTGCTGCATCCCATAGATTTTGGCATAATCTATTTCCAAATTCACTTGTCTTCTGGTATTTTTTTTTTATTTCTCCACTGATTTATTAATTGACCCAATAGTTGTACAGTAGCATGTTGTTTGGTCTCCAAATATTTGTGATTTTACTGGCTTTCTTCTTATAATTAATTTCTAGTTTCATACCCTTGTGGTTTACAAAAATGCTTGATATGATTTCTGTCTTCTTAAATTTATGAAGACTTGTTTTGTATCCCAATATACGGTCTATCTTTGATAATGTTCCATGTGTACTTGAGAAAACTATGTATTTTGCTGCATTTGAATGGAACATTCTGTACAAATCTCCTATGTTCATCTGGTCTAGTGTTTTTTTTAAGGCTGCTATTTTCTTATTGACTTTCTGTCTGGATGTTCTATCCATTGATGTAAGAATGGTGTTAATATCCCCTACAATTATTGTTTTGCTGTCAACTTCTCCCTTTAAGTATGATAATAATTGCTTTATATATTTTGCTGTGTCTATGTTAAGTGCATATATATTAATAACTGTTGTATCTTCTTGGTGAATTATCCTCTTTGTCATCTGTATTTCTCTCTTGCTACCTTTTTGGCTTGAAGTCTGTTTTGCCTGATATGAGTATGGCTACAGTTGCCTTCTTTGGGCTCCTATTTGCTTGGAATATCATCTTACATCCTATCTCTTTGAGCCTATGTTTTTTATCAGAACTGAGATGAATCTCCTGAAGGCAATATATCATTTAGTCTTGTTTTTTAATCCACCAGCTACCCTATGTTTTTCGATTGGTAAATTTGATCCATCTACTTTTAGGTTGAAAGTTGAAAAATGCAGACTTAGTACTGCCATTTTATCTTTTGTTTTGATTGCTCTATGTCCCCGTTTGTGTGTGTTTGTGAGTGTTTCTGTCTGCCATTTTAGTTTAGCGGTTTTGAATGAAGGTTTTCTTTTCCAATTTTCTTTTTTAAAAAAAATTATGTACAGTTGATTTAAAGTATTGTGTTAGTTCATATGTACAGCATTGTAACTCAGTATTTTTGAAAATTATACTCCATTATTGGTTATTACAAGATGATGGGTATAATGCCCTTTGCTATATGGTATATCTTTGTTACTTATCTGTTTTATATATAGTAGTTTGTATCTGTTAATTTAATCTCATACACCTAATTTGTCCCTCTCCCCTTTGGTAACCAAATGTATTTTTCTGTATCTGTGAGTCTGTTTCTGTTTTGCATATGCAATATTTGTATCATTTTTAAGATTCCATATACAAGTGATATCATACAGTATTTGACTTTGTCTGACTCATTTCACTAAGCATAATATGATCTAGGTCCATCCACATTGCTGCAAATGGCAGCGTTTTACTCATTTTTATGGGTGAATAATATTCCGTTGTAAATATATACCACATATTCTAAAACCAATCATCTGTTAGGGCACTTGGGTTGCTTCCATGTTTTGGCTATCATAAATAATGCTGCTATGAATATAGAAGTACATATATATTTTCAAATTAGTGTTTTTATTTTTTCTGGACATATACCCAGGAGTGGAATTGCTGAGTCATACAATAGTTTTGGTTTTAGTTTAAGAAACATCCATACTGTATTCTGCAGTGGCTGCACCAATTTACATTCCCATCAACAGTGATCTAAGGTTCCTTTTTCTCCACATTGTCACCAATATTTGTTGTTTTTAGACTTTTTATGAGAGCCATTCTAACAGGTGTGAGTTGGTATCTCATTGTGGTTTTGATTTGCATTTTCTAGTAATTAGTGATGTTGAGCATCTTCTAGTGTGCCTGTTAGCCATTTGTATATCTTCTTTAGAGGAATGTCTGTTCAGGTCTTCTGCCCATTTTTTGATTAAGTTACTTTTTCTGTTGTTATCCAGATGTATGTGCCTACTATATTTTGGATATTAACCCCTTGTCTGTCACATCATTTGCAAATATTTTCTTCTATTCTTTAGGTTATCTTTTTGTTTTGTTGATATTTTCCTTCCCAGTGCAAAAGCTTTTAACTTTAACTAGGTCATATCTATTAATTTTTATTTTTATTTCTTTTGCCTTAGAAGACCAACACAAAATATTGTTACAATTTATGTCAAAGATAATTCTTCCTATGTTCTCTACTAGGAGTTTTATGGTTTGAGGTCTTAAATTTAAGTCTTTAAACCACTTTGAGCTTATTTTTGTATATGTTGTGAGGTAATGTTCTAACTTCATTGATTTACATGTATCTGTCTAGCTTTCCAAGCACCATTTGTTGAAGAGACTGGATTTTCTCCATTGTATACTCTTGCCTCCTTTTCATACATTAATTGACCATAGGTGTGTAGGTTTATTTCTGTGCTCTCTATTCTGTTTCTTTGATATATATGTCTGTTTTTGTGCCAACACCATGCTGATCTGATTACTGTGGCTTTATAGTATAGTCTGAAGTCTGGGAGGGTTATACCTCCAGCTTTGTTCTTTTTCATCAAAATTGCTTTGGCAATTTTGGGCCTCTTGTTGTTCTATATAAACTTTAGGATTATTTGTTCTACTTCTGTGAAAAATGTCATGGATAGTTTTATAGGGATTATATCAAACCTGTAGATAGCTTTTGATAGTAAGGTTATTTTAACAATATTAATTCTTCCAATCCAAGAGTATGGGATACAGTTCCATTTCTTTGAATCATCTTCAGTTTCCTTCATCAGTGTTTTATAGTTTTCAGGGTATAGGTCTTTCATCTCCTTGGTTAAGTTTATTCCTAGGCATTTTATTTTTTGATGAAATTATAAACAGAATTGTATTTTCTTTTACATTCTTTTTCTCATATTTAATTATCAATGTATAGAAATGAAATATATTTCTGTATATTAATCTTTTATCCTACAACCTTGCTGAATTCATTTATTCTTATAGTTTTTGGGTGGAGATTTTAGAATTCCTCTCTCTGTAGTATTTGTGATCTGCAAACAGTGAAAGGTTTATACCAGTATCCTTCCAATTTTTTTACCTTTCATTTCTTTTTCTTGTCTGATTGCTGTGGTTAGGACTTCCAGTACTCTGTTAAATAGAAGCAGTGAGAGTGTCCATCCTGGTCTTGTTACTGAATTGAGTAGAAAGGCTCTCAGCTTTTCACTGTTGAGTATTGACTGTGAAATTAGTGTAAATGGGCTCTATTATGTTGAGATATGTTCCCTCTATACCCACTTTGATGAAAGTTTTTATCATGAATGGATGCTTAATTTTGTCATGTTTTTTTCTGTCTATTGAGATGACCATGAAATTTTCATCCTTTTATTAGTGTGGTTTATTTAAATTGATTAGTTTGTGGATGTTGAATGATCCTTGCATTCCTGGACTACATCCCACTTGACCATGGTGTATGATTCTTTTTATATATCGTTGAATTTTGTTTTCTAATATTGATATTTTGCTGAGGATTTTGCATCTATAGCCATCAAAGATATCGGCCTGTATGTTTCTTTATTTGTAGTGTCTTTGTCTGGTTTTTGTATCAGGGTACTGATGTCTTCATACAATGAATTTGGGAGTGTTCACTCCTCATCAGTTTTTTTGGTTAATTTGAGGATAGGTATTAATTCTTTTTTATGTTTGATAGAATTCCTTCATGAAGCCATCTGGTCCTGGACTTTTTTTGCTGGGAGTTTTTTTTTTTTTTAATTACAAATTTAATTTCACTTATAGTTATCAGTCTGTTGAAATTATCTCTTCCTTCTTCACTCAGTCTTGGAGGGTGGATATTTTTTGCAATTTATCCATTTCTTCTAGATTGTACAGTTTATTGACATATAACTGTTCATAGTGTTCTCATGATTTTTTGTATCTCAGTGGTATTTGTTGTTATTTTTCCTCTTTCACTTCTTATTTTATTTGGGCCCTCTATTCTAGCTGAGTCTGGCTAAAGATTTACTGATTATCCTTTCAAAAAACAATTCTTTGTTTCACTGATACTTTCTATTTTTTTAGCTATTTTATTTATTTCCTATCTGATCTCTATTTCCTTTCTTCTGCTGATTTTGGGCTTTGTTAGTTCTTCTTTTTCTAATTCTTTTAGATGATAGGTTAAATTGAGATTTTTCTTGCTTCTTGAGGAAGGACTGTATCACTATGAACTTTCCCCATAGAACTGTTTTTGCTGCATCCTATAGCTTTTGGACTGTTGTATTTCCATTTGATTCATCTAGAGGTATTTTCTCATTCCCTCTGATTCAATCATTGACCCATTCATTTTTTAGTGCTTGATCTAATTGCTATTCTCCTAAATTTGCTGAGGCTTGTTTTGTAACTTAGTATGTGATCTACATTGGAGAACATTCTATGTACACTTGAAAAGAATGTATATTCTGCTTTTTTTGAATGTAGTATCCTATAGATATCAATTAAATCCAACTGGTTTATTGTGTCATTTAGGACCTCTGTTGCCTTATTGATTTTCTGTCTGGATGATCTGTCCATTCATGTCACTGGTGTGTTAAGGTCCCCTACTTTTATTGTGTTATTGTCAATTTCTCTCATTTTGTGTGTTAGTATTTGCTTTATATATTTAGGTGCTCCCATATTGGATGTGTATAAGTTAATGAGTGCAATATCCTCTTCTTGTATTGATCTCTTTATCATTATATGATGCCCTTCTTTGTAATTTGTAGTAGCCATTGTTTTAGAGTCTATTTTGTTTGAAATGAGTATTGCTACCCCCATTTTCTTGTCATTTCCATTTACATGAAATATCTTTTTCCATCTTCTTAAAGTCTGTTTCTTCAGCCCTGAAGTGAATCCCTTATAGGCAGCTTATTAAAGGATCTTGTTTTTTTTTAATCCTATCATCTATCTTTGTCTTTTTACTGGAACATTTAGTCTATTTACATTTAAAGTAATTATTGATAAGTATGTACTTATTATCATTTTATTACTTGTTTTCCAGTTGTTTTTGAAGTTCTCTGTTCATTTCCTCTTTCTGCTTCTCCCTTTATGGTCTGATTATTTTCTTTTATAATATGCTTGGATTCCTTTCTTTTTGGTTTTTGTTTATCTGTTGTAGGTTTTTGATTTGTGATTACCATGGAGTTGGTATATGTTGCCCTATAATTATACCTACTTGATTTAAACTAATAGTCATTTAAGTTCAAACACATTCTAAAGGATCTATATTTTTTATTCTTTTCTCACACATTTGTTTTTGATGTTGTATTTTACATCTTTATGCTTATCCCTTTACTGTTTATTATTATTTGCTTTTATAAATTTTTTGTATTTTAGTCTATATACTGGCTCATTTAAGTGATCTTTAGTTCTTAGTAACATTTGCATTTCCTACAGAAATTTTCTCTTTCCTATAGATTCTTGCTTCTTTTCCATTTAAAGAAGACCCTTCTTTTAATATAGGTTTAGTATTTCCTTTAGTTTTTGCTCATTTGAGAACTTTTTTTTTTATCTCTTCTATTCTAAGTGATAATCTTGCTAGGTTGAATATCCTATGTTGCAAGTTTTTCCTTTTCATCACTTTGTATATATTATGCCACTGCCTTCTGGCCTGCAAAATTTCTGCAGAGAAATCAGCTGATAGATTTATGGAGGTTCCTTTACATATGACTCTTTGTTTTTCTCTTGATGCCTTTAAAATTCTCTTTTTAGCTTTAACTTTTGCCATTTTAATTATGATTTGTCTTGCTGTGGGTCTTTTGAGCTCATATTGTTTGAGATCCTCTGTGCTTCCTGTACTTGGATATTTGTTTCCTTCTTTAGGTTTGGGAAAGGTTTAGCCATAATTTCTACAGATACATTTTCAATAACCTCCTCTCCTTCTGAAAACCCTATATTGCAAATGTTGATATGTTTAATGTGATCTCATAGATCTCTTATGTTGCTTTTTAAAATTTGTCTTTCTTTCTGACATTCTGATTGGGTTATTTTCATTCTTTTACCTTTCAAATTACTTCTATATTCTTCTGTGTCACTTAGAAAATTTTACAGTACTTTTTATCTCAGATGTTTAATTCCCTTTTTTGGTCAGGTCTTTATATTTTCTAGTTCCTTTTTAAAACAATCTGTGCTTAGATCAATTTTTTTTTTTTGCTAATTCAGTTAGTATTTTTATTACCAATGTTTTCAATAGTCTCTCTGGTAGACTGTTTATCTCTGTTTCATTATTTATTTTCATTATTTTTTCAAGGGATTTCTCTTGCTCTTTCAGTAGTTTATCTTCCTCTGTCCCTCTGAATTTAGGTGAAACAGTCACCTGTTGTTATCTTGAATGGGTATTTTTATGTGAGAGCATCCTTATGTAGACTGCATTTTCCCAATGCTTTGGTGAGAGGGCTGAATTTGATTTAGATGCCAGTCACAACTTTCCTCAGGATCTGCTGGCCACTGTCACCTTGGTAGTGAATGTGGCTGTTGATGGAAGAGTTGGAACTTGGGCAGGGTGTGAAGTAACCATCATCACCGTGTCAGGGGCATGATTTGCTCCCAGGTTGCTGGAGTGGAAGTTTTAAAGTTTGCACTCAAGGTGGCTCTGTTCCCTTTAAGTGTATGTTTTTCCTTCTCTCTGCACTGGGGCCTTTGCCCCAAAGGAGGGTAGTGCTGAAGCAAGTGGGCTTGTTCATTTATAGGGGCCTGATGTGCTGCCTACGTGCATGTCTGTTGTTCTGCTTAGACACAGCCCATGGTCCTGTCTTTTCCCCTGTCATAGTGACCCCGAATCTCATGTTAGGCTGTGGTGTTAGGTCGGCAAGGCTGGAACACTTGTTTGGCTGGAACTGGCATGGTGGTAGTGGGAATTCAAGCAGCTGTGGTGCCGTCAGAAGCCTGAGCTGCTTCTGGGGTGCTTTTTGAGTAAGTGCCAATAATGGTCACTGCCACTGTACCTGGGCTACACCCCAGGTCCCTGGGTCACTTCTGCATTCCTAGATCAAGTATTTTCCCAGGTCCTGGCTGCCCTAGATCTAGTACCACACTGTGGCATGGAGTGAGTGGAGCCTAGGCATTCACTTGGCTCACATTATGGTGCATAGCAAGATGGCAGCCACTGGGGCACATCTTTCTCCACCCTATCTGGAGGCAACCCAGTCCCTGCACACTCCTTGCAAGTGGAGTCTAGCCTTCTCCAAACTTTCTTTCTGTCCCAAACTTTCTCCAAGCAGCCAAAGAAGTCTGTCTCCCTCAGGTAGGACTCCATGACAGGGACACTCAGTCTGTGGCTTGGCCTGCTCACTCCCCAGGGAAAAGGACCACCCTTGTGATCTCCCTTTTCCTCGTGGTCCCCTCCCAGGGAAAGATGTCCTGACCTAATACTTTTCTTCTCATCCTACCTAATTATGTATGTATCTTTCCAATAGCCTTAGTTGTATAGGAGCCTCCCACAGGTTGTCAGTTAGTTTTCCATGACAATTGCTTCACATGTGGATATATTTTTGTTGTGTTCTTGGGGATAGGTAAACTCTACATCCTCTTACTCTGCCATCTTAATCTCCTTCCAAGGAAGATCCTTTTTCATATTTTGAGTCTTGCTCTAGATTTATATTTTGCAGTTACTATGAGGATTGAATAAAACATCTCATAGACAAAATCATCCTTTTTATACTGATTGCATCTTAATCTTCATTTGCCTATACAATTACTGTCCTTTCCCTCTTTAATATTTTTGTTTTCTCAAATTATTTCTTTTTATGTTACGAGTTCATTACCAAATTAAAGTAGCTATATTTATTTTTACTGCTTTTTCCCTTTAAAATTTATGCTGTAATTGTTTAACAACCTATTCTGATATAGAGTTTCAATTTTCTGATATAGAGCTTCAACTTTCTTGCTCAGAGTTTTATGTACTTTTGCCTTTTCATTTCTGGTAAAAAGAGCTCCTTCCAGCACTTCTTGTAAGGCAGGCCTAGTGGTGATGAACTTCCTCAGATTTTGTCTGGGAAAGCCTTCATTTTTTCTTCATATCTAAAAGATAAGTTTACTGTATAGAATTTTCTTGGCTGACAGTTTTTATCTTTCAGTATTTTGAGTGTGTCTTTCAACTCTCTCCTGGCCTGTAGAGTTTCTGCTGAGAAATATGCTGATAGCCTAATGGAATTTCCTTTGTAGGTTACTGTCATTTTTTTCCCTGGTGCCTTTTTCCCCTAATGGGAGTTCCTTTGTAGGTTACTGTCACTTTTCCCGCTTTCTTTGTCATTGACTTTTGATAGTTTTAACATAATATGTCTTGGAGGTCTTTCTTTTGTTGAGGTAATTAGGTGTTCTGTTAGCTTTATGGATTGTAAATCCAGTTCCTTCCCCGGGTTTGGAAGTTCTCAGCTATTTAAAAAAAAAATAAACTTTCTGTTCCTTTCTACCTCTCTTCTTCTAGGATACCCTTTATCCTTATGTTGCCCTTCCTAATAAATTTGGATAGTTCTTATAGAATTTCTTCATTTTTTTTCAGATTTTCTTTCTCCTCTTCTATCTATATCATTTCTAGATTGCTATCTTTAAGACAGCTAATTCTCTCTTCCAGATGGTCTGCTCTATTTCCAATGCTAATGTGTTCTTCATGTCAGTTATTGAGTTCAACTATAGAATTTATGTTTGGTTCTTTGCATAATGTTTTAATCCTTTTTTAAAAGTATTTCTTCTGTTCATTAATTTCTGAGCTCATTTAACTGCCTTTCTAAGTTTTCTTGTAGCTCATTGTCCTTTTTTTTGTGTGTGGCAGCCTTTTGAATTTTCTATCAGTTAGATTAAAATACTCTGTGACTTTAAGTTTGGTTTCTGGGGAATAGTCCTTTTTGTGATTCCATGTTATAGTTTTTCATGGTGCTTGATAAGTTGTTCCTCTGTTGGCATATCTGACATAGTAAACAACTTTCTTCTTTAGGTAAGGATTTTTTTAAAATTAATTCTAACAATTCAGAGGTTAGTAATTAGAGGCTTTTGTTTTGTTTTTGAATAGGTGATTTTATAGCATAAGCTTTTTTTTTTTTTTTTTTTTGCATTTCTCTTACCTAAGCTGCCTCTGGCTATATTTGAGAATTGACACTTTCCACCCTTCACCACCTCTGCTAGGAGTGTTTCCTGGTGCCCTCATTGTTGCTGCTTATGCCACTGGGTCAGTGATGCCTTGCTGCTGCTTGTGTTGTTGCTGTTGCTGGCATCACTGTTTGGGGCTCCAGGATGATGAGTGTATTTACCCCATCTGAGTTTGCCTGGATCACGGGCTCTGCTAATGCAGAGGGAGTTGGGAGGGTGGAGCAGTTATGGGGTAATAGTTACCTCTGCTATATTTGGGTTTGTAGGTTTGTGAGCATAACCACTGTGGTAGGGGGGCCCAAGTCATAGATCCCTCCACAGCTGATGATGTGTTTACATGCCCCACTGCTGCTGCTGCCCAATTCCTTGTGGCCACAGAAGCCACTGCAGCTAGGTCAGAGTTATGTGTGTTATCTCCCCTGCTAGTACAAGGTTCTCTGGGGCTGCAAGTTCAGCTGCCATGGCCAGGAGACCAGGATCATGAACACTGCCTCTGCTGTGCCCCCAGTTCTGCCTCCTATCTGTGTTCCAATGCATCCACCTGTAGATGTATAGATATGTGGAACTCTCTAACGTACTTGTGTATAGAGGCAGAGGAAGAGTTATGGATGTTTAACTGGTTGTAGGTTGAAGGGGAAAGACCAAGAGAATGTCTCATGCCTCCATGATGCTGACATCACTTATTATAATATTTTAAGATCATGCAAGATGCGTATCCAGAAAAGGTGATAATAATACACTGAACAGATTATAGTAAGTTCTTTAGTCCAGCACACTTCTCACTTATTATTTACTTGAAAACACTTCTTGGATAATAAATGAATGCATAGCTGCTAAAAAGTCAATTGAAAACACATTTTGTGGCCTATAAGGATAACATGCATTTCATACACTTTTTGAAGGTCAGAGATGAGAGCAGCAATGGACTTGAATTCAGGGAAAAGTTTTCTAAAATTGGATGTTATGAATTAAGTAAATTTTGTTGTGGAAATTGTCCAGTTCTAGCTGCAGAAATTATTCTCAACTGACATAATTATTCAGGAATAATCCCAATAAATTTGAAAACTTTGAGATCCTTTTAACTTCTCTTCCAGTAACATGGGATCCGTCTACTAGACATCTCATTCTTAAACACTATTAGTCAAAGCAGTGCTTGTTATAGGAGGTGTCTCTAAAGTGAAATGAAGTCTTGCAAGGAAAATTGGCCCAATATTCCAGAGTAGTGGAAGTCAAACAATAATTATGATCCTTTGTTTCTAATTTGTGCATTCAAAGTATATTTTACATAGAATGGTGACATTTTATAAATAAGGCCTCTATAATACAGTGATTTTTCAAAAAAGTGCAGAAGTAAGAGTTAGTCATGTATGTATCTGGGAGATAAGTGCTCCAGGAAGACAGAAGATAAAATATAAGTGCCATGAAATATGAGTATGCTTGGTGTCAACAAGGGAAGCCAGGTGAACAGTGAAGATAGAGCATAGTGAATGATAGGGACATTAGCAGCAGATGATGTGAGATGGTGGCTAGAGGCAAGATCCCTCTCGATATTCAGTAGGGATCTGACTGAGGGTAGCATAGCAGGGAGAGAAATGAAGGGCTTTTTCAGTGTCCTGAGTGAGGATCATAGTGGCTTAGTCTGCTTCAAGGATAGAGATAACGGGTAGTTGTCAGAGTCAAGTCATACTTTTAGAGAAATCTGAAAGTGTTTGATTCTAGAATTGATATGATGTGTAAGAAAGAGAATTCAAGAGTGATTTCAAGGATTTGGTCTGAGCCACTAGAAGAATATAGCTGACATTTAGATGGGGAAGACTTGGGCAAGGGGTAAATGTAGAGCATAGACAGAAAAGACCTAAAATGAGATTGGATTTGGGCATATTAAGTTTGTCTATTAGCTATCAGATGGACATTTTGAGTGTGGAGTGGTATGAATTCAGAGCCAAAGGAATAGGTTGGGAATAGAAATATAAATGGAGAGACAAAACATAAATTCAAATTCTGTTGTTTATGGCATAAATTAGAACATTAAAATAAAGAGGAACATTGGCATATTGTAGGGGATAAAAGTGGATTTTTTTCCTCAAAACTTGAATTCAAACATAGCTCAACCAGTTTAGAGCTATGCTATCTTAGGCAGATTATTTACCCTTTCTAAATATCAACATTGTCATCACTGAAATAGGGATAATAATATCTAACTTCTAGCACTTCTATAATAGGTATTTTCTCATATATGTGTGTTTATGTAACCTTGTATATTTGTGTGTGTGTGTGTGCTTGTAATAAGTATACTAGCAAAGTGCCTGGCACACAGCACCACATCATGTACACAATAAATGGCAACCATTATTGTTGTTGTAGATATTTAATGACTTATTGAACTTTAAAATAGGGTTTTTTTGCCTTAATTAATTCCACATATTTTCAGTATTTTTGTTGGAAGGACTGGATAACATATTCCCAACAAAAATAATCAAGTGTCTCCCTAGTAGACAGATACAAATCTAGATTATCTGCTATTTTGCTTTTAATTCTTAACCTGAAAATCTAGTAAGTTCTCTGACAATCACCAAAAGATGACAAAAGCACTATCAAAGTACAAGATGTATAATGATACAAAATATCAAACAAAATATATGAGAACATTTCAAATGATTGTGAGTTGTTTAACATAGAAGTTAAAACCTCTCTCAAGTTTCTTCTGAGATACACCCATAATTCTTTGTCTTTTTTTTTTTCACTGACATCATCATTGGGTATGGGGGTTAATTTGATTTTCTTCATTAATTTCATTGTTTCCCACTTACTGTACTCTCTTGAGCCTACTGAATATCCAGTGCTTACAACAATTTCTCGCCTGAATTGACTGAATGAATGAAAGAATGGAAGAATAATTTTTAATTGGAAGTTTAAGTATAACTGAGAAATACGTTTAGAACTCTTGTTCTACTACCATAATGTTTTTTGAAATAAATGATGAAATTGCAAATAATGCTATCTAGTAAATTGAATTTTTAGTGATATTCATTTATGCCAACCTCATTTAAGGTGCAGTATCTAATTTAACCTAGCAAAATACTTAGAAAAGTAAAGCCAGACCTTGAACTATCCATCACTTTTAATAATGATTTTCTTATGTTTCTTTTAAGTTTAGTTAGTACTTAGACCTCAAACAATTAGGAATTCTGGATTTGTTAATACTATTTTAATCCTTTACCTATCTATAATTTACAGTGGTAAGGATTTTAACTGGAATGTGCCAAATTAAATAACAGAACAGAAAGTAATTATCTTGAGTCATTCAGGTGCTGTTAAAATCTAAATGTCTTACTTCATTTTCTGTTATAAAAGTTTTGCTTTTGTAATATATAGTAAATTCTATGCAATGGCAGAGGGTCGATCACTGTTCTTTCATGTTTTCTCTAATATATTCTGTGTGTTTCATTTCAGGGATTAAATTGGTATGATTTATTTGTGGAGCTATAGTATTTACAACATATAGAAATGGAGTTTATGCCAATACAAACAGACCAAAGAAATTCTAACAATCCTTCCTTTGGAGGTAGCTTGGTTTGGTACAAATTATTTGGACTTTGAAATTGGGTAGATATAGGTTTAAAAATCCCACTCTCTGTTAATAAAACAATGGAAGTGGGTGGGTAATGACATATCATGAAAGAAATTAAATAAAATACCATATGAAAAATCCTCAGCAAAATAGCTGACAGATGGTATATGCTCAGTTGTCAGTTTTCTCCACCTTTCATCATGTTTTATAGCTGGAGGCAGAATTTTTTAAACCAATAGGTTTCCAAGCCCAGGATAAACTCAGATTGCCTATATTCAGGGTGAATTTTCTGTCAAATCCCTAAAATTATGGTGGGAATTGTAAGGTGAAACATCATTGGTATGTTATCTTGACAAATTAAATTTAAAAATTTTCAACACCTTCCTAATGATTAAATCTCTCAAGATGAAGAGTTTGAAAGAGCTAAAGGTAACCTTCAATCAAGAAGATTATATGCCTTGAACACTGTCTTTCTAAGTGCTCTTACAAATCTGCACTTGAAAAAAACTGTAAATTTTACTGGAGAGGAAAATCATACCAATTGTGAAATAATGATATTTGGCCTTTGAAAAGTGCAAGTAGTGCCTGATTATAAGGTTACTGATTTATTTAGGCAACATGCTGTTGGTAGCTCACACTTTCAACTGTCATTTAAATTGTATTCAGCTAAAGCTTAACTTGTATTCAGCTCATTGCAAACCTTAGGAAACCAAATTTAATGCTGTTTCAGAGGATAGGGAGACTGTACAGTCTCTTTCCAACTCAAATCTAGCTGACAGAAACAATTGCTTTCTGAGCCATTCAAATTAATTGTGAAATCAAAAGAAACAAATGATGATTAACTGACTTGCAACATGAGTGGCATTCCTAGATTTACTCTGTATCTACTGTAAATTCTAGGTTAAAATTTAAAGAAAAGACAAAATGATTTTTTAACTTATAGGATATTTTTGACAAGTAGATTAGCCTTAACTGAAATCAAAGAGGGATAAATTATATTTAAACATACACCCATCTAAAAAATATGATGTATACATACACCCAAATACCAATATTCAGTCTTCTTCACTTCCTCTTTTCCTTTCTCCCTTCCTCCTTTCCTCTCTTTGCTTGTCTCCTTTCTCCCTTCCTTCCTTTTTTTCTTTTATTTCTTCCTCTCTTTAATAGGCAATAGGTTCCAAAATATGTAGCAGATGAAGTAAAATTTTTAAGTAGACATCAAGTTGTAGATGTTTATTATCAATTTTTATCACAATAGACATAAAAATCTTTGTTGCAAAAGTAAGGGTACTCTCCATGAATTTTTAGATTAACATCAATTCTTTGAGAAAATTATAAAACTTTATCCTAAGAAAATACATTGTTTACAAAACCTACAATGTGGAATAAATAATAAGAAGCAAGAAGTATAGAGTAACACTTGTTTTAGCTTTTAAACAAGTTTTTGAAGAGCCAGAAATATGCAAATATGTAGATGTATACATGCATAATTTATGTATGTATGTAGCTTATATGTGGATTCTATATCTCCTTGTTATGTAGTTATAGATTGACTTATAGAAGTATTGAGTTACTTTACAGTGTTAGCTTGCTTAACAGTATATTAAGATAGTTTAGGAGGGCAATATAGATCATTAAGATAAAATTAGCTGTACCAATTGCAACTATACATTTATGTGTTATTCCTTTATCCCCCCAAATTTGGGATGTTTTCAATTTTATTTATTTTCACAACTGTGATAATGGCATTTAAAATCTGTCTCTTCTTTTTTGGCTATTTAGCTATTAATTGCTAATTTTTTCCCCGTAGATGTATGCCATAATTTTTTTCCATAGATGTTTGCATCTTGTGGAAATTTAGTGTTTTCATGACTTCTAAATGTATAGAACTGGGACTTCCCTGGTGGTGCAGTGGATAAGACTTCAAGATCCCAATGCAGGGGGCCCGGGTTTGATCTTTTGGTCAGGGAACTAGATCCCACATGTATACCACAACTAAAAGTTCGCATGCTATAACCTGCCTGCTGCAAATAAGACCCAGCACAACCAAATAAATAAATAAATATTAAATGTGTAGAACTATATTTTGAACATATTAGGTTTATGATTTAGGGATTAAAATTATAAAAGTTATTTGCAAATATACTATGTAAAGTTATCAACACAGAAAAACAATTCAAAGCCTATTAATAAGTAGCATTACATTCATATATGAACAGAAAGTATGTTCCCCCTCTAAATTGCCTACACACTAATGTGTTTGAGGAAAAAATTGGACTTGTGTCATTTAGACATATATTTCTCAATCTCAGCCATCATTTGTAACTGAATATATTTTATCCTCCTTACTCAACACTTCCTCAGTTTGATTCATCAAATCTCAGTCTGTCCTTTGAGTACATGGTTCCAAGGTCAGCCAGAGAATCAGGAAGAGTATGTAGATAGAATCTGGGGCTCTCACTCTTGCAGTTCTCCTTTCTGATTCCCTTCTGACATTCTAGGGGCTGTGCTTATTTCCAAGGTAGTCTCCTTGTTCATTTGAACAGAAAACTTTAGGTTTTCTATCAGATTTAGGTGTACTAGTGGGTCTGATTTCATTCAGTCCTCAGATTAAGGTCTTAAAAATGAGTAACTCACTCTGTACTATTCCTTTCTCTCCAGTTCCCATTCTCTTCCAGAATTTTCCTCATTTTTGTTGTCTTTTGTGCATTCAGGTGAGTGATTTTCTTGTATTGGACGTTTTAGTTATCTTTGGAAAGGCAGGGGTTGAAAGTCAAGTAGGATCTGACTTGTTCATATTAGAAGCAGACCCTCAGATTTCCTCTAGATTAAGAAAGTGACTGTAATACTGAGAAGGCAGAATGAGCATATAGGGAGTTTGTTGGTGACAGGTCCTATTCTTCAGAGAAGACCGTATTTGAAATTGTGAGGAGAGGAAAAGATATCAGATATGTCATTTCAGGGCATTTTTAGGGCATTATAGAAATAGGCATGGCTAATTGACCTGGGATACTTAATACCTTTGGTGCAGGGAGTGGGGAGTACATGTGAAAAATGGTGGAACTGTTTTTTGTAGGCTCACTATAGAATTAAGGTGGATACTGTCCAGATTATTTGGCTGGAGAACAATTCTTCAGTCCTGTAGTTCTAGGTAAATAAGAAGCACCTGTGCTCAGAGATAGCCTAACAAGGACTCAAAGAGAGCTCCTTGACTTGTGCCAGGCTGAGGTAGAGGGTGCTAGAGGGTGGTAGAGGGCAGGTTACTGGCAACCTGAGAGAGAGCTTAGACACAGTCGCAGACTATATTATAGGAATGGGGACACTTGAAACAGTAGGTGAAATGGAAGACTCTGACCAAGGGCAATTGATGACATCAAAGATAAACAGCATAGATGGAAGAACACTGTTTTCTTCCTTTGACTCCTAATTTATTTGTATTAATGTATGAAAATACTAAAAATAAATACTACATGTTTTAATTGTGTTTGAGATTTGTTTCTGAGAAAGAAATATTTGTGTATCTGTGTATATGTATAGTTTTTATAACAAATTTTCTGAGAAGATATGATATGTCATGTTATTATAAAATCATACATTAACATTGGAGGCATTACATAGTTTGAGACACATTTGGAATAGACAGGAGTTTAGCAATTATAATTACTTTTATTGTACTCAGGTGTCTATTAGCAAAATATGTTTTATAATGAACAGTAGATTTCACTTATTCAATAGCTTACACATACTCAATGTTGATTTCATGTACAACCCCTTGTGTGTTTTTACCATTCCATCACTGTAGATTTTGCACAGTACATCAGTTCTTTTTTGACTACAGCTAAACTGCTTTGTCAGCTCCAAACTTTCTTTTCTTTTTTTTTTTCCCCAATAATTTCTGTCCTACTATAAAATAAATTTGGTTAATGGGAATCCATTCTGTGAGATCACAGCTCAGGTGCATTTTTGCTCTCATGCAACACATCCAGCCCATCTGTTCTTGGCTCCATGGGCAACTTGGATAACATCTGTTTTACTTGTTTGTTGACATACATCAGCATTTGGGATGTGGTTGCAAATAGAAATCTGTACATTCATCATTCTATTGATCCTTGAGGAATAGCCAGTATTCTTCCTTAACTAACCTTAAAGACTGAAAGCTCTCTCCTATCTCCTTGTGTTGTATAGAACAACTGATGAGTTAGTTTGTTGGCATTGTCTGCTCTTCTTTTCTAGTCAAATGACATTACATTCCTTTACATTTATTTTTATTTACTTATAGAGGGCTACTTTCAGTTAAGTCCTGTAGATTTTCATTTAAGTGTTAAGCGGTCTTAAAATTTTTGTTCAATATTCACTTTAAATAATTTTGTTTTTTGGCTGAGAAAATCTGTATATGTGCATGTATGTGTGATGAAAGAGAATACTATTGACCCTTGAACAACATGGGTTTCAACTGTGTGGATCCAATAATGTACAGATTTTTTTCAACAAATATTTTTGAAAATTTTTTGGAGATTTGTGACAATTTGGAAAAAGCCTCATAGATATACCACATAGCCTAGAAATATCAAAAATATTTTTAAAAGATTTATCATGAATGCATAAAATACATGTAGATATTAGTCTATCCTTACATAGGCATAAGGTGAGTGATATTTAATATAAAATTAATAATGTGTTAGTTTGCTTACTGTTTTATAACTTTACATTCAAAAATTACATTACTGTTCAGTATGCCTCTCTCGTAATTGGAAAAAACTGCATATCAACCTATTATCGCTGGTAGGTGTATTCCAAAAAATGTAACAGTGTTTCCAATACTTAGTATGAATATGACTGTAATATTGTATGCCATAAAAATTTTATAATGATGCATTTATTAGTGTACAGGTTAGGCTTCTGTGAAGCAATTGTATTGATTATACTAGGCTACATAAAGCAATCATATTGCTGCTTTTTCCTTATCAATGCATGAATTGTTATACCTATGAATATTTTCTTTACATTACCTTTTCCTTTTTGATACCTGTATTAGTAGTATGTACAACATACACAGTGTTTTGTATCATATAAAACAATATTGATGTAGATACTGACAGACACTTTCTTGTAAACAGATGATGTAAATTTGTAAACAGATGATGTAAATTTACAGTATCAATAAATACAGTAGTGTAAATACATCTCTTCTCATGATTTTCTTCATAAAATTTTCCTTTTTTAGCTTATTATAAAAATACAATGTATAATACATATACAGAATATGTGTTAATTGACTATTAGTAAGCCTTCTGGTCAACAGTAGACTATTCGTAGCTAAGTTTAGGGGGAGTCCAAAGTTTATGAAAATTTTGGACTATGTGAGAGTTCAGCACCCTTTACCCCTGCATTTCTCAAGGGTCAACTATGTTTCAATTCTACAAAAGAAATCAAAATCACATGTATTATATAGATATTTTTGAGTATCCATGGAATTCTCACATAAAGGATTATGATGGGTAGTGACCAGACATCTACATTAACAACTTTTAAAAGGCCTGGATATACTGAATTATTCTGACATCAAAAGTTAATTAGTAACCATGAATATATTATGGGAAAGACACAAAAATCTGGGGTCAAATATGCCTCTTGGGACTTCCCCAAATAGTTTGGCATTTAATGAGGGCCAGTTTCATGGATATGTGACCTGTATTGTCACACTGAGCCTTGCACTCAGAAGGGTTCCACACTTACTTTAACACTTTGCAATCACCATATTTAAAATTCTTAATGATTTTATCTTTAAACTTGTGTTCTGTAAGTGAAGACTGACAGAATCAGGAACAATGAATCATCCATATGAGCAGAAGAGATACATGCAGTCTGCATACCCACCTTTCTTTCTCACCCCTTTCACATACACAATTCACAATGTCCCGTGAGCACAGAATTCCAAGAGCCCAAGATGCACAGAAGTTCTGTGTGACTCAAAACAAGTCAAGGCAACTGTGTCTCATCTATAATCAAGTAAGCGAGTGCAATGAGCCTTGAGAGCCATGGTTTTCACATGGACCAGCACTAGCTTTGAAGACTTAAAGAAGGCCATGGTGTTCTAAGAAACACAATCAAAGGGTCCTATTATCTTCTTTCTCACATTACTTCCCTGTAGTAGTCAACCATTTATGCTGAAAATGATGACACAGAAGTAAAAGGAAAGACAGGGCAATCCCCAGTTCCTCTATCTTTCAGTCCTTCCTTACCTATGAGTGAGCCAAATTTAGAGAAGTGAAATAAAAGCAGTTGAGTTAGATTTCTGCTGTGTTCCCCTGTTCATACACTATGCATATGCGTGTGTGAGCTATAAAATACAAATTGTGTAATTTCAGTGACTTAAAAACTGCCATTATGTAATATAAAGATGATGGTAAAACATAGTAATAATTTAACTTTTTATTTATTTTTTACCTAAAATGGTAAGATAATATATAGTAAATAAAAATTGCAATGACAATTTGAGACATACATCAATTTCAGACAAGCTTTATATTTATTACCTTTTACAGCACTCTCTCTCTGCTCTTCTAACAAGGAATCTCACATTTTTATTTTTACTAGGTTCTGTGAATTAAGTAGCTGGCCTTGAATTTCACCAACCATTCTAAACTATGTAAGATAATAATATGATATGGATGTTAATATGAATTTATCATTGCTAAAGCAGCAGGCAGACAGTTTTTCTAGTTATGAAGATTGAAGAGAAAGAAGGGCTTGAGATGAACATTAGGCTGAGACTAGATCTGTTGGAGCTTGTCCAAAATATTCACGTCTATGAGATTATTCATAATTTTTTCACCCTGCACAGAAATGTGAAAAATGATAGATAGGTGACATATTACAATATTGACATTACATTTTTGACATATATATGACATAAAATATGTCCTCCACAGTTGAGACAGCTTCACATATTTTAATTTATTCCAACACAGATACTGTCAGGCTATCTTATTTTCACCATTTCACATTGCAATAGAAATAATCTGCTTGACTATGTTGGGAGCAGTTATATTCCTGTGTTCAAGTTATCAATGTCCATAAAGAGAGAAAATGTAAAATTAACATGACATCAAGGATCAGATATGAGGGAGGACTGCTTTACACAATGCCCTTAAAGAGTCTAATACAACAGTACAGATTTGTTTTGCCTTTCCAAATATTTTACTGATATGTGTGTGTTAGTTCTCTCCTCCTCATTTTTAATAGATATTTGCCATTTCATAACCTGTGGTTTAATATGTTAGGGTGCTCATAGTCCAATTAAATTGTTCTAAATTCCTGCATTATACACTGTATATGCACTCAATCCTTTGTTCTTCTCTATAGTAATTTATTTTATGTCTTTAACCACTTTTTAGCCCTTTTACCATTTATAAAATATGGTTCTCTACTCTTTGAGTTGAAATTCAAATTACTTGCTTCAAATGGATATTTGCCCATGTAGCCTAGACAAGATCTGAGCCACTTTGCTGAAGTAGGATTTTTTTTTCTTAACTTTTTTACACCAGATTTATTTGACAGGTAGTATCTTTCAATCAATCAAATTCATATTAGATATGTATCAGAAGGCATACAGGAACTACAGGGATGACAGCACTTTAACTGACTTCAAGAGACACTAATTAACTGATTTGACTGGAAATGTTTCTATTATGTGACAAGATCCATGGTTTTAAATAAAACATTTATTTTAAACATTTCATGGAAAATCCAATTTTGATGTTATAGCACTGGCACATGGATATATGCAGCTTATTGCATACAGAATGCTTTCCCTCCTCCTGTAAACATGTTTTGCATTTGTAGAATTATTCTTTAACACCAAAAAACAACTATCACTTCAAACAATGAGCTGTGAGGATGTGCAAGTGAAAATCAGGCTGTGAATATGTTTGAAAAAAATATATTAATTTAATTATGAAATTTTGTGTTCAATATGCTACAACATGTAATAGTTTTACGTTGTTTTAATGGCTTCATTGAAACTTAGCAAGTCCTCAAAAATATTTAAGAAATTTTAAATTACCAAAATGAATTAAGCAAAAATAGAGTTGAACCTCAAATTCTAATATGTCATTTATTAAAATAGGACAGGAAATTGTGCTTTGTTAATTTATTTCCTGTTAGTATATAAAGGCAAGCATCGAATAGCATCATATAATTCTTCCCACCAACTTGACAGTAATTTTGATTTGAATTAATGGTAATTACTTCACAAAATCTGAGAGTTTCTGTTTAGAAATTGTTAAGGAAAAGTGTGTACCACTATATGGGCCATACACCATCATCCAGATGGTAAAACATATGGTGTTACCAGAATTGTCACTCCTAGGACTTCACGTGCTACAGCTACTTGATGACAGAATGAGCTTACTACACAGTTTTCTAATCACGGTGCAATGAGCAGAATTTGCCTATGGTATTATATATGATTTTAGCTAACTAGATTCCATTAAAATTTTAAAAATTCTTAACAGCATTATTTAATTAAGTACAAGTGTGTGTACTAAATATCTTTGACAAAATATTTCTGAAGGAGTTTTCCAAATGTCTCATGCAAAATTCAGTCAATTCAATCATATTTTTAGTTGTCTATTACATGCTAAGTGAATTAATTGGCTGGTTTTGTTTTCACATAAGAACAATGTTTTGATTTCGTGTAGATAAAGTTGCAATCCCTTTTTGTGCTAAAAAGAAGGTAGAGTTAAGGAACTTAGTGCTACAGAGGTTTTTCCTTGTTTTTTTCAAACCTTTTCATGATATCAGTAATGATATGAAATAGTTTACTCGCCCTTCTGTATGTTTGTGCTGTCTTAACTACTTTGTGAAAATACTTTCTTTGGTTTACATAGGTGCTCTAAATCATTTTGTGAAATAAGAGAAGAGATGATACTAAGACAGTGTTTGAGAGAAAACTGGAAATGATTAAATATTTCAAAGAAGCAAAGTGCTAGTAGTGCCTTCTCTGACATAACAAAGAAACTCTGGCATTTAAATTTGATAGCATCATGTTCTTGGAGCAAAGATTGAATGACTCAAAATTAAATAATATGAGATTATATAGTAATAACTTACATATGTAAGTTCCTATTTGTTATTAAAGATACATAATATTTCAATGTATATCTTTGCACTTAATTTCTCAAATGCACTATTTGGAAATGAGTTTCCTGTTATTTTTCAGAAATGTCTTCTGAGGTTAACTTAGAGTGTGGGGATGTGTCTATTTTTTCAGCAGTGGGAAGGAGCGAGGGAAGTTTCCCAGCCTGCCAGAGTTCCAAAGATTATTACTCAACAGTTTGCCAATAAAAACTGAAAAAAAAAAAAATAACAAAACATATTATATCTGAATTTTGAATTTTGCCTTAAGAAGGAGGAATAGACTTAGGTAGACAATGGTCAGCTAAATTTTGACTATATTGCCTCATAGGTGCTAAGACAAGTCTTCTAATAGGAAGTTAGATATAGCTTTCCAAATAGAGAAAAAATAGTCTGTGTTAAAAATAAGTTTGCTAGTTGGAACCACATTTTAACAAATGGGTTATGGAGTGAATACTTTTGTGATACCATTATAATAAGAATAACTTAATCTTTACAGTGCGATATAACAGAACATACAATGAAAGTTGTAATATTAGTTCTAATTTTATATTCTTCTATACAAAATGAGAAAAAAGGAATTGAATAAAATCATCTCAAGGAACAGAAACATGTGAAAACTGTTGCTTTGAAGTTTAACTGCCACATGGTACCAGTATATATCTATAGAAGATAATGTACATATTTTATATTTAATGTTTAGTTTTGGTAATCATTTAAATCATTGAACATATCATGAAATGATTTATAATTCACAATTTGTAGAGATGATATTTAAATAAGAAATTATAAGGTTAATGGCTCAGGATAATTCCACAGGAAAAAAGTCTATTTTGATATACAAATCATGTCAAAGTTTAAAGGAGCACTTACAACTGAGTAAATTTGTCATTTAAAAATTAGACCTAATCTACATTGATTGAAGGATTGAGCTAACTTTGTGAGTGTTCTTTATTGAGGTCTTTGATTGTTTTCTTTAAATAGCATTTAATAGCTTAGCCAAATACTGTTTTAAAAATAACACGTATAAGAATATCTAAAAAAAGCTGGGATGAAGTGAGAGAGTAGCTCTGACATATATACACTACCAAATGTAAAATATATAGCTAGTGGGAAGCTGCTGCATAACTCAGGGAGATCAGCTAGATGATTGGTGATGACCTAGAGCGGTGGGATAGGGAGGGTGGGAGGGAGGCTCAAGAGGGAGGGGATATGGGGATATATGTATACATACAGCTTATTCATTTTGTTGTACAGCAGAAACTGGCACAACAGTGTAAAGCAATTATAGTCCAATAGAGATGAAAAAACAAATCACAAAAACTTGGCAAGCATGCTGCTATAAAGGACCAAATTATAAAAAGTGAAACTGAGCAGTAAGAAATTCAAATAAATGTAAAAGTAATTATAAGGGTGAGGCCTGGTTTAACAAAAGATTGAGGAGGGGACAAGAAAAAATTCTTGGAATTTTTGTTGATAAAACTCGGATAATACAGCTAATAAAATGGTTAAAGTATGTATGAGTACTAATTGATCATAGCATCCAGATCAAGAGAGGGAACACCCTTACTCTAGTGAAAACTGATTTAAGCACACATGACACATTGTGTCCAGTTTTAAATATCATACTTAAGGGGGACATGGATAAGTTAGCATATATATGAAAGATAAGCATAGAAATAAGCAATGGGAAAAGCAGTATATAATAGTTGAATATTAGTGAATAGTGTTTTAACATGGAAAAGTTTGTGTGTGTAGAGGAAAGTGTAAAACTCCATATCCTGTATTCTAGCCACCTGGACTATTTAACTGACGTTCTACAATTTTCTGCATCCATAGTTTTATGTCAATTCCTCAAACTGCAATGCAATATCTCTTTCTTCATTTTTTCTCCAGTGATTAATTAAAATTTCAATGATGCTTTAAAGTCAGCCTCTAAAACTATATCATCAACACGCTTCCATACAAGAGGGTCTTCCTATTCCCTGCTCTCCAATAAAACTTGGCATAGGAGGGATCACATTCTTTGATAAATGATAAAATCCTGGAAGTTTATTTTATCCCTACAGAAAAAATCAGAATGCATCTTTCTGAAGCTTATAACTCTCACAGTCTAAAAAATACTTAACAGAAACATTCTGTTAATTAAACATCCATTAATATTCAATTCAAAACAAGATTATTCATATTTCTTTACATAGAGTGGAATAGACAGTACAAAGGAGAGAGGACATGCATAATTGTATTGACATAAGAAAATGCTGGAAGTGATTAAATTGAACATGTTTTAGAAATTTAATGATGATTTAAAGAAAGTAGACTTCTATCCATAAATGCATAATAATAGCAAATTAAAATTAGCAGTGATAAAATGTGTTTAGAAATAAAGGAAACACTTTCGGAAAGATATAGTTTGAACAACTATACAAATTAAAGCTGAAATCTTACGCAGTGATGAAGAATAAGCCTTTGATAAATACATATCAAACTTTAATGCTTTTAATGAATTTGAATTTTCATGAGTCAGCAATAAAAATAAAGTACCATTATTTTGTATTTTTCAATAGCATGTGTGTGGGGGTTGTGGTGTTATTAGAGGATTTCTAAAATATTTTGTCAACTTAAAAAATGAAAGTACAATTCAGTGTTTATTTGGGATGAAAGAACTGCAAGTTGGGGTACACAGATTTAGGGAGAAGCTCAGTCTCCTGATTACAAGAGAGGCGCTCCGGATTTTGATGGGAAAAAAAGAAAGATGAGGTAAATTGTTTTTGAGAAGAGTTCATTGGTGCACAATGAGGTAATCAACCAGGTGAGGTGTTAGTTGGTAAAAGATGAGGTAAAGCTAGATTGGTGCTTCATTGATTGGTCAGGTAAAGTGGTCACTAGTTCATTTATCAGTCCTTTCAACAGCATATTCTAGTATCTCTGCCTACTTCTCAGATTGTTGGTACTTAGTCCAGTTCAGAGGTACAGAAAACAGCACATGCAAGGCGTTTTCTCTGGAATGGCTGCTCCAGCTCTGTTTTAAATGGCTCCACTCACATCATCTTTCTGTTTTTTAGTAATAACATCTAGATCTTTGTTATAATTTGTTTTAGCATCAGAAGAAAAGTAGTGTTATAATAGTGGACTATAGAGAAGAACCAAGGAAAGACACTCTGATTTGGCTGCTGTTTCTCTGAAAGAAACATATTTTTGCCCTTCCATGACATTAGCAAAAATTTCTTAATGCTAACTCAAAGGAGCAGTTGCAGCATATTAATACAGCAAATAGATGGTAAAAATCTTGCGGCCTTTATCAAAAGAGATACATTTACTACTCAGTCTTTAGCACTATGGGGACATTTGGCATAATAGAATTATTTATTCATAATGCACTGTTTCTTTCTGGCATTACTTTCAGTGTTATTCACTAAGGGGAGAAAAATGCTCGACACAAACAGCAAACTATAGTCTTTCAAAAAGAGGTTCTTGCATGACACTATTCCTAAGAGATTTGCTTCAGTTAAAAGCATTTTTCTGTCCTGTGGATATTTGTATACATGTTTGATTGAGTGGAAAGAACTGCTAGAGAAAAATGAGATCACAAATGTATGTTTTGGCTGCCATCAAGTCAATACAGTAATAGGTTGGTGAAAACATCAAAACATAATCAAAGCTGCCTTCAGTGTCTGAGTGCAGACACTGAAGCACTCACTGGGCAGTCAGCCAGAAAAGGTCACTTTTTCCCCATTTCATCAGTAATCATGAAGGAAAGAAATATGAGGATCATGATTTCTGTAAAAAAAAAAGTTTACGTGGTTGCTGTAAGATAGTCTCTGAATATTCTTATTAAGCATATGTGTTTATTTGGTAAGCCAAAATGTAACAACGAGGCATTGACAACCAAGCAAATCTGTGCTTGCAAATGACTAACAGAGAGAAATAGACAATTCAAGATATACTTATGGAAATTGACACATATTTAACATGTAAATACTTGGAAAATCCTGTGGTACATTTTTGAAGGCATCAAGGGAAATAGAAATATATATGACTACAAAAGAAAGCTTGCCATCAATACTTTCATGTTAATTACAATAAAGGATCTGTTTGATCGAATCAATATTACCTTACAAAATCAAGGTGATGATGCTTTAACAGTAATATGGATATATAAATCATATAAAAAAGCTAATATATGGTACATAAAAGTTCAAAATCCTTTCCCTCACTTTGTTGAAAATTTGCTCTTTTAGTACACATTTTAATTATATGCCTATAGGAGAAGAAAAATTCTAATATAAAACAGTAAAAAATTAAATCCCATTTTTATATATTATGCATTCATATATGAATTGTGCTAATTGGTAACCATTTAAGCAAGAAAAAATGTTTGTGAGTTAAGTGGTGCTAGAACAACAAAAAAGTTGTTTTAATATCTAACCATACTTACATTCAATGTGTATTTTACACTAGGCAGTATAACTGGATTGTTTTCTACAATAACTCAATTTTTTTGGTAAGAGTGGAAAGAATAGAAACATAAATAATTATAATGTAATGTGATAACTGTTATAATTATGAAGGGCTGTGGAAAGACAAAGAACAGTCAACTCTGTCATATTGGATAATATCTTTATAATATCTAATAAGGTATAAACTGGCAGTTATTAAATATTCCTATTAAGTTATATTTAGCTTAATCATGGTTCCTTATACTGCCTATATTTATTATGTGGGAGATGATAGCAGAGTATTTTACTTAGGTATAATAGAAATATATATAATACATATATAGGATATAAAGTATCAGAATAAATCATATATAGTATTGTTTGTAATATTTTATTTCAGTTATATATATCCATACACATATTTATATCTTTGATGACCACATAAGTTATACTGCTTAGAATTATCATGTTAAAACTTTAAAAACATGCTTTAACGTATCTAACAACTTATAAAATGAGAAAAGAAACTATAGAAAATTAGATGTCAATATCCTTCAACACAAAGAGAAATTCAGTAGTGAATATTACTTTATAAACTAGGAATATCTAATGCAAACTGAATTCCAAAGATGATACAGATTCAATAAGAATAATTGCAAAGATAATTTCTTACATTAACAATAAAAATACATTTACTATATAATAATGCCATCAATAAATATCATTTTTTTGACTTTAGGTCATTCTACGAAGAGTTTAGAAATATTAGTTCTTTGATCCTTACTCCTTGATCTTTATAACTCCAGGAAATAGTAATATCCTCATTATACAGATGTAGAAAATGCAGTAAAGGAAATGAGACCTTTTGAAGAATTCTAGAATATGCCAGCTCAGGTCCAAAGATTATTCTGCTAATCATTGCACTATATGCCTACAGGTGTTTACTGAGATTTACAGGGAAAGGTCTTATCCCTAAAAATTTCAGCTGGAACAGGCATGGTGGATCATAATTAGAATAATCTATGCATTTCAGTTGTTTTCACACATCAGCATGTATCAGAATCATCTGGAGAGTTTAAAAAACACAGATTACTGGGCCCTATCCTGAGTCTCTGAGAAGGGCTGAAGAACTTGCATTTTTAACAAATTCTCAAGTGATGCTAAGACTGCTGGTCTAGGATCATACTTTGAGATTCACTTCTGTAGGTGTCCTAAGATTCACTTGGAATGGGAAACCACTGATCTAGACAGAAGGAATCAGATTATCTCTGCACAGGATTTAGCCATCAGCACAGGAGCAGACTTTCCTGAGGAATCTGATACAGAATGTTATATTAAATCTATTGATCATAAGGTTTACAAAGGAATTCTGAGGAGTGAAAATATAGTTAGCTGTCCCAAAATATTTTTAGTTTTCAGTATTATATTTTTAAAATGAAGTTGGGTTGCATAATGATATTTATTTTATATAATTATAAGAATGTGACTACTGCTTTATTCACCACTGCCCCCACACATGCTACTTTTTTGCACCTTTCAGTATCTCCTTCCCCAAGTATTGCAATAAGTAAAGAAATCTAAGCAAACTCTCACCTCAAAATAAAATGTATTCTGATCATAAAATATAATAAAATGTTAAAAAGAAAGTTTGCTACATGCACCAGAATATTTAAAGTTATCCCAAGTCTATAAATGGGTCATAAGACTAATTGAACATGCTTTTATCTAAAACATGAAGAAGAAATATTAAGAAGATTATGTTAGGGATAGTGGGGGCCAGGAAAAGGTTTATTATTGCTAAAACAAACAAAAACCTTGTAACTGAGGCAAACAAGAGGATAAATAGATTTAACAAGGTTCCTTTCAGAAGAGCAAACATAGCTGGGTTTGCAGTGGGGAAAATGGAATCATTTATCTACTGAGTGAGAATTACCAAGAGAAGCAAATGGGTCTTCAGGATTTTGAAATTGCAACTTCAATAGCAGGCATGTTTGGGTAAGGTCAGCTATGGCATGCTCATATTATTGACAATTTTTCATGAGGGAAATAGTTTTCAGGAAAATTGCCCCAGGCTTCATATTTATTTCAAAGAATCTCATAGGGGAGCTTCTAGTTTTCATGCATTCACAGTAAAATGGGCTGTATTAGATACCTTTACTTATATAATCTGAAATCCAGTTTTAAAGAGGGAATTTATGCCAAATAATTTATTGTTTTGTTACAGCAAGAAAAATATTAAGAAAAAATTGCAGCAGCTAACATATAGGATGTCTATTATTGGGTTTTTTTTTTATATGTTATTGTTTTGAGCTGATGGCAAGGGCAGAAATAAAGAACAGTGTTTGCCTACCTAGTAGGAAAGCTAAAATGAAACTATAAGACAGTGTTGATAAAAGGAACACAAGAATAAAAATGACAAAAAGGAGAATTTTTAATATAAAAGAATTTACATTATATACATGTTTGCTCCAAATCCAATGGAAGAAGCAAGGACTAATATGAACTTTCAGTTGAGTCACAGATGTACTTATTTTGGCATGCTGATGAAACTTTTATAGGTGGAAGATACGTGACATTTTGGTTTTCATAGTATTGAAGTACAGTATACTGACAAAAAGAATACCTCAGGTTGCTTATACTGCTTATACTGTGTTTCAAGTATTTAAAACCGTGAATTGTGAAACACAGCACATATATGCTAAAGAACTTATGGTTATTGTATAAAGAAGAAGAATATTTAATAGCTGTGTAACTAATACCCAGATTCACATATAAAACAGCAGTATCTTTGAAGCCTCCTCTGTGCCACGCTTTGTTTTCTAGGCCCTGATGTAGTCAACAAAGTTTAAATTTACATGATATGACAAATGCAAAGCTGGGTTTAGTGCTCAGCTTACCTTTCCTGGTTCCTGGATTCACACAGTGTTTGAACTAATTATTTTTGTATTCTTTGTCAGCTTATTTTTACATTTATGAGATTTCCTTTAATAAATACATTATTTCAACATAATAATTACATACAATAATAGGAAAGCTGGTGAGTGTACCATAATCCTTCCTGAAAAATCAATTAGTGAAATATGTTTTTATATTTGATATATAAGTTAATAAATATCAAGTTGGTTTTAATTCAACCAGGGTCACATTTTATCCATGCAAACAGATTGCAGATTGTTATAGTAGGTAGCAGGAAGATGGCAAAAACACTTGTTGGTGTTATAAAAGAGGAGACATGCATTTACTTCTCTAAAAGTGTTCTTTTAAAAATTATCCTAGAAGATATTAGACTAGAGCATTGGAACTTTCCATGCCCTGCAAATGTGGCAACAGAACAATCCCAGAGAAGGAAAAAATTGTATTTTTATTAAAATGGTCAAAGTACCAATGCTGACAACTGCCGAGAGAAAGCTGTAAAGAAAAAAAACTCCACAATATTATGACTTGAAGAGATAAAAAACTGTGGTGTCTTCATTTCAAGAAACATTTTCTCTACCCAAGCAACTTTTGAGAACTTAATAGAAAAATAAACAAAATAGATAGGGAAGCTGGAGTAAAAAAATAATGGCCTCATGACAGATGTTTCAGGCACAGTTAAAATGGTTATTGTGGCAATAGCTCAGTAGTAGTGGCACAAAGAATGGAAGATAAGTAACTGCATTACAGGTAGAAGGTAGAAGGAATGACAATTTGCCCTACACCAACATCAGGGGCTAGTCACAATGCATTTGACAGATTATCAGCAGAGTATTTTGGGATACATATATATCACCCTGATAACTACTCTCTGAAGGAATATCTAAGAGAATCAAAAGAATCCTAGAATTTGACCTATTTACCTTTTCACTTAAAATAACCTAAAATTATAAAAATTTGAATGACACAAATAACTGTATATCTCTTTCTATCATTGCTCTATTAAAATGTAACTCATTCTAGGAACTCTTTAAATGGGTAGACCTTTCTTCATTATCTTTTCCTCCTCTCTGGAAAACTAAACTTGAAATACTTTTTCTTCTAAAGCATAGCTAATTTAACTGTATCTGACATATTCATCATTTGCATTTGTATTCCTGTCTATGCATATGCTTGAAAGAACCCTTGAGGTATTCAGGAGGGAGGATGTAGGCTGGAAGATTCCACCTACATCATTGCTTGCTCCAGAACATCTCAGTTTTTAGCTGTAAATTGGTGATTCTGACTTAATTTTTGTTTAGTCAGAGAGTTTCTTGGCTTCAATTATCTGAGGGGGAGAAAAAACAGTCTGTGAACACTGACACAGATTGTATTTTATTTTAAGCCTGACTATGGTTTTGAACAATTAATTAGTCATTCCTAACAATTATTATAATGATCAAACAAGGATACCTGTTTGAAAATATTTACAAAAGCAACATCTCTTATTCAAGGGATTTTAAAACTACTTTCATCACAGTGTCTATATTTAACATTTTCAATATAAGGTTTACTAAGAGATTAATTAGCCCTGTTTTCCACTGTATGTTCAATCTAAAAATGTACATTTAGAATGTTGAATTTTTTTTTAGAAAGAGAAAAATACAAGTTTTTCACATATAGGCATCTTTTCTGAAGCTTTTTCTTGTATTAAACACTCCAAAAATGGTTACCAAGTATGATTCATTGCTGACAAAAAAGCAAGAAATGTGAAGGGTTTGCTAAGTACCTCATTTTTTTTTTAAATGTAGTTTTTTTCTGTTCACTTTATTATTCTATGGTTGACATTTTCAGCGGTGGGAATTCAGTGATGTTATGTTAGAATTCATTGTTAACCTGACATGGCTTTTGTTTGCTGTGATGTGTTGTAGGTAGGAATGAACAGGCCTATAGGAGTTCTAGCTGTTAAGATACAAGAACAAAAATTACCTTTTTGTCTTCCTTTTTAAAAAAAATTATTGAAGTATAGTTGATTTACAGTCTTGTGTTAATTTCTGCTGTAAAAATTTACCATTTTTAATTATTTTAAGATTTAAAACCATCTTAGAAAACCTCTATACTAGCAATACATTTTGAAAGAAACTGCATTAAAGCACAGAATTGTAACTATATAATTTTAACCCCTTCCACCAAATATCACACACATCTCTCTCTTGAGAGTGAAAATTTCACCATTACAAAAGTTTAAATACTTTTTTTTAAATTAAATTTATTTATTTATTTTTTTGGGGGGGGTACACCAAGTTCAATCATCTGTTTTTATACACATATCCCCGTATTCCCTCCCTTCCTTGACTCCCCCCCACCCTCCCTCGAGTCCCCCCCACCCTCCCCATCCCAGTCCTCTAAGGCATCTTCCATCCTCAAGTTGAACTCCCTTTGCTATACAACAACTTCCCACTGACTATTTTACAGTTGGTAGTATATATATGTCTGTGCTACTCTCTCGCTTCGTCTCAGCTTCCCCTTCACCCCTCGCCCCCTCCCAAACCTCGAGTTCTCCAGTCCATTCTCTGTATCTGCGTCCTTGTTCTTGTCACTGAGTTCATCAGTACCATTTTTAGATTCCGTATATGTGAGTTAGCATACAATATTTGTCTTTCTCTTTCTGATTTCCTTCACTCTGTATGACAGATTGTAGTTCTATCCACCTCATTACATATAGCTCCATCTCATCCCTTTTTATAGCTGAGTAATATTCCATTGTATATATATGCCACATCTTCTGTATCCATTCATTTGTTGATGGGCATTTCGGTTGCTTCCATGTCCTAGCTATTGTAAATAGTGCTGCAATAAACATTATGGTACATGTTTCTTTTCGGATTATGGTTTTCTCTGGGTATATGCCCAGGAGAGGGATTACTGGATCATATGGTAGTTCTATTTGTAGTTTTTGAAGGAACCTCCAAATTGTTTTCCATAGTGGCTGTACCAACTTACATTCCCACCAACAGTGCAGGAGAGTTCCCTTTTCTCCACACCCTCTCCAACATTTGTTGTTTCCAGATTTTGTGATGATGGCCATTCTGATTGGTGTGAGGTGATACCTCATTGTGGCTTTGGCTTGCATTTCTCTGATGATTAGTGATGTTGAGCATCTTTTCATGTGTTTGTTGGCCATCTGTATGTCTTCTTTGGAGAAATGTCTATTTTTTAATTCTTAAAGAATTTCAGTATTTTAATTGTTAGCTCAACTATGCATATTATGCTTTTACTATCAACTAAAATGGCTTATTTCCCTTAACTTTAAGTAAAGAAAATCAAACTAAAAATTACATTGAACCCCAGTGTTATAAATCAGATTCATGACATTAATTTTAATTGACAATAATTGTTCAAAATCACATTCTCTTCATGTTAGAGCTAGGTGACAGTTGCATCCGATACCTTGGAGATACCTTAAGGAAAAAACATTTTCATATAACTTTGCAAAAATATATTTTTGTTTTTGAAGACACAAATTTCCACTTCTCTAGAAAAAAAGCAGAAGATAGGTTAATAATGAAATGTTAGTAGCAATATAACTTGTATATTTACCATACTGTCTACATGCACCATTGCAATCTATCTCACCCAAATATCTGTTGAAAAGGTGAGAAAACTGAGGGAAGTAGAAAATAAAAGAAATATTATTAGCACAAGCTGATTATTGGTGATGATGAGATAGGAATATTATTTATAGAAATAATTTTCTTGCGTTGAACAGTTTATAAAGAAAAATGAAAATATCAAAAATATTGAAATGAGACAATTGTCTGATAATCATGGCTGTGTAAAAATCTGTGGGTGTAGAACACAAAGTTCCGTGCCAGTTAGAAATGAGAGATGTCACTTGGTAAAAACACTGATAATTAAGACAATTCCCATGTTGAGTAGATTTAAAATGAATGTGAAAAGCTTTGAATAAAGAACACAAGTAGAGTTGTATGGTCACTTTCAATTTACTATGGTTGCAGCAGTAGCGTATGGTTATCACTATAACTTAGGAAACATTCTATGGGATCTAAGCAACTTCAGTTTGGTGAATGGGACAAGTGACAAGCTTAAGTCAGTATAATGGCTGGGAGTACAAGCCCTCTCTTTAAAAGTTTGATTTATGCCACTTCACTTTTAGGAAAGACCTACATTAGCACCCATTTTTGCTAATCAAAAGAAATTGAAAGAGGATTTTCACTTTTACAAAAAAGGCAAAAAGTGAAAATATGTTCAGCATTTGTTTTGCCAGGAGCTGTTAAAGAATCAGCCCCCCCCCCGCCCCCGCCCAGCAGTGAGAGTGCCACCACAAAGCTCCTTCCCCTGTATTTCCCTGGAAAGTACACTCAGCATCTCAGCTTTGATTTGTGTCTGTGAGCATCTGTGCTTTATCTTGATTTATTTTGTGCATCCATTAGCAAGATGTGTTCTAAGGTGCTTGTTTCTTCACTTCAGGCCATTTCAGCTTACAAAAGATTTTGCAGAAACATTCAACTTTCAGATGGAAAGAAATCTGTATCTTCAGGTATGACTAGGGAAATGCACTCAGGAATGTATACAGAGGAAGAACAGTTTGTACCTAGGATAGAGGGAATAACTAAGTTGACTTGAACAAATTATTCTAAGAGACCCAAGAAGTAATAAGTGAAAAATAAGATGATTTTTGAGCAAGATGACTGGAGAATAATGTGGTGACATAATTGAGAGTGAGGGGAGGATACTGCCTTTTATGTGTAGCCCAGGGATTGCTGAATTTCTCCTTTTTTCTTTTTATATAGCAGGCCTTAAACAACTTTAAAAAAGTAAAAAGATAGTTAATTGTAATATTTGTATAGTTTTACTGAGGCATCTGATAGATTGTGCACCTATTTCTTACTACACAATGCTTAAAGAAAAGCTCACTGGATGAAAAACCTTCCTGTTTTGTCTTCCTCTCAGCCAGTCTGAAGCTTCAGTGTGATAACCACCCATGTCCATCTTCATTCCATGTCATGGACTTAGTATTGGACTATGAGGAGGTGTGCAGATGGTTATTGAATTCTAGATCAATACACACATCAGTGAGAAATCTGGTGTTACTAGATAATCTATTCAATAAGCACAGTTCTGTATGACTCTCAGTAAAGTTTCCTATTTTTCTCCCCCTAGGAAAAAGATTCAGTTAATTCTTTATTAAAGAAGGAATACTTCTGTTATTAGCAGAGTTGTATATGTTTTCCTTGTTGTCAGTGAATCTCCAATGTGGAGCTTCAGACTCTCTGACTATAACAATAACAACAATTAGCATATTATTAAATAAGGGATAATATTTTTGTTTGTTTCCCTTATGTTGTTACTCCATTAACTGATTTGAGTCATAGTCTTCTAGGGTATAAAATTAGAGAGTATTGGTGAAAGAGATTTGCCAATTTGTCCTAATCTTAGGCATTCTAGCAATGCTAATGAAAAGTTAGTTGTAATTAGATATTAGTGTCAGTGAGTCTTAGAAAGAAAATGCATATAAAAATATGAGTAAAAAAGACATAGGTCAAATGTTGAATTAAGCATTTGTTTACTTAAGACTTATAATATGGTGCTCTAACAAATTAGTTAATAAAGCAAATGCTGTGATGAAAATATTAAGAATGAGTAAAGACTGAAGCTAAGACCCTGACCCACTGAGATCATTGTCAGGATCTTCATGGTCAAAGACCACAAATTTTAATTATTTTCTCAGAATCTAGGAATGTGTTGTCATATTCTAAATATTCTCAAAGAACATGCTATAAGTTCTCAAAATAATCTATGGTGTATTCTTACAGGTTGTCACACTCATTTTATCTAATCTATGAAGAGATATTTGCTTTGCTCATTTCAGCCAGTTTACTAACAAAATAGTTCAGAAATCCAAATTAGTTTTTTAGATGGATTTGATCCAATTTTTATTAGATTATTAATATATACCAATGGGTTTTACTCTTCTTCCAACTCTAATGAAATATCATTCAGAAAAATTTCTATCTGTTCCTCCAATCCTTAAACCAGAAAGAAATTTTTTGTTTTGGTTTGTTTTCTGTGACTAATCTCTTTGGAACTTGGTAGTTTTATGGAAAATCTTATTTCCTAATTTGGAAGAAGAAAACTGTGTAATTGGAGAAGGGTTTTGTTGTAAGTTGAGTTGTATCCCCCACACAGGGGGAAAAAAACATATGTTGAAGTCCTAACCTCTAGCACGTCATAATGTGACCTGTTTTGAGGTAGTTACATTTAAATGTGGTGATATGGATGAGTCTGAATTGAATCTGACTGCTGTCTTTATAAGAAGAGGAAATTAGGATACATGAATGAGACATCAGAGAAAAGGCCATAACAGAGTGAGAAGGTGGCCATCTGCAAGCCAAAGAAAGAATCCTCAGGAGAAACCATATGATATTTTGATCTTGGACTTTGAGCCTCTGGAACTGTGAAAAAATAAATTTCTCTTGTGTCAGCCACCCAATCTGTGAAACTTTGTTATGGTAGCCCTCGCTGACAAATATAGGTGGATAGGATGGCACAACTGACGTATTTTAATAGCCGAGGGAAGAGAAGTGATTACCTGCAGTTAATGGCATGTAAACACAGACACAAAATGTGACAACACAGCAGGATGTGATACAAACTTGTGAAAAACTTCCTATACCATGATCACATGCTTGATCTTTAATCTGGGGGTGATGAAGAGCTATCAAGCATTTTCAAGAAAGAATAACAAGAGAGAATTGGAAAATAAAAGGCTCAAGTGGTGAAAGAAAGGATTTTGTGTACAGTGTTAGGAAAGACACTTTGAAGGATTAATTTTTTTATTTTTAAAAATAGTTACATGATGTCCTTGAAATCTAAGAAAAGTAACTATTTTTATGAGGAATACTCTGGATTCAGAAATGATGTTTAATTATAAATAAATAATTACACATATTTTTCTTAAATATGAGTAAGTTAATAAATTTGGAAGGTGCACTATATAATTTTAATATGATAAAGTAATTAATACTTTATGTGACTTTTTCGCTGCCCCAGTCAACTGACAGCTGTTTTTTTTTCAATTTTTATTTTAAGCAGTATTTTCTGAATAGATTTGACTATGTTTAGTGTTTGTTAAAAAGAAAGCTGTAAATGGATTCAAGAAACCAATTTTTTTTTGTCTCACTTGAAGAATGGTGAAGTCAAGGCAGTCCATTAAGTTTGATGTACTTTAGAAATTTTCTTTTTTTAACTTTTTAAAAAAATTTTTTACACTAAACTGCATATATTTAGAGTGTACAATTTGGTATTCCATTCTCCCAATTTGTTCCCCCCCAACCCTCCCCGCTTTCCCCACTTGGTGTCCATATGTTTGTTCTCTACATTTGTGTCTCTGTTTCTGCCTTACAAACCGGTTGATTTGTACCATCTTTCTATAGTCCACATATATGTGTTAATATGCAATATTTGTTTTTCTCTTTCTGACTCACTTCACTCTGTATGACAGTCTCTAGGTCCATGCATGTCTCTAAAAATGTCCCAGTTTCATTGCATTTTTCAGCTGAGTAATATTCCATTGTATGTATGTACCACATCTTCTTTATCCATTCATCTGTTGATGGACATTTAGGTTGCTTTCATGTCCTGGCTATTGTAAATAGTGCTGCAATGAACATTGGAGTGCACGTGTCTTTTTGAATGATGGTGTTCTCTGGGTATATGCCCAGTAGTGGGATTGCTGGGTCATATGGTAGTTCTATTTTTAGTTTGGCAAGGAACGTCCATACTATTTTCCATAGTGGCTGTATCAATTTATATTCCCACCAGCAGTGCAAGAGCATTCCTTTTTCTCCACACCCTCTCCAGCTTTTATTGTTTGTAGATTTTTTTGATGATGCCCATTCTAACCGGTGTGAGGTGATACCTCATTGTCGTTTTGATTTGCATTTCTCTAATAATTAGTGATTTTGAGCAGCTCTTCATGTGCCTCTTGGCCATCCGTATGTCTTCTTTGGAGAAATGCCTATTTAGGTCTTCTGCCCATTTTTTTATTGGGTTGTTTATTTTTTTGATATTGAGCTGGATGAACTGTTTATATATTTTGGAGATTAATCCTTTGTCTTTTGATTCATTTGCAAACATTTTTTCCTATTCTGAAGGTTGTCTTTTCATCTTGCTTATAGTTTCCTTTGCTGTGCAGAAGCTTTGAAGTTTCATTACGTCCCACTTATTTATTTTTGTTTTTATTTCCATTATTCTAGGGGGTGGATCAAAAAAAATCTTGCTGTTATTTATGTCAAAGAGTGTTCTTCCTATGTTTTCCTCCAGGAGTTTTATAGTGTCTGGCCTTACATTTAGGTCTTTTATCCATTTTGAGTTTATTTTTGTGTATGGTGTTAGGAAGTGTTCTAATTTCACTCTTTTACACGTAGCTGTCCAGTTTTCCCAGCACCACTTATTGAAGAGGTTGCCTTTCCTCCATTGTATATCCTTGCCTCCTTTGTCATAGATTAGTTGACCATAGTTTATCTCTGGGCTTTCTATCCTGTTCCATTGATCTATATTTCTGTATTTGTGCCAGTACCATACTGTCTTGGTCACTGTAGCCTTGTAGTATAGCCTGAAGTCAGGAAGCCTGACTCCCCGACTCCGTCTTTCCTTTTCAATATTGCTTTGGCTATTCAGGGTCTTTTGCATTTCCATACAAATCATAAAATTTCTTGTTCTAGTTCTGTGAAAAATGCCATTGGTAATTTGATGGGGATTGCATTGAATCTGTAAATTGCTTTGGGTAGTATAGTCATTTTCACAATGTTGATTCTTCCAATCCAAGAACATAGTATGTTCCTCCATCTGTTTGTGTCTTCTTTGAATTCTTTCATCAGTGTCTTATAGTTTTCTGAGTACAGGTCTTTTACCTCCTTGGTTAGGTTTATTCCTAGGTATTTTATTCTTTTTGTTGCAATGGTGAATGGGATTGTTTCCTTAATTTCTCTTTCTGATCTTTCATTGTTAGTGTATAGAAATGCAAGAGATTTCTCTGTGTTAATTTTGTATCCTGCAACTTTACTGAATTCATTGATTAGCTCGAGTAGTTTTCTGGTGGCATCTTTAGGATTTTCTATGTATAGTATCATGTCATCTGCAAACAGGAACAGTTTTACTTCTTCTTTTCCAGTTTGGATTCCTTTGATTTCTTTTTCTTCTCTGATTGCTGTGGCAAGGACTTCCAAAACTATGTTGAATAGTAGTGGCGAGTATGGATATCCTTGTCTTGTTCCTGATCTTAGAGGGAATGCTTTCAGTTTTTCACCATTTAGAATGATGTTTGCTGTGGGTTTGTCATATATGGCCTTTATTATGTTGAGGTAGTTTCCCTCTATCCCACCTTCTGGAGAGTTTTTATCATAAATGGGTGTTGAATTTTCTTAACAGCTCTTTCTGCCTCTATTGAGATGATCATGTGGTTTTTATCCTTCAGTTTGTTAATGTGGTGTATCATATTGATTGATTTGCGTATATTGAAGAATCCTTGCATTCCAGGGATAAACCCCACTTCATCATGGTGTATGATTCTTTGAATGTGTTGTTGGATTCTGTTTGCTAGTATTTTGTTGAGGATTTTTGCATCTAAATTCATCAGTGATATTGGTCTGTAATTTTCTTTTTTTGTAGTATCTTTGTCTGCTTTTGGTATCAGGGTGATGGTGGCTTCATAAAATGAGTTTGGGATTGTTCCTTCCTCTGCAATGTTTTGGAAGAGCTTGAGAAGGATGGTTGTTAGCTCTTCTCTAAATGTTTGATAGAATTCACCTGTGAATCCATCTGGTCCTGGACTTTTGTTTGTTGGGAGATTTTTAATCACAGTTTCAATTTCATTACTCATGATTGGTCTGTTCATATGTTCTATGTCTTCCTGATTCAGTCTTGGAAGGTTATACTTTTCTAAGAATCTGCCCATTTCATCCAGGTTGTCCATTTTATTGGCATATAGTTGCTTGTAGTAGTCTCTTATGGTGCTTTTTATTTCTGCAGTGTCCGTTGTAATGTCTCCTGTTTCATTTCTAATTTTATTGATTTGAGTCCTCTCCCTCTTTTTCTTGATGAGTCTTGCTAGAGGCTTATCAATTTTATTTATCTTCTCAAAGAAACAGCTTTTAGTTTTATTGATTTTTGCTATTGTTTTCTTTGTCTCTATTTCATTTATTTCTGCTCTGATCTTTATGATTTCTCTCCATCTACTCACTTTGAGTTTTGTTTCCTCTTCTTTCTCTAGTTTCTTTAGGTGTACGGTTAGATTGTTTATTTGGGATGTTTCTTGTTTCTTGAGGTAGGGTTGTATTGCTATAAACTTCCCTCTTAGAACTGCCTTTTCTGCATCCCATAGGTTTTGGATCATGATGTTTTCATTGTCATTTGTCTCTAGGTATTTTTTGATTTCCTCTTTGATTTCTTCAGTGATCTGTTGGTTATTTAGCAGTGTGTTGTTTAGCCTCCATGTGTTTGTGTTTTTTACACTTTTTTTCCTGTAATTGATTTCTAATCTCATAGTGTTGTGGTCAGAAAAGATGCTTGATACAATTTCAATTTTCTTGAATTTACCAAGGCTTGATTTATGACCCAAAATGTGATCTATCCTGGAGAATGTCCCATGTGCACTTGAGAAGAATGTGTAATCTGCTGTTTTTGGATGTAATGTCCTATAGATATCTATTAAATCAACTGATTTATTGTGTCATTTAAAGCTTGTGTTTCCTTATTAATCTTCTGTCTGGCTGATCTGTCCATTGGTGTAAGTGGGGTGTTAAAGTCCCCCACTATGATTGTGTTACTGTCCATTTCCTCTTTCATAGTTGTTATCATTTGCCTTATGTATTGAGGTGCTCCTATATTGGGTGCATATATATTTATAATTGTTATCTCTTCTTGGATTGATCCCTCAATCTTTATGTAGTGTCCTTTCTTGTCTCCTGTAACATTTTTTATTTTAAAGTCTATTTTGTCTGATATGAGTATCGCTACTCCAGCTTTCTTTTGATTTCCATTTGCATGGAATATCTTTTTCCATCCCCTCACTTTCAGTCTGTATGTGTCCCTAGGTCTGAAATGGGTTTCTGGTAGACAGCATATATATGGGTCTTGTTTTTGTATCCATTCAGCCAGTCTTTGTCTTTTGGTTGGGGCATTTAGTCCATTTACATTCAAGGTGATTATCAATATGTATGTTCCTATTACCATTTTCTTAATGTTTTGTTTTTGTTTTTGTAGGTCCTTTTCTTCTCTTATGTTTCCTGCTTAGAGAAGTTCCTTTAGCATTTGTTGTAAGTCTGGTTTGGTGGTGCTGAATTCTCTTAGCTGTTGCTTGTCTGTAAAGCTTTTGATTTCTCCCTCGAATCTGAATGAGATCCTTGCTGGGTAGAGTATTCTTGGTTGTAGGTTCTTCTCAGTCATCACTTTAAATATATCCTGCCACTCCCTTCTGGTTTGTAGAGTTTCTGCTGAGAAATCAGCTGTTAACCTGATGGGAGTTCCCTTGTATGTTATTTGTTGTTTTTCCCTTGTTGCTTTTAATAACATTTCTCTGTCCTTAATTTTTGTCAATTTGACTACTATATGTCTTGGCGTGTTTCTCCTTGGGTTTATCCTGCCTGGGACTCTCTGTGCTTCCTGGACTTGGGTAGCTATTTCCTTTCCCATGTTAGGGAAGTTTTCAACTATAATCTCTTCCAGTATTTTCTCAGATCCTTTTTCTCTCTTTTCTCCTTCTGGGACCCCTATAATGTGAATGTTGGTGTGTTTAACATTGTCCCAGAGGTCTCTTAGGCTGTCTTCAGTTCTTTTCATTCTTTTTTCTTTATTCTTTTCTGCATCAGTGATTATCACCATTCTGTCTTCCAGGTCACTTATTCGCCCTTCTGCCTCAGTTAATCTGCTATTAGTTCCTTCTAGTGGATTTTTCATTTCACTTATTGTGCTGCATATCTCTGTTTGTTCTTTAATTCTTCTAGGTCTTTGGTAAACTTTTCTTGCAACTTTTCGATCTTTGCATCCAGTCTTTTTTCAAAGTCCTGGATCACCTTCACCATCATTACTCTGAATTCTTTTTCTGGAAGGGTGCCTATCTCCTCTTCATGTAGTTGTTTTTCTTGTGTTTTGTCTTGTCCCTTCATCTGGTACAAAGTCTTTTGCCTTTTCATTTTCTCTGTCTTTCTGTGGCTGTGATTTTCAGTTCCACAAGATGAAATAGTGCTGATACTGCTTGATTCTGATGTCTGCGCTCTTGTGGAGGAAGCTGTCTAGGAGGCTCGTGGGTGCTTCCTGATGGGAGGGACTGATGGTGGGTTGGGCTGGGTGGGTGGAGCTCAGTAAAAGTTTAATCTGATTTGGTGGGTGGAGCTCAGTGACACTTTTATCTGCTTGTCTGCTAATGGGTGGGGCTGTGTTCCCACACTGGTGGTCATTTGGCCTGAGGCAACGCAGCCCTGGAGCTTACAGGCTCTTTGTTGGAGCTAATGGTGGACTCTGGAAGGGCTCACGCCAATGAGCACTTCTCAGAACCCCTGCTGCCAGTGCCCCTGTCTCCTCAGTGAGCCACAGCTGCCCCCCACCTCTGCAGGCAACCCTCCAACACCAGCAGGTAGGTCTGGTTCAGTCTCCTATGGGGTCACTGCTCCTTCCCCCTGGGTCCTGGTGAGTACACTTTTTTGTGTGCCCTCCAAGAGTGGAGTCTCCATTTCCCCCAGTCCTGTGGAGGTCCTGAAATCAAATCCCACTGGCTTTTAAAGTCTGATTCTCTGGGGATTCCTCCTCCCGTTGCTGGACTGCCAGGTTAGGAAGCCTGATGTGGGGCTCAGAACCCTCAGGACTTCTGCAGTATAACTGTTCTCCAGCTTGTGAGTCACGCATCCAGCATTTATGTGATTTGATTTTGATGTGATTGCGCCCCTCCTACCATCTCGTTGTGGCTTCTCCTTTGTCTCTGGATGTGAGGTGGTTTTTCTTGGTGAGTTCCAGTGTCTTTCTGTCAATGGTTGTTCAGCAGTTAGTTGTAATTCCAGTGCTTTTGCAAGAGGGAGTGAGCACACATCCTCCTACTCCGCCATCTTGATTCTTCCTCCTAGAAATTTTAATTTAAAAATAAAATCCAGTGAAGAAAATAATGCTACATACTGACTGAAACTTGCCTGAAACACCAAGATGCAAAAGCTATTTGTGATATAAATACCTGTAGCTCTGAGATTCAGGAAAGGAATAATACATAAAAAGAAAAGAGCTGGTTAGATGCCCTGTAGTCCTCAGATTCCCGGAAGTTTTGATTCTGTTTCTTTCTTTATGTTCCTTTAGGACTTTTATGTAATCTGCTGTTCTGAGTCACCAAAACGCCTCTGAACTAATGTGTAAATATGCCACAGAGCTCTGAGTCTTGCAGGCTTAATTATGGAGAAAATATAATACTTAAGAGAAAGGTAAAAACAAATTACCTACTTGAAATATCCTTTCAGTTTTATGACTCCCACAATACAGAAATATTTGGTTACTAGTTTGTAATGGCATCCATGATGTCAAGATTTAGTGTAAGGATGCACTCAAAGTGACACATATTAAAGAAAGCTGCAAAGACCAAGATATCTTGAAAATTGGTTCACTATGATGATTGCCTTATGAAAAAAATGCAAAAAAAAAAGTGCAGTTATGGAGTGAGTGTGATATATAGGAGATGATACAGTATGGTTGTGGTATAATTTACTTTCATTTTTATTTATATTAAATTTTGTGATTAAGGTCTTTGGAAATATAAGCTGTATTATCCCTAAGCAGGCTTGCATTTGCAGATAGTTTTATGAAGAGACTGGCTTAACTGATGGTCACAACAAATTCATGGTGAATACCTCCAGGATAAAAAACCTCATTGAGCTACCTCTTCTGTGAAAGGAATTCTAAAGTAGATTGAAAAATTACTCTAGGTGTCCAGGTTCTCATAAATCTCCATAAAGGCAAAGAACTATCACAGGCATAATATTTCTAAGTTTCAAGGAAATGAAAATGTACATTTCAGAATATTTTTACAATGTAATTTTTAAAAAACCAAGAAAGCAGTGAATAAGAAAGTCAAATGCCATTTTAAAATAAGGGAGCAAATCTTAGATTGTGAAATACTAGTTTGTTATTTTTGTTAATAATGTTCTGCTAGGAAACCTGGATTCTTGCAAACACAATCTCTATGGCTTTTCAAGGGGACGTATTGAGGGGGAAAGAAAATTCTCATTATTAACTTTTTGTCCTCCAGGAAGATATTTGCATGTTCACCTCTTCAACTTTCCCCTTTATACTATACAACTCCATTCAACTTGAGTAATTTTTTGTCTGGATCTGTGACATTTTCAAGTGACTATTTTCCAGGGTCCATGGAAGATTAACTAATGATAATGTAAGTCAGTACTTCTTGGACTGGTTAATTTTATTTAAATATCAAATTTCAACAGGCAAATACTAATGGGAAATGGGAAAATATATTTCATTCTTCCTGAGTAGGTTCATGTATTTGAGAGGATTCTGTTGTGTCCTTATTTGTGTTTTCCCCCATTTCACAACTGTCACAGCTCTCTGTCACTCAAATTTCCTCTAATAAACAGAAAATTTGAGGTTCTAATCAGAACTAATTAGTGCAAGTGAATTGCCTATTCCTAACTGTGTCCAAGCAAATTAATGATTTGAAGGATTTAAGTAATATACTCTAATTTAATTAACGTTTGATATTGTAATGCTGTTTTTTGCTGAAACAACAGTACAAAACTCAGGATGTTGTAACTAGAAGAATTTCAGTGTTCTGTTTTCATTTCCAGAGTAGAGCCTAAGCAATTCAATAGTGAATTGTTTCCTGGGATTTGGGGATGAGGAGTGAGTGTTGGGAGTGGAGAGGATAAAATTCCCAAAGAAAGGCAATGTGCATTCTATCTAGATTAATTTTATCTGTATATTTCCCACAAAGTTGTATATAACAGCCACATGAATCATATTTCAGTATCTTTGTAACCAAATAATATTCATTCATTTATTTTGTTAATTTATTCTTTCATTCTATGACTATTAAGCTGAATTCTGGGACTCATGCTGGGTACCAGAGAAACAAAAATGCTTAAGATACAGTTCATGTTTTTATTTAGGTTATTAGCTGGTAGTGAGATATTTCAAAACAAATATTTTTACTGTTAAGACTAAAACTAGAAATGCATTTTATTTTTTTGTTTTGTATCATAGACTCATTTTACATTATAACCAGTTTCATGATATTGCCCCTGAAATTCTCAGACTCATTTTTGATGTTATACATGTTAAACAGATTTAGTTCTTCAAAAATCCTCATGTCCCACTTTTATTTTGCTTAGTGTTTTCCTTTATTCTGTTCATCATAATTATTTTTGACATGGTGAAAACTGAAGCTGTACATTTGTTCTTTTAGCTTTCAAAATAACATGTAGAATATACTCTTGGGAACACTCCTATGACAGATATTATTAAAAGATTTCTTATGAGTTTGATTCTTTATATTTTAGGATATAGGAAAGAAATAGACAATTTATACATTCAAAGATATTCACCTAAATATCAAAAGATAATATATAAATATATATTTTTTCAATTCTTCCCATTGAGTTAACATATCCAATATTTAATTTAAAAAAGTTTTGGTGAGAACATTTAAGATCTACTTTCTTAGCAAATTATAATTATACAATACAGTGTTATCAATTATAGTCACCAGGGTGTATATTAGACATTCAGACCTTATCTTATAAATGAAATTTTATCCCTTTTTACCAACCTCTCCCTAGCCTCTGGCAATCACTTTTTTATTTTATTTTTAAAAGCTTTTATTGAGATATAATTGACATACAATAAACTGCATATATTTAAAGTGTACAATTTGATATTTTTTCTTATTAATAATGTATATATGGCAATCCCAAGCTCCCATCCTGCCACAACCCCACCCCACCCCCCACCCCCAGCTTTCTGCCCCTTGGCATCCATATGTTTCTATGAGATCAACTTTTTTTTTGATTCCATGTATATGTGATATCATGCAGAATTTGACTTTCTCTGTGTTACGTATTTCAATTAGCATAATACTCCCCATGATCATCCATAGTATTGCAAATGACATGATTTCCTTCTTTTTGAAGGCTGAATAATATTCCAGTGTGTGTATGTGTGTGTGTTTCACATTCTTAATGCATTCATATGTTGATGGACAATTAGGTTTTTCCCATACCTAGGCTATTGTGAATTATGCTGCAATGAACATGAAATATAGCTATCTCCTCCAAAAAATGATTTTGTTTCTTTTGATAATATACTCAAAAGTAAGGTTGCTGGATCATATGGTAGCTCTATCATTAATTAATTGAGGAGCCTTCATATTGTTTTCCATAGTGGCCATACCAACTTACATTCCCACCAACAGTGCACAAGGGTTCCCTTTTCTCCACATCCTCACAATCATTTGTTATCTCTTGTCATTTTGATAATATCCATCCTAACAATGTGAGATGATATCTTATTGTGATATTGATTTGCATTTCCTTGATGATTAGTGATGTTGAGAATTTTTGCATGTACTCATTGGCCATTTGCATGTCTTTTTGGGAAAAGTGTCTAATCAGATCCTCCACCCATTTTTAATTGAGCTGTTTGGGATTTTTTGCTACTGAATTTATATCTCTTGTATATTTTGGATATTAACCACTTATCAGATGTGTGTATTACAAATATTTTCTCCCATTCCATATATTGCCTTTTCTTGTTGATGGTTTCCTTTGCTAAGCAGAAGCTTTTTATTTTTTTATTTTTTAATAAATTTATTTGTTTACTTATTTATTTATTGGCTGCATTGGGCCTTAATTTTTGTGCAAGGGCTTTCTCTATGGCAAGCAGAGGCTACTCTTCATTGTGGTGCATGGGCTTCTCATTGTGGTGGCTTCTCTTGTTGCAGAGCATGGGCTCTAGGTGCGTAGGCTTCAGTGGTTGTGGTATGTGGCTCAGTAGTTGTGACTGGTGCGCTCTAGAGCGCAGGCTCAGTAGTTGTGGTGCACATAAGAATCATGTTTAGCTAGTTTTCTCTGACCACCATGTGCCATGAAAACAATGCAGAGAGATCCAAATGGATGGGCCCAGTGGGTTTTATCACAACTAAGGAATTTACAAACTTAGGGAAATTATTTTATAATATACAATAAGCCTGATTCTCTGCCCCTAAATAAGTCATACTTTCATATTGGATAACTGATGAATCTGGATGGAGAGTGAGCTCTGTCTTTAAGGTCTTTATATGTGTGTGTGTGTGTGTATACAAATACCTATACACACACACGCATATATGTATATCTTTATATATATAAAGATATAAAAGATAGTTTGGAACAAAGGCTGTCATTGTCTTTGCTGGAAAAAAAATGCAAAAATATGAGAAACCCATGGAAAATTACCTGGAACACCACTTTAGAAAATAATGCTATCAGTTTCTTGTAAGTTTAAATGTACATCTACTCTATGACCAGCAATTCCAATTCCAGGTATTTATGCAAGGGAAATAAAATTATATATTCACAAAAAGACTTGCATAAGAATGTTCATAGCAAAATATGTAAGTAGCATATACCACTCACTAATAACTCAAGCAACTCAAAAAGTGGGCAAAACATTAAAAAACATACACTTAACCAGTGAGCACGTGAAAAGATGCTCTAAACCATTAGTCATTAGGGCGTTACAAATTAAAACCACTATGGGTTACTTTAAAAAACCCAACAGAATAACTAAAATAGAAAATTTTGAAAATACTGAAAATACCAAGCATTTGCAAGAATGGTGAGCAACTGTAACTCTCATACATTGCTGTACATTGCTAGTGGGGCTATGAAATGGTGCAATCTCTTTGGGAAATAGTTGGGCAGTTTCTAATAACAATGAGATATACACTTATCATACCTTTGTCCTTGTTCATGATGCTGCATCATATTTGGGTTGAAGGCAGCAGGGAGAAAAGCTTGTCTTTTTTCCTGGTTAGGAAAAAAAAAATTGTTTTAACTTGTGCAAGACATTCCCCAGAAAATTTCTGCTTATACCTTATTACCCAGAACTGTGCCACATGGCCCACCTCTTCTAATCAGGAAAGCTTGGAAAGTCAGTATTTTACTACTATAGTAGATGAGAAAATGAGGTTTGGGGATTGATGTTTAAGCCTCAAAGCAGTGAGATTGTGGGGAAAATACTTTTTGCTTCCAGGAGCATAGAGAATATCATTCAAAATTTTTTTCCACAACATTAAATAGACATCATGATTTCTAAGGGAAATCCCTTCAATTAGATAAAATTTCTGTTGGTATATATGCTAGAAAATGTTTGTTATGCATTGTTTCTTTTTCATCTTTTCACAGAATAAAGGACAAGCCAAATTTCTACTCATGATTCTGTTAACAAGCTTCTAATACTGACTTTATTTAAAAATGCCATAAATAGTTCTATAAATATATTTTAACTTTAACTATGTTAAATGAGCCATTTTACATTCCTAGAGCTCACAGGAGGCTGAACTACATATTATGAGACAAATGAATTATATATGATATAAAAACACAGCTAATTTTCTAACCACCTAGTATTCTGAACTTTTCATAGAGCATGCAATTTTAAAATCCTTTTCAAAAATCTTTATAATAAGTTATATAATCATTCATACATAACTGAATTTATATAGTTTGGATATAAAGCAAAACAGACTGTTCTTATGAAATTAAAAAATAACCAGTTTCACTATGTAGTTTCTGGTTATTCTTCTAAATATAGGGTTTGTTTTCATACCCATCAGTCTGATAATAAGGGCCTGAAATCTAAATGAAGTGGTATATTCTGTTGCTTTCCTTATCAAGGAAATTGTTCTTCCTAATTACTCAACAGAAATAATCTTGCTTCTTTTCTGACTTGCAGTCCATTAATGTGAAATTACCTGCTCTTCTCAAAATATGCCACATTTTTTCCTTTTAATCATTCTGATCCTAGTGTCTCAATTTTCTCTTCTTCCTTCTTTACCTACAGTATTCCTCATTAACTGAATAAATTGATTCAAAAATTACTTCCTCTGGAGAAGTTTTACTGACCCAATAACCTGAGTTTTGTGCCCCTCTCATAGTCTCCTGTAGCCTCTGCATTGATCCCTTTCTATTGTTTTATTGGATTCCTTACTCTGAACTTTCTCAGCCAATAGCCTGTGATGTTCTTGTAGGCATGCACTCTTTCCTTATTTTATTTTCCCTGGCACTTAAATGTAGTGTTCAAAATATCATACCAGCACAATCAGTATGTATTGAAGAGAAGGACCATTTAATCTTGTGTGTATATTTATGAATTTAATAAGTCCAATCACAATTTCTGGTACCTTCAGCTATCATCAGCATATTATTGGTTGGCTAAAGCCAAACCCATGATTCTGATTAAAACTTGGTTAAATCATGATGAATATCTGAGTAGGAATTTTCTTATAGGGCTAAATATTATTGAAATCATTGATGCCCACACTATCTCAGAGACTGGGAAGTAAATTGTCTACTCAAGGAAATTTGTTAGACTTTCTCAAATTGGAAACATAAGAGAATAAAGATACTTTCCAGCTAATTCCATAGTGTTCAAATCAACATCTGAGCCTATTACTTTACTCAGAAAAACATTCAGTAATCTGATGGTTAATTTTATGTCATTAAAATTAGCCATAATACTGGCTAAATGATGGCTTGTAAAACATTACTTCTAGGTGTGTCCATCAGGGTGTTTCCAAAAGAGATTAATGTTTGATTATTAGACTAAGTAGGGAAGATTACCCTCATCGATGTGGGTGAGCTTCATCCAAATCTGCTGAGGGCCCAAATAGAACAAAAAGTCAGAGAAAGGGTGAATTTGTTCCCTCTGCTTGAGCTGAGACTTCTATCTTCTCCTGCCCTCATTTATTGGTGTTCTTGGTCCTCTGGCTTTCAGACTTGGATTGAGTCTTACACCATTGGCTCCCCTGGTTCTCAGGCCTTTGGGTTTAGACTGGCACTCTACCATTGTCTTTCATTGCCCTCCAGTGTGCAGACAGCAGATCATGGGACTTAGACTTCATAAATATGTGAGCCAATCCTTCATTATAAATTATCTATCTATCATCTATATATATTGTATTTGTTCAGTTTCTTTGGAGAAGCCTGGCTAATACAACTCATTTCCCTTAGCTCTTAGTGTAACAATGCACAAATATTCCTCAGTTCTAATTTCCTTCCTTCATTAGGTTCTTCACATATGCTCTCTCAACTTGCCTAATTTTTTTCCAGTCATGATGTCAATTTGTCCTGTTTTTTAAAAGCATCATAAATATGTTGTACTCTCCTCTGATCCTTCTTGAATCATGTAATATATATCATGATTGTGTCCTGAAGATTAAGAATATCTTTACAGTGTGGAAATTACTAGAGGAGTCTTTCCCTATCCCAGAGGAGAAGTGTAAAACACATGGTAGAAAACACAGAAACTCATCACTAGCTTGAGTGTTTTATCTTAGACTCCTCCATCCTACATCAGTCCCATTCTTCAGGAAATCAGGATAGAAGTCAGAAGATTAGTGTAGGAGATGAAAATAACATGTACAGTTTGTAAGAATAAAAAAATGGAATATCTTAATTTCCATTTTGAAAATCTTTCCTCTTCCATTTGCTCACTTTATTTTGTGCTCTTATACCATGTTAAAATATGTTAAACTATGCTCAGTAGAGGAGAAAGTAGACAAGTATAATTTTTTTCAAACCCACTTTTTGATTCAAGAAAAAAGATTACTGATATCTGGCATCAAGTTGAAGTTAAAGGGGGAAGAAAGATTGCATTTACATATTCTCTCTATGCAAACACACAGATATTTATACATATGTATACATATATGCCTATAAACATACTTACATGCATATATGCATGTATATGTATTAGATTATGAATCCAACAGCTATATACATCATTTATGTAGAATCTAGCTATTTATCATTCATGCATCTTACATACCTTTGTCTATTTACTCTTTGCAAATGGAGATTGGTAGAGAGAGAGAACCAAAATGAGGTCACAAGAGATTAAAATCATTGGTTATTTTGGGAAATAAGGACTAACAGAGAGGAACAAAAACTGAGAAGGTTAAATGATTGTTATAGAAATGTCTTTAAGGTCTAGAATAAACAAATAGACATAAAGAATGAATGCATGATATGTTTCAAATAGACCATCACAAGGTCTAAGGTCAAGAAGAAGAATGAAAAATTGGTCTGTAACAATATGCATATTTTATTTATTTAGGAGATGAAACTTTTATTGTGATGCTTACGTGTGTGCAATACCCAAATAATATAGAATTGCTTTACTTTTTGGATATAGTTGTTACAAAAGAGACCAACTAAAGTGTATAGACTTTAAAACAAAGACATGATTTAATTGTAAAGAGGGGAAATGTGTACTTGAGATTTTATCTTCAAAATAAAATTAAATTGGAAACAGAAATTTAAAATGAAAATACAGTTTTATTTTGAAGTTAACAAGTATAGGTCCTAATTTCAAATGTACACTGATAATGCATCTGCTATATTTTTATATTTATTTATTGAAATAAATGAACTCATTATTTTGCATCTTTATTTTATTTTACTTTTCCAAAGAGTTGAAATAATTGGTCTCAGCTGTAATGTATACTTGAAAGGCATGAGTATTGCCTATATTTTTGCATCTATTTGCCATGGCTTATTTTTCCTTCCAGTTTTGTTTAGATGTAATTTATATACAGCGCTGCATAAGTTTAAGTTGTACAGCATAATGATTTGACTTATATACTGAAATGATTATCACAGTAAGTTTATTGAATGTCCATTATCTCCTATAGATACAAAATTAAAGAAATAGAAAAAAATTGTGTGTGGTGAGAACTCTTAGGATTTACTCTCTTAACAATTTTCATATATAACATATAGCACTGTTAATTATATTTATTATGTTGTACCTTACATCCCTAGTACTTATTATGACTGGAAGTTTGTGCCTTTTGACTGCCTTCATCCAGTTCCCCCTCCCCCCATATCCTGACTCTCATAACTGCAAATATGATCTCTTTTTCTATGAGTTTGTTTCTTTGTTTTTGAAGTATAGTTGACCTAAAACAGTGTTAGTTCTTGTTACACAACAAAGTGATTTTTTTCCTACACATTTCGAAAGGATCACCACAGTAAGTCTAGTTACAATATGTCACCATAGAAAGATATTATTTAGTTATTGACGATATTTCCGACACTATACATTTCATACTCATGACTCATCTATTTTGCAACAGGAAGTTTGTACCTCTTAATGTCCTTCACCTATTTCTTTTCTCCCTACCACCCTTTCTGGTATCTACCTGTTTGTTCTCTGTATATATAACTATTTCTGTTTTCTTATGTTTGTTCATTTGTATTGTTTTTAAGATTCCATATATGTTAAATCACATGGTATTTGTCTTTCTCTGTCTCACGTATCTCACTTAACATAATACCCTCTAATTTCATCCATGTTGTCACAAATGACAAAATTTCATTCTTTTCATGGCTAATATTGCATTTGTGTGTGTGTGTGTGTGTGTGTATATATGCCACATCTTTTTTTTATCCATTCATCTGTTGATGGGCACTTGGGTTGCTTCCATATCTTAGCTGTTGTAAACATTTTTTCAAAGAACATAGGGGAACAAATATCTTTCAAAATTAGTGGGGTTTTTTCCTTTGGATAAGTACCAAGGAGTAGAATTGCTGATCTCAAGATAGTTCTATATTTAATTTTTTGAGGAATCTACATACTGTTTTCTGCAGTGCTTGCACCAAATTTCATTCCCACCAATGGTGCAAAAGAGTTATTTTCTCCACATCTTTGCCAACACATGTTTTTGGTTGTCTTTTTGATGATAGCCATTCTGACAGGTTTGAAGTAGTATCTCATTGTGGTTTTGATTTGCATTTCACTGATTATTAGTGACATTTAGCATATTTTCATGTGTCGTTGGTCATCTGTATGTCTTCCTTGGGAAAATGTCTATTCAGATCCTTGCCCATTTTTAATTGGATCATTTGCTTTTTGATGCTGAGTTATATGAGTTCTTTGTATATTTTAGATATTAATCCCTTATGAGATATATTTCTTCCATGCAGTAGGTGGCCTTTTCCTTTTGTTGATAATTTCCTTCACTGTGCAAAAGCTTTTTGGTTTGATGTAGTTTCATTTATTTAGTTTTGCTTTAGTTTCTCTTGCCTGAAGATACATAGCCAAAATAATATTAAGATCATATCAAAGAGAGTACCATTTATGATTTCTTCTGCATCTTTTATGGTTTCAGATCTTACTTATTTAATCCATTTTGAATTTATTTTTGTGCATGGTATGAGAGAGTAGTTAAGTTTAATTCTTTTGGTTTTCTCAATACCATTTATTGCAGAGGCTGTCTTTTTCCCACTGTATATTCTTGCTTCCTGTGTTGTAGATTAATAGCGCATATAAGTGTGGGTTCATTTCTGGGCTCTCTATTCTGGTCCATTGATCTATGTGTCTATTTTTGTGCCAGTACCATACTGTTTTAATGACTGTAGCTTTGTAGTGTAGTTTGAAATCAGGGAATGTGATACCTCCAGATTTGTTCTTCTTTCTCAAAATTGTTTGGCTATCCAGAGGCTTTTTTGTATCCATACAAATTCTAAAATCATTTGTTCAGGTTCTATAAAAAGAAAATGCCATTGGTATTTTGATTGGGATTGGATTGAATCTGTAATCTGACTTAGGTAGTATGATCATTTTAACAATATTAATTCTTCCAATCCATGTACATGGTATATCTTTTCACCTTTTTGTGTCATCCTCAATTTCTTTCATCTGTAACTTAATAGTTCTCCAAATACAGGTATTTTACTTCCTTAGATTTATTCTGTGGTATTTTATCTTTTTTGATGCAAATGTAAGTGGGATTGTTTTCTAATTTCTCTTCCTGATAGTTCACATTTAGTGTACACAAATGCAACACATTTCTGTATGTTAATTTTGTATTCTGCAACTGTACCAAATTCATTGATGAGTTCTACTAGTTTTTTGGTGGCATATTTAGTATTTTGTATATATAGTATAATGTCATCTGCAAACAGTGATAGTTTTACTTTTTAATTTCCAATTTGGATTTCCTTCCTTCCTTCCTTCCTTTCTTTCTTTCCTTTTTCTTTCTTTCTTTCCTTCCTTCCTTTCTTTTTCTTTCTTTCTTTCTTTCTTTCTTTCTTTCTTTCTTTCTTTCTTTTCTTTCTTTCTTTCTTTCTTTCTTTCCTTCTTTCCTTCTTTCCTTCTTTCCTTCTTTCCTTCTTTCCTTCCTTCCTTCCTTCCTTCCTTCCTTCCTTCCTTCCTTCCTTCCTTCTGATTGCTGTGTCTAGGGACTTCCAATACTATGCTGAATAAAAGTGGTGAAAGTGGTCATCCTGTTCTTGTTCCTTATCCTAGAGGAAATGTTTTCAGCTTTTCACCCTTGAATATAATGTTGGTTGTGGGCTTATCGTATATAGCCTTTAATATGTTGAGGTATATTCCCTCTATAGCCACTTTGTTGATGATTTTTTTCATAAATGGGTGTTGTATTTTGTCAAATACTTTTTCTGTATCAATTGAGAATTCCATATGATTTTTATCCTTCATTTTGTTAATGTAGTGTACTATATTGATTGATATACAGTTATTGAACCATCTTTTAATTCCTGCAATAAATCCCACTTGATCATGATGTATGATACTTTTAATGTGTTGTTTAATTAGTTTTGCTAATATTTTGTTGAGGATTTTTTCATCTATGTTTATCATGATAATTGGCCTATAATGTTCTGTTTTGTAGTGTCTCTGTCTGTTTTTTTTTAATCAGTGTGATGCTTGCCTTGTAGAATGAGTTTGGAATCAATCCCTCCTCTTCAATTTTTTTGGAATAGTTTGAGAAGAATAGGTGTTAACTCTTCTTTAAGTTTGATAGAATTCACTTGTGAAGGCATCAAGTCCTGGACTTTTGTTTGTTGGGAATTTTGGGGGGGTTGGAGGTTTACAGATTCAATTTTGTTACTAGTAGTTGGTATGTTTGTATTTTCTATTTCTTACTGGATCTTGGGAGATTGTACACCTTTAGGAATTTGTCCATTTCTTCTGGGTTGTCCATTTTATTGGCATGTAATTGTTTCTAGTAATCTCTTAAGATCCTTTGTATCTCTGTGGTATCAGTTGTAATGTCTCTTTTTCATTTCTGATTTTGCTGATTTGAGCCCTCTGTCTCTTGATGCATCTGGCTAACAATTTATCAACGTTTTTTACCTTTTCAAAGAACCAGTTCTTTGTTTTATTGATCTTTTATATTGAATTTTTATTCTCCATTTATTTCTGCTCTGATCTTTATCATTTCTTTCCTTCTATTAATACTAACTTTGGGTTTTGTTTATTCTTCTTTTCCTAGTTCCTTTAGGTGTAATATTATGTTGTTTATTTGCAGTTTTTCTTTTTTCCTAAGGTAGACTTGTATTATTATGAACTTCCCTCTAGAACTGCTTTTGCTGCATCCCATAGATTTTGGATTATTGTGTTTCATTTTTATTTACCTCCAGGTATTTTTTAAAATTTTTTTCTTGATTTCTTCAGTGATTCCTTGGCTGTTTAGTAGCATATTGTTTAGACTTGACGTGTTTGTGTTTTTGCAGTTTTTTCCCTTAAAGTTGATTTCTAATCTCACAGCATTTTGGTCAGAAAAGATGCTTGATATAGTTTGAAGTTTCTTAAATTTACTGAGACTTGTTTTGTGTCCTAACATGTGATCTATCCTGGAGAATGTTCCATGTGCACTTGAAAAGAATGCTTATTCTGCTGCTTTGGGTGGAATGTCTTCTACATACCTATTCAGTTCATTTTGTCTAATGTGTCATTTAAGGCCAGTATTTCCTTGTTGATTTTCTGTCTGGATGATCTGTTCATGAATGTAAGTGGGTTGTTAAAGTCCCCTACTATTATTGTTTTCCTGTCACTTTCTTCCTTTATGTCTGTTAATATTTGCCTTGTGTATTTAGGTGCTCCTATGTTGGGAGCATATGTATTTACAGTTGTTACATCTTCTTCTTGGATTGATCCCTTGATTATTATGTTATGTCCTCCTTTGTCTTTTGTTACATTCTTTTTTTAAAAAAATTCTATTTTGTATGATATAACTGTTGCTACTCTGGCTTTATTTTCATTTGCATGAAAATATAAAACTCTTTTCCATCCCCTCACATTCAGCCTGTTTGTGTCTTTAGATGTGAAGTGCTATCTTGAAAATATTAAATTAAGAAAACATGTTTATAATTATGCTTAATAAAATTCAAATCAAAATTAAGATGTATTCCAATTTCACAAAAATTCAAGAGTGAAACCCCTGTTATACTCTGTACCATTTTATCTTCCAAATTTCCGTGGCAGAATATTTTATGGCACTATAGGCAATTCCATACTTCACATTGGGTATTTGCAGCATGATCACTGAACAAATTATATTTGCTGACACATAAAATGAATCCATCATATTTTTAAAGAATGTGTCCTATAGGCATATTATGTCAAATCCCTAATGCTCATCTTCCCAAATGCCTGCCTTTCCCAGGGATGTCTCTGTCTGCTAAGAAGCAGAGAATCTTCCTTTTCACATCAGATCTAATAAGGACAGAAATTTTTGTTGGTTTTTGTATCCACAGAAACTAGAATGTCTGGGAAATAATGGAAACTGGTTCAGTATTTGTTAACTGAACCAGTTAGTTAATGAACTAATTAGTAACTATCTAAAGAGTTCATAATGTCTATTTTTTTTATATATAAACTGATCACTTTGACAGAGTCTCACTGCAAAGGGCTTTGCATATGTTCTCAAACCAGTAGCTGCTCAGAAGTTTGATGAAATTTCAAATATCTGCAGTTTCATTTTGAAATTTTGCATTACATTATTTTACATGAGTTCAAAACAAAGGAATTGTTTAAGAGACAGAAAACAAAAAATACTGATGTGATGGATATTGTTGGGATGTAATGTTATTTGGTAGAAATACACCTTTGTGTGAAATGGGGAAGAATGTTTGAGAGAGGATTATTGAGTGGCCAATCTTTGGTGAATATTTTGTTCTGTGAGAACTTTTGCATCCATATACAGTCCTGTACCTGGATATTTTGGTTAATGAGTGTTCTGTTAATGTGTCCATGTCTATATACAGACCTAACTTTCCTGTTACCCAAGATTTATGTCTGTATATACAGATATATGGTTACATATACACATGTATATATATGCTATATATTCAATATCTATTAGATATATGATATATATGTATATGTATAAAATATACCACTCTGTGACACAGATAATTTGCCTCCATTCAGTGTATCTAGGCACAGTTGTCTTCTAAAAATACACAACACCTAAATGTTGCTGGCTTCATGTGTGGTTGGGCCATTGCACCAGTTCAGCAGCATTCCTTTTGGTTGGCCCAGAGCTGTAGTGGAAGGATTGAACATGTAACAGCTGTGCTTTTCTACCTAGTAATTGGAATTTAATAGAAGTATCATGGGAACATTTGAATGATTTATAGTTGTTTTGTGTACTTATTTAATTTAAATAATATATTTTTTAAACACAATTTACCACAAAATTTAGATGTCTTTTAAAAATATCTGTTCATTTATTTTTATTTTTTTTAGGCCTCTGATGGTTGCCTTTCTCTTAAAATGACTATAATTTTAGGTACTCAAACTGTTTTTTAACACCATCACCAACCATACTTCCCCTGAGCACCCTTCCTTGAGATTCCAACATCTTAACAGTCACAGAAATATTGCAAAATTCCATTAAAGATAAATATATCTAAAGGACAGCATTTCCTTGACATTTTAGCTCTAAACTAGTACCTTCCAATAGGATTTTCTGCAATGGAAAGATGTCCTAAAATCTAAGCACCCATTATGGTAGTTTGTGTGGCTTTTGTGCATTTGAAATATGGCTAGAAGGCTGAAAAAAATCACTGTTTTAAATTTCATCTAATTTTAATTAATACAAATTTAAATCTATGTAGCCACATGTGGCTTGTGGCTGCCGTATAGAACAGAACAGTCTGCTCTAAAACTAAATAAAATGTTTTTTTGTAAGGCAGAGAACAGAAAAGATGGCTTTATTTAATTTATGTTTTATTCCTTTATTTAACCTATCACTTATGATGTACTCACTATTTTCCAGGCATTGCTCTAATTAGAGAGTATTCAATCATAAGACATTGTATATGCCAGAGAAAGGCTCTAGGGTAAGCAGCACTGTTCTGCATTCCCAAAGATACCCTCAGCATAAACAAAAATACTTGTAGGGGAAAGGCAAGCAAGTGTATCTATATATGTGTGCAAGTTTGTATGTTTTTGAGTCATTGATCAGCCTTGCTGGGGCAAAAACTCCAAGAAAGAGATATTTTTATAGGAAATTTACCAGGGAATGTCTTAAGATTGGAGAGAAAACAAATTTGAACTGAAATGTAGTTGCAAAACATACCTCAACTGATTCTACAGGGAGTTCTGGACTCAGTGGGTGAAGGGGAGGGAGGAAGAGAGAGAGAGGAAGAGAGAGAGAGGAAGAGAGAGTAATGTATTCATTCTTTGGTATCATTCTAAATTTTCACCCTGAAATGCTATTAAATGTTACTTCTTACCTTGGAAAAGATACACACACACACACACACACACACATGGTGTCTTATATGTAAATCATTTTTATATATAAAAGATCGATAACTTTTATATTTCTTTTGGATATGCCAAAATACAGAATCTACTAAATGGAAAGAATATCTGAACTAGTTAGAATAGTTGTAAAATTAGCCTATAGTAGTATACATAATAATGTTAAAGCATTTAGTAAAGTTAATTGCTTGACCATTTTGATGGAACTTGTATGTAAAAACGTATAGATATATAATACTGTTATAAATATTATATAACTATAGATTTATAATATTACATCAAACTGTATTTATTTTTATTAAAAGGAGCATTTTACTTTCACAATTTATAAGCAGTAGTAGTTTATGTTCAGTATGTCCCTAACACATTTAAAATAATTTTTATTCATTCAAATTTTATCATACAACTCCTGGAACACACCAAAAGACAGGGAGTAGTACCTGAACTCATTCTAGAAATAAATAAAATAAGTTATGATTAATAATAATAATAATAAAATATCTTTGGTAACAACCACATGTGAGGATCTTATACCCTTGAGTCTCATCTCTTCATTTTTCAAGACAATTGTTCTATCAGTTGTTCAACAAATACATATCAAACCTCAGATACCCTGTAGTTTGCTTTAATGAGACTTTTTACCAAGGTTTCAATAATCATTATAAGATTCTTGTATCAATTCCGACCTAACATGTGGCAGACTGAGTTACTCAGAAACAAATATCAAGTCATTCCTCTCTTCTTAGATAGAGTACTTCTCATTTTTCAAAATCATATTCCAGCACACGGTAATGTAATCATCATGCTGAGACTGTCAGTAATAACTCTCACTACTCAGGTGGCTTCTTTGAACAGCTGTTCTGACACAATTTAAAATCCCATATTCCTCTGAAGGATAACAAATAATGACTATGACTATAGAAACATTTGAAATCTTAATGAGATACTGTATAAAGACATTTACATGGTATCAGCAGTGTGTCAACAAAGAGTGCCCATTTCCTTTCAGGCATTTATTGTCTTTGAACCTTTTGGGAACATCAAAGACATCATGTGTTCTCTACATACACATTCAAAAACATCTGAAATTTGAGGATATATCTAGAAATATTCATATTTTTCTATTCAATATATCAATTCAATTCTTCATGCACACAGTGTTTCTGACATAAACCATTGTTATAAAATGATGGAAATCATGAAAATCTAAATTATGAATTTCAGACTTATGGAAAGAAATTCTTTTGTAACTAGTTAACATTTCATATGACTATTCAATGCCCAAAATATTAGATCAATTCATTTTTGCAAAAAATAAATATAACTCATAGATTAAATAGCCTGATACAAATTCAGAAAAAGAGAAGGAAAAGAGAGAGAAAAATATTGAGGAATATAAGTTGATGTACAGGAAACTGTACTAGAAGATAAATATGATAGAAAACTATTTTCAGCTTTCTACTCAGTCAATTCAAAACAGTTCTCTATGTTGGTTGGATTTAATCTGACCACATCATACCTTCATTTAATAATTCTGAATTATTGCAAACATGCACAATTAGGAGAGTATTGTTTCAATGTTAACCAAAGGACTTGGCATCCTCGTCTAATTTAATGTATTGTTGGCAAGATTCATTTTCTTGCAGCTGGATAAAAAGCTTGCTTCAGGAAAGAGTCTATCTCTTACCACTAAGCTTTCTTTCAGAGGATCACCTGATTGGATCAGGCATACACAAGATAAACTTCCTTTTCTTAATCTGAAGTCAACTGATTATAGAATGTAATTACATCTGCAAATTCCTTCACTTTTACCATGGATTCTTGATAAGCTTTGAAATTAACTAGTTTTATTTAGATGCTTCTAAATTGATCATTCCTGATTTTTTTTCTAAGACCCAATGTCTTTTCAATTACTGATTTCAATAATTTTTCATTAAAGTTTTCTTGAATTTCACGTTGTTTTACTTCATTTAATTTTTTTGTATTCTGTGAATATTTTCACTTCTCTCTTTCATACCCCATATTGCATCATTTGTGCTATCTTAAGGTAATTTTTTGCCTCTAAGATAGTTCGATTTTTCTCTTATGATTCTTCTTAGAGGTCAGCTAGTACAAAGTTTATTTCTCTAGTTTGATATATTGTCCTTGAGATTTTGTATGTCTGTTTTATGCTTTAATTTCACAAAAGTAAAATGATATTGATTTATCATATGCTTTCTAAAAGTGTAATGACAGAATTTTTGGTCACAGCATTTACATTTCTCTGTAGTAATTATTTTTTCTGATGAGTGTAACCATTTGGATGTTCTTTTTTTGTTTTCTTTTTTTTTTTCTTTTCTCCATATACCTTAAAGATCCTACACTTGATATTTTGCATTTTATTTGTATTTCAATAGTGTAATTACTTCTGGAACCAGCTTTTATCAGGAGGAACCAGGGTCATGTTATAGTATAGCAAAGATTTTCTTTATGAAATAAGAGCATCTATTTGAGTATAGTTTCTTACTCATCATTTCTGTCAAACAACAATCAGCTGCTTATAGGCTGCTCACAGTGCAAGATGGTTCTCCTCTGCCAGCCTGTTTCACTGCAGAACCTACTTTCTTTAATTCTTTGAAATTGCTCATACATAGCCACCTTCCTGATGCTTCTTCATGCCAATGAGGGTGGAAAGAGGATACTCTGCCACAGCCATAATATACATCCCCTGTTTCAAATAAGCAATTTTGGTTTTGACTCTCAAACTGCATCACTTAATCTGGAGAATTTGCCTTAATCATAGTAGTGTGAAGTTTTCAGCCACAGGTACCATCTGTTGACATCTTTCCAAACCATTATCTAAATTTGCCTCCATTTAAGAGATTTACCCCATATAATATGGTGTCAGAATACATAACTTTTCTATTATTGTTGCAAATACAGATTGTATTTCATATTTTTATCCTTCTTGATTTTGAGAGATTTCTGAAAGGACAATAAAAAACCCACATGCCCCTTGCAATTTTTAAATTATAGTTCTATTCTAGATTTCCAGGTCTACCTATGATACTGTCTTAATCTATTCAGTATTTCTAGCCTCCTTTATTCTTGCTAAAGAAGATCCTATATATTAATTTTGTATTATATTTATTGATGGTTATTAGATAGCTGCCTTGGTCATTGCAGAGCTCATTTTTTTTCTCAGTTTTGAGTTAAAGTTTAGCTAATATTCTAGGCTTTTAGTATTTTTCCTCAGTATTTCTTCAGATATTCTTTGCAGCTGGTTAAAAAAAAAATCTGTGTATCTGTGGTAGATTTTCAGTTTGCAGTTTTGATATAGCAGTCTATATATAAAGATTGTTTTAAGTTGCTGTTTTTTTAATTTCAAATGCATTTCCAATATCCTGCATTTGTGCTCTCTTCACAACTGCTGGTTTAGATATCATGTTTGTTTGAAGATGATTTCCTATATTTACTTTGTTTGCCTTTATTGGTGAGCTTTTCCACTCATAATTTTGTTTCTAGTAGTGACCTTTTCATTTCTGCTTAAAGAAGGGAAAGACACATAGATAAATGGAATACATAGAGTGTCCAGGAAAAAAAGGACTTATATATGGGAAATTTATATTTTAATTAAACTTTTAATTTTTAAATGACTACAGCTTTGGAAGCAGAATGAATTTTATGAAATAAGGCAAAGAAATTGTGTATATATTTGATACAGTTGTCCCAAATAGTAATTATAAATATAATTGTAAAAATATTGTAAAATTATAGCACAATATTGTAACCAAGGTATTAACATTGATGTCAAGACAGAACATTTCTATCACCATAAGCTCTCCCCATGTTGACTTTTTATAACCATATTTACTTCCCTCCCATCTTCACCCACTTTTAAACTCCTGACAACTACTATTCATTTCTCTACTTCTATAATTTTTCTTATTTCAAAACATAATATAGATGGAATAATACAGTATGTAACCATTTGGACTTGGCTTCTTTTCACTTAATATAATTTTGTGGAGATTCATCTGGGTTGTTGTTTTTATCAATAGTTTCTTCCTTTTTATGGCTGACTAGTATTCCATGTATGAATGTATCATGCATGTTTGTTTAACCATTCACCTGTTGGACTTTTTATTTCTTTCCCTTTCTTGGCTATTATGATAGCTATAGCATTCATGTATAGGTTTTTGCATGAAAATAGATTTTTAAAATATTTCTGGAATAAATGCTCAAGAGTGCAATTGCCTGGTTGTATGGTATTTGCATGCTTAGTTTTATAAAAAACTGCCAAACTCTTTTCCAGAATGCCTTAATGTTCCTAAGAGCAATGTATTTGTGATTCAGTTTCTCTGAATATGCTCCAACTTTTGGTGTCAGCATTTATTTTACTTTTCTGTTAGCCATCCTGATATAATAACTCATTATAGTTCTAATTTATATTTCCACAATGTTAATGTTTAGCATTTTTTACATGCTTGGTTGCCATTTGTATAATCAGTTCGGTAAAATGTCTGTTCCTGCCCTTTGCCCATTTTTTAATTCAATTGTTGAAAGCTTTTATCAACTGTAAAGTTTGGAGTTCTTTATACATTCTAAGATCTATTTTTTGTTGAATATGAAGCTTGAAGTTTTTTTTTCCATGCCTGCAGTTTATCTTTTTATTCTCTTAATTTGTTCTTTCATATGGCAAACTCTAAGAGGTCTTTGTGCTTATATTCCAAAGATTTTTCCCACAGTTTTACTGTTTATTTTTTGTAAAAAATTAAAGTCTTTCATAGAGAAGAGTTTATTAATATTTCCTTTTATGGACTATGCTTTTGGTATCAGGTCTAAGAATGTTTTCTTAGCATTATATCTGAAGATGTTCTATGATTTTTTGCCTAAATCTTTTATAATTTTACATTTTACATTTAAGTTCATGATTCACTTTGAGTTAATTTTTGTTCTGAATTAATGTCTGTGGGTTTAGGTTAATGGTTACTCTTTTGTCTATGGTTATCCAGTTGTTTTTAGCATCATTTGTTAAAAAAAATATCCTTCTCCCATTGAATTCTTTCCCACCTTTGTCAAAAATAATTTGCCAATATTTACATAGGTCTATTTCTGGGTTCTCTATTGTGTTCCATTAATCTGTATCTATCCTTCCACAATTACCACACAATTGCAAAGTTGTATAAAGTCTTCCCTGATTTGGCCCTGATCACTATAATTATATAAAAAGTATCTAAATAAGATACTCCTTCCTTACACTTAAGTCATTTTTTTTTTTTTTCAAAACTGGTTTCGCTATTCTAGTTCGCTTGCCTTTCCGGGTAAATTTTAGAATGGTCTGATCTATGTATTATAACAACAACAACAAAAACAACAAAACTGTACAAGGATTTGTATATAAATTGTATTAAACCTATGTATTAATTTGGGGATAATCAATATCATTACACTGTTGAGTCTTCCAAACCAAAACCAAAATATCCCTTGCCATTTATTTAAATGTTTCAATTTCCTTTATCTTTCCTTTATCTTTCCTTTATCCTCTATCTTTCCTTTATCTTTATTTGTGTAGGCTTCAGCATATAGATCCTGTACATGTTTTGTTTTATATTTACGTATTGTCTTTGAAGTAATTATTAATGTAATTGTAAATACAGATTAAAATATTAGGGTCCACTTATTAATTACCAGTATATAGAAAACATGTTTTTTCATGTTTATCTTATATCCTGTGATCTTTCTGAACTTACCTACGGTTTCTAGGTTGTTTCTGTTATTATTTTTTTTAGATTCCTTGGGATTATTTACATAGGCAGTGAAACCACCTACAAATAGGGATAGTTTTATTTCTGTGTCTTTCATTTCCTTTTCTTGTTAGCTAGAACTTTCAATGTTATGTTAAATAAGAATTGTTGAAAGTGGACTTCCTTGCTTTGTCCTCAATCTTAGGGGAAAAGTAGCCAGTGTTTCACCATTAAATACTATTTTACCTACTGTGCGATTGTATCTTGAAGATGCTCCTTATTAATTTGAGAAAGTACCCTTCTATTCCTATTTTTTTCCGAGAGTTTTCATAGTGATCATGAAATTTTGTTAAATGCTTTTACTTCATCAGTTGATATGATCCTCTGATTTTCCTTCTTTAGCTTGTTATTTTGATAGATTACACTGATTGCGCTTCAAATAATGGAGCAGTCTTGCACCCCTAAAATGAAACCCTTTGTTCATAGTATACAATTATATTCATGTAATTATTCATATAATATTGGTTTATATTTGCTAATATTTGGCAAGATTCTTTGCATCTATATTCACAAGGGAAATTGCTCTGTAGTTTTTGTTTTGTTTGCTTTGGACTATGTTTACTATTCAAATTATATAGTTCATGTTTTGTGAGTTGTAGGAGTTTATGATTTATGATTAATTAACACATTTTATCTAAGATGTTAAACTTATGTGTGTGAAAATTTTCAAAGTATTCCCTTTTTATCTTTTGGATATCTTCAGTGTCTGTAGTAATAGCCTCTCTTTCATTCCTGATATCAGTAATCTAACCTTCTCTTATTTTTTCAGTCTTACTAGAGGTTTGTCAACTGTTTTGAACTTTTCAAGTTACAAGCTCTTTGTTTTACTAATTTTCTTTATTGAATTTGTTTTCAATTTCATTGATATCAGGTCTTATATTTTTTGTTTCTTCCATTCAACTTGCTCTGGGTTTATTTTGCTTTTTTTCTAGATTATTGAGGTGGTATTTTAGAGTGTTGATTTGAGCTTTCTCCTCTCTAATGTATGCATCTAGTGCTAGAACTTTAGCACTTATCAATGCTTTAGCTAAGTCCCACAAATTTTGGCATGTTGCATTTTCATTTTCAGTCAATTCAAAGTATTTCTTGATTTTCCTTGAGACTCCCTATTTGATCCATGAATTAATTTTAAAATGTTTTTTGTTTCTAATTCTTTAGACTTTTTTGTTCATCTTATGTTATTTAAGTTTGATTTCATTGGATTTCAGGACCAGACTTTGTATGATTTCAATTATTAAAATTTTTTTTTCATAACCAAAGATATAGTGTTTAGGAGTAGATGTCTTATAAATGGAGCCTATGGACGTTCTGACTTACACTGGGATAAGCTATTAGGTGGATGGGAGCAGGAGTAAGAAGCATTCACATATTATTTAATAATGAAAAAAGTATTACTCTACCAAGAAGAGATAGCAGTTGTAAATGTGTATGCACCAAACAAAAGAGCTGCAACATATGCAAAGTAGAAAGATACAATTAAAAAAAATTATATAAATCTAAATTTATAGTTGAATGCTTCAAAATCCCTCTGTCAAAAGTTAATAGCTGTAGGCATAAAATTAGCAATAGTGTGTTAGGTTTTCTAGAGAAAGAAAATCAACAGAACAAGAGAGCAAGAGGGAAAGGAAAGAAAAGAAAGAGAGAGGAAGGAAGGAAAGAATGAAAGAAGGAAGGAAGGAAAAGAAAGACTTATTTTAAAGAACTAGCTCAGTGATTGTGGAGGCATGGTGAGTACAAGATCTAATGGGTTATGCCAGTAGGTTAGAGGGGGAGAATTGCAGTTCCAGTAAAGGCAGTCTGCTGGCAGAATTCCTTCTGGCTATGAGGAGGTCAGTCTTTGTTCCTTAAAACTTTCTACTGATTGGAGGAGGCCCACTCACATTATGTAGGGAAATCTTCACAGAGCATCCAGAATAATGTTTGACCAAATATCTGGGTACCATGGCCCAGATAAGTTGACATATAAAATTAATAATCACAAAGAGTGCAGAATAATTTACATATTTTCTATTTTATTTTGATTTGGTATTTTCAAATTAAATTCTGTATGCAATAGTTTAAAATTACACTTTTCACAGCTTATATGTATCTTCTGAAGTTCATGATACTTGGATAATGGGGTTCAAGTGAAATATACTGCCTTAGCTCCTTTTATGTTTCTTTACCCTTACTAGTTTATAATGTATAGTCAAATATTTTCTACAAATATTTAGAGCCATAAGATTTGGTATTATATTTTTAAAAACAATCATAATTTATAAAATTCAAAAGGAGAAGGAAGCCTTAATATATTCTACTTAATTTTTCCTTACCATATTTTCATTTTCTTTTTTTTTTTAAATGTCCCAACATCATTCATCCTGTTTTATTTTTCTGCTTAGAGAAATTTCTTTAACCATTTTTTTACCCTAAAAGTTATCTTTTAGGGTAAATCTGCTGATTATAAATTCTCTTAGTTTTCCTTCATCTAAGAATTTATTTCCCTTCATTTCCAAAGGGTATTTTCACTTATATAGGGTTCTGTATTGATCCTTATTTTCTTTTAGCATCTGAATAATATTGTGCTCCTGCTTTTTGGCTTCCATGGTGTCTTTTGAGAGCTCTACTATCAACCAGAAAGTTTTTCCCTTATTGGTATGGTGCCATTTTTCACTGGCTATTGTCATGATATTTTTCTTTGTCATTAGTTTTAAGTAGTTCAATTATGATGTAGTTTGGCAGAGATTACTTTGTGTTTAACCTATTTGTTGTTCTTCCAGCTTCTTGAATCTATAGTGTTATGTCTCAACACATTTTTGAAGTTCTCAGCCACTATATCTTCAAGTACTTTTTCAGTTTCAACACCTTTCTCCTCTACTTCTGGGACTCTGATTATATAAATATTAGACCTTTTGTTATATTCTCATAGGTATCTGATGCACTGTTCATTTTTTTTAGTATGTATTACCTCTCTTTTCTCATATTGTGTGTTTTATTGTAGTCTTTTAGTTCATCGATTTTTTCCCTTCCATCTGACATTCTGCCCATCCATTTTAGATAATGTATATTTAAGTTCTAAAGTTTCCATTTGATTTTGCTTTAGTTCTACATTGTATTTCTTTGTTAAGACTTTTTAAGTTTTTGTTTCATGTATGTTCATTATTGATCACTGAAGCATTTTCACTATGACTGATTTGAAATATATGTTGGATAATACTGGCATCTCTGCAATCTTGGTGTTGGCCTCAGTTTAGTGTCCTTTTGTTTAGATTGAGATTTTCCTGGTTCTTTGTGTGATAATTGATTTTCTATGGAAACTTGGATATTTTTATATTGTGTTATGAGATTCTGGGTCTTATTTAAATCTTCATTTTAACTAACTTTTACTGACTTTTTCTTGCAGAAGAAAGGACACTTCCCCATTTCTGCTAGGTAGCTTCAGATGATACTTGAGATGAGGCTCCTTTTTACTGCTAAGCTGGGGTGGAAGTTTTAGCTATTCACATGGTACCTACTGATGTTATGGTTGGAGTGGTCTTGTTTCTACTTGTTACCAGATGATTTTGAAAGTCTATTTGAAAGCCTATTTATTAGTCATCCTCTGATATCAACTCAGCATAGAGACAGAGAGAATCCTTATTACTGTCAGTGGAGGTGGATGTCTAAGCTACCCATGTGGTCTCCAGTGACACTGTGGCAATGGGGGGTGTCTTGTTATCCATGGATCTGTGGATGGTGATGATAGTCCTGGCTTGGACTAAGCCTTTTCTAATACCACCCAAGTTGGGAGCCTCACTGTATCCTCTTTTAGCCTTTTCTGGTGTGTATGGAACCAAAGCCACTATTTTTCTTTGGTGTTTGCCAAAGTGCTTACTGTTTAAAAGTTTTATGTCTTGTTAGGCTGTCCTTTTCATTGTTATTTGACTAGAGAGAGCAGGCATTTTTTCCCCAATATGTCTGGGGATATTTTGATGAAGTTCAAATACACTTTAACTTGAAAGAGAGAAAGGGTAGTCTTTTGACAGAATTTACTAAAACAACTGCATATTTTTGCATAACCATATGGGAAAAAAACCAAACACACCTAAACATGAACTGTAAAACTATAAAAACTTTTACTGAAAGCTTAGGGAATGAAAGTATAAACTTGCGTTAGGCAATAGAATCTTTTTTTAATTTAACTTTTATTTTATATTGGAGTATAGTTGATTTACAATGTTGTGTTAGTTTCAGGTACACAGCTAAGTGATTCAAATATATATGTATATGTATGTATATATGTGTGTGTATATATATTTTATATATATATATATATCCCTTTTCAGATTCTTTTCCCATATAGGTTATTGCAGAATATTGAGCAGAGTTTCCTGTGCTATACAGTAGTCCCTTTGATTATTTTATATATAGTATTGTGAAAATATTAATTCCAAACTACTATTTTATCCCTCCCCACCACATTCCCATACCCCACCCCCAGCAACCACAACTCTGCTTTTGAAGTCTGTGAGTCTGTTTCAGTTTGGAAAATGAGTTCATTTGTATTTTTTAAAAGATTCCACATAAAAGTGATATCATTTGATATTTGTCTTTCTCTGTCTGACTTACTTCACTTAGTGTGATAATCTCTAGGTTTATCCATGTTGCTGCAAATGTCATTATTTCATTCTTTTTTATGGCTAATATTCCATTGTATATATGTACTGCATTTTCTGATCCATTCATGTCAATGAACATCTAGATTGCTTTCATATCTTGGCTATTGTACCCAGTACTGCAGTGAACATTGGGGTGCATGTATCTTTTCAAATAATGGTTTTCTCTGGATATATGCCCAGGAGTGGGATTGCTGGATCATGTGGTAGCTCTGTTTTTAGTTTTTTAAGGAACCTCCATACTGATCTCCATAGTGGTTGTACCAATTTACATTCCCACCAAGAGTGGAAGGTTCCCTTTTCTCCACACCCCCTCCAGCATTTATTATTTGCAGGACCTTTGATGATGGCCCTTTTGACTGGTGTGAGGTAATATTTCATTGTAGCTTGATTTGCATTTCTCTAATGATTAGCAATATTGAGCATCTTTTCATGTGCCCATTGGCTATCTGTATGTCTTCTTTGGAGAAATGTCTATTTAGGTGTTCTGCCCATTTTTTTAATTGGGTTGTTTGTTTTTTTTTTTTGATATTGAGCTGCATGACCTGTTTGTATACTTTGAAAATAATCCCTTGTGGGTTACTTCATTTGCAAATATACAGTAAGTCCCCTTCATAAGAACCTTCAAGTTGCAAACTTTCAAAGATGCAAATGTGCATTTGCATGTCCAATCACATAAGTTAGTTCATGTGTCTGACATACATTGCCACATCTGTGCATCCTCTACAAGTGGTTGTGCCTATGTGTGCTTTATTGTACAGTGCTGTATGGAGTACAGTATCTTTATAGCAAGCTCAGATTGTCTGGAAGCAAGTGTAAAAGCAATGGTGATGTAGCTGGTACTACTCTACCTTCTAAGGTACTGTCCCGAGGATTAAAAATGTTTTATTTTTTGTGCCTGTTTTTTTAACATATTACTTGTGTGAGAAGTATAATAAACCTATTACAGTACAGTACTATATAGCTGATTGTGTTAGTTGGGTACCTAGGTTAACTTTGTTGGACTTATGAACAAACTGGACTTATGAATGTGCTCTCAGAAAGAAACTCATTTGTATGTAGGGGACATACTCTATTCTCCCATAACATGAGTTGTATTTTTATTTTGTATATGGTTTCCTTTGCTGTGCATAAGCTTTTAAGTTTAACTAGGTCTAATTTGTTTTTATTTTCATTACTCTAGGAGGTGGATCCAAAAAGATGCTGCTGTAATTTATGATTTATGTCAGAGTGTTTTTCCTATGTTTTCCTCTAATAGTTTTATAGTATCTGGCCTTACATTTAGGTCTTTAATCCATTTTGAGTTTTTGTGTATGGTGATAAAAATGTTCTAATTTCATTCTTTTACATGTAGCTGTCCAGTTTTCCCAGCACCATTTATTAAAGAGATGGTGTTTCTGCCATTGTATAGTCTTGCCTCCTTTGTCATAGATTGACCATAAGTGTGTGCCTTTATTTCTGGGATTTCTACCCTATTCCATTGATCTATATTTGTTTTTGTGCCAGTACCATACTGTTTTGATTACTGTAGCTTTGTCATATAGTCTGAAGTTGGGGACCCTGATTCCTCAAGCTCCTTTTTTCTTTCTCAAGATTGCTTTGGCTATTTGGGGTCTTTTGTCTCTCCATACGAATGTTAAGATTTTTTGTTCTAGTTCTGTGAAAAATGCCATTGGTAATTTGATAGGGATTGCATTGAATCTGTAGATTGGGTAGTATAGTAATTTTGATAATATTGATTCTTCCAATCCAAGAACATGGTATATCTTTCCATCTGTTTGTGTCATCTTTGATTTCTTTCATCACCATCTTATAGTTTTTGAGGTACAGGTCTTTTGTCTTCTTAGGTAGATTTATTTCTAGGTATTCTTTTTGATTCAATGGTAAATGGAGTTGTTTCTGTAATTTCTCTTTCTGAGCTTCCATTGTTGGTATATAGAAATGCAACAGATTTCTGTGTATTAATTTTTGTATCCTGCAACTTTTCCAAATTCATTGATGAGCTCTAACAGTTTTCTGGTAGCATCTTTAGGATTTTCTTATGTATAGTATCATGTCATCTGCAAAGAGTGACAGTTTTACTTCTTTTCCAATCTGGATTCCTTTTATTTTTCTTCTCTGATTGTCATAGCTAGGACTTCCAAAATTATGTTGAAAAGTAGCGTTGTGAGTGGACATTCTTGCCTTGTTCCTGATCTTAGAGGAAATTCCTTCAGCTTTCCACCATTGAGAATGATGTTAGCTGTGGATTTCTCATATATGGCCTTTATTATGTTGAGGTAGGTTCCCTCTATGCACATTTTCTGGAGAGTTTTTCTCATAAAACGATGTTGAAGTTTGTCAAAAGCTTTTTCTACATCTACTGAGATGATCATATGGTTGTTATTTTTCAATTTGTTGATGTGGTGTATCACACCAATTGGTGCTGAAGAATCCTTGTATCCCTGGAATAAATCCCACTTGATCATGGTGTATGATCCTTTTAATGTATTGTTGGATTTGGTTTGCTAGTATTTTGTTGAGTCTTGCATCTATGCTTATCACTGTTATTGGCCTGTAACTTTCATTTTTTTTTGTGGTATCTTTGTCTAGTTTTGGTATCAGGGTAATGGTGGTCTCGTAGAATGAATTTAGGAATGTCTCTTCCTCTGCAGATATTTGGAAGAGTTTCAGAAGGATAGGTGTTAACTCTTCTCTAAATGTTTGATAGAATTTGCCTGTGAAGCCATATGGTCCTGGACTTCTCTTTGTTGGAAATTTTAAATCACAGTTTCAATTTCAGTACTTGTGATTGGTCTGTTCATATTTTCTATTTTTTCCTGGTTCAGTCTTGGAAGGTTGTACCTTTCTAAAAATTTGTTTCTTCTAGGCTGTGCACATTATTGTCATATACTTGCTTCTAGTATACTTTTAAGATTTTTTTTGTATTTCTGTGGTGTTGGTTGTAACTTCCTTTTTATTTCTAATTTTATTGATTTGGGCCCTCTCCCTGTTTACTTGATGAGTCTGGCTAAAGGTTTATTAATTCTGCTTATCCTTTCAAAGAACCAGCTTTTAGTTTCATTGATTCTGTTTATTATTTTATTTCTGCAGTGATCTTCATGATTTCTTTCCTTCTACTAACTTTGGGTTTTGTTTGTTTTTCTTTCTCTAGTTGCTTTATGTGTAATTAGATGTAAGGTTAATTTGTTTGTTTGAGATTTTGCTTGTTTCCTGATGTGAGCTTGTATTGCCGTCAACTTCCCTGTTATAACTACTTTTTCTGTGTCCCATAGGTTTTGAATCATTGTGCTTTCTTTGTCATTTGTCTCTAGGTATTTTCTGATTTCCTCTTTGATTTCTTCTGTGATCCATTGGTTGTTTAGCAATATATTATTTAGCCTCCATGTGTTCATTTTTTTTTTACAGTATTTTTCTGGTAATTGATTTCTAATCTCTTACCACTATGGTCAGAAAAGATGCTTCATATGATTTCAGTTTTCTTAAATATACCAAGGCTCACTTTGTGACTAAGCATGTGATCTATCCTGGAGAATGTTCCATGTGCACCTGAGAAGAGTGTGTATTCTGCTGCTGCTGATATGCTCTATAAATATCAATTAAATCCCTCTGATCTAATATGTTATTTAAGGCCTGTGTTTTCCTGCTTCATTTTCTGTCTGGATGATCTGTCCATTGATGTAAGTGGGCTGTTAAAAGTCCCCCACCATTATTGTGTTACTGTCAATTTCTCCTTTTATGGCTGCTAGCTTTTGCCTTATAAATTGAGGTGCGCCCATGTAGGAGGCATATGTATTTACAATTATTATATCTTCTTCTTGGATTCTTTGTCTCTTGTAACATTTTTTATTTTAAAGATGTGGGGCTCAGAATTCTCACTCCTGTGGGAGAAGCTCTGCAATATAATTATTTTCCTATCTGTGCATTGCCCACCTGGCAGGTATGGGATTTGATTAAACTACAAAATTGCCCCTCCTGCCATCTCACTGAGGCTTATTCTTTGTCTTTGAATGTAAAATATTTTTGTAGGGTCTAGTCTTTGTTGTTGATGGTTGTTCATTAGTTAGTTGTGATTTTGGTGTTTTCATTAGATGAGGTGAGCTCAAGTCTTTATACTCTGTCATCTTGTCTGGAATCTGGCAATATATTCTTAGATATAAAAATAAAAGCAAAATCCATATGAGAAAAAATATAAAAGTTGAACTTCACATAAACTTAAAACTTTTACTGTTTTCTAATGTTATTAAGGGAATGAATAAACAGGCTACATATTAGGAGAATATATTTGCAATCACATATACAAATGACTTATACAGAATATATTAAAAAATTTCAAAACTAAGCAACAAGCAACCAACCCAACAAAAATGAGCCAAAGATTTGAATAAATATTTCATTAAAAATTTATGCAGTTGGTAAGTAAACATGAGAAAGGATGCTCAAAATTATTAGTCATTAGGAGAATGCAAATTAAAACCATTACACCACACCTATTTGGTTGGCTGTCATGAAAACAAAAATTCAATAAAACTGACAGTAAGACATACTGCCTAGAATGAAGAGTAACTTGAAACTTCATACATTGTTGATAGCAATGAAAGATGGTGGAAAACAGTTTGTCAGTTATCAAAAATGTTATACATTCAGGTACGTATGACCCAGCAATCATACGCCCAAATGTTCACTCTAAAAATTGCCTACAAAAATTCTTGTTTATAAAAAAAAAAAACCTGTGCAGGGATGATTATAGCACCATTATTCTTAATAGTCCAAGCATGGAAACATCTAAATGTCCTTCTATAGGTTAACTGATAAATCAACTATGAAACATCCATACAATGGAATACTATTTACCAATATAACAAATGAAGCGACACAACATGGATAAGTCTCAAACTCATGCTACATGAAAAAAGCAAGGCTCAAAAGGGTGCACACTAAATTGTTCTAGTTTTATGACATTCATCAAAAGTCAAGAATAAGGAGATTGTTTTCATATTTAGAGGACTGAAAAAGGAAGCTGTTACTTACATTGTAATGTATCTTCAATGCTGAGAGCAGTTGAAAGTCTCCCAGTGATATTCCTTGTTGAGGAATACCTGTTTCAGAAAGTTCATTCAACAAACCTATTTAAATTCAGTGCAGATGTAAAACTGTTATTCTTCTTGCACGTATCTTTGCTTGATATTGTGATGCTGAAATGAACATTTTAAATAATGAATAGTCATTGTTAATATGATTTGCAGTTTTAGGATAGTTGATGGATGATAGGATTTGGGAGAAAATATGTCACTGTCAGATAACTTTGGATTAAGACTATAAAGACAACCAAGTACAATATTGGCTAAAAGCATAGGAATTTAAGAATTTTGTAGATGTCCCACCTAATTTACCTGCTCCTTAAACTACTTCTATAAGAGTATAGAAGTTATTCATTGTTTTGTGTTATTCAAGATAATACTAAGATAAGCAGAGCCAGCAATTTACTGATGCACAAATACTTGATTATATAGTATGTGTATGACTACAGACTTGCTGATTTAATATTATCATAACATAGTTATAGCATGCATGATTTGCCAAATAAAAAGATAATACAATAGAATGTAAGAATAAGGATTTGAAACAGTGAATTTAGTGAAAGGAGAGCAAAATAGCTGAATATTTTCTGTTCATAAGTAAGTCACAGTTTAGCAGGGTTTACAATGTAGGCAAGTGATCCATAAAGCAGAAATTAGTTTTGCTATGAAAATAGGCAATATTCCTGATAAGACACTATAGAAATAGTGAATTGAAAAGGAAGCTTAGCTATTTATCTTTGTGAAAATTAATGTTGTGTTTTGCAAAAATCTAATTGAGGATTACAAACTTGAAAATAACTCCCTTTTGACAACATCCTCACCTTGGATATTACAAAAACACTGCAGTGAATGGAATGTGCTTCCATATGTGTTAATTAGATTTGTCACTGCACACTGTTCATCTTCATAGTGGTCCAGTGTCTATGAGGAATATAAACTTTAAACATTTGACATATTGATGTTGTTCTTTCATCTCTCACCTTACCTCTACTATTCCTTAGTACGATATTATTCTTTTCTTATTATATTTTTATTTATGTGGATTCTGGAATACAGATAGAAATGATTCTAGAAATCTAAGGTGAAAAATGGGCAGATATCTTCTTTTGATTTTATTTTTACCACTTCTGTTTCTTCAAAAGAGAAATAAAAAACAAAACAATTCATTAGAAAAGCTTTCATAATCACCTGCTAGTATGGGATAGTACTGGAAATTCTCATACATTTTTATAAATCAAGTGCCTAAGAATTCATTATTGCCACAGTAAAGATAATAATAAACGTGTTTGTGAATATATATAAAAATTAGAAGGATGGAGAGACATAGATAATAAAAGGAAATGAAAGATATGTTAAGTGTAAATACCTTTTCTAAGGGAAGAGGGTTTTAAAATAATTGACTCAATATATAATGAATATTGTGACTTGGGTTCTTCTAAAAGCAGAGCTGTAGAAAAAGAATTGTGTGTAAACAGTTTATGCGTGAAGTGATTACAAGAAGCAAAGAAATGGATAAGAGGGTGTGAGACAAGTTAGGAGAAGCCAACAATAAGGATATGCTAAGAAACTGCTATGGAGTCTCCTGATGCGTACAGAAATGATTCCAGTATTGTTTTCTCAAGGACTGAAACTAGAACACTTATCTACCAGCTCCTGTCCCCAGTATATTAAGTGTTGTCCCTGTTCCTGTTAACTTTTCTGAACTTCCAAGTTGTGTTTGTGTGCACTGTGAAAGTCACAGGCACAAGTAAGAAAATACAGCATAAGACTGAGGCAGCATGCGTATTAGCACAAGGTGAATCTGAGCTTGTTTGGAACTTCACAATATAACTTATTGCTAAAATAAGAGATAAACCATCTATGTCTGATGCAATAGACTTTATAGAATGGTGATTATCTTGAACACGTTTTTCAGAGTTCTGCTTTTGGTTTTAGGATATTATGCTATCATACATAGCTCCAAAAAATAGTAAGGTAAATGAAAGACTGAGGTCTCACTGACTCTTTGCCTTGTGTAATAGCTTTCTTGATTGGTTGGTTTAAATGAGATCAGTAATGATAGTTAAAACAGCATTTTAGACTATTTAAATTATTTTTCTTAATATTATTTCCTTATTCTACCAACCTGTGATAAAAAAAAAAGTAGGCTACTTTGAAGGAGGAGAGAGTAGGAGGACATGGAGCTCATCACCTGCCATGAACACATCAAAAATACATCTATGTGTAAAAGAATTCTCACTGAAAACCAACCGGAAACTAGCAGAAGGCCTCCTGTACAACCAAGGCTCTAACAAAGATAAACACATAATAAGGTAGGATGGGAAGAAAAAGTGATCAGGTTGAGACCTATGCCCCTAGGAGGGGACTCAGAGGAAAAGAGAGATTTCATGGGTGGATCCCCATCCTTGGAAGTGAGTGGGTCAAGCCAAAGACTGGGCATCCAGTCATGGGGTGTTACACAAAGGAGACAAGTCCCCTCGGCTGGTTGGAGAATTGCCGAGACAGACAGAAAGGCTGGAGAAGCCTGGACTCCACTCCTGGGGAGTACATGGGTGCTGACTTGCCCCCAGTTAGGGCAGACCCTTGTCTGCCCTACCTGCTGCCAGGTTTCTCATGACCACCTTGCAGCACTCCCAAGGCAGAGCCAAGCAAACACCCCAACCCCACTCAGTGCATGCCACTGTGTAGCACTGAATCTAGGGTGGCCAGGACCTAGGAAAAGACTTGACCTTGGGATACAGAAATGACCTTGTCCTGGGTAGAGCCCCGATGGGGTGGTGGCAGCAATTGTTGACACTTACTCAAGTGGTGCCCCAGAAGCAGCCCAGACTTATCACATCTGCATGGTTCCCTGCACCTGCTTTGCTGGGTGCTAGAGCCCAAGGTAAGTGAACAATTGGGCCCCACTCACTCAATGCCACAGCTCAGCACTGGATCTGAGGTGTCCATAACTGGGGAAAAGATTCAACCATGGGCTGTGTCTGAGCAGAGCTGCAGATGCTACACAGGCAAAGCATCAGACCTCTGTAGGCACACAAGCCCCACTTGCTTTAGCACTCTCCTCCTTTAGAGCAAAGGTCGTGGTGCACGGAGAAGGGACAAGACACACTTAGAGGCAACAGAGCCGGCTCGAACCTGACCCTCAGGGCTTCCACTTCAACAATTTCAAATCATAATTCACCTCTACCAAGGCAGTGAAGGCCACTGAGCAGAGAGAAAGTCCCACTACACACCATGCACAGGCTCTAGCTCCTCCATGTCCAGCACCGCATCCTACCAAGGTCAAAGCTCCAGCAGTTGCTGAGGAAAAACATGATTGACATCTATATCAAATCCAGCCTCCCAACCAAAGGCACTTGGCACAGAATCTGCACAAGAATGCTCCCAAATAAGAACACCCCTTCAAGACCACCACAGGTAAATATTCCACATAAATTCATAGAGGCAGAGAAGAATAAGTAAAATGAAAAGAACAGAGGAACCACTCTCAATTTAAAGGGCAAGAGAAAAACCCTGAAAAAGTACATAATAAAACATAAGTAAATAATTAGAAAAATAATTCAAAACATTGGTAATAAAAATGCTGACTGAATTAGGGAAAAATGGATCTAAACACAGAATGTTATAACAAGAAACTAGAAACAATAAAGAATACCCAGTCAAAAATATATTATTCAACATCTGAAATAAAAAAACACTCCAGAAGGAATAAATAGACTAAGTGATACAGACAAATGCGTAAGTGATCTGGAAGATAGAATAATGGAAATCATTCAATTAGAAGAGCATTGAAAGGAAGACAAAAAGTGAAAGCAATCTATAAGAACGTCGTGATAAAATTAAATGTGTCAATATTCACATTATAGGGATTCCAGAAGGAGAAGAAAGAGAGAAGGAGATTGAAAATGTGTTTGAAAAAATTATGACTAAAACCTTCTCAAACCTAAAGAAGGATACAGATACCCAGGTACAGGAAGCATAGAGGATCCCAAACAAGATAAACCCAATCAAACCCACACCAAGACATATCACAAAGTGGCAACAATAAAAGATGAGAATTCTAAAGGCAGAATTAGAAAAACAAAGTTATATACAAGAGAGTTTCCTTAAAGCTATATCTGCAGAAATTTTGCAGGCCAGAGGGAGTGGCATGATATATGCAAAGAGCTAAAAGGGAAAAAGCAGCAACTCAGAATATTCTACCCAGCAAGATTATTTTTTAGAATAGAGGAAGGATAAAGAACTTCTCAGAAAAGCAAAAACTAAAAGAATTCATCAATACAAAAACTATTTTAAAAAATATTGAAGGGTCTTCTCTAAATGGAAACTAAGACTATATAGGAAAAATCCCACTAGGAAGGGCAAATTTACAGTAAAGATTGAAAATTACTACAATAAGCTAGTATGAATATTAAAAAAACAAAAAAAATTGTAAAAGCAACTATAATTACAAAACAGCTCAGGGGTAAGCATGAAGATGTAAAATACAACATCCAAAAAAAAATGTGGGGGACAGGGGTAAAAAATGTACATCTTTCAGAGTGTGTTTGAACTTAAATTACTACAAGTTGTAAAACAAGTAGATATAATTATAGTTCAACCTATATGAACCTGTTGGTAACCACAAATCAAAAACCTCCAGTAGACACATGACACTTAAAAAGAAAGAAGTACAGGCATGCTACTAAAGAAAATTTTCAGACCACAATGGTAGAAAAAAAAAGGAAGAAATGAACAGAACTACCAAAAAAACCTGGAAAACAAGTAATAAAATGGCAATAAGTAAATACAAAACAATTAAAATGTTAAAGTGGCCATGATATCCAAAGCAATCTACAGATTTAATGCTATCCCCATCAAAATACCCATGATATTTTCCACAGAACTAGAACAAATAATTCTAAAATTCACTGGAACCACAAAAGACCCCGAATTGCCTAAGCAATCTTGAGAAAAAAGTACAAAGCTGGAGGTATACCCCTTCCAGACTTCAGACTGTACTACAAAGCTATAGTAACCAAAATAACATAGTACTGGCACAAAAACAGACATAGTCAATGGACTAGAACACAGAACCCAAATATAAACCCAAGCACCTAGGGTCAATTAGTTAACAACAATGGAGATAAGAATATACGATGGAGAAGACAGTTTTCTCAACAATTGGTGCTGGGCAGGCTGGACTACTACAGGTGAAACAATGAGATTATAACAATTTCTCATACCATTATACAAAAATAAACTCCAAATGGTTTAAAGGCCTGGAAGCATAAAACTGCTAGAAGTGTATATAGACAGTACACTCTGACATAAATTGTAGTAACGTTTTTTTGGACTTGTCTCCTAAGGCAAAAGAAATAAAAACAAAAAAAAAACAAATCAGATGTAATCAAACTTAAAAACTTTTGCACAGCAAAGGAAACCATCACACAGCAAAGAAAACCATCAACAAAATGAAAACTTCTAGAATGGGAGAAAATACTTACAAATGATGTGACCAACAAGGGGTTAATATCCAAAGTATGTAAACAATTCATACAACTCAATATAAAAAATGGAGCCCAATCAAAAACTGTGCAGAAGACATGAATAGATATTTCTTTACAAGAGACATACAGATGGCTAACAGGCTCATGAAAAGATGCTCAACATCACTAATTATTAGAGAGATGCAAATCAAAACAACATTTAGATATCACCTCATACCTGTCAGAATGGCTATCACCTAAAAGTCTACAAATAACAAATGTTGTTAAGTATGATGGGATATTATAGGAAATAATTCTATAGATGTTTACCAGACTCTATTCAAGTGCCAGCTCTTCCCCTTACTGGCTGTATTGTCTCAACCATTTTCTTTTACTCCTCTAATCTTTGGCTTCCTTGTTTATAACATAGAGAAAAATGTCATATAATGTTGTTTATCACATTTATATAATAATTAACATATATTCAATGTAATAAATTATATATAAATACCTATATATGGCCAATAGGATAACTGTTAGGATTAAATTAGAATTATCTCATTATATATACATTAGTTAGCAAACAGTCTGATCTATAGGAAATGGTCAGTGTTAGAACCTATCATTATAGTTGTCCTATCAGTGGTAATTAAAGCACCCTGTGAATTCCTTCTGTCAGTAATAGCCAGAAAGCAGTAGAATAACTTTATGTTAACATTTAGATTAACATGATTATGTTTGACATAAATTTTACTGAAAAATAAGATGCAGGCTTTCATATTCATATAGTATTCAACCTAAAAATAAAAGGATATTAAAAGAATATAAAGTATACCTAAATAATATTAAGAGGTTCTTGATGGTAGTAATAATGATATTTCTCATATTTCTATATTCACATATATGTATATTTTATTTAAATAACATGTATTAAGTACTATTATAATGAAATACAGCAAAACATAAATAGAAATTACCTATAAAATCATACTATTGTTTTTGTAATAATAGGCTTAGGAAATATTAATCCTTTTTCTCCAACAAACATATGTTCTCAAAACAAACTATTTCTTTTTAAGGACATAATACTAATCTGCAATTTTTACATGACAATAACATACAAAATCACTCTACTTTGAAGGGGAATCTAAAGCATTCTTTAATGACATCTCAAGGTTAACTGTTTGAGCCATCTAAACCATCTCCTTCTTGCTGACTGCACAATATTTATCTTGACAGTTGTCAGCTCCATAATGCTTGTGAGAAGTTTGTGGCTTTCATTAACTGGATTTACAATAGTGTGCAACAGAGGCTTAAATTGCACTATGAGCCATGACAGCTGGCAAAAACATGCCAGAGGACAACTTTGTCAAACCTAGAAAGCTCAGGAGAAGCTTAGTGGACTCAATGAAAAACATAAAAGTTGATGAGCCTGGAGAAAAAAGAAAAACAATAAAAATAAAAAGCAGAAAAGGACTGCTAAACCTCCAGATGCCTGTATTGGCATTATATGTAGCTATGGATAGAGGATTAGTATTAGCTGCAAATGAGCAAAAAATGATTCCAGATATGTGCATAGTATGTGAATATTAGTTGAATGTGTTTCAGTGGATTTATATCTATATTTTATTACCCTACAGGTTTATAAATTATTTGATTTGCTTCAATTTGATTGCTTATCTGCCAATAAAAAAAAAAAGAACGGCATCTGTGTCTCTTAAATAATTCCCATGAAACTAAAATAGGTGAATGCAACTTTTCAGTTAGTCTTTGCATATTTATACTTTGAGGATTATGATTTATATCATTTATTATAGGAAACAGATTCTAAGAAATAAAGGATATTCTACTAGGTAACAAGGTAAAAGTAAATTATGAAGTAGAGTTTATTTCTCTTATTTGAAGACAATCAGAATATCCTACTCTGGTTGTGAGTGAAATATTCTCATGTTTGAAAAATGGCAGTAAAAGTAAACCTACCTATCTCACTTTGGAGCTAATTATGAGCAATAGTATACTTAAAGTGAGAGATAATGTCATACCTATTTTATCTTCAAATTTCATTGAAAACAATCTGAAATATTATGACATGGCACTAACCATGATGATCAGAGCTACAGAATATCTTTTAAGCACACTCATGCACAGCATTTCACTTAGCCTTTGGTTCCTTTGAGAGTCATTAGAAATGACTAATATTAATACTACTTTATTCCTTTTTCCCAACACACACACTGATACACTTTTTGACATTTATTGATGTATCAGATGTTTCCTATTTATTTACAAGGATTTAAATTTTTAAAAAGTATATTTGCATTCTACATCTGTAGTTGAAAATGGAGTAAATACAGATATAAAAGTGGCACTATATACTATCCCACTTGTAGAGAATTTTATACTTTAAATTGTGCTGGAAACTATAGGCAAATGAAGATTATTATAAATAATATATAAGATTTACTAGCAAAGGATATGAGATATGCACATGACTAAGAAAAATAAAGGAGGCCCTTGTATTAGAGTTCTCCAGAGAAGCAGAACCAATAGGATGTCTGTACATATACAGGGAGAGGGAGCAATGGCTCACATGATTGTGAAAACTGGGAAGTGCCAGATCTGCAGGGTAGGCCCTCAGGCTAGAGACCCAGGAAGATGAGGTTGCAGTCTGAGTCTGAAGACAATCTGAATCAGGGACTTTACAGTTGACCCTTAAACAACACAAGGATCAGGGGTGCCACCCCCAGGGCAGTTGAATATCTGCATATAACTATATAGTTGGACCTCCATGTATGCAATTCTGCATCCACAGATTCAGCCAACCACAGATGATGTAGTACCATACTACACATTTCTTGGGAAAGATCCACATATAAGTGGACCCACACAGTTTAAACTCATGTTGTTCAAGGGTCAACTATAGTCTTTTTTTGTTAAGGCCTTCAACTGAGGGATGAGGCCTGCCTATCCTATGGAGAGTCACTTGCTTTACTCAAAGTCTAGAAAATCAGATGTTAATATCATCTAGAAAATACCTTAACAGCAACATTTGACTGGTGTTTGATCAACTATCTGGGTCCTTGGCCAATCTGACATTTAACTTAACCATCACAATCTTTCCATGGTTTTTGTTTTATTTTTTGTTTGTTTTTGACTAGTTCCTGAAACATGTTGTGAGCAATAGAAATTGGGTATACAGCTTTCAGATTTAGGCAACTACTCACAATTTCTTACCCATATGTGAATATATTCAATAGCCTATTTTGTAAAGTTTAGCTGTTCATGACTTTACCTCCAAACATAACTAACTAACTAAAGGACAGAGCACTAATTTTCACCAATATATGAAAGTTTTATTTCTTTTTTTTTCAGTAATGACATTATACCATAAACCCTAGTTATATTATTAGGATAATCCAATGACAAGAAATATATTATTTTTTTCTCCTATTGGACACTATCATTAATTATAAAGGGTATTTTCAGGAATGCCCATATATCAAAATAAAAAATACTGTTCAAAAACTAAGAAAACCTGTGTATTTAATCAAAATAATGGTTTAAAAACTCACCTTCAAAATAGAGGGACAGGGCTTCCTAGGTGGTGCGGTGGTTGAGAATCTGCCTACCAATTCAGGGGACATGGGTTCAATCCCTGCTCCAGGAAGATCCCACATGCTGCAGAGCAACTAAGCCCATGCACCTAGAGCCTGTGCCCTGCAACAAGAGAAGCCACGGCAATGAGGATCCCGCATCACAACAAAGAGCAGCCCCCACTCACTGCAACTAAAAGGAAGCCCATGCACAGCCAAAAAGACCCAACACAGCCAATTAAATTAATTAATTAAAAAAAAATACAGGGACATCCACAGGATAAACCAATAAAAAGGTCTTATTATGCTCAACTCCAAGCACTAGAAAAAAAAAATATATATAGGGACTTCCATATCTGATTAAAACAGCAAAACCTTTAGCAACTAGCCTCTCCTAACAACCGTAATTATTTTCAAATATTGCATGACAGGCAACGCAGCATTGCTCTCACTGAGAGAAGGAAAAACTGTCAGATGGCTCTATAACTTCAGCTTTATGCCTAGAGATACTTTCTGGAGTGCAGCAAGTCCAGACAAAGCTGGAAATCACACTTAGTTGAAGCCACAGAGGTCAGTGTTCAGATTATTGAGGCATCTGAACTTTCAGGGGCAAAAAATTAGAGAAGGAATTATAAAAAGAAGAAGCTCTAGGGATATGCCTAGAATTTGTCCTGTCTAGCTAAATACTAAGCTGAGAAATTACAGGAGGAGACTCTGTAAAGCCAACTACTTCCAAAACCAAAAAGGTAAAGGATAAAGGAAAGAACAGGAAAAGAAATAAAAGTACCTTAGAAAGAAAAGCTATTGGAGAGCTGTGAGCTACACGATTGCTTGGGTTTAGACAGAACTGTTCATATCCCCAATGAACCAAAGGGCATAGATCTTATCACACCAGATATTCTATAAACTCTCAGAAAGACAGTGAACTGAGAGTAAGGCTTGGGGACTGACATCTCTCCAGACGGCAGGATAGGTTATTTCTGAATTCACTCCTGGTCACAAGACAACTAATTTACTAATCAAGAACATCACTGACAGAATCCTAGAAAATGATGATGAGGCTAAAGCACTCTCCTGCACTATAGAGGCCAAAACATAGAAGAGAAGTGGCTACACATTGACTGCATTGCCCTTCCCCCAGACCAGTGCAGTACCACATAAAGCAATCTCTCCTGAGCCTCTGGTTTCTCCAATGGAAAAGAGACCTGGGGGGACAACTATATTACCTCAACATTGTGGGTAACTTGTGGGAGCCCCTACTCTGATCTTATCCCATGGGTATTGCAAGGGACTCTGTGATAGAGAAAGGGGGAGGAACTTATATAACCAGTACATATATCCTGGCAGATCGAGTTCATACATGTATTGCCCAAGTAGTAATCCCAACAGGAAAGCTTTGCTTATCTGCAGAACCAAGGCAGTGGCACACTCTAACCAGGGACTTGGCAGGGTACAGATATGCCTGATTTGGATCCTCAAACAAGGCATTTTGCCAGCCCTAGCGGCTCCTTTGCCCATGCCTAGGCAAGGAGCTGAGTCACAGCCCAAGCTGCTATGAAGAATGTCTCCAGGCCATATTTGACCAGAGGAGCTGTGAGAACACATGGAATATGTATAGCCCATCAAATCTCAAGCCTAGAAGTGGGTGGGCAGAGCTGATCACCCACAGAGCAAAACCAATTTCGGGTGTGGCGTGTTCCCCTGCTACAAAAGGGCAGGAGCATTAATTCATAGCCAAGGATGAGGGTGGCTCCTGACCCCTCTCAAATGGACAGCCTGTTGGGAAGTAGAGAGTTGCCTGGAATATACCCTCCTCTTCCTGCCCACTGAAGGGAGCTGAGACATAACCCCACTGGCTGTGGCTCCTGGCCCAATCGGACCCAAAGGGCTATCAAGAACACTTGGAAACTGTGCAGCACAGTGGCACTCAAGCTAAGAGGAGAACAGGGAATGTTGACAGTTTGCAGAGCAAAGTCAATGGACCTGTTTGGACAAGGAACTTGGGATGTGGGTTGGCTCAAGTTAGGACAATAAGCAAAGAGCTGCTTCTCCCACTGTATAAAGCTGGGGAAACTATTTTGCAACTGCACTCATTGCTGAATACAGCCTCCAGCCCATTTCACCAGGGAATATAACCAGAGCATACAGGAAACTGTGTAGCCCATCCAGCAGCCCTGCTTACAGTAGCACTTGTATAGAAAGCACAGCCCAAGTCTTCCCCCATCTGCAAGGCAAAACCCGTGGAATGCATTGCACACTCTTGCCTGATTCAAGTCCCCAAACAATGATCCATATAGGCCCTGGGTCATGTCCTGCTTCCCTGCCAGTGCAGTAAAGCTAGATCATAACCCCATCTACTAGTGAATACAGTACCTAGTTTCAACTATCTAGTAAGCCTGACCAGAGGATACAGGCAAGTCTGGAGCCCATCCTACAGCCCCACTTGTGTAGGGAGCAAAGCCAGCAGTTCAATTCAACTGTCCTCAATCAGAAGCACATTCCCCCCACCCCATCCCTGATGTTAAAACTCAAACAGTTGCTTCACCCAAAAGAGACCATGATAGTAGGCCCCATCTGCCCAAGGACATTACCAGCAGACACACCCAAAAATCCAAACCAAGCACACTGGTGAAGATTTGTCTCTATCAAAGCAAAGCTGCAAAGTCTGGAAGAGAAACCTGATTACTCAAATGCCCAGATAAAAATGTAAAGAATCAAGGATCATGAAAACCAAATAAAACTAATGAAAATCTAACAACTGATCTCAAAGAAATGGAGATCTATAAACTGTCACACAAAATTTTAGAAAATGTTCTTAAAGAAATTTAGTGAACTACAAGAATACACAGAAAACTAAATGAAAATAGGAAAACAATATATGAATAAAGTGAGATGTTTGACAAATCAATAGAAATCATCGAAAAATAAAAGGAAAAAACCCCAGAAATTCTAGAGTTGAAAAATACAATAACTGAACTAAAGATTATAATAGAGTTTTCCAAAGCAGATTTGACCATGTATAAGAAACTATCAGTAACCTGGAGGAAAGTACATAAGAAATTATCTAGTCAAAGGAGCAAAAAGAAAAAAAATTAAAAGATTAAAGAAAGCCTACAAGACTAATAGGACACAATGAAAAGAAACAATATTGCACTATGGAAATTCCAGGAGGAGAAGAGAAACAGAGACTAAAAGTATATTTAAAGCAATAATGGCTGAAATCTTTCTGAATTTGGGAAGATAAATGGATGTCCAGATGCATGAAGCCCAAAGGACACCAAATCGGTTGATTTTGAATAGGGTTACACCAAGACACATCACAGTCAGCCCTCCATATCTGCATGGTCCACATCCAAAGTTATGTAAGACTGACTGTACTATGTTATTTTATGTATGGGGCTTGAGCATCTGCAAATTTTGGTATCTGCAGGGGGTCTTTGAACAAATTCGCTGCAGATATCAAGGGATGACTACATAATTAAATTGTCAAAAGTCATAGAAGAGCCAAAGCAACCTTGAGAAAGAAAAATGGAGCTGGAGGAATCAGAATCCCTGATTTCAGACTATACTCCAAAGCTACAGTAAACAAAACAAATGGTTCTGGCACAAAAAATAGAGATATAGATCAATGGAACAAGATAGAAAGTCCAGAGAAAAAACATGCACCTATGGTCAATTAATCTATGACAAAGGAGGCAAGAATACACAATGGAGAAAAGACAGTCTCTTCAATAAGTGGTGATGGGAAAACTGGATAGCTACATGTAAAAAAAAATGAAATTAGAACACTCTCTAACACCATACACAAAAATAAACACAAAATGGATTAAATACCCAAATGTAAGACCGGACACTATAAAACTCTTAGTGGAAAACATAGTCAAAACACTCTTTGATGCAAATTGCAGCAATATCTTTTTAGATACACCTCCTAGAGTAATGAAAATAAAGACAAAAATAAACAAATAGGACCTAATTAAAAAGTTTTTGCACAGCTAAGGAAACCATAAACAAAACAAAAATACAACCCACAGAATGGGAGAATATATTTGCAAATGAAGCGACTAACAAGGGATTCATTTCCAAAGCATACAAACAATTCATGCAGCTCAATATTGATAAAAACAAACAATCCAATCATAAAGTGGGCAGGAGATCTAAATAGACATTTCTCCAAAGAAGACATACAGATGGCCAAAAAGCACATGAAAAGATGCTCAACATCACTAATTATTAGAAAAATGCAAATCAAAACTAAAATAAGGTATCACCTCACATCAGTCAGAATGGCCATCATCAAAAATTTACAAACAATAAATGCTGGACAGGGTGTGGAGAAAAGGGAACCCTCCTACACTTTTGGTGGGAATGTAAATTGTTACAACCACTGTGGAGAAGAGTATGGAGGTTCCTTAAAAAACTAAATGATGGGGGCTTCGTAGGTAGTGCAGTGGTTAAGAATCCACCTGCCAATGCAGGGGACACGGGTTCGAGCCCTGCTCCAGGAAGATTCCACATGCCAAGGAGCAACAGGGCCCATGTGCCACAACTATTGAGCCTGTGAGCTATGACTATTGAGCCCATGTGCTGCAACTACTGAGGCCCACGTGCTTAAAGCCTGTGCTCTGCAACAAGAGAAGCCACAGCAGTGAGGAGCCCGTGTACCACAACGAAGAGTAGCCCCCACTCTCCACAACTAAAAGAAAGCCCGCGCACAGCAACAAAGACCCAACACAGCCAATAAAATAAATAAATTAATTAATTAAGAAAAACTAAATAATGAACTACCATATGATCCAGCAGTCCCACTCCTGGGCATATATCCAGAGAAAACCAAAATTCCAAAAGATACATGCACCCCAACATTCACTGCAGCACTATTTTCAATAGTCAAGACATGGAAGCAACCTAAATGTCCACTGACAGAAGAATGAATAAAGAAGATGTGGTATGTATTTATAACGCAATATTACTCAGCCATAAAAAAAGAACAAAATAATGCCATTTCCATTAATATGGATGGACATAGACATTGTCATACTGATTGAAGTAAGTCAGACAAAGCCAAATATCATATGATATTGCTTATATGCAGAATCTAAAAAAAAAGTACAAATAAACTTATTTACAAAATAGAAATAGATTCACAGATGTAGAAAACAAACTTATGGTTACCGGGGATGGGGGAGGGGAGGGAGAAATAAATTGAGAGATTGGGATTGACATATACACATTACTATATTTAAATAACTAATAAAGACCTACTGTATAGCACATGGAACTCTACTCAGTACTCTGTAATGATCTATATGAGAAAAGAAGCTAAAAAAGAGAGGATGTATGTATATGTGTAACTGATCACTTTGAGGTACACTTGAAACTAACAAAACATTGTAAATCAACTATACACTAATAAAAAATATTTTAAAAGGGTCATAGACAAAGAAAGATTTTAAAAGCAGCAAAAGAAAAAAGTTATGTACAAGGGAGCATCCAAGTGACTATCAGCAGATTTCTCAACAGAAATATATCAGACCAGTAGAAAATAGGAACACTATTCAAACTAATAAAAGAAAAAATAACACAGAATATTAAACCCAGAAAAGATGTCCTTCAGAAATGGAGCAGAATAAAGATTTTTCTGAACTAACAAAAGCTGAGGAAGTTGACCACCACTAGATGTGCGTTACAAGATATGCTAAAGGAGTTATTTGACAGGAAGTAGTAGAATGCTAATTAGCAACATAAAAAGAGGAAAAGGTAGTGTAAAGTTCAATGGCAATGGTAAATATATAGTCAAAGTTAGATTCCATAATTTGGTGATGGTAGTGCATAATTCACTTACAACTCTAGATTAAAAGTTAAAAAATCAAATGCAGTACAAATAACCATAACTGCAAAAATCTGTTATTAATTACACAATACAAAAATTGTAAATTTTAACAGCAATAACCTAAAATGTGAGAGGGAGGAGAATTAAAAGTGTAAAGTTTAGGAATTCTATTGAAATTAAGTTATCAGCTTAAAATAGGGTGCTATAATTCTACAATGGGTTGTTTTGTTTAAGCCTCATGGGTAACAATAACCTGTAGCAATTACACAAAATAACATAATTAAGAAGTCAAAGCGTACTGATACAAACAATAACAAAACACACACAAAAAAGCAGGACAAGAAAAATAAACTGTGGGTCTACAAAACAACCAGAAAACTATTAACAATAGTGGCATTAGTAACTTCTTACCTATCAATGATTAAACATAATTGGATTAAACTCTGCAATTAAAAGACATATAAAGGATGCATTTATAAAAAATAAAAACCTAAATCCAATGATATGCTGCCTACAAAAGACTCACTTTAGCCTTAATGACACACATAGACTGAGAGTAAAGAAATGAAAAAAGTCATTTCAAACACATGGCACCAAAAAGAAAGCAGGGGTAGTTATATCAGACAAAATGGACTTTAAATGAAAAATGGTGAAAAAGACAAAGAAAGTAATTACATAAAGTTAAAGAGAATAATCCATCAAGAAGACATAATTTATAAACATTTATGCACCCAATATCAGAGCATCTAAATATATAAAATAAAAACTAACAGAGATAAAAGGAAAAGTAGATAGTAATACAGTAACAGTTGAGGACTTTAATACCCCACTCTCAACAATGGATAGATAATACAGACAAAGCAGCAATAAAGAAACTGTATTTGAACACTATAGGTCAAAATGACAGACATATATAGAACATGCTATCCAAAACAACAGAAACATATTTTTTTTCTAAAGCTCACAGGAAATATTTTCTACCATACAGCATGTGTTTGGTTGCAAAAAAAACTCTCAAAGTCTCAGCAAATTCAAGAATATTGAAATCATATAAAGTATCTTCTCTGACCACAGTGGCATGAAACTAGAAATCAATAACAAGAGGAAAACTATAAAATTGAGAAACACAAGAATATTAAACAACACTCTCCTGAAAGCCATTGGATAAAAATATAAGTTGAAAGGGAAATTAAAAAGTTTGACATAAAGTAAATACAAAACACCAGAATTTGTGGGATATAACAAAAGCAGTTCCAAAAGGGAAGTTCATAACAGTAAATGCCTATATTAAGAAGCTAATCAGTAAAGGGATAAATATGAAAATGTAAAATATGACATCAAAGATGCCAAATGAAGTGGAAAGGAGTAAAAAAATGTAGATCTTTTAGAATGTGTTTGAATGTAAATGACTACAAGTCTAAAACAAGTAGATAGGTCAACATATGAGTCCCAAAGTAACCATATATCAAAATGCTACAACATACACAGAAACTAGATAGACAGGAACACAAGCATACCACTGAAGAAAATGATCAAAAGGGAAGAAAGTTAAAAAATGAGAAAAAAGAATAACTATCAAAACTACCAGAAAACAAGTTAAAATGGCAATAATTACATACCTATCCATAATCACTTTAAATGTCAATGGAAGAAATGGTTAAATCAAAAAACATATGGTGGTTAACTGCACAAAACAACAAAAGCCATCTATATGCTGCTTAAAAGAGGCTCACTTCAAGGCTAAAAACAGACTGAAAGTGAGAGAATGGAATAACGTATTTCATGCAAATGGAAATGACAAGAAAGCAGGGGTATCAATACTCATATCAGAAAAATAGACTAAAAAACCTAAAAGTCTATAACAAATGACCAAGAAGGGCATTATATAATGATAAAGAATCAATACAAGAAGACCATATAACATTCATTAATATATATGCACCTAATACAGGACCACCTAAATATATAAAGCAATTATTAGCAGACATAAAGGGAGAAATTGACAGTAAACAATAATAATAGGGGATTCTAACATCCCACTTAAGTCAATGGACAGATCATCCAGACAGAAAAATTAATAAGGAAACAGTAGTCTTAAATGACAATAGAACAGTTGGACTTAATACATATCTACAGGACATTCTATCCAAATACAGCAGAATACACATCCTACTCAAGTGCATGTGAAACATTCTCCAGGACAGATCACAAGCTAGGCCACAAAACAAGTCTCAACAAATTTAAAAGAATATAAATTATATCTAGCATTTTTTCCCCAATTACAACAGTATGAAACTAGAAATCAATTATAAGAAGAAAAACAGGAAATGCACAAATACATAGAGACTAGACAACATGCTACTAAAAAACCAATGGGTCAATGAAGAAATCAAAGAGGAAATCAGACAATAGCTTGAGATAAATGAAAATGGAAACATGACTTGCCAAAATCTATGGACGCACCAAAAGCAACTGTAATAGCAAAGTTTATAGTGATAGAGGCATACCACAAAAAATAAGAAAAACCTCAAATAAGCAACATAACCTCTCATCTAAAGGAATTAAAAAAAGAAAAACCAACTAAACTCAGAGTCAGCAGAAGGAAGGAAATAATAAAGATCAGAGAGGAAATATAGATCAAAAAAGGAATAGAAAAGATCATTGACATGAAGAGCTGATTTTGGAAAAGATAAATAAAATTGATAAACCATTATCCAGACATCAAAAAAGAGAAGAGAGCAGACCCAAATATAATAAGAAATGAAAAAGAATAACAAATATCAAAGAGATACAAAAAACCATAAGAGAATACTACGAACAGTTATATGCCAATTAATTGGACAAACTGGGAGAAACAGACAAACTTCTAGAAGCATAATGTCTTCCAAGATTGAATCAGGAGAAAATAAACAATATGTACAAACTGATAACTAGGATTGAAATTGAATTTATAATAGAAAAACTCCCAGAAAACAAAAATTCAGGACTGGATGGTTTCACAGGGGAATTCTACTAAACATCTAAAGAAGAAATACTACCTATCCTTCTCAAACTACTCCAAAAAATTGAAGAGGAGGGAATACTCCCAAACCCATTCTACAAGGCCACTGTTACTCTGATACCAAAACCAGATAAAGACACTACAATAAAAGCAAATTACAGGCCAATAAGTCTGATGAATATAGATGCAGAAATCCTCACAAAATATTAGCAAACAGAATTCAGTAATATATAAAAAGGATTATATACCATGATCCAGTGGGAATTATTCCAGGGATGCAAGGAGGGTTCAATATCAACAAATCAATGTGATAAGCCATATTAACAAAAGATAGGATAAAAATCCCATGATAAGCTCAACAGATGTAGAAAAAGCACTTGACAAAATTCAATATCCATTCATGATAAGAAATCTCATCAAAGTTAGTATAGAGGAGGGCAAAAAAAAAAAAAGTTAGTATAGAGGAGACATATCAGAACAAAATAAAGACCATTAACAACACACCCACTGCCAACATAATACTTAATAATGAAAAGAAGAAAGGTTTTACTCTTAATGAGGAACAAGACAATGATGACTACTTGCACCACTTCTATTTAACATAGCATTGGAAGTCCTAGCCACAGCAATCAGACAAAAAATATAAATAAAAGGCATCTGAATTGGAAGAGAAGTCAAACTGTCACTATTTGCAGATGACACAGACAGATGATAGATATTGATATGATATATATATCACTACATGACTCTAAGGTCCCCAGCAAAAACTATTAGAACTAAAAAATGAATCAGTAAACTTGCAGGATACAGAAATCTGTTACTTTTCTCTACACTAATAATCTGTTGCTTTTCTCTACACTAACTATCATAAAGAGAGAGTAAAAAAAGAAAACAATCCTGTTTAAAATTGCATCAAAAAGGATAAAATAACTAGGAGTAACCTTAAACAAGTAGGTAAAAACCTGTAATCTGAAAAGTATAAAATATTGGTGAAGGAAATGGAAGATTATACAAAGAAATGGAAATAGATAGCCCACGTTCTATGATTGGTAGAATTAATAGTTAAAATATCTACAGATTAAATACAATCCATATCAAAATATCCATGGACTTTTATCACAGAACTAGAACAAATAATCCTAAAATTTATATGGAACCACAAAAGACCCAATTGCCAAAGCAATTAAGAAAAAAGAACAAAGCTGGAGGTTTCACATTCCTTGACTTCAGACTATACCACAATCTACAGCATTATCCTGGCACAAAAACAGACATACAGATCAATGGAATAGAATAGAGAGCCCAGAAATAAATCCACACACCTATGGTCAATTAATCTACAACAAAGAACATAAATATATACAGTGGAGAAGACAGTCTCTTCAAGAGGTGGTGCTGGGAAAACTAGATAGCTACATGTAACAAAAGGAAAGTAGAAAAATTTCTCATATAATATACAAAATTAAACTCAACATGGATTAAAGGCCTAAATGTAAGCCTGGAATCCATAAAACTTCTAGGCAAAAACACAGACAGAACATTCTTTGACATAAATCATGGCAATATTTCTTGTATCTATTTCTTAAGGCAAATAATAAATAAATAAAAATAAACAAATGAGTTTTAATCAAACTTGAAAACTTTTTCACAGGAAAGGAAACCATCCAGAAAATGAAAAAGACAATGCACTAAACAGGAGACAATATTTTAAAATGATATGACTGATAAGGGGTTACTATCCAAAATACATAAATAGCTCATACAACTCAATAAACAAAAAACATAACCAGATTTAAAAAATGGGTAGAAGACATGAAGTCTTTTTTTTTTTTTTCAAAGAAGATATCCTAAAAGGCACATGAAAAGATGTTCAACATTGCTAATCATCAGAGAAAATGAAATCAGAACCACAATGAGATATCACCTCACACCTGTCCAAATGGCTATAATCAAACAGTCTACAAACAACAGATGTTGGTAAGGATGTGGAGAAAAGGGAACCCTAGGACTCTGCTGTCAGGAAGGTTAATAGGTGCAGCCACTATGGATAACAGTATGGAGGTTCCTCAAAAAACTAAAAATAGAACTATCATATGATCCAGCAATTCCAGTTGCTGGATATATGTCCAGAGAAAACAAAACACTAATTTGAAAAGATACATGTACCTCAGTATTCATAGTAGCATGATTTACAAGATATAGAAGCAACCTAAATGTTCAACAACAGATGAATGGATTTAGAAGTAGTTTATATATATAATAAAATATTACTTAGCCATGAAAAATGAAATAATTTTAATGAAATTCTGCTGTTTGCCACAACATGGATGGACCTAGAGTGTATTATGCTTAGTGAAATATGTCAGACAAAGACAAATACTGTATGTTATCACTTATATGTGGAATCTAAAATATAAACAAATGAATATAGTGAAACAGAAACAGACTCACAGATATAGAGAATGAACTAGTGGTTACTAGGAGTGGGAGGGAATGGGGGAAAGACAAACTACTATATATAAAATAAGCAACAGGAAATACTGTACAGCACGGGGAAATGTAGCCATTATTTTCTCACAACTTTTAATGGGGTATAAAAAAAAAAAAAATCAAACCAGTATGTTGTACAACAGAAACTAATGTAATATTATAAATTAATCACACTTTAATAAAAAAGTTAAAGAAATTTAATTCTAAAGGAAGCAGAAATGGAAAAAAAATAAGAAATAACAAATGGGACAAATACTTAAAAAGATGGTATAGTTAAATATAATGATATCAGTCATTACTTTAAACTTAAATGGACCGTGTACTTCACTAAAATGCAGAAATTTTCCATTTGGACTCAAAAGTAAGGGTAACATATCTGGTGCTTATAATACTTGCATCTTAAATTTAAAACCAGACAATGATGAAGTAAAAGGATAAGAAATCATAAACAAGCAAATGGTAGGAGAAGGTTATTGGGATTATATTATTGATTACTATCAGACAAAAGAGACTGGATATTACTATAATTACAACAGACTGAGAAATATATTTCTTAGGAGATTATAAAATTATCATTTAGGCATAACAATCCTAAAAAAAACCCCTAATAATAGAGCTTTAAGGTAAATAAGTAAAAATAGACAAATCTAAACTGGAAATAGACAAAGCTAATGTTATTATTGGAGATTACAACATCTCATTTATCAATAATTGTTAGAAAAATAAGTCAAAAAAATCAGTAAACATGTAGAATATCCAAACAACTTTCTAACCAAACAAAAACAGGATATATTTGAAAATGAAATATTCCCCATAGACAGTGTGCATAGTGGTAATGACAGATAAGTATATAGATCAGTAAAAGCAGATAGTGAAAAAATAAACACAAACAGGGTGGATTTATTTTCTATAAAGTGCCAAGTGAGTTCAATGAAGAAAAGATAATCTTTTTAATAACTGATGCCGAAACAATTGAATATTTCTATGGGAAAAATAAAAACAACATTTCCTCCAAAAAAAAAAAAAAAAAAAGGGCAAACAATTTTGAATAGACCATTTGCAAAAAGAGTTTGATGAATGCCACAGCCATAAGAAAATGAGCTCAGTGTTAGTCACCCAGAAAATGCAAATTAATGCTATAATGAGATAACACTACATAATTACTAGATTTGCTAAAAATCAAAATTCTTGACAATAACCCAGTGTTGGCAATGGTGTGGAGCAATTGGAACTCTCAGAGATTTCTAATTGAAATGCACAATGATACAGTCATCATCAACTCAAAAGTAAGCTAATTGTGATATTCCAATATCACAGAATACTAATTAGGAGTGAAAAGAAACTACATATTTATATATCAAAAACATGGATGGGACTTCCTAGGTGGCGCAGTGGTTAAGAATCTGCCTGCCAATGCAGGGGACACAGGTTCGATCCCTGCTCCAGGAAGATTCCACATGCCACGGAGCAACTAAGCCCGTGTGCCAAAAAAAAAAAAACATGGATGAATTTCAAAAGCATGCTATGTGTAAAAAGTTATACACAAAAGTAGTGGGAGAAGGAGGCCAGAGGAGGCATAGACTGCAAAAGAGCCCAAGGATACACTTCAGTTGATTGGAAATGTTCTGTATCATGATTAATGAGCTGACTGTATACAACAGGCAAAATTCATAAAACTACACTTAAAAGGGTAAAATTTTTCTAGTTTAATTTTTTAAAATTGACATTTGTTTTTCAGCTAAAACAAAGTTCATACAATGCAGAACTTCAAATTTTACCAGTTCTTTTGCAAAAACTGAAACTCTGGTCTTAGCATACCTCTTCTGATTCCTTTACCATTTCAATGTACATTAGCCACTGGCATGCTTCTACTCCTAATAGTTAGAACTGCATCTTTTTATCAAAGTTCTTGGCCTTAAGACTTCCAGATCATGTTTTACCTGTTCTACCAGGAAAAGCCAGCAACTCCTAACCCTTTTGTAACCCAGTGGTTGACACATGTGTGTGATAACAAATATAAATGCTCCATCTCCTCTCTCTTGTCAGAGATACTCTGAATAGGTACATACACTAGCTCCAGAGATCCCCCGCAAGATGGAACAAAAGTTACCCTACAAAGGACTTTGCCCATTAAGCCTTGTACCAATTTTCTTACTCTCCTGAATTTTTACCAGAAGGCTTCTTAATAAGTTATTTACACACTAATGTTCATCTTTGCATCTCCACTGATATAGCCAAACCCAAGTAAAAGAAGACATTCTTTGGTGCTATTCAGAGCCTCCCAATTAAAAGTAAGAAAATTCCAATTAGAATTAGATAAGGTTTAAAATAAAATGGAATTGTATTAGCAGAAGTACTTCTGGACTGTCAAGGCTTTCAAATGCCTTATGTCCTTTCTTTATATCAACCTAAATTCTCTCTTGCTGCAGAGGGTTAATGCTACACAATGCATCAGGAGGTGGGGTGGGAAAGCCAATAATTACATCAACAACAAAGAATATCTGAAGTCAACTCTGTTTACAAGATATAAAATGACACTGAAGATCTTGATTATTAAACTGCTGAGGAAGGGGAAGTAAGTATTTTATGTGTTTCTTTGTTTAAAATATTTGTTTCTCTTCCCAATATGTCTCTATAGAAAAATATATATTGAGATACACTTTGGATATTGGCTTTATTGATGGGCAGGAAACAGTACATTGTGTATTGCAGGCACTTATTAAATAGTTGTTGATTCATTTTTCCTGTTGAATAGCAGTAAAATGTGCTTAAAAAGAAAAATAAGATGACTAAAAGCATCTAGTAGAAATCTGTTAAGCAAGTAGATATTCATATTATTTGCTACTTGAAAAAAATTAACGTTTTACATGACACTTAGGTTACAGAATTAATAAAGCTTCCCTAGCCAAATTGTGTGCACTGATATTCATAAAATGAGAAGGCAATATCAAGAAAGCAATAAGATTGAGTTTTATGTGGTTGCTTGAGGTTATTTTGGATGAAAGTGTTTTTTGATTGTTTTTACTTCAACCTATTATGAGGCAGACTATCAATATAGACTATATGCAGAGATTTTAGGGGGCCAAAAAACATAAAATATCTACATTTTATAGAATTTTTTTTGAAATTTTTATCTATCACATTCATATTTTTCAATAGTAAATGTTCCACAAGGTGTTCAAATAATTATTTTCTATTAATATGATAATAAACTCAACACAGAAGTACAGAATATTAAAATACAAATCCTGGAGGAAATTACTACCGGTAGAGATGTATCTAAATCCTAACTATAAATTTACCTTTTCTACTCCTGGGACCATAACTAGAAATATACAACAGAAGCACATGAGGACTTCTGTTATGGCATTAAAATCAATAACCACAAGAAATAAGAAATGATTAATATTGTGAAATGACCCGAGTGGCATAACATATTATTCAATTATGTGATATTTTGAAGGTAAACTATTATGAAGGTGACTGTAATAATGATGATGATGATAGTAGGCAAGGAGGGAGAAGGTGGGGAAGAAAAAGTTAGCTATGGAGGAGGGTGAAGAAGGGAAGGAGAACAGATGAGGACAAAGAGGAAAATGTAAGAAATATAGATAAAGGGGATGTAGGGAAAAGCAAAAAGAAAAAAGAATTATTTTTTGTCAATTTAGTTGAACCCTTTAGACATTGGTCATTAAGAGTTTAGAATGTTACATTTAATTTCACACAGTAATTTTGTTGTTTTCTTAACATATATATGGGGTTTAAGTGAGAAAGAAAAATATATTTAATAATTAAGATCTTAGTTTTATAATGTCAGTGTCAGATGATAAACACATTTATCAACATATAGCTATATATCTATATGCATATATTCATACAGATATATACCTTTATATAATCTTATCCATATATATAAGTATATAGACACAGGATTACACAAATTTTTTCTATAATAAATCCTATTTTTTATTATTATTCAGAAAACTCACATAATATTGCACATAGATTTTGAAAGGATTATTTATACATGAAAACTGGATTCAGTAACTCTCCTCTCATTATTCTTATATAGAAACAGTGTATGACTTCACCCTTAGCAATCTCTGTGTGACTTTTTAATATTTTTGGCATTGATAATTGGCAGGTAAATTTCTTAGGAGTATAGACAATATATGCCACACAACACTCAAAGAGTAAATGTCTCCTGGCTTAGAATAGAGGAGAGAGTGTTGTTAGACTTTAAGTAGAGTTAGTTAGCATACATAGTTGTCATAATCTACAAAAGTCATTATTGAGCTACTAGCTAGACAATGTGGGGAGAGTTATAAATCAGAAAGAAAACTGTTCTGAAGAGGAAATTCAGGAATTAATTGGTAAAAAAGATTAAAAGTAGCCTGGGAAAGTTTTGAATTTCACAATATAGCTTTAGAAAGTTCCAAAATGTTGGGTAAATAAAGCCAATATTTTAGATTTGTAATTTTTCAAAAGCTGTGAGCAAGTATATATAAAATCCATATCTAAATAACAATATAACTTTTAAAAGCAGTTTTTATTTATATGTTTTATCTATAAGAATCCAACCATTTTAAAATCTGAAATTCTTTGTAATATTTTAAATTTTGCTTTCAAGGTTTCTGGATGTTCCACTTCTGTAACTAAAGCCAATTTTGCCCATGAGACTAATGGGGGGAAAAATGAAAACCTTGCATATGCCTTGTTTTTTTTTGTTTTTTTTTTTTATTTTATTTTTTTTTTATTTTTTTATTTTATTATTATTTTATTTTATTTTTTGGGGGGTACACCAGGTTCAATCAACTGTTTTTATACACATATCCCCATATTCCGTCCCTTCCTTGACGCCCCCCCCTCGAGTCCCCCCCACCCTCCCTGCCCCAGTCCTCTAAGGCATCTTCCATCCTCGAGTTGGACTCCCTTTGTTATACAACAACTTCCCACTGACTATTTTACAGTTGGTAGTATATATATGTCTGTGCTACTCTCTCGCTTCGTCTCAGTTTCCCCTTCACCCCCCGCCCCCTCCCATACCTCGAGTTCTCCAGTCCATTCTCTGTATCTGCTTCCTTGTTCTTGTCACTGAGTTCATCAGTACCGTTTTTAGATTCCGTATATGTGAGTTAGCATACAATATTTGTCCTTCTCTTTCTGACTTACTTCACTATGTATGACAGATTGTAGTTCTATCCACCTCATTACATATAGCTCCATCTCATCCCTTTTTATAGCTGAGTAATATTCCATTGTATATATATGCCACATCTTCTGTATCCATTCATTTGTTGATGGGCATTTAGGTTGCTTCCATGTCCTGGCTATTGTAAAGAGTGCTGCAATAAACATTATGGTACAAGTTTCTTTTGGGATTATGGTTTTCTTTGGGTATATGCCCAGGAGTGGGATTACTGGATCATATGATAGTTCTATTTGTAGTTTTTGAAGGAACCTCCAAATTGTTTTCCATAGTGGCTGTACCAACTTACAGTCCCACCAACAGTGCAGGAGAGTTCCCTTTTCTCCACAGCCTCTCCAACATTTGTTGTTTCCAGACTTTGTGATGATGGCCATTCTGATTGGTGTGAGGTGATACCTCATTGTGGCTTTGACTTGCATTTCTCTGATGATGAGTGATGTTGAGCATCTTTTCATGTGTTTGTTGGCCATCTGTATGTCTTCTTTGGAGAAATGTCTATTTAGGTCTTCTGCCCATTTGTGGATTGGGTTATTTGCTTTTTTGGTATGAAGCTGCATGAGCTGCTTGTATATTTTGGAGGTTAATCCTTTGTCCGTTGTTTCATAGGCAATTATTTTTTCCCATTCTGAGGGTTGCCTTTTAGTCTTGTTTATGGTTTCTTTTGCTGTGCAAAAGCTTTTATTTTTCATGAGGTCCCATTCGTTTATTCTTGATTTTATTTCCATGATTCTAGGAGGTGGGTCAAAAAGGATGTTGCTTTGATGTATGTCAAAGAGTGTTCTGCCTAAGTTTTCCTCTAGGAGTTTTATAGTGTCTGGCCTTACATGTAGGTCTTTAATCCATTTTGAGTTTATTTTTGTGTATGGTGTTAGGAAGTGTTCTAATTTCATTCTTTTACATGTTGCTGTCCAATGTTCCCAGCACCACTTATTGAAGAGGCTGTCTTTTTTCCATTGTATACTTGTGCCTCCTTTGTCAAAGATAAGGTGCCCATATGTGTTTGGGCTTACTTCTGAGTTCTCTATTCTGTTCCATTGATCTTCCTTTCTATTTTTGTGCCAGTACCATACTGTCTTGATCACTATGGCCTTGTAGTATAGTTTGAAGTCAGGAAGCCTGATTCCACCAACTCCATTTTTCCTTCTCAAGATTGCTTTGGCTATTCGGGGTCTTTTGCGTTTCCATACAAATTGTAAGATTTCTTGCTCTAGTTCTGTGAAAAATGCCATTGGTAATTTGATCGGGATTGCATTAAATCTGTAAATTGCTTTGGGTAGTACAGTCATTTTCACGATGTTGATTCTTCCAATCCAGGAACATGGTATGTCCCTCCATCTGTTTGTGTCGTCTTTGATTTCTTTCATCAATGTCTTAAAGTTTTCTGCATACAGATCTTTTGCCTCCTTAGGCAGGTTTATTCCTAGGTATTTTATTCTTTTTGTTGCAATGGTGAATGGGAGAGTTTCCTTAATTTCTCTTTCTGCTCTTCCGTTGTTCGTGTATAGGAATGCAAGAGATTTCTGTGCATTAATTATGTATCCTGCTACTTTACTAAACTCATCAATGAGTGCTAGCAGTTTTCTGGTAGAGTCTTTAGGGTTTTCTATATATAATATCATGTCATCTGCAAAGAGTGACAATTTTACTTCTTCTTTTCCAATTTGGATTCCTTTAATTTCTTTTTCTTCTCTGATTGCTGTGGCTAACACTTCCAAAACTATGTTGAATAACAGTGGTGAGAGTGGACACCCTTGTCTTGTTCCTGTTCTTAGAGGGAATTCTTCCAGTTTTTCTCCATTGATAACAATGTTGGCTTTTGGTTTGTCATATATGGCTTTTATGATGTTGAGGTAATTTCCTTCTATGCCCATTTTCTGGAGAGCTTTTATCATAAATGGATGTTGAACTTTGTCAAAAGCTTTTTCTGCATCTATTGAGATGATCATATGGTTTTTATCCTTCAATTTGTTGATATGATGTATCACGTTGATTGATTTGCGTATATTGAAGAATCCTTGCATCCCAGGGATAAACCCCACTTGATCGTGGTGTATGATTTTTTTAATGTGCTGTTGCAGTCTGTTAGCTAGTATTTTGTTGAGGATTTTTGCATCTATATTCATCAGTGATATTGGTCTGTAGTTTTCTTTTTTTGTGACATCTTTGCCTGGTTTTGGTATCAGGGTGATGGTAGCCTCGTAGAATGAGTTTGGGAATGCTCCGCCTTCTGCAATATTTTGGAAGAGTTTGAGAAGGATAGGTGTTAACTCTTCTCGAAATGTTTGATAGAATTCGCCTGTGAATCCATCTGGTCCTGGGCTTTTGTGTGTTGGGAGATTTTTAATCATTGCCTCAATTTCTGTACTTGTGATTGGTCTGTTCATGGTTTCTATTTCTTCCTGGTTCAGTCTTGGAAGATTGTATTTTTCTAAGAATGTATCCATTTCTTCCAGGTTATCCAATTGATTGGCATATAGTTGCTTGTAGTAGTCTCTCATGATGTTTTGTATTTCTGAGGTGTCCGTTGTGACTTCTCCTTTTTCATTTCTAATTCTGTTGATTTGCATCTTCTCCCTTTTTTTCTTGATGAGTCTGGCTAATGGTGTATCCATTTTGTTAATCTTCTCAAAGAACCAGCTTTTAGTTTTATTTATTTTTCTTATGGTTTCTTTCCTTTCTTTTTCATTTATTTCTGCTCTGATCTTTATGATTTCTTTCCTTCTGCTCAATTTGGGGTTTCTTTGTTCTTCTTTCTCTAGTTGTTTTAGGTGTAAGGTTAGGTTGTTTATTCGATCATTTTCTTGTTTCTTAAGGTAGGACTGTATTGCTATAAACTTCCCTCTTAGAACTGCTTTTGCTGCGTCCCATAGGTTTTGGGTTGTTGTGTTTTCGTTGTCATTTGTTTCTAGATATTTTTTGATTTCCTCTTTGATTTCTGTAGTGATTCCTTGGTTGTTTAAGAGTGAATTGTTTAGCCTCCATGTGTTTGTATTTTTTGCAGTTTTTTTCCTGTAATTGATATCTAGTCTCATGGCGTTGTGGTCTGAGAAGATGCTTGATATGATTTCAATTTTCTTGAATTTGCTGAGGTTTGATTTGTGACCCAAGATGTGATCTATCCTGGAAAAGGTTCCATGCGCACTTGAGAAGAAAGTGTAGTCTGTCGTTTTTGGATGGAATGACCTATAAATATCAATTAAGTCGAGATGGTCTAATGTGTCATTTAAAGCTTGCGTGTCTTTATTTATTTTCTGTTTGGATGATCTGTCCATTGATGTAAGTGGGGTGTTCAAGTCTCCCACTATAATTGTGTTACTGTCGATGTCCCCTTTTATAGCTGTTAGCATTTGTCTTATGTATTGAGGTGCTCCTATATTGGGGGCATAGATATTTACCATTGTGATATGTTCTTCTTGGATGGATCCCTTGATCATTATGTAGTGCCCTTCCTTGTCTCTTTTAATAGTCTTTACTTTCAAGTCTAATTTGTCTGATATGAGTATTGCTACTCCAGCTTTCTTTTGACTTCCATTTGCATGGAATATCTTTTTCCATCCCTTCACTTTCAGTCTATATGTATCCCTTGGTCTGAAGTGGGTTTCTTGTAGGCAGCATATAGAAGGGTCTTGTTTTTGTATCCATTCAGCCAGTCTGTGTCTTTTGGTTGGAGCATTTAATCCATTTACATTTAAGGTGATTATTGACATGTGTGTTCCAATGACCATTTTCTGAATTGTTTTGGGTTTGTATTTGTAGGTGTTTTCCTTTTCTTGTGTTTCCTACTTAGAGAAGTTCCTTTAGCACTTGTTGTAAGGCTGGTTTGGTGGTGCTGAATTCTCTGAACTTTTGCTTGTCTGGAAAGCTTTTGATTTCTCCCTCAAATCTGAATGAGATTCTTGCTGGGTAGAGTATTCTTGGCTGTAGGTTTCTCTCTTTCAGGACTTTCAGTATATCCTGCCATTCCCTTCTGGCCTGCAGAGTTTCTGTAGAAAGGTCAGCTGTTATCCTGATGGGTTTTCCCTTATATGTTGTTTGTTGCTTTTCTCTTGCTGCTTTTAATATTTTTTCTTTGTGTTTAATTGTCATTAGTTTGATTAATATGTGTCTTGGTGTATTTCTCCTTGGGTTTATTCTGTATGGGACTCTCTGTGCTTCTTGGACTTGGTGAATTATTTCCTTTCCCATGTTGGGGAAGTTTTCCACTAGAACCTCTTCAAATATTTTCTCAGACCCTTTCTTTTTTTCTTCTTCTTCTGGGATGCCTATAATTCGAATGTTGGTACATTTAAGGTTATCACTGAGGTCTCTGAAGCTGTCTTCTAGTCTTTTTATTTTTTTATCTTTTTCCTGCTCTGTGGCGTTTATTTCTCCCATTCTATCTTCCAACTCACTTATTCGTTCTTCTGCCTCAGTCATTCTGCTGGTTATAGCATCTAGAGTATTTTTAATTTCAGTTATTTTGTTATCCATTGCTGTTTGTTTTTCTGAGTTCTTATGAACTGTTTCTTGTACTTTCTCTATTTTGTTATCAAGATTTTGTATCATTTTTACTATCATTACTCTAAATTCTTTTTCAGGCATTTTTCCTATTTCCTCCTCATTTATTTGGTCTTGTGGGTTTTTTTCCTGCTCCTTTGCCTGCATGGGGTTTCTTTGTTTCCTCATGGTTGTCCAAGCTTTTGGGGTTGCTTGTCCTGGTGATAAAGGTGTTTATAGAAGACTGTCCAAGCCTCAGACTAATGTCCAAGTATTGGATTAGACGAATATTCAGTCTAGGAAACACATACATGTATAAGACACACAATTATTGAATCCGTTAGGATATAAGGCTCTAGAAAGACCTGACAGAACCCCAGTGTGCTATCAGATATTCAAAGAGAAACCCAGCAGAAATTGACAACTGAAACAGAATAAATCAGAGACAAAAGCAAAAGCAAACAAACAACAAATAACACCCTACACATACAAACATCAATCCAGGGAGATTTTGTAAGCTAGGATCAAATATAGGAATGAGCTGGAGTACCACCAGAGAGAATGGAGATTCTCAGAATGTAATTAGACAACTGTACTAAGAACTAAGATAAAGACAAAAGCCTAATATTAATACCAAGGCAGTGCATCATCTGGAGAATAGAGCAAGGAGTCTGAGCAGACCGATAGTGTTGCTTATAAGTATGTTAAGATAAAATACACTTAAAATGGCTGGAAGAAAGGGGAACAGAAGAGCGTAATGTGGTTGGAAATATGCAAAGAAAAAGAAAGGAATAGAAGTGTATAAAAGAAAGGGATGAAAGGAAAGTATGAAAGATATTTTGTCCGTACTACCAAAAACTTAGCTAGATATAGAAGTATTTTAAAAGGCAAAAAAAAAAAAGAGTAAAAAATATCCTTATAAAATTATGTTGTAAAACTTGTAGATCCCTTAGGGCTAAGATCGTATTTAATAAATCAAAAAAAAAAAAAAAAAATCCAGAACTGATCCCCGAATGGACCAGTTCAATAGGTATTGATACTACTATTTCTGTTTCCTTAGCGTCTCAGCTGTAAGTGTCCTTTTCCTTGCCTTGGGTTTTTTTTTTTGCGTTATTCTGTGACCAGCAGAGGTTCCTTTATTGTTCGTCTGTAAGCCTCGGTGTGTGGGGAGGGAGAGGGTGCAATAGTGGCTCCTTCTCCTGGGAGGGAGTGAGCAGTGGCGCACTGTTGCTTCAGTCAGGCTTGGAGGTGCCTGTTGCAGAGGGCGCTGGTGGCTCAGGCGTACACAGAAAGTCTTAGAGTTGGGCCTCTCTCAGGGTTTTTTCTTTTTGATGCTGGTTTTTTTTTTTTTTTTTCTCTCGGCAGCCTCCCTGCTTCTGGCGTTGCAAGGAGTTTTAATCTAGCCCCGCCTGAGTGCCTGAGGGTGCTTGTTATCCCTGAGTGCCTTAGGTGGCCCGCAGGGCGTCTCTCCACTGCCTGTTGCAGAGGCGCCGAAAGAGAGGGAGAGGCTATGCGCGCGGCTCCTCCCCCCCGCCCGGGAGCCTGCAGCCTCCAGCCGCCATCATGGCCGGGCAGCTCTCAGGGACGGGCACTGCTCTCCGCGGACCTCTTCCCTCCTGTGCTCTCGGTCCGTGACCCTACCGGCAACAATGTTTCTCCCCCTGAACCAGCTCTCCGGTTCCCACGCTCCCGCTCCTGGACCCTCTGTTCAGCCGCGGATCAATGTCTCGGTCCAGGAACGCTGAGCTGCGCTGCGGACCATCCGAATGTTTCTCACTCCCTCCCGTCTGCCACAGCTCCGCCGCTTCACCCTCTTTGAGCCCTCATAGATGCCTCCCTACCGGCTATGTCGGGCTCCCTGCTGTCCTTTCCGGGGTCCGAGGCCGTCTGCTGGTGTTCGGCTGGTTCTCTGTGGGAATGACTGCGTCCTTCCATGCATTCCCAATGCAACTGTGGAGAGGGATGCACTCCACGTCTCTCTACTTCGCCGCCATCTTGAGATCTCCATGCCTTGTTTTAATAATAAAATATTCTAGATAATTAAAATGTTTAATATAGAAGAAATTGACAGCAACATTCATAGTGTTCACGAATACATACATAATATACATGAAGCAGAAAAACAACTTCAATAATTATTGTGCACTGTAAATTGAATATTATGATGTTCAGTAACAGAAAAAATATACAAAACCTATATTTAAGTGTACATTAATGATGAAAATATTAAAAATCTTTCAAGCTATCCCAACTTGGCTACTTTCTCAATTCCACTTGTATGTATTATCTATTTTAAAGCCTATGCACAATTTACCCTCAAGGATAAAATGTTTTTAGTTTATTATCAGTACATAATTTATTAATTTATTATTTTTATAAGGCATACAAATTATGCTTTTGATCTATATTAACACAGCTAATGTTAAATTGCCAGTTGTGTGATAGGTACAGGGCTATTAATGTGTTGATACACAACATATTCATTAAATTTCCTAACATTTATGTAAAGGAAATCCATAATATGAGTTATACAAAGACACAAAATACGATCTAAGTTACTTTACCAATCAAATTTCTGGAGGTAGCACTGCAAAGTAACTTCTGTACTTAGAAAACTGAATGTAAATATTCTCCTTCAGAACTTTTGTAATCGGAGTAACACAGTAGCAGATAGGTGAAAGACTGAGTCTAAAAATAATTTCTAGAAGTAATAAAAAGTGCAAGACTCACAATGGTATGAACACTTACTCCATGCAGTACATTTTTGTGTTTGTGTTGTGTTCTTAAAAGTGCTATTTTTATAAAATATAAAAATTTTCTCTGCTCCCGAATATGTGGTACCATTAAAAGCTTTTAGGTAAAATATTGTATAAAATAATGATTGAAAAAAAAATGATCTTACATTTTGCCAAACATGTAGATAAAAGAAAAAAATATAGTTAATCATGCAACTGTTATTAAGCAGGTGGCAATTTGGCATCATGCAGACAAACCATCTGGTTGATTGACTAAAATTTCACTTTTCATACATCTCCCCATAGCATATAAGTGTGTCAAAGATTCCCAATATTTCTGAAAAACTGACTGTGCTGTAATGTTTTAAGATACAGTGATGAACCAAGTATATTTTATGACTCTATATAAGCTATTTTAAATATTTGCCAGGTTTTATTGACATTCTCTCTTGCTATTTTACAGATATAATTCTTTGGAAAATAGTTTTCTATTTTTTTAATTGTATTGTATCTATGTTTAATTCTTCACTTTCTGCCTTGAACCTGACCTGCAGGCATTGGTGGCTACTTTGATACTAAAATTGTTACACAGTTTCAATAACTGATTGCTACACCCCCTCAACAGAGATATTAAAATTATTTAATATACCTTAAAATGTTTAGCCTTCTATATTCTGGAAAATACCTTTAATTTCTAACATTTAATTGGACTACTTATAAAATAATATACAGTTGACAGTGGAACAACACTGGGGTCAAGAGTGCCAACCCCTGTACCATTGAAACTCTGCATACAGTCATCTCTCCCTATCCACGGTGAATTGGTTCCAATATTTGTCATGGATACCAAAATCTTCATGTGCTGAGGTCTCATACTCCGCCCTCCTTCCACATCCTCAGATTCAACCAACAGTGAATTTTTTTAAATTAATTAATTAATTTATTTATTTATTTGCTGCATTGGGTCTTCATTGCTGCATGCAGGCTTTCTCTAGTTGCAGTGAGTGGGGGTGGTCATGCTTCATTGTGGTGCAAGGGCTTCTTATTGCAGTGGCTTCTCTTGTTGCCAAGCATGGGCTCTAGGCACGCAGGCTTCAGTAGTTGCGGCACATGGGTTCAGTAATTGTGGCTCTCAAGCTCTTGAGCACAGGCTCAGTGGTTGTGGCACATGGGCTTAGTTGCTCCATGGCATGTGGGATCTTCCCAGACAAGGGCTCAAACCCATGTCCCCTGCATTGGCAGGCAGATTCTTAACCACTGCTCCACCAGAAAAGTCCCAACAGTGAATTTTCTAATGCTACATTTATTGAAAAAAACCTATGTAAAAGCAGACCCACATGGTTCACACTCAATTTTCACAGTTCAACTGTATATTCATTATATATATATATATTTTATATATAGTTATATATTATAAAATATTTTGAATATAAAATTCATATAAAATATATTTTGCATTACATATATGTAAAATCACTACTAAAATCTGAGAATATAAGAGAGAATCAGAGAATATAAACCACATTTGAAAAATAATCACAATTAATTTATGGAAAATATGCACTAAAGGTTTCATTTTCACATGTGCACACAGTTTTAATTCTGAACAAAATAAGGCTCATATATGAGATGATGTTTCAGAATGCACTTTTTCCCTTAAAATTTTGAGATTATTTTGCAGTAGTAATTCCTTTGGAAGTATTTTTTTTCCTACCCTTAAAGAGAAAAACACAAGTTACTATTTTGGAATACACTGCATATTCTATTACAGGGAAAAGGGAAGAAGAGTTTTAAATACAAAGTAAAATGGACTTTGCATATAATACATGTTTCAATTTAGGAAGTACTTTTTCCCCTTTACTACTTATCTACATACTTAAGATGTACCATTCTCCTCCAATAAAGTGTATGTTCCTTTGCACGAGAAATGGGTCTATGTCTTAATTCTCTTTGCATTCTCTGGTAAGGCATAGAGTAGTTGATGCAGGTTTTTACTAAATAAACATTACCATCCTGTTCTAGTTGTTGAATTCATGTGTTCATATGAAAATCAGATATATTCTATTTTTTTCTTTTATTATTCCAAGTGTAATCCAGACTACCTGATTTTTGGCACCATATTTGTTTGTATTCATTGTGGAGCTAGCAAAACTGTCTCTATTTACACTATTTTTCTAATACTACTGTGTCTGCTTTTAAACAGTAGATAGTTGCTACTTGTAATTATTACTGTTTTTACTATTATTAAAAATCAAAAGCCACTATGATTCTAATAAAAACAATATGGATCATAAAAGACTTCTATGAGTAATTATAAGCCAACAAATTAGACAATCTAGAAGAAATGGAAAAGTATCGAGAAACACACAAATTTCCAAGACTAAATCATGAAGAAATGGAAAATCGGAATGGACTTATTACTAGTAGCAAGATTGAATCAGTAATCACAAAACTCACAACATAGAAACTCACATGATTCACTGGTGAATTCTACCAAACATTTAGAGAAGATTTAATAACTATACTTCTCAAACTATTCCAAAAAAGTGAAGAGTAGAGAACACTTCCAAACTCATTTTACAAGGCCAGCTTTACCCTGAAATCAAAACCAGACAAAGAAACCACAAAAAAAGAAAGTTACAGGCCAATATCCATGATGAACTTAATGCAAAAATTCTCAACAAAATATTAGCAATCAAATTCAACAATTCGTTAAAAGGCTGGTACACCATAATAAAGCAGGATTTATTTCAGAGATGCTAAAGATGGTTCAACATCCATTAATCAATGTAATACACAATAACAAAATGATAAAAATCATAAGTTCATTTCATGAGATGCAAAAAAAATCATTTGACAAAATTCAATATCTATTTATGATAAAAACCACTTATGAGTTATAGAGGGAATGTACCTCCATATCATAAAGGTCATTTATGACAAACACACAGCTAATATTATACACAACATTGAAAAGCTAAAAGCTTTTTCTTGAAAATGAGGAACAAGACAAGGATGCTATTGCCACTTTTATTCAACATAATATTAGAAATAATAGCCAGAGTCATTAAGCAAGAAAAAAGGGCATCCAAATTGAAAGGAAGGAGTAAAACTGTCACTATCTTCAGATGACATGATACTGTATATAGAAATCCTAAAATCTCCACCAAAAAACTTATAACCAATTCAATAAAGTTGCAGGATACAAATTAACATACAGAAATCTGTTGCAATTCTATACATTAATGACAAACTTTCAGAAAGAGAAATTAAGAAGATGACCCCATTTATAATTGTATCAAAAATAATAGAATGCCTAGGAATAAATTTAAAATTTCTAGATAAAAGACATATACTTTGAAAACTATAAGACATTGATGAAAGCAATTTGAAGACAAAACAAAAATGGAAAGACACTATGCTCATTGGCTAGAAGAAGAAATATTGTTAAAATATCCATACTATCCAAAAGTAATCTGCAGATTCAATGCAATCCCTATTAAAATACCAAAGGAATCTTTCACATTACTAGAACAGTACTAGAACAAATAACCCTAAATTTTGTATGGAGCCACAAAACACTCTGAATAGTCAAAGCAGTCTTGAGAAAGAAGAGTAAAGCTGGAGGAATCACATTTCTTGATTTCAAACTACTACAAAACTATATTAATCAAAACAATATGGTACTGGCACAAAAGAGATACCCGAATCAAAGAGAAAAGAGCCCCAAAATAGATCCATGCATATATTGCCAATTATTCTGCAATGAAGGAGGCAGGGATATATAACAAAGAAAAAAACCATCTCTTCAGCAAATGGTGTTGGAAAACCATTTAGCTACATGCAAAAGAATGAAATTGGACCGCTATTTTAAACCACATTCAAAAATTAACTCAAAATGAATTAAAGTCTTGAATGTAAAGCCTGAAGCCATAAAAATCCTAAAGAAAACATGAGGCTAAGCTCCTTGACATCACACTTAGCAGTAATTTTTGTATCTGATTCCACAGGCAAGGGCAACAAAAGCAAAAATAAACAAATGGGATTATATTCAGCTAAAAATCTTCTGCATGGTGAAGGCAACTACCAACAAAATGAAAACAGTTTCTACTAAATGGGAGAAGATATTTGCAAATAATATATCTGATGAGAGATGGTTAATATTCAAGAGATATAAAGAATTCATGCAACTCAATGCCAAAAAAAGTTTTTGATTAAAAAATGAGCAGAGGACTTGAATAGGTATTTTTCCAAAGAAGACATACAGATGACCAACAGGCATATTGAAAAGATGCTCAACATCACTTATCATCAAGAAAATGCAAATCAAAGCTATAATGAGATACCACCTCATATATATTAAAATGGCCATTATAAAAAAGACAAAATAACAAATATGGGAGAGAATGTGGACAAAAGGGAACCTTTGTGCAGTGTTACTTGGAAAGTAAATTCATGAAGCCACTATGAAAAACAGTATGGTGGTTCCTCAAAGATTAAAAATAGAACTACTTTATGCCCAGCAATTCCACTTCTGGGTATTTATCTGAAGAAAACAAAAACACTAATTTGAAAAGCTACAGGCACACTTATGTTCATTGCAGCATTTTTTACAATAGGCAAGATATGGAAGCAACCTAAGTATTCATCAACAGATGAGTGAATAAAGAACATATGTGTATATATTCATACACATACATACACACACATACACAAAATATATATATGTAGTGAAATATTAGTCATAAAAAGGATGAAATCTTACCATTTGTGACAACTTGGGTAGACCTGAGGGTATTACATGAAAATAACTCAAGCAGAGTAAAATAAGTCAGAGAAAGACAAATACTGGGTGATTTCACTTACATGTGGAATCTAAAACAAACACACAAAGAAACCCAAATGAACAAACCAAAAACCCCACAAAACCATACTTATAGACACAGAAAACAGACTAGTGGTTGCCAGAGGAGAAGGGGTTTAGGAATGGGAAAAATGAATGGGGTTGTCAAGAAGTACAAACTTCCAGTTATAAAGTACATAGGTCATGGGTATCTAATGTACACCATATGGAATACAGTCAATAATATTTGATTGGCTTTGTATGATGAAGGATAATAATTAGACTTATTGTGGCGATCATTTCATAATATATACAGACATTGAATCACTACTTTGTACACATGAAAGTAATACAATATATGTCAATTATACTTCAATCAAAATAAACTTTAAAATATGGCATCTACTTTTTTCATATGTTGCATATACTGAATACCTAACAAATCTTTTCCTATTCTTGTATGATGATCAATATTTCAAATAATTTTCAATTTAAATATATATATTTTATATGCTATAAAATATTTTATTCTTCAATGTGATTTAATCATATAATAATGGATCACCTAAATGATTTCTCTTGCAGAATTTCTTTTTCAGAATTTTATAGTTTACTCTATGCCATAATTGTCAGAATCAAATGAGTTGATATTTTACAAATAAGAAAATGAAGTAATTAGGTTACAGTGGAAGAAAAAGATGCAATAAATATCAACAAGTGGATGAAAAGGCCAAACACGGTTCACATGAAAGATCAATTCAAAAGAGGAGAGAATATGTTTACTATGTACAATTGACATCAAAACACCAGTGAATAGCAGCAGAAGCATATACCATAATATCTCTTTTTTATATTTTTAGAGCACAGCAAAATTAAGAGGAAGGTATAGAGATTTCCCATATATTCCCTGCCCCCATACATAGTCTCTCCCATAATCAAATCCCCCCTCTCAAGTCCCTTTGTTACAACTGGTAACAAATTTACACTGACACATCATTATCACACAAAGTTCATAATTTACATTAGAGTTCAATCCTAGTGTTGTACATTCTATGGGTTTGGACAAATGTATAATGACATATATCCATAATTATAGTATTGGACTATTTTCACTGCCCTAAAAATTCCTTGTGCTTCTTCACATATTCATTCTACTCCCTCACCCCACCCAGTTAACCCTTTTTAACCACTGACCTTTTTACTGCCTCGATAGTGTTGCCTTTTCAGAATGACAAATAGTTGGAATCATACAGTGTGAAGACTTTTGAGATTGGCTCCCTTTATTTAGGTTCATTTGTTTCCTCCATGTTTTTCATGGCCTAATAGCTCATTTCTTTTTAGCAACAAATAATATTCCATTCTTTAGATATACCACAATTTATTCACCTATTGGAGGACATCTTGATTGCTTCCCGGTTTTGGCAGTTATAAATAAAGCTGCTAAAAACATTTGTGTGTAGGTTGTGTGGACTTGTTTTAGCTCCTTTGAGTAAATACCAAGGAGCATGATTACCAGACAGTATAATAAGAGTACATTAGTTTTGTAAGAAGCTGCCAAACTGTTTTCCAAGGCGGCTGTACCATTTTGCATTCCCACCAGCAATGAATGAGTGTTCCTATCAGTACCTGATGTTGGCAGGGTTCCAGGTTTTGACCATCCTAGTAGTTAGGTAGTGGTATCTTATTGCTATTTTAATATTTGCATTTCCCTGATGACATATTATGTGAAGCATCTTTTCATATACGTATTTGCCATTTGTATATCTTTACTGGTGAAGTATCTGTTCAGGTTTTTGGCCCATTTTTAATGGGGTTGTTTGTTTTCTTATTCTTGAATCTTAAGAGTTCTCTGCATGTTTTGGATAACAGTCCTTTATCAGATATGTCTTTTGCAAATATTTTCTTCTAGTCTGTAGCTTGCCTTCCAAATTTCTTGACATAGTCTATTGTAGGGCAGAAATTTTTAATTTTAATGAAGTCCAATTCATCAATTATTTCTTTCATGGATCGTGACTATTGTATCTGAATAGTTATCACCATACCCAATGTCATCTACATTTTCCCCTGTTGTTTTCTATGGGTTTTACCGTTTTGTGTTTTACATTTAGGTTCTTGATCCATTTTGAGTTAATTTTTATAAAGAGTGTAAAGTCTGTGCCTAGATTCTTTTTTTTTTCATGTGGATGTCCAGTTGTTTGAGCACCATTTGTTGAAAAGACTATCTTTGCTCCATTGTATTGCCTTTGCTCCTTTGTGAAAGATCAGTTGACTACATTTTGTGAGTCTATTTCTGTGCTCTTTTCTGTTCCATTGATCTACCTGTCTGTTCTTTCACCAATACCACACTGTTTTGATAACTGTAAGTCTTAAAGTCAAGTAGTGTCAGTACTCCAAACTTTGTTCTTCTCTTTCAATATTGTGTTGGCTATTTTGGGTCTTTTACCTCCATATATACTTTAGAATCAGCTTGTCCATTATGATAAAATAACTTGCTAGTATTTTTAATCAGATTGCACTGAAGCTATAGATGATGTTAGTTATAAGTTTTATGTAAATATTATTTAACAGGTTGAAGACATTCCCTTCTATTGCTACCTTGCTGAGAGTTATCATGAGTAGGTGTTGGATTTTATCAAATTCTTTTCTGTGTCTATTGATGTAATCATGTGATTTTTCTTTTAAGCCTGTTGATTGACTTTTGAACTTTGAACAAACCTTGCATACCTATGGTAAATCCTGAAATAATAAACTTTTAAATAAGTATTCACTATAAATTTTAATAATGATTATTTGGAATATAAATGGAATCAGAAGTGGAGCTTTCATTTGTACATTTACTGTGACTCAGCATATATTAAGAATGGTACACCCATTATTTAATCAATTCTTATTATTGGCCTGTTAGCAGAATTCTTAATTTTATATAGGATAATAATGAAATTGAAGTTTGTTATTTGAAAAAGGTTAAGAAAATTAAAAGAAACAATATGAAGGTGATATTCAAAGCCAAGTTGTATCTTATTACAAAATATTTTCTATTCTGTTAGATTGAAAATATTACAATTAAACCAGTCTGATATTATATTTGCATTTAAATAACTGATGTGTCTTTTTATTTAAATATGTTAAATCACAAACATGTGTATACATATGTTTGTGTGTATATATACATGAGATTCCATATGAAACTGAGTTAAAACACACATTAAAAAATGATTTTTAATCATTTTAAATACACATTTTATAGACTTAATAGACTATGCTCAAGTAAATATTTGCTGCTGCTATTATTGTTATTGTTGTGTTAATATTACTATTGTTGCAATGAAAGTAAATCCTGATTCCATTTGTGGTTTAAATTAACAATCTTTAAGGTCCTCCCTCCCATTCTGATTTTCTCTTATTTGGTAAAAAGTATGTGAATAATGTCACACAGTAGAGGCAAGCATCTCTTTGTTGAAAAAGGTAATGTATTGTTTTTCTTCCTCAAAATGATATGTACTGCAAAGTTCATCTACTTTATGTTCAGAAGCCAGGATATTTATTTTAGTGAAAAGAAATTGCTTCTTCATACTCTATAATAGAATTGTTTCAGTCAAAAAGCAATTTAAGTCAGCAACATATTGAACTGTAATTAAAGATTTATGATTCCATCCAAAGGTAATGTTATAGTTAATCCCTAATAATAAAACATTTCATAAAAGTTCCGTGTTATACAGAAAGAGGAATATAAATACCAGGTTTTCTCAAATATTTACAGGGCTTGTGATTCTATAGAAGTATTAACATCTGAATTGCAATAATAAATCAGACTGATTTTAGATTTGATTGTGGAATTATGATTATATTTCTCTTCATATATGTGCAGAATATATTTTGAGGAATGTGATATATTTATTAGATAACTGGATACCCTTTGAAAAATATTGTGATGCTTTCTTTTCAGTGTATTTCAATCTAATTCTTAAAAGGATGATTGTACCACATGTTCATTGCAGCACTATTTACAATAACCAGGATATGGAAACAACCTAAATGTCCATCAACTGATGAATGGATAAAGACGATGTGGTGTATATATACAATGGAATATTACTCAGCCATAAAAAGGAATGAAATTGAGTTATTTATAGTGAGGTGGATGGACCTAGAGTCTGTCATACAGAGTAAAGTAAGTCAAAAAGAGAAAAACAAATACCATATGCTAATGCATATATATGGAATCTAAAAAACAAAAACCAAAAAAGTACTGATGACCCTAGTGGCAGGGCAAGAATAAAGATGCAGACATAGACAATAGACTTCAGGACATGGGGTGGGGGAGGAGAAGCTGGGATGAAGTAAGAGAGTAGCATTGACATATATCCACTACCAAATGTAAAATATTTGACTAGTGGAAAGCTGCTGTTTTGTATAGGGAGATCAACTCAATGCTTGGTGATGACCTAGAGGGGTGGGATAGGGAAGATGGAAGGGAGTCTCAAGAGGAAGGGGATATACATATAAATATAGCTCATTCACTTTTTTGTACAGAAGAAACTAACACAAGATTGTAAAGCAATCATACTCCAATAAAGATCTGAAAAAAAGAGTCAAGTAACTTTCCCAAGGTCACATAGCAAGTGGCCCCTATGACAACACTAGTGCCCTAAGTGAACTCAAATCTGTCACAATTCAAAGCCCACCCCCTTACCTAGTCCAAGCCCTGGCACATGCACTGTGATTACACACATCTTGAGGGCAATGACAACTGAAGTAACTGTCTAGATCAAACAGGGCCATGACTTCTGGGGGTGGCTGATAGCACCTGCCCAAGACACCCAGCCCAAAGTGGGAGCCCACTGGATTTCCTGTCTCCTGTAAATTTGAAACTTGAATGGAAAAAGAGAAAGAAAGTGATCCCAAGTCCTTGGAGCCAAGTCAATCCATATTCTTCTTATAGTGCTGTGATGTCAGAACAGACACCACCAGCCTCCTGTGGCAACTGAGCACCTGAACTACAGCTACTCTGACCTGAGCTGGGCTATAAGCATGAAATAGACAATGGAGGTCATGATCTAGTGTGGAAAGAAGAATGTAAAATTTCACACTAATAATTTCTGGTGATTACATGTGGAAATAACATTTCAGATATATTAGATTAAATAAAACAGTACTAGAATAAAAAAAAGATGATAGATTTCTGGTCAAGATGATATAGTATATTCATGTCACAATGCCCTTTCTTAGCTCTAAGTATATAAAAATGAAACATTATAAATATAGATAGTTGAAAAGGCATAGCCAGGTTGGAAAAAAAGAAGTGGACAAAATGGATACACTGTTAAAACAATGAACCCTTGATCCATAAATATACAGAGATGATCAAGGATTTGACTCTGACATGATAAGGGCCAATATGTGTGCCAAGTGAGATGGGAAAAGAGTCAGGATCATTACTTTGAATATAAGAATTGTCTGTTAAGCTCTCTATCTCAGCAAATGAGTCTAGCAATACTGCTGAACCACCACTTCAATAATATTGTCATCTTTAGTAAACAGATATACCAAATATAATGGGGCATATTTATACTAAAATATTATCCAGTTTATCTTAATTCAAATTAAACTGGGAAATCTGCATTTTATCTGGCAAACATATTCCTAAAGCTATAGTTTAAATAAACATGTACATCTTCAGAACTGAAAAAAATTATAACTCTGTGTTTAAATTTGGCTCCCCAATACCACCATAGAATTAAAGAACCAATATTTTCTTAATTTTATAAGGCTATAAAATTTCATCATAAGTCTCAAAGCTTAAAGACTAGTAGGCCAGGGCAAAAACTGCTGGTGAGGAGATAGTGAAAGAAAATCAAAATAAAGACGAAGAAAAATTATAAATATATTAAAACAGAAAACACTTTTTACAAATAATAAAACATACCAAATTCTAAAATGTGAAAGAAAAATAAACGCTAACAAATAAAAACAAATATATAATTTTATGTAAATTAAATCTAGATGAAATGATTTTATAAAATGGTCTAGTGAAGAGATTAAACTCTGTATGTTTGAGATGCACAAGTAGTTATATAAAAAGAATTTAAAGAAAAAGGTATAAAATGAAGACTGAAATAAGAGTTTGTGACTATGGAAAAAAGAATTGAAAAATCTGGGAATAAATAAATATGTGTGTGTATGCCTTGAAATAGAAGCACAATAGATAGCACAAATTAGATGACACAAGAGGAAACTCTTAGCAACTTTTCAGACATTCCTGAGGAATTTGCTGCTAATACTCCAAAATGTTAAGATGTTAGCATCATAGACTGGTTGAATGGATACAAAAAACAAGACCCACGTATATGCTGTTTACAAGAGATCCACTTCAGATCTAGGGATACGTACAGACTGAAAGTGAAGGGATAGAAAAAGGTATTCCATGCACATTGGAAATCAAAAGAAAGTTGGGGTGGTAATACTCATATCAGACAAAATAGACTTTAAAATAAAGATCATTAAAAGAGACAAAGAAGAACACTACAAAATGATAAAGGGATCAATCCAAGAAGAAGATGTAACAATTATAAATAAGTATGCATCCAATATAGGAGCACCTCAATACATAAGGCAAATGATAACAGCTGTAAAAGGGGAAATCAACAGTAACACAAAAATAGTGTGGGAATTTAACACCCCACTTACACCAATGGACAGATCATCTAGACAGAAAATTAATACAGGAACACAGACCTTAAATGACAACTTAGACCAGATGAACTTAATTGATATTTATTGAGCATTCCATCCAAAAGCAGCAGAATACAATATTCTTCTCAAGTGCACATAGAAAATTCTCCAGGATTAATCACATACTGGGCCACAAAGTGATCCTTGGTACATTTAAGAAAACTGAAATCATATCAAGCATCTTTTCTGACCACAGCACATGAAATTAGAAATCAACTACAAAAAACAAAAAACAAAAAACAAAAAAAAACCTGTGAAAAATGCAAAGAGGTAGAGGCTAAACAATATATTATTAAACAACCAGTAGATCAGTTAGGAAATCAACGAAGAAATAAAAAACCTAGAAACAAATGAAAATGAAAGCACGATGATCAAAAACCTAAGGGACAGGGCAAAAGCATTTCTAAGAGGGAAGTTTATAGCAACACACACTAACTCAAGAAACAAGAAAAATCCCAAGTAAACAACCTAACCCTTACACCTAAAGCAACTAGAGAAACAAAAACAAACAAAGCCCAAAGTTAGCAGAAGGAAAGAAATCATAAAGATCAGAGCAGAAATAAATGAAATAGAGACTAAGAAAACAATAGCAAAGATCAATAAAACTAAAAGCTCATTCTTTGAGAAGACAAAATTGATAAACTATTAGCCAGATTCATCAAGAAAAAAAGAGAGAAGACTCAAGTAAAATTATAAATGAAAAAGGAGAAGTTACAATTCATATCACAGAAATACAAAGGATCATAAGAGACTACTACAAACAACTATATGTCAATAAAATGGACAATCTAGAAGAAATGGACAAATTCTTAGAAAGGAACAAACTTCCAAGACTGAACCAGGAAGAAATAGAAAATATGACCAGACCAATCACAAGTACTGAAATTGAAACTGTGATTTAAAAACTTCCAACAAACAGAAATGCAGGACCAGATGGCTTCACAGGTGAATTCTATCAATCATTTAGAGAAGAGTTAACACCTATCCTACTGTACCTCTTCCAAAAAGCTGCAGAGGAAGGAATACTCCCAAACTCATTCTACGAGGCCAACACCACCCTGATACCAAAACCAGACAAAGACACCACAAAAAAAAAAAAAAAGTTACAGGCCAATATCACTGATTAATATAGACACAAAAACCCTCAACAAATTACTAGCAATCTGAATCCTACAATACATTAAAAGTATCACGCAACATGATAAAGTGGGATTTATCCCAGCAATGCAAGGCTTTTTCAATATCTGAAAATCAATCTGTGTGATATACCACATCAACAAATCAAAGAATATAAACCAAATAATCATCTCAATAGATGCAGAAAAAGTTTTTGACAAAATTTAACACCCATTTATGATAAAAACTCTCCAGAAAGTGGGCACAGTGGGAACCTATCTCAATATAATAAAGGCCATATATGACAAACCTACAGCCAACATCATTCTCAATGGAGAAAAGCTGAAAGCATTCCCTCTGAGATCAGGAATAAGGCAAGAATGCCCATTGTTGCCACTTTTATTTAACATAGATTTGGAATTCCTAGCCACAGCAATCAGAGAGGAAAAAGAAATAAAAGGAATCCAAATTGGAAAAGAAGAAAAATTGTCACTGTTTGCAGATAACATGATACTATAAATAGAAAATCCTGAGGATGCTACCAGAAAACTACTAGAGCTCATCAGTGAATTTGGTAAAGTTTCCAGGTACAAAATTAATACCCAGAAGTCTGTTGCATTCCTATATGCCAACAATGGAAAATCAGAAAGAGAAATTACAGAAACAGTCCCATTTACTATCACATCAAAAGAAAAAATACCTAGGAATTAATCTACCTAAGGAGACAAAAATACCTGTACTCTGAGAAGTATAAGATGCTGATGAAAGAAATCAAAGATGGCACAAAGAGATGGAAAAAAATACCATATACTTGGATTGGAAGAATCAATATTGTCAAAATGACTATACTATTCAAGGCAAAGTACAGATACAAGGCAATCCCTATCAAATTAACATATCTTCCACAGAATTAGAACCAAAAAAAAAAAAAAAAAAAAAAATCTTACAATTTGTGTGAAGAAACAAAAGACCCCAAATGGCCAAAGCAATCTTGAGAGAGAAAAATGGAGCTGCGGGAATCAGGCTCCTTCAGACTATTCTACAAAGCTACAGACATCAAAACAGTTTGGTACTGTCACAAAAACAGAAATATAGATCAATGGCACAGGATAGAAATCCCAGACATAAACCAACACACCTATGGTCAATTAATCTATGACAAAGGATGCAAGACTATCTAATGGAGGAAATACCATCTATTCAATAAATAGTGCAAGAGAACTGTACAGCTACATGTAAAAAATGAAAGAATGCTCTTTCACCTCATACCCAAAAATAAACTCAAAAATGGATTAAAGACCTAAATGTATGACCAGATAATATAGAGCAAAACATAGGCAGAAAACTCTTTGATATAAATCACAGCAACATCTTTTCTGAGTATTCTTCTAGAGTAATGGAAACAAAAACAAAAATAACAAATGGGACCTAATTAAACTCAAAAGCTTTTGCACAGAAAAAAGAAACCACATAAAAAAAGAACAAACAAACAAAAATTGGAAGGACAACTCACAGAACAGGAGAATATATTTGCAACAGATGTGACTGACAAGGGATTCATCTCCAAAATTTACAAATATCTCACGAGGCTCAATATTAAAAAAAAAAAAAAAAAAAAAAAAAAAACCCAAATGAAAAATGAGAAGACCTAAATAGACATTTCTCCAAAGAAGACCTACAGATGGCCAACAGGTACATAAAAGAATGCTCATCATCATTAATTATTAGAGAAATGTAAATCAAAACCACAATGCAAATCAAAACCACACCTGTCAAAAGGGCCATCATTAAAAAGTCTACAAACAATAAATGCTGGAGAGGGTGTGGAGAAAAGGGAACTCTCCTAAACTGTTGGTGGGAATGTAAATTTGTACAGCCAGTATGCAGAACAGTATGAAGGTACCTTAAAAAACTGAAAATAGAGATACCATATGATCCAGCAGTCCCACTTCTGGGCATATGGTTTGAATGCATGCACCCCAATGTTCATTGCATTGCTGTTTACAATAGCCAAGACATGGAAGCAACCTAAATGTCCATCAACAGATGAATGGATAAAGAAGAGGTGGTACATATATACAATGGTATATTACTCAGCCATTAAAAAGAATGAAATAATGCCATTTGCAGCAACATGGATGGACCTGGAGGTTACCAGTGAAGCAAATCAGACAGAGAAGAACAAATATGATATTGCTTATATATGGACTCAAAAAAAATGATACAAATAAACTCATTTACAAAACAGAAACAGACTCACAGACTTGGGGGAGGGGGAGGGATAGACTGGGAGTTTGGGATTGACATGTACACACTGCTATATTTAAAATAACCAACAACAACCTACTCTATAGCACAGGGAACACTGCTTAATACTCTGTAATAACCCAAATGGGAAAAGAATTTGAAAAATAATACATACGTGTGTATGTATAACTGAATCACTTTGCTGTATACCTGAAACTAACACAACACTGTTAATCAACTATGCTCCAATATAAAATAATTTAAAAAAAGGTTTATCTAGAGATAAAGCTGCCACTTTTTTATATAAAGCTGTTACCTCTAGGGAGAGACCAGCTGTTCTTACATATACAATTGTCATTTGATAAACTAAGTTTTTTGTGGTCTTTCCATCTTGATATTCACTGAATTCAAGTTCACTTACCCCAAAGTAGTGATATCAGGACAGAGATTCATAAAGCCTTCGTGGATCAGGCATTTAATATTGATATGAGCTCAGTAGCAAGTTAGTAGTTGCTATCAAAAAATCTTCAATCATGTCAGAGAGGCCGGAAGTCCAAAATATGAATGGGTGGCTCTCAGTGGAGGCTGCATCCTAGTATATAAGTATAAGCTACCTTTCAACAAGGCTGAGAGTATGAGTTTGGCTCAAAACACTCTGCTTGGATTATGCTTTGATTGTTGCTTGCTCACCTGCTGGATGGAGAAGTAGGGATGTTATTATGACTATAAAGCAGCAAGCCAAACAGCTTCAACCAAAAGGCAGTATGGCTGTGGCTGCTGAAATGTCACCAAAACTGAAATAAATGAGAATATAGGAATTTGCGTTAACAAAGGAGAATTTGTTCTTAAATGATCCTGGGAAGCTTCCAGCCACTTGACAACAGAAATAAATGTAATATCTTGCTTGCTACAAGTGTTTTTACCTTCCAATCCATGATCCATCACTCCTCCAATCCAACCTCACCCATTTTAACAAAAAATCCAAGTGTGCTGGGGATCTTTGTGAAATAGAAGGAAGTAAACTTTTATATTCCTTTTGGTTGTGGATGCCAAAGTCATCTTACCCAGTTAAAAAGGTAGAGAGAGAAGTATAATAGATGCAGGATTGGCTTAAAGTGTCAAGGATTTGGGGATACTGCACAATGGCATACGAAGAAAGAAAGTGGCCCCTGAGCCCAGACACTTTTTGGAAACTGGAGGTTACTAGGAGAGGAGGTATTATGGACCCTGAAGCAAAGAACTAAAAATAAAATTTTAAAAAAATCTCTTCCATCCATAGTAAAATAGCTCCCTCACCCCACCCCACCCAACACGGTCCTGTACTTCCCTACAGTCCTGATGGTGGATAGTCTGATTACCTAGAAATTTCAACCTCTAACTCATATTTCCATTAAACTCTTTAGTCTGTCTCAGTTTGAGCATGATTCATGCTGGGGAAGGGAAGGGAAGCTAATGTGACCTTGTGGGTTGTACCATTTGGTCCAACTCAGTGTGTGTTTTTTTCATTGCTTCTACATCTGAATGTACTGTAGGAATTAGTGTGTTATATATTTGCATTCCCTATTCCAGAACTACCAGATGGGATGATTCTGATCAGGAAAAGCTACAAATAACACTCATACCATTTGCTCTCAGTGGGTGGGTAAGGATATAGTGTATCTCTATCCTTTGATGTCTAAAACTTTCACTATATAGGTGGTTTGTTGGCAAATCAGAAACCTCAGTTTCAGCAGCCTTGTCTGTGGTGTTAACACACTTTCACCAGCAGACAAAACTCAGGGATCTGCTTGCCAAGTAAAATTTCTGGGACTGTGTGGGCAAATTCAAATGGTCAGTCCTTCCAGCAATCAAAAAAAATTGTTGTCTCTTGGCCTCCCACCACAACAGGTGACTCAGCACATTCATATAATGTTATGGGTATTGAAGATAATACAAGTCTCTGTGACTGATTATCTTTGCTGATTGGAACTTCATCAGTCTCCATTCATAATTATCAGAATAGGAAGAAAGGATTTTGTTTGTTTTATTTTATGAAGAAGTTTTGTCTTTGTCAGTTATGCAGTTCTGGGATTCAGGCTGTCTGGCATGAGATATGAGATGAAAAAAACAGAAATAAGAGAAATAAAATAAAATAAACTAGAAAGGAATTTACCATTGTTCTGTGAATTTTTATTTCTCTTCCACACTTGATTGCAACTATGTACTTTTTGGGGTCTATAGGTAGTTGCTTTATATATTCTGCCCAAATATTGCAATCATTGGGAAAGATTAGATGAAGTGTGCCTGCTTTCCCTTAGGTGGATCTGGATATCTGTCCTATAATTTTTAGGATTAACAAAATTCTGTCATTTCAATACAAACACATACTGGAAGCTATAACTGTGTTTCTTCATGTCACACTTGCATTGAATAAAACTCACAGCTAAAAGAAAGGGAGAAAAAAATAATGCTAGGAACTATTTGCTTTCCATATTATATTTCTTTAAAACTCTTCTTTTACTATTCATATTTTAGGCAATAATAATATCATATCTGCATTCACATTTCATTTATTTACTAGTGTGGTAGTTAACATGAAAATTGAACATCATTAACCTCCTTTCTTTTGTGTCTATTGATGCTTGAAGCAGGCTTTTGCTTTTATTTCCTATACTTTACTAAGCACTGTCTGAAAATAATTTTAGTCAGGCAACAATTTTCTCAGTCTTTCAAAGCTTTTTACTTTGTTAAAATAGTACAGTAAAAATTTAGAGTGTTTTAGCCTATGAATAATCAATCAGTCACAAAATACCTTTCTAATTAAATTCAGTATTTTTACTGACTCCCAACTTAATGCACATCAAATTTAACCTGTAGAACAACCAAACACCTAATGAATCCATTATATAGATATATGCCCATTTGACTGCTTGTTTGGTCACTAAAATAACTTACTTCTTAACACATTTTAGTACAGGCAGAACAATTAATTCTCACTTAAAGTTATGGATATTGTAAGTAAATGGATTTTGAGTACAGATTTTTCCTCCACATTGTTCCATTTACCATTGTGATATAGCGATAAGTTGTTTAATATATCTAACTTGTATCTGTGTCTCATAAATGAAAATTAGGAAATATTTTATATATTATAACTTTATTACTCCTTATATAAAAAATATTTAATATTCAACCTTAGAATACACATCGAACTATGACATCACCAAGAATGTGACATAGGTTGTTCTTGATTTTGTTCCTCAGAAGAACAACTATTAAGAAATATTCTAGGGACTTCCCTGGTGGCACAGTGGTGAAGAATCTGCCTGTCAATGCAGCGGACACAGGTTTAATCCCTGGTCCAGAAGATCCCACCTGCTGTGGAGCAATTAAGCCCGTGTGCCACAACTACTGAGCCTGCTCTCTAGAGCCCATAAGCTGCAACTACTGAGCCCATGTGCTACAACTACTAAAGCCTGCATTCCTAGAGCCTGTGCTCCACAGCAAGAGAAGCCACCACAATGAGAAGCCTGCACACTGCAATGAAGGGTAGCCCCCGCTCACCACAACTAGAGAAAGTCTGTGCACATCAAGGAAGACCTCAACGCAGCCAAAAAAATGAAATTCTAAAACAAGGCACCACTGAGTATCCTAGAACACAGGGGTGAGGCTTAATCACAGCCATGCACCACAGAGACCAAGACAGACTACATTAGAATATATGAGAAGTAGCTACATGTTAATTATGTTGACCCTCCTCCAGACCAGCACAGCACCAGAGGAAGAGGTCTCCCCTGAGTCCGTGGTTCCTCCAGGAAAAGAGAACCAAGGGAGGACAACCAGTACCCTAGATTTGTTGGTCATTTTGTGGGAGGCCTTACTCTTATGTCACTCAATGGGGATTGCAGGGGAATCTTTGGGGCTTGCAACAACTAGCAGAGGGGTCTTGGCAGACTGAGTTTATACCTGCAGTGCCCAAATAATAATCCCAACCAGCAGCCTTGCTTACCTGCAGAACCAAGTTGGTGGCACCCTCTGATCAGGGAACTCAGCAGGATGCAGATCTGCCTGATTTGGATTCTCAAATGGAGAGTTTTGGCAGCCCTAGAGCCTGATTTGCCTATATCCATGTAAGGAGCTGAGTCACAGACCCACCCACTGTGGAGGATGTTTTCTGGCCACATCTAACCAGAGGCTGGCAGGGGAACACCTGTAAGCTGTGTAGCCTAGCAACACTTCAGCCAAGAGGTAGGTGGGCAAAACTGATCATCCCTAGAACAAAGGCATGCCTAATTACCAGACATGAAGAGTTCCTCTGCTATGCACATGTAGGGGGATTAATTCACAGCCAAGGCTGAGGATACCACCCAGCTCCTCCCAACAGGAGAGCCTTTTGGAAAACAGAATTTCCTGGTGTGGGCTCTCCTCTTCATGCCTAGGTAAGGGAGCTAAGACAGCACCATCTTCTGTGACTTCCAGCCCCATCTAACCAGAAAGACTAGTGAGAAAACCTGGAAGCTGTGTGGCCCAGTGATAAACTAAGAGATGGGCAGGCAGAGGCAATAAATAGTTTGCAGAGCAAAGGCAGTGACCCAGTTTGGTCAGAAAATTTGGGGCATAGGTTGGCTTGAAATAAGACAACAAACAAAGAGCTTTACTGGTTTAGAGTTTCTTTTTCCACTATGCCTGGGCAGAAAATCTAATTTGTAACCCTACTCATCAATGAATACAGCCTACAGCCTGTCTAAACAGGGAACCTAACCAGAGCACATGGGAAGCTGTAGAGCTGATTTAATAGCCCTATATACAGTGGCACATAAAGAGAAAGCAGATCCCATGCTTTCCCCATCTGCAGAGCAAAACTGGTAGCCGCACCTGACCTCACTGCACACACTGTGGAATGATTGAGTCCCCAAATAATATGCTGCACAGGGCCTGAGTCCTTTTCTTCTGCTCTGCCAGGGCAGGAAATTAATCTATAACTCCATCTCCTAGGGAATATAGTGCACAGCTTTGACCATCTAGTAAGCCTGACCAGAGAATCCAGGTAACCACAGAGCCCATCCCACAGCTTTACTTAGGTAGGAAACCAAGCCAGCAGCCCTCTACAACTGTTCTCAGATAGTGGCACACTCTGGAATCTCCAACTACAGAACTTGAGCAGTTGACTTGACTTATAACAGAGCATTATAACAAGCACCAACTGCCTAAGGACATTACCATAAGACACACCCAGGAGACCAAACAGAAATTACTGGTAAAGAACTGTCTCTGCCAAAGAAAACCAGTAAAGTCTGGAAGAAAATCCTAATTACTCAAGTGTTTAAATACCAAAGTAAGAAATCAAGGATCATAAAAATCAGGTAAATAAGAACCATGAAAGGAAATTAATAAAGCTCCAACAACTGACTCTAAAGAAATAGAGATCTATGAACTGTTAGACAAAAATTCAGAATAATCCTCTTAAGTTCAGTGAATCAGAAGACCACACAGACAACGAAGTTAGGAAATTAGACAAGCAATGCATGAACCAAACAAGAAGTTCTGCAAGGAAATAACAAACATCAAAACAACAAACAAATCCTAGATTTAAAAAATATATTAACAGAAGTGAATAATTAAATCAAAAGTAGAATTGACCATACAGATGAAAGAATCAGCAACCTGGAGGATAGGACACTGGAAATTACCCAGTTAGATGAACAACAACAACAAAAAAACAGAATAGAAAGGGTGTAAAGCTTATGAGAATTATGGGACACAAAGGAAAACATATTTTCCTTATGGAAATTTGAGAAGGAGGAGATTAAGAGAAAGGGACAGAATCCATATTTAAAGCAACAATGGCTGAAAACGTCCCAAACCTTGGGAGAGAAATGGACATCCAGATCCATGAGACCCAAAAGATTCTAAATAGGTTTAACTCAAATAGGGCTACGTTGAGATCTATTATAATTAAATTGCAAAAAGCCAAAGAGAGAAAGAATTTTAAGAACTGTAAGAGAAAAGAGAGAAGATATAAATAAGGGACCCCCACATAAGTATCAGCAGATTTCTCAACAGAAACTTTTCAGGTCTGGAGAGAATGAGATAACATATTCAAAATATTGAAAGAAGATAACCATTAACTAAGAAATCTATACCCACCAAAGCTGTTCTTCAGAAACTAAGAAGGGATAAAGACTTTCCTAAACAAACAAAAGCTGAGGGATTTCATTACCAACAGACCTTTCTTACAAAAAATGCTAAAGGGAGTTCTTTCAGTGGAAGTAAAAGAATGCTAATTAACATTATAAAAACATGAAAGGTAGGGTAAATCCCACAGGAAATGGCAAATACATAGTCATTGTACAATTTTGCAATTTGGTAATAGTTGTAAATATTTCACCTACAATTCTAATTTAAGAGTTAAAAAAACACTTAGCAAACTAACCATAATTACAATAATCTGTTATTAGTTACACAATATTAGAAACGTAAATTGTCATAGCAATAACCCAAAATGTGAGGGGGAGCAGTGGTGAGAACAGAAGTTTACAAGTTCTATTGAAGTTAAGTTGTTATCAGCTTAAAATATGGTGCTATGTGATAGTTCATGTAAGCCTCATGGTAACCACAAAGGAAAAATCTGTAGTAATTACACAAAAAAACATAATAAAGGAGTCAAAACACACTGATACCAAAAGACATCAACATACAAAAATAGCAGGAAAAGAAACAAGGAACAATAGATCTAAAAAACAACCAGAAAACAATGAACAAAAAGGCAATAGTCCTTACCTAGAAAAAATTATTTTAAATGAAAACAGAATAAATTCTCTAATTAAAAGTCATAGAATGGCTAAGTGGATATAAAAACAAGATACACCAACATGCTGCCTGTAAGAGATCTCTTTATCCAATTAGACTGAGAGTGAAGGGATGAAGGAATACATTTCAAGCAAATGGTATTAAGAAGAGCATGGGCAGCTATTTTTACATCAGAAAAAGAGACTTTAAAAATAGTAAAAAGAGACAAGGCCATTTTATAATGATAAATGTATAAATGCATCAAGAGGATATAACAATGATAAATATTTTTGCACCCAATATTGGAGCACCTAAATATATAAAACAAAAACTAACAGATCTTAAAGGAGAAATAAACAGTAATACAATAATAATGGAGACCTTACTCTCAAAGCATCCAGACAATCAATGAGAAACCAGCAAATCTGAACAACACTACAGATCTTATGGACCTAACAGACACATACAAATCAATCTACCCAACAGGAGCAGAATGTGCACTCTTCTCAAGAACACATGAAACATTTTCTAGGATAGATCATAGGTTAGGTCACAAAACAAGTATGAATAGATTAATAAGATTGAAATCACACCAAGTATGTTCTCTGACCACAATGACATGAAACTAGAAATCTTGAAAATTCATAAACACATGAAAATTAAGCAACACTCTCCTGAACAGCCAAATGATCAAGGAACAAACTAAGGGGAAATGACATTTCCCTGAGACAAACCAAATGGAAACACAATATACCAGAATTTGGTGGGGTACAGCAAAAGCAGTTTTAGGACAGAAGTTCACAGAAATAAAAACCTACCTTAAGAAGCAAGAAACAAAACAAAACAAAACCCCAGATAAATAGCTTAACTCTATGCCTTAAGGAAATAGAAATGGTAGAACAAACAGAGCCCAAAGTTAGCAGAATAAAGGAATTAATAATGATTAGAGCAGAAATAAATGAAATAGAGAACATTAAAAACAATGCAAAAGATTAACCAAACTAGGAGTTGATTTTTTGAAAAGATAAACATAATCAACAATCTCTTAACTAGACTAACCTAGGAAAAAAGAGAAAAGACCCAAATCAATAAAATTATAAATTAAAAAGGAGCCATAATAACTGATACTGCAGAAATTTGAAGGATCATAAGAGGATACTATGAACAACTATAAGCCAACAAACTGGACTACCTAGAAAATGGAAGCATTCTTAGAAACATACAACTTAGCAAGTCTGAGTCAGGAATAAATAGAAAATTTGAATAGGACAATTATTAGTAAGGAGATTTAATCAGTAATTTAAAGTGTCCCAATGAGGAGAATCTTATAATCAGATGGCTTTTTCGATGAGTTTTACCAAATATTTAAAGAAGAATTAATGCCAATCCTTCTCAAACTCTTCAATTGAAGAGAAGAAAACACTCCTAAACTCATTTTACAAGGTCAACATTGCCCTGATACCAAAAGCAGAAGAGAATATGAATAGAAAAATATAGGCTAATATCCCTGATGAGTATAGATGCAAAAATTCCCAATAAAACACTAGTGAAGTCAATAGCATGTTAAAAGGGTAATTCACCATAACCAAGTGGGATTATCATTTGGATACAAGGGTGGTTCAGCATACATAAATCAATCAATGTGATAGTTCACATTAATGTAGTGAAAGAATCATATGATCACTTCAACAGATACAGAAAAAAGCATATGACAAAATTCAATAGCCTTCCATGATAAAAAAAAACTCTTAAAAATTAAGTATAGAAAGGACATATAGCAGCATAATAAAGGCTATTTATGACAAGCCCGTGGCTAACATCATATTCAATGATGAAAGTTTGAAACCTTTTCCTCTATAATCAGGAACAAGACAAGTGTGCCCACTCTCATCACTTCCATTAAACATAGTACTAGAATGCTTACCTACAGCAATCGAGCAAGAAAAAGAAATAAGAGGTATCAGAATTGGAAAGGAAGAAGTAAAATTGTTTCTATTTGCATATGACATGATTTTACAAATAGAAAATACTAAAGACAACTAAAAAAGAGATCTAATCAATGAATTCAGTAAAGTTGCAGTATACAAAATTAGCATACAAAAAACAGTAGTCTGTCTATACACTAAGAGAAAATCTTCTGAAAAAGAAATAAAGAAAATGATCCCATTTTCAATAGCATCTGAAATAATAAAATACTTAGGAATAAATTTAACTAAGGTGGTCAAATAGCCCTACTCTGTAAACAAGACACTGATAAAAGAAGTCAAAGAAGACTCAATATAAATGAAATTTATCTAGTGTTAATCATTTGGAAGAATTAATATTGTTAAATTATCAATACTATTAATATTGAAAACCATCTGTTGAGTCAATGCAATCTCTATCAAGATTCCAATGGCATTTTTTTATAGGAGCAGGAAAAAAAGAGCCCTAAAGTTCATATGGAACCACAAAACACCTGAATAGCCAAACAAATCCTGAGAAAGAAGAACAAAGCAAGAAGCATCACACTTCCTGATTTCAAACTATACTATAAAGTTATAGTCATCAAAACAGTATGTACTAGCATTAAAACAAACAGACCAATGGAACAGAACCAAGAACCCAGAAATAAACCCAAGCACATATGGTCAACTAATATTTACAAGGGAGCCAAGAACACTCAATGAAGAAAAGACTCTTTTCAATAAGTGATGTTTGAACAATTGGATATTCATATGTAAAATAATGAAACTGGACCCAGATCTTACACCATTCACAAAAATTAAGTCAACATGAATTGAAGACTTAAGTATAAGATCTGAAACCATGAAATTCCTAGAGGAAAACATAGGAATAAAGCTCCTTGACATGGGTCTTGGTAATGATTTTCTGGATATGACACACAAAGTACAAGTAACAAAAACAAACAAATGGGACCACATCAAATCAAAGAGCTTTTGCACAGCAATGGAAACTGTCAAGAAAACAGAGAGGCTGACTACTGAATGGGAGAAAATATTGGCACAAAATATATCTGTAAGGGGTTAATATCCAAATTATAGAAAGAACCCATATAACTCAATAGCAAGAAATCAAATAACCCAATTAAAAAATGTGTGAAGAATTTGAATAGACATTTCTCCAAAGAATATATACAAAAGTCCAACAGGTACATGAAAAGATGTTCAACATCACTAGTCATTTAGGGAAATGAAAATTGAAACCACAATAAGATATCACCTCATGCCTTTTAGAATGGCTATCATCAATAAGAGATAATAAATGGGATCATGGATTTGGAGAAAGGGGAACCCTCATGCATGGTTGGTGAGAATGTAAATTGGTACAGCCACTATGAACAACAATATGGAAGATCTTCAAAAAATTTTAAAACATAGATCTACTACATGATCCAGCAATTCCACGTATGGGAATGTATCTAAAAGAAACATAAACAATAATTTGAAAAGGTATCTCTACCCCCATGTTCATATCAGCATTATTTACAATAGCCAAGACATGGAAACAATCTAAGTATCTATCAATGAATCAGTGGATACAGAAGTTGTGGGGTGTGTGTGTGTGTGTGTGTATTTCATGGAATATTATTTAGCCATAAAATATTAGGAAATCTTACAGTTGTGACAACATGGATGGACCCTGAAGACATTATGCTAAGTGAAATAAGACAGAGAAAGAGAAATACTGTATGATCTCATATGTGGAAACTAAAACAAACAAACAAACAAACTCATAGAAAAAAGAGATTGGACCTGTGGTTGCCAGCAGTCAAAGTAGGGGTAAGGGGAATTGGAGGAAGGTGGTCAAAAGGTATACATATCCAGTTATAAGGTAAATATGTACTAGGGATGTAATGTACAACATGATGCCTATACTAAGACTGTTGTATGATAGATAGGATTTACTCTCTTAAAAGATTTCCTAAGAGTTTTCATCACAAGGAGAAAACGTTTTTCTTTTTTTTCTTTCTTTTTATTGATCTATAGGAGAAGATAGATGTTAGCTGACCTATTATGGTAATCACTTCACAGTATATGTAAATCAAATCATTGTGCCTTACCACTCAATGGAGAGCTGGATTGTTTGCAGTTATGGGTGATTATCAATAAATTCTTTTATAAACATTTATGTAAAAATTTTCATGTGAATGTAAGTTTTTATTTATCTTGCGTAAATATATTTGAGGGGGATTACTAGGTTTTATGACATCTGTATTTTTTAACCTCTTTAAAAATGCCTGTCAGGAGTTGAATTGTGCCCCTAAAAATATTTGTTAAAGCTCTAACCCCTAGTACCTCAGAATGTAACCTTTTTTGGAATTAAGGTCATTACATTGGTAATAAAGTTAAAATGCAGTTATTAGGGTAGGCCCTAATTCAATGACTGGTGTCATTATAAAAAGTGGAAATCTGGGCAGAGATACACAGGGAGAAAGCCATGTGAAGATGGAGGCAGAGACTGGAGTGATGAATCTATAATCAATGTAATGCCATGGGGTGTGGGCAATCACCTGAAGCTAGGAGAGAAGGCATGGAACAAATCCTCTGTCTCAGAGCCCTCAGAAGAAACCATCCCTATTCTGAGTTTAGAGCCCTAACCTCCAGAACTACAATAATAAATTTCTGTTATTTTGAATAACCAGGTTTATAATACTTTATTATAGCAGGTTTGGGATATTAATGCACGTCAAACTGTTTTCCCAGGAAGCTTCAGTAATTTTATCACACTAGAAATATATGACAATGTTAGTCACTGTCCATCTTCAACAGCACTTGATATTGCCTTTATTTTTTCATTCTATTAGATATGTAGAAGTATCTCATAGTGATTTTAATTTGAATTTACCAAATGATTGATCATCTTTTCATACGGTTATTTATCAACTGCATACTTTTTGAAATATCTGAGGGTTTTTGCACATTATAGAATTTTTTTAAAAATTTAGTTTTTTTGGCATGTAAGAAAGAATGAGTGAATCAGTAGTTGTGGTAGGCTTTAGGCAAATTTACAATTATGAAAAATTGTACTTATAATAATTGTAAGCATGTGTCTAGGAAAGAGAAGAACAAATGGAACTAATTCTACATTATGCTGTTCACCAAAATGATTGATTATCTATATACTGTTTTTTGGCACCTTAGGTCTGATCTGGGATGGCTGCTTTCCAATCGGTATGATCTAGGATGTTGATATCATGGCAAAAGATATTTGGGAAGCATAATTAAATTTCTTGAGGTATTTACAAAAATCTGTTTTATGGAGAAATGTTTTGGATGGAAATAAATCTTGAGTCAGGATGTGAAGTAACAGAGTACAGACCTTAGAGTACAGACCTTAACGGGAAATGGCAGCAGCAAGACCTGAAAATCAAATGCCAGATTAACTGTCTGAGTTTTACCACATAAACTTAATGGATCTCTGGATTACCCAGAATTCAGGCAAACATCTGTTTATAAAAACTAGGAAAATATAAGAAAAGCTAAGGTGAAATCACACTATTTATTGGGTATACAGGTACCCCTTACTACCCAGGTTTACGGAAGCTAAACTATATATATATAGTTTAGGGAAACATACTATTTTAATATTCTAACCACAAAGAAGCTTAGATTTTGAAGGACCACTAAAAGCAAGAATGTAAAGGAGTTTTTGAAATGACAATTAATTTGCTTCCTTTTGGAGACTTTTATTTAAAATGCAATTTTTCCATCTGGATTATTTCACAAAGTTATTGTGAAGATGTAGTGTCATCCTCTCTCACTCACTCATGAGTACAGAATTTCACTGAGATACTTTGAATTTATCTGCAAGTAGGTCTATCAGATAATTTTCCACACTATTCTTTCTTTCATTTACAGCTTCTTGTCCCATATCCTCTCTTCTGAATGTTTTACTTGAATCTAGAAGAAAAATAATCCTGGAACAAATAATGATTGAATAGCACTTACTTTTCCTGAGTGTGATGCTTAACTTAAAGAAGGGTGAGAGTGAAGAGGAGGCAGACCAAGACAGACGTGTGTTGGCATTGTCATCCACCCCCAAATTTAACTTTGTACACAGTGCCTACTTGGACTATACAAATGCCTGGACCAATCTGGGTATGCAAAATTATTATAAATTCTAGAAAGCAATGTGAAATACAACAAATAACTGTAAAATGTAGTGCATTTTAAATGCAGTTTCTTAGTTCATTTTCTTAAACTGTAGATTTTTTGCTTTAAATATGGTTACACAGTTTTATATGACATGTGACATATATATGACTTGTAAGTCATATATATGTCAAATGTGCATATTAAGGTCATTTTTGCCATAAGTTAACCACTAAATGTTTACTCATCAAGAGTCTATTTTGGCTTAAAATTAAGTTTTCTCTTCAATCTGTTGTACTTGTGTACTACAACCGTGAGGTAATAAGGAAATTGAAGGAATGCCCTGATAACTGTAAATTATTTTGAGGTTCATGAGAGCATGAAATTTAGTCATGACCTGTTCTTCTTTTTCTTCACATTACAAGAATGAAAGCTCGACAAGAATGTGTCACTTTCTTTTACAAATTTGAAATCTACTTGGGATTCAGAAAGACTGCTGATTATTTTTGGGTGGGGAAAGTGATTACCTGAAACCTATTTAATTGTATTTAATATTCCAAGAACAGGGATTAAATCACACAAAACATATAAGCCAAATACTACTTTGGGTTAATAAGAAATTATATATATATATTGGGTTGGCCAAAAAGTTCATTCAGGTTTTTCCATAAGATGTTACAGAAAATTATAAATTATATACACACACACACACACACATTTACTGGGTCAGTTGCTTCTTTAAAACCTGTTCTGTCTAATGGACATTTTTTTCTACTTCACATTAGATATTAACAAATTATTTTTGAATAAGATGTCAACATTTCTCTTGTGTTCCAGTTTCTTCCACAATGTTGTGAATTACTTCTAATTGTAAAATGTTTGCAGATAAAGAAATGAACAAATAGCATGAACCAGTTAAAGACAATGGCCTTTATGGTCAAGACATATCTAAATTCGTATGCCATTATCACTCTCCACAACACTGTCTGAAATTTAGGAAGTTAGTGTATCTTATCATCCATAAAATATGTGGATGTTGCTACCTCTGTTTCAGAGTTGGAATGAGGGTTAAATGAGTTTCTATTATTTCCAGAACCTTTATTGTTCTGTTCACTATCTTTCAGAAACACAGTGCTTCAAAATTGATCACAATGCTTGAGTCACGGGTGATTAATGAAAATCATTAATACACTCTGGCCTTTGCAATAAGATCCTGCATTGGTATATCCTAGGATATACTAAACACTATAACAGCTGTCCAACATTGTTGGCTTGTTCAGTTTAGAGTAAGTTAAACATCAAATCTGAGTGGAATGCATACTTGAGATGTTGCAGTCACATGTATTTTTTACTTCCCAACAACAGGTTATTTGTTAACACTGCAATTATATAAATTGCTATGGGGAAAAATTTTGTGCTCTAATCAGGTAGAGCTGTAAACATATCAAAGTGCACAAACTGCTGTCATTTTCACGTGATTTATTTACTACAATTCTTTATGTACATGTAAGCATAATTGGAGATATATCTATATTCCTTATGGATAGTTATCTCTTTCAAAATAAAATGATTGATAGATATATTTTAACTTGATAGTGCATAACATTTTCTATAACCTATGGAGGTTGGGCTTATCTATTAAAAATTGCTAAAACCTTTCAAACATAATGGGAATTTCTTGGTATAAGACCATGGTAGAAGGAAAAAATGGCAGAAATTACAGGAAAAGTAAAAAATCTGTATAAAATTGCAGTTCTGATCTTTAAAGTTTTTCTACAACACTAAAACACAAAAACAAAATAACAGGGTAATGTGACACTGGGGAAAGATTATTGTATTCAGATCATTGTAGCTAATTCCACCAGGATGGTCTACATGTTGGTCTGATTCACCTTTGTATAACTGTGCCTAAAAGACTTTGGCATATCATATATGCTCAGGAAAAACTTAAGGAGAAAATAAACCAAAAAGTTAATGATGGATGAATAAATAATAAATGAAAAGGTCCACTTATTTTGTGAAAACTTGTATTTTAATAGATATTGTGTATCAATGAAAAATATCCTAAATTAAATAGGGCAAATATTAAAGAGTACTTGATACACATAACATGTATCAAATGTTAAAAGAAATAAATAGAAGTAAAGAGGCCACAGTACCTGCCTTTAAATTCCTTACCACCTAACAGGAGCACATGGTTTCTACATAATAATACAAGGTCAAATGTAAATGCAATAATAGAAATGGAGAAATTGAAATCAGCTTCATTCTAAAATAAAATGCTTTAAAATTAAGATTAAAGTACATATATTAAAATCTGAAGATATTAGGTATTTATTTATATGAGTTCTGACAACTGTATAACCTGTATACTCATCATTCAAAACAAGATATGGAATGTTTCCTCCACATCAGTTAGCTCCTTCTTGCCCATTCCATGCCCCACAGACAATCACTCTTTATTTCTGTCACATCAAATATTTTTGCCAGCTTATGGACTTTCTATAAATAAAACCATAAAGTGAGTACCCTTTTGGGTCTGGCTTCTTTTGTACAACATATTTTTGAGATAAAAAATGTTTAATATTGTAAAAATATGTACTTAAAATGTCTAAAATACATAGAAAACAAAATAGGATGTGCTCCCCTACCCCAACAAGTAAAAAGTAGATGTCCTATTTATTGCCTTTGTATGGACAAAGACAAAATTAAAAGTAAGATACTTAATTCTCCCCATTAAAATTGAAATAGTAAGTTGTTATCTATCTCTTTGAAATATATGTAAATCTTTTTAAAGCTAAGTAAGTCTCTCCTCAGCTTTGTGACCCATGAACATCTCTCTCAAGGACCTGGGAGTCATCCCTTTAAAATGTACTCATCAGGGAGGACAGGGCCCCTATCTTCCAGTTTCTGTGGGAGGGTAGGACCCCAACTTATGTGGATACCTTGCTCCAAGCTGCAAAACTCCCACCTGTCATAAAGATACAAGTTGGTTTTTCCTTTGGATAAAGCTAGTTAACACAGATGGTCACCCCAATTATGAGGTAAATTTAGGATAAGCTATGTGTAATAAATAGTGCTATCAAGTCCCCTTACTTGAAGATCAGTTATTGTTTATCTTGAGAACATGTAGGTAGTGGGTTATGTCTTCTTGGCTACTTTGGGTGAGATACCGTTCTGTCTTTGCAAACTCTTAGAGAATTATCTTTGATGCATACCACATTCTGGCTAAGTGCTTATTCAGTGGAGAAATTGCTTTCTTTCCCTACTTTGTCAGAAGTTTCCTGGTTTGAGAGGAAACTTTGTTTTTATTATCTCTCCCCAACAATTATGGTGATAAAGATCGATTTCTGGCAGTCCCTGAACTCAATGACCAGCTGAATCTCTGTGGCCACACAACAGTCAGGTAAGAGACCCTAATTATAAAAAAAAAAAAAAATCCCTCCTAGCTCTCTGCTCTTTTGGAATACTAGCTGGATGAACCATTCTCCAAAATCAAGATTTTACTCTTGAATAAGCATGGGCAATACAGATCTCCATATGGCTGGAAAATATGAAAAACCAGAAATGTTGCCCATAGGCCTTTCTCTTAAATATCTACTATCTTTCTGTCATATTTTGAATGGGTATATGAGAATCTGGTCTTTCAGTGGCCTAAGGATGGTTATTTTAGTTTAAATAAATTAATGTATTTGCTGAAGTCTTCAGTCTCATCCCATGCAGCTTAATTACTGATATTTATGGGATATCATTCTAAGAGGAAAAGTAAAAATGATTTTGATAACCAGAATAAAATGGAAGAAATGGAAGAAATGTGATGCTTAACTCTTTCTCAGAACTCTCCTTCTTTCTTTACTGTCCCTGCTCCCTCTGTAGTCCCTCTATCACTTTATCCCTCCTTGCTTCAAGTTGATTCATTAAAGAAGGTGTGGGGCACAATTTCTTTACCTGGTAGTGAACCACCTACTCTGATGTCAGGTTTGTGTATTTCATGGCCTAGCCCTGAGTCCATTTCATGTCTTAGCCCAGATTCCTCCTACAAGAGCCCTTGTCATCCATATACCACCAGATAGGAAAATAGACTTGATGAGGAGACTTGATCAAGGAATAATTGAGAACTTAGTAAAAGCCTGTGCTGCCATATGAAGGCAAAAGGATGGAGAATAGCTGCACTGGTCACTTGGAAAAAGACAAGTAAGCAAGCTGTTAAGCTGATGAATGCCAATACGGGAAGGGAAACCAAAGTTCCATATAATTTACATTTTTCCTATCTTAATTCAAAGGAAAACAGGCCTTCTTATTTAGATTGACCGAAAAAGCTGATGCCGTTGAGTACCCAGAACTCCTGGGTTATCCACACACATTCTTGCCAACTGATATTAATCATTTAAAGAATTATTTTCCCTATTCCCCAGAAGTTTGCAAAAGTACCCTGAAGCTTTTTTTCTGTTTACAGCCCAACACATTCCTTTCCTTGTGCAAAGGCAAGGAATTTTGCATCTACCAGCTGCATGGAATTCTGCAACCAGAAGACTTTGCTCCTTTGATGGAACAAACAAGTTGGGGTCCAAAAGATTACCACATCAAAGGATATGGTGCCCAAGGGGAACAGAGAAACCAACTAGATAGATAAACGGATAGATAGATCAATCGATCGGATGTTCTCACACTGAGCTGAAACAAATGTATGCACTTTGGTGCCTAAAGAATAATGATACTGGTTTAATTCAAGATATAAAGCCAACAAAGATAGTTTACCATCCATAGCCATGTAGAAAATAATGTCCTTTGTTGATAGCTTAAGTAAAAGGAATAAAACCAGTTATAAAATAATTAGAAAAAGAAGGGATGATTTTTAAAGGGCACTCACCTTGCAATATTCCCATCCTTCCAGTAAAGAAGGAAGGTACATTTGATAAAATTTTTCAACCATCATATACATTTGTGCAAGACCTTAGAGAAGTAAATGTATTTGTTGTCACATTATTCCCCATAACACCTAACCCTACAATTATTCTGCCTTCTTACTTTGGTAGTTTTGTCTGCAAAGTCTTTTCCTCTGCAATTGATCTATATTCTGCATTTTGTTTCTCTGTTTCCTTCTCTCCTTGTCTCCTTCCTTCCTTCCTTCCTTCCTTCCTTCCTCCCTCCCTTTCTCTTAAGTTCCTCTAGTGGACAAGACTAAATTCTTCTTTCCTTTTGCTTATGAAAGAGTACAATATTTATGATAGGGTTTTGAGACTTTTTTACTAGCTTTTTCTAGTCATTTACAGAAAAACTTAGAGAAATTTGTACCACCAGGGGGGCCTATAATTATTCACAATGTAGATAGGTTGCATCATTTCTCCCTGGCTGCTTTCAAGATATTTTCCTTTTCTGTAGAAGGCAAACTTTAGAAATTTAATTATAATGTGTTTTGAGTTCTCTAGGTTTATTCTCTTTGAGTTTTACTTAACCTCTTGCATCTGTTTGTTTACATCCTTTACTAAATTTGAGAAGAGCTGAGACACTATTTCTTTGAATACTTATTCAATTCTACTCTTTCTTTTCCTCTCGGACTCCAATGATACAAATGTTAGTTCTTTTGACATAGTTCCACAGGTCCCTGATATGTTCATTCTTTTGTCTATTTTTCTCTCTGTTGTTCAGAGTGAATAAATTTTATTGATATATCAAGTTCAATGATGATTAAATCTGCTATCTCCACTCTATTATTGAGCCCATCCAGTGAGATTTTTTCACTCTATTTTTCAGTTTTATAATTTCTAAATTTATAATGTATATTTCTTTGCTGATATTTCCTTTCTTTTCTTCACTTTGTTAAAGAGATTTAAAATAATTGCTAATGCAATTTGGATTCTGTTTAAACATTTTTTTAAGCAGAAAATCCCTATTAAGGTTTAGCATGAGTCCTGTGGGTTTGTATCTTGAGTTTCCTGTTGAGTTTTGCCAACATCACCCCAAAAGAAGTGGGCACTGACTCACATTGCCTCTTTACAGATATCTGGGGTCAAAGTACCATAAATAAGTAAATATGCTTGTACTATTGAATAACAAAGCTCTGTTACTACGGAAAATGCGAATATGGAGAGAAAATTAAGAAAAGCACATGGGGATGTTGGCTTGAATTAGTTATAAGCAATAACTCACTTCCATTAGCCCTGTCCACTGAAGAACCTAGAAACAATGCTACTCCAAAATATGAGTAGGTCTAGTTGCCCAGAATTTTATTTCTAAATATCACATTACTCTAAATGATGAGGTTTTATTGTTGTTGAAAATTTAGGTGTTAAATGACAGAAAGCACCTTAAAGGAATCCTGAATTCCAAATATAAGATAATTAGTGAAAAATAATAGTAGATTATAGTGAATTGAATAAAAAATAAGCATTAACTCCATGTGACTGCCACACATACACACACACATGAGTCCAGAGGAGAAAAAGCTCTATTATACAGAAAAATGTCCATAATAGAAGTCAAAAGAATGATATAGAACATCAACACTTTTGAAATGTCAATGTATTAATTGACTCTTTTAGACATCATTACTGATTTTAGTAACCACATATTTAGTAATGTGATTACTAATTAACATTGTAAAAATATACTTTTACAGTGAAGATATCTGGAGGACACCACTTTAAATCAGGTAATCAAACTTAATATCTACAATAATATTACAAAATGACTTCATGGCCGTACTTGTGATGAACTGAACATAACACCATTTTTACATAACTCTTCACAAAAGATGTTTAATCTGAACCAGGAGATAATAAACAAATTCAAATTGGGAGATATATCACACACATCAAAACTTGAGCTCGCTGAGATATCAATGCCAGAAAAAAACAGAAAATCAAGGGAACTGTTTTATTTTAAAGGAGATCAAAGAAATAAGAGATTAAGGGAAATTAAAAAGAGAGATTGAAGAGATCAAAGGAGAAAAGAAAAATGCCTACTAAATGCACTTCATGGTCCTTGGATGAATTCTGGATTTAAAAACAATCATAAAGCATGCATAAAGACATTACTGGGTCAATTGGAAAAATTTAATATAACTGTTTATTAGAAAAGTCTACTGTTTTAAAGTTCTTGAGTGTATTGTGATTAAGTAGGAAAATGCACTTTTCCTTTAGAGATGAGAGTTAAAGTAACTAGAAGTGACATACTACAATGTTCCCAAGTTAATTTCAAATGATTTAACCAAAACAAAGTATACATCTGTACTATATCCAGAACTATATTTACAAAAAGAGAAAGAGGAATAAAGTCAATGTGGCCAATGTTAACAACTTAGGTATCGAGGGAAAGGTTATATATGTGACTGTTTATTTTCACTTTTTTCTGTATGTTCTAAGAAATTTTAAATAAAATGTTTGGAACAAAACCAAACCAACAAAGAGTGAAAAATAAGAGACAAAGAATTATAATTGAGTATTTAATTGGAAAAATATATTATAAAAATTATTTTTATAATCTAGGGAAATTATAAAATGCAGGCTATTGTTTATTTTTCATGTACATATGCTACAAAGTACATTTTAATTGGTTTAAAATATGTATAAACTTCCAAAGAAATGAAAGTACAACAACATCTATACCCAACTGATTGGGCTACTTCCTTTAGAGTTCTTTTTACGTAAATAAGTAGTTACATAATTAAGAAGAAAAAAATTGCTATTTACCTGAGAGAGATTATCTTTAATCTCTATGAGTTTGCCTAAAGAAGTATGTTTTATAAATTGGTACTATAAAACCTCTTGCCTTCTTTTTCTTTCCAATATTGTTTATCATTGTTTACTCAGTCTGAATAAATGTTAAAGTTTATTTTTGGAAACATTACTTGTGGGGAATTCTTGGAAATAATTCATAAAATTATACAATTTTAATAATTTACCATAATCTAGAAGAAAATTTACATGATTAAGGGATGATGAAGTTATCATAGGGACTGATTCCAAGGGCAAAACAAATGAAGACATTTCCACATTAAAATTTGACTTTTTCAAATGTTCAGGCTCAATGCATATTAACTCACACAGGTTGTATATATAATCTAACTTAGTCTCATTTTTTTCATTGTAAAATAGGAATAAGAATATTTTATCATAATGTTGTAACAATTTTAAATAGAAAATGGATATGCCTAAAATGAATATATACAAACAGTTTATTGGTCAATAAATGATAAACTGTTATTGATATGTTTCTTAAGGCTAGAAAGGCCTGTTTTGCTTTCTCATGTGATCCACATGAAGTCTTACTATCTTTTATATCAACTTTTCCCAGGATTCATAAAAAGTGAATACTATTATGTGATTACTTTATTGTCTTCTCCCAGGACCTGTCTGTCCCACATCCAGTGCTAAGCAGCAGTATAGTGTGGCCAGAGCTCTCTCACTTGGCTGGGAGACAAACCACAGCATGTCCTGTGGTGCCGCTGACAATGGCTGCTGCCACCACACCCAGGTCATATCCCATGCCCCTCAGGCTATTTCTGCTTAGCTAGACTGATTCTTTCCCTAGATCCCAGTGGACCCAGATCTCATGCCAAGCTGTAGTGTCAACTGAGTGGAGCCAATGTGTTCACCCTGCTTGGACTGGGGAGTGGGAGTGTGGCAAGGTTGCAGTCATCAGTTCAAGGCTCTCTGCTCTGCTTATTGGCAGTAAGCACAAGCATGCTACTTGTAAGCAGAGTCTAGGCTTCTCCAGCCTTTCTGTCTTTCCCAGTGTTTCTCCCAATAGCCAAAGGGGTTTTTCCTCTGCACAGGACACCAGGACTAGGCCGCCCAGACTGTGGTATGACAGGCTCACTTCCCAGGGCTAGGATCAACCAATGTAGACCTTCTCTTCTTTTCAAATCCCTCTCAGGGGCAAGGGTCTTGGTCCTATGTCTTATTTCTGCCCTACCTGGTTATGTGGAGATCTTTCTTTCAGCTTTGGTTGTATAGGAGTTCTTTGCCAGTTTCCAGTTAGTTTTCTGTGAGAATTGTTCCACCTGTTGATGTATTTTTGCTGTGTTTGTAGGGGGAGTGAGCTCCACATCCTTCTGCTCTGCCATCTAGAGTCTTCCTCCTCACAAGAGATTCTTTTATACTTTAAATTTGAAAATCAAACTTGCATGTGCTCTAGGAATATAGGCAATAAACTTCTCTTTTATGACTTTTTGAGCCTTATCAGTGAATGACTATCAGATCATCTAACGCAACATAGCAAGGAAAATGGCCTACCATCAATTTGAAGCTGAGTAGAGCTCAAATATAGTGAAGGGGGATGTTTCTGCAAATATATTCCTCCAGCGGGGTGTGTATATGTGTGTGCGCGCACGTGTGCGTGTTGAGAAGGTGAATATAATGGGGTAGGAATGGCAGAAAGGGGAGGAAGTCAGAAGACTGGAATTTTACATATTTTCACTTAGAAATCATGCCTGCATCAAGCTATGAGAAGTTTTGAGATATTGATTCTGAGAACATGTAGCAAACTTAAAGAAATGATCCGTTGTACTGACGTGTACACATTCTTCCTTTTTGTCCTTCAATATGGTCTATGACCAAAACTGCTATATAGCAGTTTGGGATGCAGAGTTCAAACATGGATATGATATTTTATATTTAAAATATATTTTATGTAAATATCCAAATTTATATTTTATATATATATATATACACACCTGTGATTATTTGTGTGTATATGTAGTTACACAAAGCACATAGCTAGCTACTCAAAAGAGTAATCAAAATAATGTCTTAGACATGATTACTACTGCCTATTATCACCAAAACTACAGCAACACAAGAGAAGAACTGGAGAGAACTGTCATTTAAGTACTCATGTGGGTATTTGTATTATGTGTCTGTGCATATGTAGATGTTTGTTGTTGACAATGATGATGTTATGTCAGACACCTGTTCCTGTTCCTTGTGTGTGACATGAGCCACAATGCTTATATGTCTTCTGCTCTAAACTTCCTGTGGCACAAGTGTGAGGAAAGGTGGCTAATAAGATGTGTCAGCCATAGGGTATATAATTCATAGGAAAGCTCCCAGCAGTGATGGTACTAAGTTGGGAGATATACCAGTTGCTCATTTCCCCTTTTTCCTACTTACTTTATGTAACACAGAACTGATGGAAGGAATAATAACAGCATCTTGGAGCCATTAGTGAAAGGTCAAGAGAGTGAAAAGGCATTAGAGTTGTCAAATTTAAGCTATGTAACAACTCTAAGCAATTTGATTGATAAAAATACTGATAAGTAAAAAACATAAAATTTCCAAAGAAAATTGAACAAAATATCCCAACAGGCAAAACACAGAAAGAATATCATTGGGAAAAATAAATGCTTAATCTCAATATCACTGAGAGAAAATGCAAATGAAACAGACATACTCACTGTATAGTGTGAAGTAGGGGGTAGGATCAAAGACAATAAGGTGTTTTATGCATTTTTGCTGGAACATCTTTATGCAAAATAATTTTGTCATACTTAGCATTTATGTTCATTTTTTAAAAGTTTTATTTTTCTTTGGCCATGCTACATGGCTTGTGCGATCTTAGCTCCCTGACCAGGGATCAAACCTGGGCCCCTGCAGTGGAAGCAAGGAGTCCTAACCACACTAGACCACCAAGGAATTCCCATAGTTTTTATGTTCATTTTAAATACACACACATACAAATACACATGCACATATTCATTTTTTATGTTTACTATATGTGTAAAGCTTCATAAAAAATGAAAATGCAAACAGAGGTATACTTAAACACACATGCATGTTTATACCATATAATGAAAATAAAAAATAAAAACACTCCTGGTCATAAGATTTTCCAAGCTCAGGAGAGTGTTTGTATCTCAGGAAGGAGAGGTAATGGGTTTTTAGACAAAACTTTAGCTATTTGCAATACATATATACACATATATATAATTAAATGTATATGCAACTTATATTAAATTTAAATTTATATTAATATATTTTGTTTTATTTTACTCTATATATATTTTAAATAGAACAATTTAAAATGTTGTAGAGTACTTTTAGTTTAATGACAGCTGTAAATATATAAAATTTCTGTTTTGTTAGTTTCTATAGTTGTACTTATTAAATATTTTATATTTTACATTTTAATGTAAAGACTAGAGATTAACAAAGAAATAGTGGTTAACAAAAATACAATCTACCTGATCTATAAGACATTTGAATTTTCTCATCATCAAACAAACTGACTTGAGCAGTATTATATTATGATTTAAAAATGACCTTGAGTCATTATTTTCATATAATATGGCCAACTATCCATTGAGAAAATTTCCCCAGGGAAGCAATCTTCCCAATTCTAAATACCAGTGAGTAGTGCTTTGGCAGAAAAATTGCCAATAGTGGCATTTAAGTCTTTGGAAATGATATCCGCTAATGAAGTCTTAGAGTATATAACACTCAGACAACTGTCAAATTGGTCCCAGGCCTTGAGGGATCTGATTGTTCATTAGCAGGAGGGTCATATATTAACACATATCCAGTCATTCACTTCAGGACAGTAAATTAGGTTGATAAAAAGAAAAAAAAAAGCTCTTATTAAAGTGCCGTGATGTTCAAGGTCATGTGAATGTGACGAGCCTATAGCTGCCTAAATCATTTTGCCAGATGACTGGATAAGAAAATGGCTTAAAGTCTTGCAAGATGTGAATTTCTCTTCTAAAACTCAGGTCCTCTCTATATAAAATGTTAAACTTTTAGAAACTCAAAAAGAAAGAATAAAGATATTTGGATTTGCCCCATTATCCTTTCCTGTTCCAGGAAACAACTACAAAGTAATGGAAGCCATGGTCTAAAATACCTTCACTACAACAATCAGGACACTAAGATTTAGAATTAATGTATTCCTTTTTATCATATTGCTAGTATTGGCAGGTTATGGCAGGCCTAATTTCTCTGAGTTGGCATGCATTGTACACCAAATCTCTAAACAATCGATTTGAGATGAAAGGAAATTTCAGTCTCAGGATTTCCACATTCTACTGCTGCCTTAACCCCTTGCTTGCTTTTGTCATAGCAATATCATGGTTGGTAAATAATTTTTAGTTTATCATCATGTTATGATTTAATTGCTTTCATTCACCTCTAGAGAGTTAATTTGAATGACTCAATGAGTGAATGAAACAAAACAGAGGTCATTATTGTAATTAATGTTAACATGGCTATTCAAAGGGAATGCATAAGAGACAACTTGTCAAAGAGTCCAAGAGGGGAAAGAAAGAAAAACACCTAAAATTCTGAAAACGACACTAATGGTAAGCAGATATAATCTGAATATGTGTCAGTTTTGGCAGTCTATAGGACCAGGCTCTGCTTACAGGAGACACTAAGCAATGATTTTTGAAGTAAGAATAAAGCAGAGAAAGCAACTGAATGTGAAGCTTGATTTTTGAAAACAATACTAAATATGGTTCCAAGGAAGAAAATCAGGGATAAATTCTTGGTCCTCTACAATAACAACAACAACAACAACAACAACATTCAAGTAGAATTCGCTTTGGAGAGTTTCAATATATCCCTAATACCACCATCCAATTTCTCTATAAATAAAACTGGTTGCAGTGATTCTTTGTCAGTAGAAATGAGATTAGCACCAAATCTACCCAGTTACTCAAGTCAAATACTTGGAATCCCCTGAAACTTTTCCAATCCATATGACACCTATATCTGATTAGTATCAAGATCTCTAAATTCTAGTTGTATCTTGAACCTGTTCTCACCTTTCCATTAACAGTCACAATAACTTGGTTCCAAGTTTCATCATTCATATCTGAATTATTACCAAAGCTTGCCAACTGCTCTTTCTTCATTTGATCTGGCAACTCTCAATTCATCCTCGGAATTGCATATCAGAAGAATGTCTAAATTATTTAACCAGTTAAAATATTTTGATTGCTAAGTATAGCTTCTTAATACAGTTTCAATTTCTTTATTCAGTCCTTCATAATCTGCCTATCTCTAAACATCATCAGCAATAAAATCCTGTTATATTATTCTTCCCAGCAATACTGAAACTTCTTGTCCTGGAATATTTTAACCCATTGCACATAAACTATTGCATATATGGTTTCCTTCAGCTAGTAATATTCTTCCTTTTCTCTTTGGTCTAGCTCAATCTGATTAAAACAAAGTGAGTAAGAACCCAGTATTAAGAGTCAGATTGCCTGCCTCAGAACCTCAGTTTACTACCCATGTATGTAAACTTTCCTCCTCTGTAAAACAGTACAATGAGTTAATAATGTTTAAGCCCTTAGAGCAGTATCTGTCACCTAATAAGTGTTTGACTATCATTAGTTACTTCATATTAACTTTTATTATTATTACCAGGTTTTCCATACTTATCTCAATTGTGATCTCACTGGACTTTTTTTTTTTTGGTTATTTCTCAACATTTTAGGGACATCTCCATTGTGATTCTAAATGATACTGCAGACTTTTAACATGAAGTTTTTTCATATTTTATACAAAATTTTCATTTTGTTCATACTCCTACCTAATTTACAATTTTTGGGGGGTGGAGGAATATATTATTCAAAGTAGGTTAACAGCTGCATTAATCATGTCCAAATTCCAGTGATTATCAAAAGTCCAACATGGGGGTTTGTGGTTAGATACCAGGAGGATCTCTTAGCAGCAGAGATCCAAGGGACTCAGTTCTTTCCTTCTTGCTTCCTCTGTGTCTTCAGAGTCCTTGTCATTCTAACAGTAGATGAGGAGGGCATACTGCAGGGGTTTTTTCTTTCTTTTCCTTCTATTCCTTCCTTCCTTCCTCCCTCTCCCTCCCTTCCTCCCTCCTTCCCTCCCTCCCTTCTTTCCTTCTTCCCTTAATTTCTTCCTTCCATTCTTCCCTTCCTTCCTTTTAAGACCTGGCAGTGATGCACAGTATTTCAAACTACATTTCACTGGCAAGAACTCAGTCATATGTCACATATATCCCTCTTGCATACAACCCTTCCAGACAAAAGGTTTGGATAAAAACAGGAGATTTTTTTTTAGCATAAAATTTTGGTTACTAAATGAGAGACACAACACCATCCAGCTAGCTGAGTAGAGCATGAGACTCTTAGATGAGACACACTAATAACAACCAAAAATAATTAGAGCCCTACTACCTGGGGAGGAGTGGGGGAAGGGGGAGGATAATAATAATCTTTGATTTTCAGACCTGCTCTTGAAAATGTCCCCCTCCATCTGAAAAAGACCTCCCAGTGCTGCATTTCCATGCTGCTGTGATTACTTTCAATTCAGGCTAAATGCTGAGTTTACAGGTCATACCTGACAGTGCTAACTATGAGACAATTATGCACTTTCCATGCAAAATACATGGAAATATATTTAATATATATTATATATACATATATATATGTATTTAATATATACATATATACAATGGAATATTACTCAGCCATAAAAAGGAACGAAAGTGGGACATTTGTAGAGACATGGATGGACCTAGAGACTGTCATACAGAGTGAGGTAAGTCAGAAAGAGAAAAACATATCATATATTAACACATATATGCAGAATGTAGAAAAATGGTACAGATCAACTGGTTTGCAAGACAGAAACAGAGACACAGATTTAGAGAACAAACATATGGATACCAAGGGGGGAAAGTGCGGGGGATGAGGAGGGATGAATTGGGAGATTGGGATTGCCATATATACATTATTAATAAGTATCAAATTGTACACTTTAAATACATGCAGTTCATTGTATGTCGATTATATCTCAATAAATGTTCTTAAAAAAATGGGCAGGAGACCTGAATAGACATTTTCCTAAGAAGAAATACAGATGGCCATCATGCACATGAAAAATGCTCAGCATTGCTAATCATCAGGGAAATGGAAATCAAAACCACAATGAGATATCACCTCACACCCGTCAGAATGACTATCATCAAAAAGACCAAAAATAACAAACGTTGGCAAGGATGTGGAGAAAAAGTAAGCTGGTGGGAATGAAAAAAAAAAAAAAAAAAAAAAAGAAAGAAAAGAAATCAAGGACCAAACTGAATTGAATTATGGGAACTGGACTGGGAAACCCAGAGCAGAGGGCTCCATGATAAGAGGTCCCACTGGGCCCGGCTACCCTCACTACCTGATTCATGAATGTCCTGTTTCAAGTGCCCTAACATTGTAAACTTTCTGTTTCCAGGGACACCAAGCATTTCTTCTGGGATTATACTTCTTGTGTATATACCCTGATGATCCTGATGTCACCTTATCCCTGATAGACCTTCAGGTCAGCTTCAACTTACTGGCCATAGTGGTGCTGTGCCTAACTTGATGCCCTGGGCCAGATAAAACATTCATACGGGAACTTAATTAAAAAAATTTTTTCTGGCTCTCTAAAATGAATCCAGAGGGGATATGTGACTTTTATTTCCTGGCTGGGAAGCAGTTGGGCTTCATGGTTACATTCAATCCTTCTGGCAGCCCTGATCATTCTCTCTGGCATAATTTTGGTTATGACCATAATCCTTTGTTACCTCAGACAAATTACTCAGTTTTTGTGAAAGAGCTTCAAAGTCCAACTCATTTGGGCCCATGGTGAGGGAGCCTATTTCTTGCTCAGGTCTTGAAAAATTAAAGAATGGAGTTGAGTCCAGCGTCAGTTAACATCTATGTGTGACTTTTTCAGGCCTGACCATTGGCACGGACAAAGCCTTTACCAGGCAGTGCTGTAGGGGAGGTTAGGTGGTGGGGGAGGGGGGAAGCTGCCCTCTCACCCCAGACCTGGTGCACAGCCAGTGCACTGCAGTCTCTGAAGAAAGTTCTAGTCAAGGACTCAGGCCAGGCAGTCATGCTCTCAGGTATATTTGCATTCCTATCCCAGGTTCCTTTATTCCTGAGTCTCCTCATCTGGGGCCATTGGCCATGCCCTGTCCAGGCTTCTCCACTAAGCCCTCACTATGGGGGATAGGAGGAAGACATCTCAAAGACACATCTCTTCAGTATTCAGCACTTTTACATTTCTAGCTCTCCTTCCTTGCCGTTCGCCTGGCCTCAGTGTCCAAAAAGTCACAGAAGCTTTTTATTTGAGGTACCCTTGATAGTGAGAAGACCCCCACATCTACAATGGATGATTCACCTGACACTCAGACCAGCTCTCCCTCCTGTTCTACAGGAGAAAATGGAAAAGGGGAGGGAGGGGATAGTCCTTTCTCCAGTTTTAAACTCTTGCTTTTACTATCAAAGTAAGTGATTAAAGACTTCATTATTAACTTTCATTTTGGCTTGTTGTTTGTTGCTTTTAACTCTCTGACTCTCTCTAGCTCAGCTGAGCTCCTGACAGGTAGGTACACACACAAGGGCGTAGTAATATGGATTAAACAATAATGTCAATATATTGAATATTGTTATTATAGACAAATGAATAAATAAAAGTAAAATTATATCATATATTAAAATATATAACTTAGCAAAGTAAATTATTTAGAATGAAAAAGTAATATTTATACAAATTAAAATAGATAAAAGCCACTAACAAATAGTCTGAACAAAGTCAGATTGTGGGATGCCTAAGGTTCCTATTTGCACAGTAGGAACAGCCGGTGAGCTGTTGATTTTCCTCTTGTGCCACAGTTTGAGCCTACCAGGTGTCGTGGAGAGGCTTTGGTTAAAGAAAGTCAGATTCGGTTCAGCAGGGTCTATATTTTATCAGGTTTTAAAGGGCAATTAGAAATAGAAAATTTTAAAGAACCAATGGTAGGTATGAATACATTTCAAAATTATTAGTTTTATGTAGATTTCACTTGCTTTGTATAAAAAAATACCAGTTTCTTTTTCCCATCTTCATTTTCACACAGGTGTTTTCACATCTTGAAAATATTTTTTTGTTGGGTATGCCCATCTGCTTATCCTTCTGTGATGCTTTTTCTGGCCACAAAGATCTAAATTAAACACTCCCATTCCTCACTTCACAGCACTTCTATCACAGTAGTTACATGTTGTACAGTAATTTGTCTATTTTGAAGTCAGCTTCTTTCTGTAGCCTATATCATATCTTCATATTCTAACAAAGTACTCAATAAATGCATGTTAATGAATAATATCACTGAATCTCTCTTGCTGCTATGACTTTACCCATCGAGAAAAATTACATTTAAGAAGATTGAAACACATTTCAAATGTATTCATTCATTTAAAAGAAGAACTTTACCACTGCTTGTTTCGATTCCCATGAAACTCTAAAATGTGTATTTTATGTGAATTTTCAGCTTACCCAGCCAATGTGTGAGCAAAGAAGTTTGCATTACAGTGTCAGCAGTAGTGGGAAATCTGTTTTACAGTAAATCATGCAAAGGCTGTTTCTAGCTTTGCTCACATTCTATTTCACAGTAATGGAAATAGTCAATAAAATAGCATTAAAAAGAAAATATTACATTCACCAACTCTTAATAATATGAAAAACTATTCATGAAAGGGTAATGTTAGAAATTAAATTATGTAAGAATGTTTTCTAAATAGTCTAATTTTCACTTTGTGAGTACTTTATTTGCAAAGTGCATTTCAGGCTCTCCTTTAGAATTTTCATTTTATGTTGCTTGTCTACTATGGTGATTCTTTAGCTTGTATACTGAAACTCTGAAGAGCAAGTTTATATTTTCTGAATGATTTTTTTTGGTTAACATTTTTTATGATTTAGTACAAATTATATAAATGGATTATTTAAATACATAAGTACCACATTTAACCTTACATATTGCTTAATAGTTAATAATCATTCTTTTATACTCTCTTACGGGAATCTGAACATGATCAAGATAACTGTATGAGAATGAGGAGGACCAAGAGAAAGCAGGAATTAGTCTCAGCTGACCCTGGAGTCTATATAACCCATCCCAGGCACCAGAAAATAATCTTGAGAGCAAAACCATAGAGGAGTGTTGGTATCAAAATTAGCAATCAGAAGCAGTAATGTGCTAAAACTCTATAGAATTAATTCTAATTCTTGTAATATTCCAGACTTCCTTCTCTATAATTTTCTCTCTCCCTGCATCCTTCACCTTTTTTGTACTTTAAGATAATCATTTTTCATTAATATAATACTCATTTTTCATTAATAGACGTTCCTTAATGTGTCCTTTCCTAATCTTTCCAATGTTATATATTCTTATAACCTTCAATACATTCTTTTTTATACTAAATACTGTATTTTTTGTTCTTTCTTAATATATAAAAATAAGGATGACATTCCCTAGTGCCCAACACATTTCCTGCTTCATGGCAGGTGCTCAGATTGGTGGGTGAGTGACTTTTCCACTCTACTGTGGGGTCTGGAGAGTTCAGAGAACGTCAGCTACTGCATAACCAAATGTGTCATTATGTGGTGAAAATATAGTAATGGGATTGAACTGCATGCCATATTGGAAGGACCAAATAAACCGTCTTCCTAATCAAAATCCAATCCAAAACTGAGCTGAAGTTCAGCAAGAAGGGAAAATCACAATGAGGAGGTGAAGTCTATTTAGTATGGATCAAGGAACACGTGATAATTTGTCCCTTGCTTTCTGCATATTGATTGTATATAACTAGGATGCTGGTTTTGTAGACATGGATAGATTCTCATACATATACTTTTACGCAGTGATGAACGTGATCTGAAAGACTAGTCAGCAGCTGTCTCTTTTGTATTTGGAAATTATTAACACCTTGGAAATTATCTATTAAATGAATTTTACTTCCAATTTTGGATCCAATTTTCTCATGTTTGTTAGTTTTTTATTTGGGGGAAATAAGATATTACATGTTCTGCATACTTATTTAGGCATAGGCTTATATGACTAAATTCCAAAGTGGTTTCGGTTCATTAATCTCACAGTGTGAATTTTAATCAAATATAAGCCTTATTAGATAAGATGCAATTTTAGCAATTAAGATTACAAACTGTGTGCATGTGTATGTCTTCTTGGAAATAAGGAGACTAACTAAAATAGTGTTTCATTAAGTGACTCCAATTTAATTTTAAAGTAGTTGTAGCCATAATAGTATAGTTTCCTTCTTAGAAAATGATTACACCTTTATAATACTATAAAATCAGAACTTGTATAACTTGAACAAAACACACTGCTAATATAATTATGTTTGGGAAAAGGGTATAAATTTTTAAATATATAAAAGATAAATTTGGTTTTATAATATTCAATGAATGATGAGAATTAATGGTTTTGTTCTGGATTTTTCCCTATGTGGTCTTGTAAAGTGAGAAAAATAATTTATAAACATTTAGTTGTATATTCAAAGGTATACCCACTATCATTTACTTGTGAGAAACAGATGGTTGTGCAGTTTAATTTTGTGATAGGATCAATCCTGGAGGGAAGACTTAGTTTAACAGATGGATAAAGAAAGAAATGCTCCAAGTACAGAGAATGAAATAGAAAGGTAAGTGGAAAGATGCCCAAAGAATATAAATGAGGTAGACACACCAAGAACATAGGCTACAATGTTTAATGGCTTGATGAGAATTTAAAGTTGAGAAAAGAGAATATAATCAAGTTTTAAAATGTGATAAAAATATTTTGAATCCGATGAAAGAAGAAACAATACAGTTAGTAAATGGACCAGAAGATATTACTTTAACTACAAGAATAGAAAGTAGGGGCAAAATACTACTGCTAGTAAGTTTTAAATCTATGTCATATAATCAAAACTAACCATATTGCTTTCTAATCCTAGAACCTGATGTAGTGTCCAAAACAAAAATATGTTTAAATGATGTCTACTATTAAATGCCAGTCCATATATCTTTCATTTGAAGTTATCAGCCATATTTTTATAGTTTCTGAAGAAAAGTGGGCAATTTTAGAAAATAAAAGAAATTCAATAATGCTGGAGAGGATGTGGAGAAAAGAGAACCCTCTTACACTGTGGTGGTAATGCAAATGTGAATTGGTGCAGCCACTGTGGAAAACAGCATGGAGGTTCCTCAAAAAACTAAAAATAGACTTGCCATATGATCCAGCAATCCTATTCCTGGGCATATACCAAGACAAAACTACAACTTGAAAAGATATATGCACCTCCATGTTGATAGCAGCACTATATACAATAGCCAAGACACAGAAACAACCTAAATGTCCATCAATAGATAAATGGATAAAGAAGATGTGGTATATATACATAATGAAATATTACACAGACATTAAAAAGAATGAAATAATGCCACTTGCATGGATGGACCTAGAGATTATCATACTAAGTGAAGTAAGTCAGAAAGAGAAAGACAAACACCATATGATATCAATTATATGTGGAACCTAAATTATGACACAAATGAACATATCTATGAAACAGAAACAGACTCACAGACATAGAGAACAGACTTGTGGTTGCCAAGGGGGATGTGGGGCAGAGAAGGATTGGAAGTTTGGGATTAGCAGATGCAAACTATACATACAGGCTAGATAAACAACAAGGTACCACTGTACAGTACAGGGAACTATATTCACTGTAAACCACAATGGAAAATAATATATATGTATGTATAACTGAGTCACTTTGCTGTACAGCAGAAATTAACACAACATTGTAAATCAGCTATACTTCAGTAAAATTTTAAAAAAGAGATTCAATAAAAATTATGGATATGTGGCTTTACAAAATAGAGAGGAGATGCAACATTTATAAATTGACTTTCAGACACTTTTCACCATGAGCTTTCCTGAGTTTAAAAAAAAAAAAAAAAAAACTAAAACTGAACAACAACAAAACCAACCCTATATACTGTTTCAGATATTCAGATCTTTGAGGTACTCACTTATGCTTTTTGGTTTTCTTAAGCACAGCCTAGTCTGATTTACCACCCCAAACACTGTACAGAAAATAACAATAATTTTAAACTGTCTACTTATATAAGTTCAACATAAAAACTGGTGTAAGATATTTGTATGCTCTGAGAATTGTGGTGTAAACTTAGTTTTCCAGAATGCATCTTTGATGGCTTTTTTTTAATGGAGCTATAACATGCATACAATATAACAGAAGAAATGTTTAGTTTATGAGTTTAATTATATACACCCATATAAGCATCACCAAAAATTATATATAGAAAAATATCCAGCACCCAGGAAATTCCCACAAGCTTTTCAGTCAGTTCCATCTTTCCCTGTGTCAACTGCTTTCTCATTGCTATCAGTATTGCTAGTTTTGTCTGCTAAGTGAATAAATTATCAGTATTTGTGTGTGTGTATGTATGTGATTCCTTTTGTTCAAAACACTGCTTTTTGGTTCATCCACAGTGTCGTATTTATCAATAACTTGCTTGTTTTATACTGAAACCTTATTCTATATCATGGATATACCATCATGTTTATGCTTTCTCTCATAAATATTTGGGTTTTTTCCAACTGTAGGTTCTCATGAATACATATATATAAATATATGTGTAACCTCTTTTAAAATTATTGTGGCTAAATACCTGGAAGACTAATTTCAGGGTCATAAAATAGATATATATTTAACTTATATAATTATAACAGGTTCCCACAAAGTAGTTGTATAACTCTTCTCCCACCAGCAATGTTTAAGAGCTCTAATTTGGCCAATCCTTGCCATCATGTGGTAACCTAAGTACCTGTGGTTTTAGCTATTCTAGTGTGTATGAAACGTTCTCTTATTCTGGGCAGAATTTGCACTGATGAATAATGATGTAGAGCATATTTTTATGTTTTATTGGATATTCCTATATCTCTTTTTATGAAGTGTCTGCTCATAATTTTGCCAATTTTCATTATTTTTGCTATAGATTTGTAAAAATATTTATAAGGGCATTTTTGTAGGTCTATTTATAGGCATATTTTTAATTCTGGGTGCAAATTCTTTAACTGATATATGTTTTAAAATATTTTCTTCCAGTCTGTGACTTTTATAATAAATTTCTTAATGTCTTTTGAATAGCAAACGTTTTCTTTGATACTGTGAAATGTATCTTTCTTCCTCTTTTTTTTTTTTTAATGATTAGCACTTTCTATGTACTGTTTTAAAAAAAATTAATCCAAGGTCATGTAGTTGTTTTACTGTTTCATTCTAACATATCTGTGATTCTTCTATAATTGTTTATCTATTTTAAATTATTTTTATAATGTGCAGAATGAGGTAGGTGCTATGTTTTATTTTTCCCATGAAGACACCTAGATTTAGGGTCAATTGTTCAAAAGACTCACTTTTGATTTAACTTGAAAACTAGGTGTAAGATTTCAATTGAACTCAATTGGACATATATGTAAAAAACTCAATTGAACATATATGCATAAGTCTAATTCTGGATTATTTATTATAGTCTATTGATCCGTTTGTTATACTTATGCCAATGCAGCATTATCTTGATTGTATTATCATTATAGCAAAACTAGAAATAAGGTATTTTCAATCCTCCAACTTTGTTCATATTTTGCAAAAATCTTAGCATTTCTCCATTCTTTGCATTCCCATGAAAGTTCAGAAATCACCTGTCCATTTATCCAAAATCCTTGCTTGTATTTTGAAATGGATTGCATTGAAATTATGGATTAATTTAGCAGAGTGGATATCATTAAAATATTGTCTTATAATTAATGACTGTAGTATAGCTCTACATTTACTTAACTCATCTTTAATTTCTGCTAGCCACACATTCTAATGTTCTGTCTAGAAGACTTGCACTTTTATTAGACTTATTCCAGCATGTATTTATGCTATTGTATATGGCAGTGGTTTAGTAAAGTCATTTCCAATTTCTTTTGTGTGTGTGTGAATTTATAGAGATAAAATTGATTTTGTATATTGGCATTGTATCCTGCATACTGCTAAATTCACTTATTAGTTCTGGTCGCATTTTGGAGATCCTAATTTGTACACATAAGGTGGTACTGTCTATAAATAGCAAGTTGTAATGTCTTCCTTAAAATCATTTTGCTTTTTCTTGCCATATTGAATTACCTAAATAACATTGATTTACAATATAAACTCAAAAGGTAAGCTTATAAATGGACAGTTATTCTTCATAAGTTAAAAATGTATATTTTCTGGAGAATTAGAAACCCCTCTTAGTTATTACTATTTGTAGTATTGTGACACACTGGACAGTATTTATGAATCACTAACATCCACAAAGTCTAAACAGAAATCATACAGCCATTACTTTGCTAAATGACATCATCGATAGGCTGTCAATAAAATATTAACCTCTACTTAAGTTCAGGTCCATTTATGTATAATTGCTTCTTGAATTGGTTTCTGTTTGAAATATAAAGATGTGAATTATAGAAATGTATCAATGATTCCTAATCACAACTCATTATATTTCCCTTACCAGTATAGAATTAGTATGTAACTCTGGAATCTGCTTGCTAGACCAATCTGGGAATTCAGATTATAAGGTTGAGGGCAGAGGCAAATGGCACTTTCAACAGGTGATGGCCCAGGTCCAGCTTGTGACATATTTGCATTATGGAAGTTGATTGTGGGGAATATAACTGCTATTCTCTTTTGCCTGGTATCTTACCAGCTATCTGATTTTTAAATTACTGGAAGCCTGACTTTTTATGCTTTTCTAGTCACTAGGAGCATCATTTCGGGGGACCACTTGAAATTAAAATTTATCCTTTTGGACTTGTGGAGCATATCAGTTATGCAAATATGTGTGCAGTATTTTATAGCAAGCTTGTGGCACAAACATTAGGAAATATTTTCTTTCTCCACTTTCTGTTTTCAACAGCAAGATTTTTCCTGCAGCCAAGGATGGCAGTTAGCAGTAAGCTCATTTCTGGTTCACAATGACTCTTTACGATGTACCTTTTATTTTACCTGATTAATGGTGAGGTGTGTTTTGCTTAGCTGTCCACCTTGGGCATCAAGACTATTCATTATTGAAGTAAATAATTGAAAACCTTCACTCAGATGTGAAATTGAACTAATTTAATGCATAAACCTAATAAATAAAGGATGTTGGAGCACATATGTCTTCTTATTCAGAAGGGTATTAATTTTTGTGTTCAGGCAGTTTTCACATACCACACACCTCCTTACATTTTGCCCTAAAATTCACCTTTTTTAATCACAGTGCACTAAATGACTTTATTAAGAAACAGATAATTTTAATAATGACTGAAGCTAATCAACATTCTCTATACTCACTTCTTTTTTGATATGAAAAACAGCCTATAGAACAGTTTTAAATCACGGAGATGTCCAAACACTGAAAGTAGCACATAGTAATCTATCTTTAGGCTACAAAACAAATAACCTCATGAAAATTCCAGACCATATGTTATTTCAGGCCAAAAGGAGCAAAATATTCCATGCAAAAGAATAAAATAAAGAACAATCATTGGAGATCCAGTTCATATAATGGTGGAGTAGCCTGTAGTGGATTAATACTCCAGGAGCATTTGTAAGCCCCAAAATACACATATTCAAACAAAAATAATTTAAAGTCATGGTAGAGAGCCAAAACCAAGCAAAACTTGGAAGTTATTTAACCCCTGAAGAAGGGAACCAAATTGAGTGACATTCATACATTTTTCTTGTAATGCCATTCAACTCACATAGAAACCCACAGTTTTATTGACTACAGATGTAGTTAGGGATCTCAGCATAGCTAGAAATTGAGGAGGGAAAGGCCAGGAAGGAGAAAGTCATGTAGTAAGGGAAGCCCTTGAAATACATCTAAAAACTCCCCTTAAATATTTTGCTACCACCAAAGACTCACTGTAGCTCAACAGAAAACAACATCAGAAAAGAACAGTCAGTATAAGATTCCTTGGGATAAGTCAGAGTTATAAATATATTATTAAATTTGTGGAATGGAAGAAAGGTAAAATTATCAAAGTATTTGGAATGCTGTCTAGCTCGCATATAAATCATCATCTTCTGTGGCTTGTCAGAAGAAAGCAGGAGAATGGAACAGAGCTCTGCAGTCCCACTGCAAGCATCTTCCTCAAAGCATTAACATCTTAGTGTGGGGAAAAGGAATACCCACTGTTCAAACACATGTAAACTCCTTCAACACATGGTGCTGTGTGATCAGACTTTTGGATTTGCTTTTCTTGTAAGTCATTTATAGAATTCATGGGATGGCTTTGCTACTTGGAACATATTACAAAATCCCTTGTGGCCCAGATAACCTTTCTGTTAGTATCAAAACCTAAGAGTTCCTCTGTGTTGATTTCCATCTCTGTCTTGCTAGGATTTTGATATATAATCAGAAAATGCTTTCCAAGGCAAAGATATTTGGATTGTTGTATGGTTAGGAATTAACATAATGAGATAGTCTTTTCTTAAAATTACTAAGTTCAGAAAATGCAAAACAAAACCCACATCAAAGTTCAAAAACAACAAATTAAATTGCATATTTGTCAGGAACTCCTAACTTTGAGTATCTGAATTTTAAAAATTTAAGTAAGCCTTATATTGAATATTTTCTTAGAGATCCCTTTACTACCACTTTGACTATAATAGGAAAATAGGTATAACTCCACTAATTAATAATTAATATAAAATATTATATTTCTAGAAACGTGATATTTCTTTATGATTAGAATTTTCAACAAGCTTACATATATATACACACACACACACATATATGTAGTGTATATACAAATATTGAGACTTTAAGAAAATTTTTAAGGTTTCTTATGAATTTACATTTATAATTTATATTTTAGAAATTTTAGTTGATTCATTTAACTACAGTGCTCTGTGTGGAGACAACTAAAGTAGTTGAAATAATAATTAAAAAAAGGCAAAAAGGACAAAATATACAAAACAACTTTCAAGAAACTCTTCAACAGATAAGGAAAATGTGACTCCAGAGGTATGAAAAACAAATGAATTGAGCCCAACAATTACATCTGTTGCCTTTGAGAGTGTTTTCAAGATGCAGCATTAAAAAACGGAGCCAAGGAAAAGACTGAGAGACTCCCTGATTTGAGGAAATAATTCTGAAGAATACTTTTTTTTTCTTTTCTGAAAAAATAGAGGCACTGAGAAACAGAGAAACCTCAGGAGATCTGCAGATGTTTTCCCTGGAACATTCAGCTGAGTACTGATCGATGCATACCTTAGGAAAACTCACCTTAGGCGGAGGATAAACTACCCAGGGGACTTCCCTGGTGACACAATGGTTAAGAATCCACCTGCCAATGCACAGGACATGGGTTCGATCCCTGATCCTGGAGGATCCCACATGCTGCAGAGCAAATAAGCCCATGTGCCACAATTACTGAGCCTGCACTCCAGGGCCTATGTGCCACAACTACTGAAGCCCAGGAGCCTACATCCCGTGCTCTGAAACAAGAGAAGCCACTGCAATGAGAAGCCCACACACTGCAAAGAAGAGTAGGCCCTGCATGCCACAACTTGAGAAAGCCCGGGCACAGCAATGAAGACCCAATGCACCCCCCCCCCCAAAAAAAAAAAAAACAAACTATCCAAAAGAATTACTGGTAACTGTGTTTATTACTAATGCAGAGTTGGAATAGTGCTTATTACCATAAGACACTAAAAAACTTCAAGATTCATGGGGCATTGGCTCAGCAGTGGGGAATACTAAGCCCTAGGCTGAGCACTGCTCTATCAGTATCTAACAAATCTTAAAAGCAAGACCTAAAATATCAAACTTGTTATATACAACTTCACTGCATTACAGACAATAAGCTCAAGAATATATAGAAATAAATAATATCTACCACTCAACAAGGCAAAATTCATGATGTCTACCATCCACCAAAACTGTCCA